>NC_072825.1:10730000-11930000 GCF_027744805.1 Dunckerocampus dactyliophorus
CCATCATGAAATATGAAGACTAAACCTGAGAAGTTTAATAGAATATTGTAATAATAATGTAATAGCAAATAAAAGCAAAGGTAGAAATGTATGAAATAATACAAGATTACCTGATGCCAGACAACATGAAAAGTACAGAGAAGCGGGAAGAATTACAAATCGAAAAAATATGAATGCGAAGAATGTATAAAAGAAAACTTTAAAACGGCACAAATTAAGTTTTGACGTGAAGTTGCCTGGAAAGTGACAACAGGTATTGTATTAGACTGGATGCTAGAGGGGATGTCACTGTCACTGTGCAATTCGTACCTGTAATGCAATCTATTCAACTGGGTTCTATGCACGTGCAGAACACATCTACATCCGGTTGGCCTATTTTTTGGCGGTCACATATTAGGCATGTGTCATCTACGCCATTCATCGATCTTTTTTACGGCAGCAAGCAATATACGTACGTTTCCCCTCCACACTCAAAAATGTTCTTCAGATAGAAATTTGAGAAATATTTTTTTTTTCTTATACCATATCCATTGTGCAAGTGGACAGTTTGTAAGCTCTCTTTTCTTTGTTCCATAAATGAATTTATGTTTTTTTTTCGCCACTGAAAAAAATACACACAAAAGCGTTTGCTAGGAAGATATGTTTGGATGGATGGTATTTCCCTGTTTAGAAAAAAAAACTAGCTGAATCAATCTAGATCAGGGGTGTCAAACTCGTGCCATGCAGGGCATGACCCGCTGCTATGTAATTAGTTCAAGTAATTCCTAAACACCACACTGGTGGCCAAACAATCAGAGCAAATAAAGTGTCAATCATTTGAATGATTAGGGACTACTTGCAGCAATCACTTTAATAAATTTGAGTGATGGCACGGACTTCTTTCTCACAGCTTTTCCTGCTTCTCCCTGCTGCAGTTTCACCTACCATGATGCACTTGGAAAGAAACCCAAAGTGGCTTTGGACTCATTGAGCTCACCTATTATCTTCTACAAAAGAATACAATGCTCATGTGATAATGTGGATCATCATCATGACAACGGTACAACGTTATGACATCATGACATGCATAAAATGTACATCATGGAAATGATGAATAAAAAAATCAAAGGATTCATTGTGTGCTACCAGGGAGAATGCAGGCGATCCATATGAGTTCATGGTAATCAGTGCAATATTTTGTTGTACCGCCTTTAGCTTTGTTCTTTACACAAGCTTCTGCAATGTCACTATTATTTCTGTCTAGAGTTGCATTCATTTATCGCCAACTTCAGCTTCCAGGAATTGTGCACAGATACTTGCAACATGGGGCTGTGCATTGTCTTGCTGCAACATGAAGTGATGCTTGTGGATGAATGACACAGCAGTACCTCTGTGCATTAAAAATACCATCAATAAAATGTACCTGTGTTCTGGATAGAGTGGCCATGGTAGCCTTGGGGTTATGGTATGGGCAACACACGGTGCAATTTACAGTATTGGTGACATTTTGAAGATAGCGAGCTTGTTTGGGATCTTCTGGATCGGCGTATGCAGTATTTCATGCAAAAATGGTGGTCACACCAGATACTGACCTTTAACCTTTACCATTAGAGGCAAAATAGACATATTTAATAAGTTATATCTGTAAAATGTCTATAACGCATGAAGATTACATTATAAATGAAATATCAACAACATTGTAAGTATCCGTTTTTACATTTTTTAAAAAAATTATTTTTATTTTAATGATATTATAGATTTATGCTGTTATTATTTTGTCATTGTTTGCTTCTTAATTTATTTTGAATTTGTTTATATTTTCTTTTGTGGATGGAAATAAAGCAAAAGCATGTGAAAGGATGAGGTATATGCAATTTGGTGTAAACTCATTGCAAGTATTTAAAAAATCTACTGTTAGTGTGTTTTGAGGATGTGTTTTCAGACTATTTTAAATAAACTGGATTTGTTTAAATAATTCCGCTTGCTCTTTGTGTGATGAACTATTTTCTGCCAGCCTGAGCGCTGGAAAACATTTGTAAGTGTTTGGCGACATCTAGTGTTTTTTTTTTTACCGCATATGTCATTTCTTTTCTTCGACTTAAGTACAGTACTTGTCAGAGTGAGAAATACTTTAATGATCCTGGGGGTAAGGAAAGGACGTCTCACAGTCACAAATGACTGAAATTCCGTTCACTGCAACATATATGCAACAAGACAAAGCATTTTCACACATTACTATCTGTTTTTTGCTCAACTTTTATGACTCCCCCAGCCCCCAATGTTTACAAAGAGAGCCTACTTCCATAGCAACCTGCACTGTGTATTAACAGGAGCGGCCTTTCCCTGCAGTAATACAGTAAGGATGTTTGTGAAGCGCGAACCATGAGTGCTGCGATTTCCACAGGTAAGAGTTATGTTTCAAAACGTTACTCTTAAATGTTATTCACTTGTTTAAACTTTGTTTTATTTTTTTTACAGAGTTTCCACAAGTTACGCTTGACAATTTTGTGAGAACAAGTTTTATCAGGTTTTATCTTCCATGAACAAAATGGTTGGATATGCTAATAATGCATTTTGACTTACGTGCAGGAGAACTTCCTGACCTCTGATGATCTGTTTGTTCATGTGTTCAACACATTTTTAAGTCTGCCGGTAAAGTAACATTTTATCATAGGCAACATTTTTTTTTAAAGAAAAAAAAATCCTATTCATTGACCTTTGCCTTGACAGTCTTTCCCACAGGCTTTGCTGTATAATCAAGA
Organism: Dunckerocampus dactyliophorus; assembly: GCF_027744805.1. NCBI lineage: Eukaryota > Metazoa > Chordata > Actinopteri > Syngnathiformes > Syngnathidae > Dunckerocampus > Dunckerocampus dactyliophorus. The sequence continues at coordinate 10,732,742 of NC_072825.1, forward strand.
GACTGAGCAGTTTGAGGTGGCGAGCAGAGCAGCTGAAATCACATGCAACACAATCAGAACAGCATTTGAACACAGCAAATCACAACTCATCACTAATGGCCTCACTAAAAAAACAAACCCCCCTGCAGTGGACAACCATTACACTGTCTCCGTACGTAGACAAAATGTTTCCTATTTGCATATCAGGAGTGTGTTAATTGTTTTTTTTCCTATCAGTGTTTTACTGTCTCCCTTTTCATGCAGTGCCTGGACAGAGAACAGGGGATACAGTGGATCAGGAAGGAGAGATTGCCATATTTCCTTCAAAGTAGTTGCTACCATGAGTACAGGTACACTGTAGACTAGGGGTCTCAAACTCACCTTACCTGGGGGCCTCGGGAGGTAGAATCCTTGTGAGGCTGGGCCGATCAAGTATTTACCGGCTTCACAGCATGCCTTGTGGCAATTGCTTTATAAGAAGTTGCTAAAGCTACTTCTGTAGAGTTAACTGAGTTAATGTAATTGTTATTATTATTGTTATTATGCAGCATGTTGTGCTGTCACTTTTGTGTTCGCACTGTGATTGAAGCAGCGTTGTGTCTAGTTCTCCTGTTCCAGGGCTGTCCAAACTTTTTCCACGGAGGGCCACATATTGAAAAATTAAAGAACGCAAGGGCCGCTTTGGTATTTTGTAAAGCAATGTTCAGAAGTTTTATATGTTTCAAGGATAAAATGCATTTCAGCTTTGTGATATAGGTGAAAAAGCATACTGTATTATCAGCTTTGATCTATGCTCTTTAGCTGTTTTTTTCTCAAAAAAGGCCAACTTTCCTTTTAATCTTCATCATTTTTCATAATATTAGGACTTTATTTCCATAAGCGGTGTCCAAAGTGTGGCACATTCTAAGAACATGATTAAACTATAAAATAAGAAAAGTAACAGCAAAAATGGGGGAAAAAAGCAATAATTTTAGAAGAATAAAGACAAAATATTGAGAGAGTAAAGCCATAATATTAAGGGAAAAAATTGCGTAAAGTTGAAATATTAAAGGAAAAACTAATTTGTGACTTTAGGAAAACTAGGTTGGGTAAAGGCTATAATGTTATGACAATAAAGTGAAAATATTATGAGAATAATGTAATCCTAGTACGAGAAAGAAAAGTACAAGAAGAAAGTTGAAATACAGTATTTGTAAACATTTTAAAAAGCCAAAAATTTAATGTAAGGTAAAACAGCTCATTATAATAATATGCTTTGTCACTGATAAAATGAATGAATATTTTTTAAACTTATTTTAACATTGAGTCATAAAACATAAGCATGTTAATAAACATACAGTGGTGTGAAAAAGTGTTTGCCCAATTTAAATGTTTCAGATTATCAAACATATTCAAATATTAGTCATTGACAACACAACCGAACACAAATTTCAGTTTTTAATTGAAAGTTTTTATTATTAAGGGAGAAAAAAAAGTCCAAACCTAAACTGCCCTGTGTGAAAAAGTGATTGCCCCTAAACCTAATAACTGGCTGGGCCACCCTAAGCAGCAACAACTGCAATCAAGCGATAACTTGCAATGAGTCTCTTACAGCGCTGTGGAGGAATTTTGGCTCACTCATCTTTGCAGAATTGTTGTAATTCAGCCACATTGGAGGGTTTTCCAGCACCTTTTTAAGGTCATGCCACAGCATATCAAAAGGACTCAGGTCATGACTTTGCCACTCCAAAGTCTTCATTTAGTTTTTCTTCAGCCATTCAGAGGTGGGCTTGCTGGTGTGTTTTGGATCACTGGGCCTCATTCACGAAACGTTCTTACGCACAAATGTGGTCTTAAAGCCTTCTTACAAAGATTTTTGGCATTCACGAAACGTGTTCTCAACTCACAGTTCTTAGATCTAAGAACAAATTCTACGAACGCTCAGGAGGACTCTTACGCACAAGCAAAGCTTGCGCTTTCAATGCGTAATCGCCCTCATGATGAATTTTGCAACCTGATCCCCAAAAATGTAGCGCAAATAAAATATCCCAACAATTATTTATCATCAAAACAACTAAAATATACTCCATCGATAAATATATATATTCAAATCCCAATTCATCAAAAAAAAAAAGTAGCTGGCTGGACGTGCGCTGCGCAGAGAGAGAATGCACGTAGCACCCCCAGATAACGACATGCGCCCCCCAGCCACGTCTTGAGCCAGAGCACGGGGCTGCTGTATTAATTAGGCAGCGTCTAATCAAATGTAACCCAGAAAAAATAAATTGTCACACACAAACTATGTATTTTGACTTTATTTTTCCATCATGATTGTGTAAATATTTTCTAGAGTTTCCAAAATGGTTTGGTTTCTGATTGATGGCCCACCTCCCATTTCCTCCAGATCCCTCCGGTGCAGTCCAATCTTTTTTTTGAGTCTATTTTAAGTCAAAACACTTCTTTTTAACCTCTGCGGTGGTGCGTTTCTCCGTGGAAACAGCATTTATGTTTCCTGCAATGGTGCTCCAATGCCGACTCTTTTTGGATGGCCTGATGACCGGTGGATACACGTGAAAATAAGGTGGTCTTGTGTTCGGTCACTCCTTATAAAAGCACCTCTATTTCAGTAGAATTGAAGTTTTTCTTCTGTTTGTTGTCCAGCTGCTTCTCAGTCTTGCCCTTGCGCGTTGCCATCTCCGCCTCCAGCTGCCTGTTGCGCACAGCACATTTTTTACCTTATATAGGAAATAATAGGCGGTGACCTATGCAAATTAGGCCTTACATGCACGGGCATCGCAGTTGGCATTCATCAACCTAAGAACACCGGTGCGAACGATTATCCCTACTTAAGAACGTGTCGTGAATGTGGCGCAGTTTCCAACCCATGCCTTCTTAAGTACAGTTCTTAAGAAGACTTTTAAGAAGATGTTTGTGAATGAGGCCCATTGTCCTGCTTCAGAACCCAAGTTGGTTTCAGCTTGAGGTCACCAACAGATGGCCGGACATTCTCCTTCAGGATTGTTTGGTAGACAGCAGAATTCATGGTTCCATTAACACAGCAAGTCTTCCAGGTCCAGAAGCAGCAAAACAGACGCAGACCATCACACTACCACCACCATATTTTACCGTTGGTATGATGTTCTTTTTCTGAAATGCAGCATTACTTTTATGCCAGAAATAATGGGACACACACCTTCCAAGAAGTTAAACTTTTGTCTCGTCAGACCACAGAGTATTTTCCCAAAGGTCTTGGGGATCATCAAGATGTTTTCTGGCAAGTGGAGTGACATTTTCAAAATCCAGAAATGTCATTAATGTATAGTTATTGTCTTTTTGGGGTTTTTTCTGGTATTTTGCAGAATATCCAAAGTGTTGTTTCAGAGGGAACATGATCTTAATATCCCCAGGAGAACATGTAGCTCTTGTCTATCCACCCGATCGCCCACACGCTGTGACAAAGGAAAGAACAATGTCTTAAATCCGCATAGAGGATTGTGGGCTCACAAGGACATTACCGCTGTTAAAGGTACAGTGTACATTCATGCATTCTGCATTTAATTTGAAAATTCAGATGAAATTCAGAGCAGGCTTTACCAGTTCGTGCTCGAAGACTAGATAGTTTGGCATTGGACTATTTGGGTTGTCATAGAAGACATTCAGCCTTTCATCTGAGCAGGCTTCCTCAGTTGCTGTGTGCTAAATGTGAAGTATTTCATTGCTACAGGTTGTGTGGGAATACATCATCCAGTGTCCTCAGACCGGAGCAGAAAAATGCACACAAATTGCAGTGAATCATCCAGATGTTCCTCCAACTTTTCCAAACGCTCTTTCTGCTTCTCTTCGTCCTCCACCTCAAACCTGAAATGTGCTTGCATTGACACCCCAGAGACATCAGCTCCATCTGGAGACAAGCAACTTCAAGAAGAGGTTTCTGAACTACATGTGGACCACCTGGCTGAAGAAGTGGTTAAACGTGTGATTGAAGATGCTCTATCCATGTTGACTGCACAGAGCCAAGCAAACGCAACTCACCTTACGCATAATACCAACACAGATAGATGCTGCAAGTGCAAAGCCTGGTCAGGTGCTTTTGACGAGAAGCAGGAAGAACACTTTCAAGAATTCCAAAGATCGAGTGGATGGAAAGTACAGCGAGAATGTGAAAAAACATTGTCTGAGGGGCGTTGGAGCAGGGGATTGGAAACTGACCTGGATATTTGCTGCTATGGTACCTGCTGCCAAGGCAACAAACCAGGCATTGATGGCTTGAAGGAGTTTTTGCGAGGCACACCAGGAGGCAAGTTGTTAAATCTGTGGTTGGACATTGAGAGACTGAAAACTATACAAAACGGAGAGCGCAAGAACAGGTGATAATGTCAACGGCATCATCTAACCCTATTGACATTGTACTGTTTGTTTAAATATACACTCACTATATGAGCAGATGATGAGTGCTAGTGCTTGTCATTCAAAATGCATTTATATGATTTATTTTGGTATGTGTATTAGCTTTTTGGATGTAATGAGGAGTCGCTACCTACGAAGCGGCAGTCAGAACTGTCTGAACAGGGAGCTGCTCGCCACACTGTGGCTGACGACCTCTCTCTGCTGGACAGAAGAGAGACTGTGTGCAATACAGTCCAACCTCACAGAGTCACTCATCTCCTACTGGTGAGCGTTGAGTGATAAAGATGACATTTTTGCATGTATTTCTGTATTAGCTTTGAGTCGATTTTGCTCCACTGATACATTGCATTAATGTACTGCCCTGCACATATAACATATCAGAGCCAAGTGCTGGTATACACGCATCAGCCAGTGACAACGTTACTCTCGCACAATCTAATGTCAAAAAATCAAATCCGATCAGGTCAAAATTTTAAATATTAGTTTACAATGTTGAAAAGCTTTATTATATCATTACAATTCTAATTACATTTTTAATCCATCCATCGTCTTCTGTTTACCCAAGGTGGGGTTGCGGGGGCAGCAGCCTAAGAAGGGAAGTCCAGACTTCCCTGTGCCTGGGTACTTCGCCCAGCTCTTCCTCTCGAGTCGTTCCCAAGCCAGCTGAGAGACCTAGTCTCGCCAATGTGTCCTGGGTCTTCCCTGAGGCCTCCTACTGGCCGGACATGACCCGAACACCTCCCTAGGGCGGCATCATGACCAAATGCCCAAGCCACCTCATCTGTCTCCTCAATGTGGAGGAGCAGTGTTTCTCCCGGATGACAGTGCTTCTCACCTTATCTCTAAGGGGAGAGCCCAGCCACCCTACGGAGAAAACTCATTTCGGCCGCTTGTACCCACAATCGTGTCCTTCCAGTCACTACCCAAAGCTCATGACCATAGGTGAGGGTCGGAACATAGATGGCCCGGTAAATTGAGGGCTTTGCCTTTTGGCTCAGCTCCCTCTTCACCACAACGGACCAATGCATAGTCTGCATCACTGGAGACGCAACAGCAATCCTCCTGTCGATCTTGCTTTAGCGACAACACAGACAATTTAAATACACCAATTTTAATACACCTTAGAGTGATGCAGTGCAGTTTAAACCCAGTGGTTAACAATAATAACTATATTTAATTCATATTTATGCTGATTTTTGATATTATTGTATTGGATTACAGTACATTTTTAGGTCACCCCTTCTTGCCCCTGCAGGTTTCCTCGCTACTGGACATCTCCGTATGTTCAAAAAGACGTGGAGCTGTGGCGAGAGTGGTGTGTCAGCCCTTCGTATGCCTTAATGACCCCAGTTCCACTCTCAACTACAAGCGGGCTGGGTGGATCCCTACATGCTGTTCACATGCAGGTAAGAGTATTAGGATATTACACAACAGATGTGCAGCTGGGAAGGAACATAGAAAGTGAGACCAAAGCACAAAAAGCACACAAAAATAAAGGTAGGTTGAGTGGCGTTATGTTAATGTGAACTGTTCATTGTTTTTTACTTTCACTAGCAGCCTAACTCTGGCAGATGTCAATCACTAGACTGCACAATAATGGAAAAGATGCTGCATGCACTTTTTGTCGACCCTCATGCTGGCTCATACTTCACCCACTTCTGTGAGCAGTCTGGAAACCAGGTATAAGTAATAGTGCCAATGCAGTGCATGGAAATTGAATTTAAACATTGAAATGATGCAACAAACCCCACTAGTGCATTGTATGTTTAATGGTGTTTGCAGACAATCAGTGTCTGATGATTAGTACTTTCTTTCACTGAAAGCGGTGGGAAAATGCAGTTTACTTTTGGATTGACCTCCAGCACTATCATGAGCTCTTCTACCAGGATGGATTGGATCCCTACAGAGTGCAGAGAGTGGCTCAGGTACACAAACATCAAAGATGCTCGTCAAGGTGAAATCTGCTGCTGGCTTCAAAATAGACAAGAGACGAGACAACTTTTTTTGAGAATGATGAGAGGTACAAGTTCATGAAACTTGCAGGCAAGGAGACAAATCAAGACATCCTCAAAAGACAGCTTCTAGAGAAATGTCTGACTGTTCATGCTAAAAAGCTAATATGGGAAACCACATATGCGAGGGGAGGGGTGTGTTAGCGCGGAACCCTTTTGTTGTCAAAACAAAACTCACCAAGCATCTGTCAATTTCAGACTCACTGTCTTAGATTTATTTTACAGTGTGATTGATTGAAGCGACAAGATACAATTTCAGGCGGCCGTCCCGAAAAGGGAGACATCTTAACGTCTCATGGCTTCTTCCAAAGATGTCGCTAAATCTGAGACCGTGAATCTGAACTTGACAGATGCTTGGTGAGTTTTGCTTTGACAACAAAAAGGTTCCGCGCTAACACCCCCCCGACATATGTGGTTTCCTATATTAACTTTTTAGCATGAAGAAGGGCAGACTCAAATGCCCAGACACCCAAACCTATTTGCATCAGGGGATAAGCATGTGGAGGACTTGCTTTGGAGACAAGAGGCCTCTAAGATCGAGCAGATAATCATATCAGTGTGACATTAACGTGCACTAATATTAGTAAAAATCTAATGGAATAATACATTCAGAACATTTTATGAGTAAAATAACAACCCATATTTTCCTGACAATGTTTAAGCGACATACTCATTTGTTTTTATATATATTTATATATATTTAGTAATAATAAAAATAACAATAAAATATGTAATGTAGTTTTTGGATAGAAGTTTTTACTTCCAATTTCCCCACCAATGCAATGCACCAGTCCATGTGAGTAATTATACAAGCTGTCACCTGAAATGGATACATCATTCACATTACATTGCATAGCAAGTATGGTTCTTTTTTTTTCTGGCCACATCAGATGTTTGTGTGGCAATTTTCCAGGCAGTGATTAAATGCAATTAAAAATGGCACGTCCACGTTGCTGACTCACACAGCACAACAAAAGGACAGGCAGAGCAGGCAGAACACAGTCAGACAAGGACACAAATTCATTCACACACATTAATTTTGTAATTTTTGTAATTGAATCGCCCGTCTGTAATGAAAACCAAGTAAATCTCTGGAAAGAAAAACAAAGCTTAAAGATGACAAGTTTTTGTTGACATTTTCAGCAGTGGTGCTTTCAATAACTTCTTCTCTCATCTCCTTTTGTCAGCTTCTGTACTCCAAATATCTCTTCAGCTCTGCCAGGAGGAGCATTGGTGTCACGGAGGAGGTCAGGACGGAGGTGTATGACAAGCTCATGCCTGCTTTTGAAGAGCTCTTTGATCAAGTTGAGGAGCACACCTTAAACATCCTCATGGAGGCTTGGACTGTGCTGGTCGACACGGACAAAGACTCCTTCCTGCAGGTAAGAACGGGTCATGCTTCTTTTCGCTTATATTATGTGCAAATAGTAAACAACAACATTAGTGAGTCCAAAATGTAGCCTGGGGGCCATTTGTGTCCGACAGCTCATTTGTTAGTGGCCTGCGGCATATTCTGGCACAATATTAAACACCATCTCACAACAAAAGAAATACAATCTGTTTGCTTTGATTCTATATTGTTAACTACATGGAACATTTTGACCTGCATTGCACTGTTTTTAGCATGTAATTAAGCAAAAAAAAAAAACAGCTGAAGAATATCAATCAACATGGCCCTTCGTTGGAAAATGTTTGGATGCCTGACTTACATGTTGTCATAATGTAATGTGTTGTCTTTTGGCAAGAATTATCATCTCAACAGGTTCTTGGAAGGAACGTTCAAGTGTTCATCCTCTGTCTGCACTTGTTTAGGTGCGCGTGCGTAAAGTGGAGCGCTGTGTGGACAGCTGGGAATACAGGGAGCTTCAGAGCCTGTCCACAGAATCTAAACCGCAAATGCAACAGGTCAGTTAGCATTGTGAATCACTACATATTTATGACACATCTTTAACCTCATATGTCAGTGTTAGTGTTGTGCAATACGGCTGCACTGGAGCCTAGCATGTTGGTTAGCATGGTTAGCATGCTAGCCTCAAGAGACAGCAGATCGAGGGAGGCCAGCCCTGTGTGGAGTCTGTATGTTGTGTGGTTTTTCTCAGGTGTACCCGCCTTCCTCATACATCCAAAAAAAAAAAGCCTGTCAATTGAAGACCCTAAATTGTCCATAGGTGTGAATGGTAGTTTGTCGATATGTGTGATTGGGTGGTGACCGGCCCAGGAACCCTGCCCGAGGCCAGCTGGGATAAGCTCCACTTTACTGTGACCCTAATGATGGGATGGATGTAAGCTAATAGCCAAGAATGACAGTTAGCTTAAGAGCAAATGGAAATAATATGAAAATGGTTTGATATTCTGCTCCATTACAATTACTTACTTACGTTATTTTCTGTGCGTCCAGCACTACACTTTAACGCTTGGAGTGTGCCATTTCAAAACTTGTGTTACTGGTGTCATAAAGAAGAAATGCTCCAAGTGACTTAGCTTTGCCCCCACAAGGCATGATGCAACATGGAAAAAGAACTTATCCAAACATTTTCTCTTTGCTCCATAACACATTGTGTTGTTTAATTTATTTATTTTTTTTGCTTTGGGGTTCCTCCTCCAGTTGTGCAGTGTAGCCTACTTTTTTAAACCACTGTTCTAAAATCACAACAATAAAAGCTTGCATACTTGTTGCAGTTACTGAGATGCTGGCTAGTAGATGTAGGCATACCCACTATCGCAAACAGTTGAAGAAAAACACAGTACATTGTGTTTCTATTTATCTGTAAAGACCCTCCACATAGAGGGCGCAATCCTACTAATAGTTAAGATTTGTGTTTCATTCGTTAGGACTTAACTTGGAATGACTGAAATAAACTGGAGCTGACTGAAAGCAACAGCTTGTACATGAATGTATGCACTCGAGCAAAACACGCTGTTCTAGTTTGTATTATGCCAAGGAAATCCTTGTGTTGTACCAGTACTACACACAACTCTAACAGTAACGTTAGCGTCATCACTACAGCCCGTTAACGTAGAGGTGATTCAGGGTCTTTGTTGAAAACAAATGTATTAGACGTGGCATTACGACCACATATTGTTGATGACGTGTTTTGTAAACAGGTAGAGCAGGACGTGACAGCTCCATATAATACTTCATCCGAGCTGTTCTCTCAGGGCAAAGGGGCCCTCAACTCTTGGTCCAATGTGCCTCGACAGTACCAAGGATACCGTTTAGGCTCCTTGCTTCGCCACCGTCATGAGATCTGGCACTTTATGTCCTTCCTTCAGAATAAAGACGCCAGGTCAGTTGAGTCACATTTCAACAGCCGCTTTCAAGGGACGATAATATAGAAAGTAAACTTGGATATAACTTAGAGTAGTCAGTGTACACCTCACAGCGGGTACACTTCACAGTCATGTGCTTATGTTGGTGCCCACTTGTGTTTGTGGCTAGTTAGACAATAACAATAACAATCTATGTATGACAGTAAATCTATGCTGCTATACAAGCTGTACACTCAATACAGTACTCTAAAGTATATATACTGTATACTGCATATTAAAATACTGTAATAAAAAGGGTTTCTAAAACATGGCGGGTGTACTCACTTTTAAGAGGTACTGTCGACAGTAATCCCTCATCTATCACGGTTAATGGTTCCAGACCCGACCGTCAGAAGTGAATTTCTGCAAAGTAGGAGTCCTGATTTATAAATCTAATATTTTTAATTGTTAGAGCAAACCTGTTTACAACCTTGCAACTACTGTTTTTAACATTATTAGAGCCCTCTAGACATAAAATGACATCCATATAGTCACCTTTACATTTGTATTATCCAATATAGTAAATGTAATAAGAGTAAATAAGCCATTTAAGTGATAAATAAGACTTGTGCTCGTGTGTGTTGCTGAAAACGTGTTTCCTAAGGGAGCTGAGTGAGGGGAGGCAGGAAGTGACGTCGGGGGTTCAGATTTGAGTTTTAGCTTGGTGTGGGTTACGACCGCAACAGGAGCCCTTCTTTTTATTTGGGATTATTGTGCCTGTTGTGGGATCATTCAAACCTGCAATAAAAGTCTGTTGTTCTGGCAATTAAGTCTGGTGTGTGTGTGTGTGTGTGTGTGCTTGTGCGCTTGTGTCTGTCTCACCAAATATGACTTAAGTCCACATATGACCAGTTTAGAACATTACATATCATCAACGTCTTTGAATGTGTCGTCTCAATGCCTTATATTGTATTTTAGTTCATTTAACCAATTGCTATGCTTGAAAATCCTTAATTTAAGCAAAACATATGTAACATTTGCTTATAAATATGCATATGTTTTGACTAATGATAGGCCGCATTCAACCACGAAACAGCATGATTTATTAATTATTATAGTTTGGAAAAACCGTGATAGAGTGAAGCTGTGAAATTTGAAGCGCGCAGCGGCAAGGGATCCCTGTACATACTTTTTTGTTTAGTCTTAAAGTCCTAAGTCCCAAGTACTGTATTTCAGTAAGTGTCATATACAAATACAATTGCTTTTAATTCTCTTTTTCAATGTAGTGTTTATATTCGTCATTTTTTAAACACTTAAAACGTCTTGTTATTGAACTTGTTTAGGTCACGTGTGTGAAATGAAAGTGCTCTGTTGAAATATATGTTGTCAGCATCCACTTGGAATGCTGGCTGGACCTGGAGCAGTACAGGAGGACACCTCCGAGGAACAAAGCAGCGAAAGAGGACCGATCTTCACGCATTGCAAACAGATATCTCAACAGGAAGTACTTTTTCAGCATCCACAGTCCTGCCACAGCAGAGCAGCAAAGTAATGTAAGTTGAGAGTCTGCTCATATTTCGTGACGGTGAAATAGACAATATAGTTTGAATTATTGTCAAGTTCATGGGAAAGAAACACACAGGCGGTAAACAAAGTGCCCGTGACATGACAATCCAGATTTGGAGTGCAAGCTCCCACTGAGGCTTTGATATCAGATCTAATAAACGAAGGCCTCTGTGGCTTTAATGCAATATTCCACTTCTTCTCTTCTGCTATTCTTTAGACTTGCTGCTGACAGTTTGGACAGGGTGTCACTGAGGGATCAGACAATAAAAAACATGGTTAGAATTTAAATGAGGAGAGGGAGAAGTTTGTGGTTTGAATCCACAAGGCGGTAGCGGACTAAATCTGCAATATAAAGTTAGATTTCTACATTGCAGTGTAATGGCAGGGGGGCATGCAGTGGAGAGGCAAGGTAAAGGGATGAGGCACTTTAAATGTGGTAACTGACTTCTGTGGACACACGGACATGGGAATGCCATTATACACTTGGTCATCGAATGAGATCCTGTACAAGCGCTAAATCACATTCCCGGCTAATATTGCACATTGCAGGGTTATTGAAGTCATAATGTTTATTCCTACAATTTCCAGTTTTCTGTTGTTCCAGTTGGTGATAACCACCTTTAGCTACGTTAGAGGTGCAAAACATTAGAAACACCTCACAGAGTAATTCTGTAACACGCACTCAAGCTCCAACCACAATAATAAACACGTCTGTTCTATGTCTGTCAATTCTTATTCATAATTCCAGTATTTATACCAGTATGGTATAAACAACTGGATCATATTTGAGTAACTATAATTTGTCTTCCTCTAGAAAAGATTTACATTTGTTTTGAATGCGTGAAATCTTCTGAAAACATGTATCTTGGTTTAACAAATACAAGAGTTGTTATTTTAAGAAGGGTATGCAGTCTTTTTATGGGCATGATAAAAAGGAAGACAGAATCAATGCAGCCGGACAGAAAGTCAAAACGAGGGGAATAAAAGAAGAAAGAGATTGTGGGAACGATGTTGTGAATCATATGAGTCAGGAAATGACAGACGTCTGGTTTCCCACAGTGGGAATGTTTTATCCGACTTAATCTGCAGCCTCATTTGTTCTTCATGTGGTTTGGCGAAGAACCTCATCCACCTACGACGGAGTGGCCTGTCAACATTCTCTGTGTTTGTGTAGATATTGCACCTGGCAGGTGGACGGGAGCGTCTGAAACTTGATTGTCTGTCAAATGAAGCTACTGTGACGATCCAGGATATCATCAGGAGTCACATTGAGAAAACATGGCTGCCTGAGTTTCTGGCCACCGCAGAGTTCATAGAACGACAGAAACACAAACCAAAGGTAGACTTTTTTTTTTCCAAAATCCCGGTCATAACAATATAATAAATAAGTCGAGAACATCTGCTACTATTGTTTTTGTGGGAAAAAAAGCTTTCTTTCTGCTTAAAAAATAATTGGACTGTTTATACAGGGTGTCCCGAAAGTCTGGGCGTTTTAAAAATATAAATATAATAAAACACGTTGTAAAAATATAAATATAATAAAACATCTATTACAATATGTACAATACATGACAAATACATTATATTAAAATTAATAAATAAACACATGTATTTTTATATTATATTATTACCGCACATTTACAATTCAACATTCACGGCCCCGCAAATTTGCGGATTATTATAATTTTTTTCTCTGAAATAGGCTGTTTCCTCCTCAAAAAGCACATCTCATTCACCCTCAGGTGATTATTTATAAATACGTGATAATACAGGTCAAATGTAAAGCATACATGTACCACTGTTTTAAAAAGCCCTCAATTTTTACATGTTTATGTCTTTGTGCTTCACTGGTGTGCAAATGCTTTTTGTTCTTGCAAATGTTTTTTCCTCAAGCATTGAGATTCCGCACCATATTTGCTTCTGCCGTGGAATCTCGGTTTTCATGATTGATCAATTCTAAAAGGTCAGAAAAAATTTAAACAAAAACCGAAGCAATTTTTCCCATAGGAAATAATGTAAATACAATGAATCCGTTCCACACAGCCAGAAATATGAACAAAAAACACATTTCATAGAGAGTAATTACACTTTAACATGCAGAAAATGGGAAATACAGTGGTTCCTTGGTTAACGTCACTGTACTGTTCCAGAAGGTCCGACTCAAACCAAAACGGACTCTAACCAAGGCAAGTTTTCCCATAGAAAATAATGCAAATCCAATTAATTGGTTCCCGACACCCATAAATTTCAACACAAAACACATTTCATAGACGACAATTTCACATGCAGAAAATCAAGATTTTGGCATGGGCGCGTGATCCAAGATGGCGCCGTAAACAAACCGTGTGCCATATTAACCAAGCGGGCGAAAGCAAGCCAAAGCAAAATTTTTGCAAACATTTTTGGATGTTAACCAAAAATTGTGCTAACCGGGGCGGGCGTTAACCGAGGTACCACTGTACATTCAAATGATGAATGAAATGAATAAAAGATTATTTAACATCACTTTTACCCTTATTGGGAACCAGTGAACACAGATGAGTACGCTGTTTTCACTCTTGTCCATTACAAAGTTAACTTTAAGAGTGAACGGTTAGATACGGTTGTATACGTGCTCACTTGAACTTTATTGCGAACTCCAGTAACACTAGACGTATTTCAGATACGTTGGATATTAAACACAATACTGTCTTGTATTTGTAGGATGGTGTGGAAGCTGGGAGATCAGGGCTGTGAGGCCATTTTTTTGGGGGGGAATTCTTGCAGTTTAAAACCAGTAGACGGGAATTCGCATGTCCCCAGGAGGCTGCGATCATGGGTTCCATGTGAACTTCATTTTAATTTGGAGGACAAATGATTTGGTGTGTTCCAGTTTGTTTTGAGGCCATAAATGTTGTTAATTATCAACAAGTCATTTATACCAACACATCCATTTATCACTTCTGGCATTTGCTGACTGGTTTCTGAGAGTCCCTGAGTGCAGATTGCCAGCCTGGACTTCCTTTCCATGCACCATGCAGCCTTTGCTTCCTGCCTCCTAATGGCCTTGAGATAAGACGTCATGTTGTCTGCTATGTGAGAAACCACTAAATACAGTCATTGCTCTCAGTCTCTCTCTCAGGTTGCCTCATCAGGTGGCAACACGTAAACCACAGATTCCGCTGCGCTGCCTCATTATGTTATCAAGTTTACAGAGTTTGGCCAACATGAGTCCTCTCATTAGATACCAAAGAGGAGTGGTAGTTTAGCATTACATGCAGGATGACAGGAGAGCAGTGGAAGGGCGTAAAGGATGGTAAAGAGGTCAGGAATAGGGCGGACTGAAGATTAGCATTACTCTACAAGAAGAGTGACTGTGGAAGTCATTTCCCGAAGAAGAGTCCAGCATTGAGAGGTCATCTGTGAATTTGTCTTTTCATTTGTCTCTATTTCTTACTAATCTATTTGCGTATGTGTGTTACAGCCCAGCTATCAAGGACACAAGACAAGAAAAGAAGGCTGGAAGGTAAGACGACATCCACAGTGTTGGAATGGAGACACAGAAGGCATTTTTTGGCCTGCAGACATGTGATTTACTTCACCACTTGGCTCTCAGGGCTGGCTTTGTCAAACTTCATTTTGGCCTTGCGGTTAATTTTCCCAAATGGGATCCAGGATAAATACGATTAAAGCATCAGCATAACTAAACTGGCTTTAATAGTCTTTGGAGTGTTCTCATGCAGCTCTGTTGTCATCCCTGCTGCTCGGCAGCACGACACAGATATAAAACATGAACATTTGGAAGCAGCATGATTATACTGTAGGATGGACTTTTCATACATGATCGTGACTTTCATCTTTATGATCCTGATGTCATCACTGGCAGAGAGCATCTTCTCTATGGAGGAGCATCATTATTTCAGTTTTGTGTGAGCTCATAGCTCGCACAGCATTGTTACTGTTGTTGTTTTATTGCCGGGCACTTCCAGTGACCTAAAATGCCGCTCACTCTTCCCGACAGAGTCAGGGCTTGTGGATGAGTTCCTCCAAGGAGATTCTTCTATTTCGACAGCTTCTCCTCAGCCCTGCCTCCTGTTTGCAGTTCCAACACTTTGTGTCTGTGAAGGGTGACTTCCTGGAGAATGACGTGCTCTTTTGGCAAGAGGTGCAGAGGTACAAGGTACAGCAACAAACAACACAAAGCAGCAGCTCATGCATTCAAGCTGCAAAATTCAAATTGCACAGTGGCAAGGGACGAATGTATATACTTTTTTTTTTTTTGTTTTTAAGTCCCAAGGACTGTATTTCAGTAAGTGTCATATACAAATACAATTGCTACAAATAAAATAAAAATAATAAATCCATAAATAAATGGAATATATTTTTTAAAAACCGTGATAAAGTGAATCCATGAAACTCAAACTGCAATGAGGCAATGGACGACTGCCTTAACCTTTTATAATTGATTGTATAATGTGAGCTATAAAATTTGAATTGGAATACACCTTCTGGTGCTACTTGGACACATCATCAGTGAAGAAATCGGGGTCTTAGGGTGTTGCAGGTCTTTAGTCTTTATTCACGCTCGTCCCGGTGAGCCAGCTGGGGATGATCAGTCCCCGGCTTGTGTCCAAGTGTCTTGTATCTCCAGTACAGTATGTTTCTGGTGGCTCACGGCGGGCTTTCCAGCCATTGTTCCTGCACTAAGCACTGAGCTCTGTGTACTTGGCCCTCTTATGCTCGTGGGCCTCATTGATTCAGTCTTCCCAGGGGACAGTTAGTTCCAGGACAGTCACTTGTTTGATGGACTCCGGAGTAAGTATCCCGTCTGCGCAGAGAAGTGGTTGTAAGTGGTTGTAGCTGGGAAGTCTAGCTGTCTTCTGAGGTCGACTTTAAGCTGCCAGTTGCGAGCGGTGGAGAGGAGCTCCCTGTTGATTTAGGCTGGTGATGTTTTGTCTTTGGCCCCGCTCCAATGAAGGTGATTACCTATTCAGGGGCCTTGCTGAGCTGGATAGATGTGCAGATGGAGTCTGAACGCTTTTAATGGTGGCAACGGTACCGGCTCCCCCCAGTGATTTTGAGCCACTGCTTAAAATGTGCTCCAGGGTGTCCTCCTTCTGGCACAACTTGCACTACCAGTCCGAAGGCGTGCAATGTTGGCTAGGCTTGGGTGGACGTCATAAACCGACTGAACGAGAAACTTTATCCCAGATGGCTTTGTCCAGGAGATATTATGAGAATCTGCACGCTCCTACCTGGTACACACCTCCTGTTTGGGAAAGTGTCATTTTCTGCCATTTTGAAGAGGGTGTGGGGAGTTTCCCGCACCTCCCGCACCAAAAAAGTGCAGTTGAAGCCACCTGAAAAAATGGGATTTTGTGACAGTCGCAGACCTGAAAAAAAATGCAGAATAGCAACCCCTTGGAAAAGTGGTGTTTTCTGATCTTTTTGGGTCCTTACAGGACTCCCCATCATGGTGTGAGAGGTTTCCCCCCCTCCCGGACCAGAAAAGTGCAGTTAAAGCCACTTGAAAAAATGGGATTTCCTGACACCCACAGACCTGAAAAAAAAAAAGGTTGAAAATTGACCACTTGGAAACGAGATGATCGTGTGGTTGGTGTTCCCCACCTTCCGGACCAAAAAGGTGCAAGTAACAAAATAATCAAATGGGATTTTGCGACAGCCCCGCCTGGAACTTAAAAAAATGCTGAAAATGTAGCCCTTGGACAAGTGTCGTTTTCTGTCCTGCCATTTTTCGGTCGTGTTGGAGATCTCAGATGAGGATGTGGAAGGTTCCCCCCCCCTCCCAGACCAGAAAAGTGCAGTTGAAGCGATTTGAAAAAAAAAAGGGGGGGGTTTGTGACAGCCACGGACCTGAATAAAACGCCAAAAATCAACTATGTGGAAAAGTAGTTTCTGCCATTTTGGGTCCTACCGTGGTGATGGGCAGAATTCTGCTGTTCGTGATTGCACCTCGCTCGCAGTGACCGTGATTGGTTGATAATCAGGAAGTGTTGTGGACAGCGCTACGGTGAAATGGGTGTGTGGTATTGGAAATAAAACACTTCTGATGGTGTATTAAGGTATAATAATAATAAAGTAATATTTATCTAGCACCTTTTTACAAGGTACCCAAAGCTATTTGCAGCGATCCCATTATTGTTACACACTGGTGGTGGTAATCTACATCTGCAACCCCAGCTGCTCTGGGAATCATTGGATGCAAAGTGGGTGAAGTGTCTTGCCCAAGGACACAACAGTGACCGGGATGGAGGAAGCAGGGATCAAACCACCAAAACTTGCGGTTTCTGGACGACCTGCTGTACCTCCTGAGCCACCACTGCCACAGTGGCCACGGACAAAGTTTCAAAGGAGCATCAAGACTCTGTGTGCCTCTGTCGAGACTTACAAGACGTTACTTGCTACACAGTATCACCTTCAACTCCTTGTCGCCGTTGGCTGAGTCGGCATTAATTTAGCAGCGAAATGAGGCACCGATAGCTACTTAGTTTTCCAGCTTGCATTTATATTGAAATATTTAGTCATGAAGCCAATAGTGCCATGTAGGAGCTTTGACCTACTGTAATGTTATTATACAGTTTTTATATTTGTAGGCTTTTATTTCCACAAAATGCAACAGTGATGGATTTGGGACGGCACGACACTGTCATAACTCACTCCTCAGAAACAAAGTACACAATGTACACAGCATACTTCTTGAAGTATCAGCTGGTATGGCACTTCCCTTCGCTTTTTGGTTTTCTGCCACTTTCTGTACCTCCCAACAGGACCTGTGTCATTCTCACAGCACAGAGGCCACAATTCAACAAAAAATCTCCACCATCATCAACTGTTTCATTAACTCGTCTACACCTCCAGCCCTGCAAATAGACATCCCTCTGGAGCAGGCGCAGCACATTTTGGATAAACGCCATGAGCTGGGCCCCTACATCTTCAGAGAGGCACAGGTGGTGTGTTAATGTGTGTGTGTGTGTGTCTCCAGCATATGATACACCATGTGATCCATTGTGTTGATAGATGTCAGTGTTCTCTGAGCTGCTCAGGTTTTGGCCTGAGTTCCAAGAGCTAAGGAGGAGCGTACAAGCAGGTCATCTCCAGGTGATGCTGCAGGACAAACGAGCCAAACATAAAGCCAGAGTACGGAGACAGAGGAGGAAGGAGGAGGAAGAGGAGGAGAGGAGAGCCCAGGTGAGTTGCTTTGTGTAGCTATCACTTGTAAACAAAGTTGAAGTTCATTCTTTCGTTTCTTTGTACAGGCTGAGCTAAAACAGAAAGATTCCAGTTCTAGTGAGAGTGAAGACATGGACAATCAGAGAGATCGGGGAGGAGGAAGTGAAAAGCAACTGTCAACGACACAGAGAAACATGCCGTTGTATTCCACAGAACCAGTAAGATCGTGTACTCACTTAGGGAGGCGAACAATGCAAATAGTGCTAGAAACCAAAAAGTCATTCAAGCCACACCAGTAGTTTACCCAGTGGCTTATTATTACGACTTTAAATTGCGAGTGTGATTTTTCATGTTTCCTCAGTTATCGTGGTCCTACTCCAAATACATGGCGGTTCTGAAGAGAGAGGAGACACTGCTAAGGAGGCAGAGTCAGAAGGAAG
Organism: Dunckerocampus dactyliophorus; assembly: GCF_027744805.1. Classification (NCBI taxonomy): domain Eukaryota; kingdom Metazoa; phylum Chordata; class Actinopteri; order Syngnathiformes; family Syngnathidae; genus Dunckerocampus; species Dunckerocampus dactyliophorus. Next base: position 10,751,544 of record NC_072825.1, read on the forward strand.
CTTCTTTCTCCACATACTCAGGTACGTAACACTTCAGCTTTGGACTCCTCTCTGCTGCTGGCCACACAGAAGCAGGAACCCAGAATCTTCACATTCCACAGAACTGTAGCTGAAGTTTCTAATCTTATTATTTCCTGTGAACGTTGAAGCCTGAGTAGTTGTCCAACGACCTCCACAGGTCAGTTTAGTAGAGTGGGTGTTTGGTCTGTGGCGGTCAGAATTCTTGCTGGTTGCTTGGTCAAAATTCCATTTATTTATAACCTTGAGGTGCCTAATGTTTTTTTTTTGCCTGGATTTGTGGTTGATATTACGAGTCTGTGAAACATATATTTGGGGTTTTACACCGTCACTCAACTTGGTGTGTCCCGAACAGTGTCCTCTGATGGCAGCGTGAGGTCAAGAGGAAGTAAGCAAAGTCGCCAACATCCCTCACGGAACTCCTCCAGGTCAGATGTGAAACAATGTCAACAATGTGATGGAAAGTGACAACAAATATCATTGACCAAGTAACCCCGCCTCTCATCCAAGGTCAGCTGGGATGACTCCAGCTCACCTTTGTCCCGAATGAGGACAAGCGGTATAGAAATGATGAATGGACATGCAAGGACTGTACAACTTCAATAATGTACTTTTTTTTTTTTTTTTTTATTAAAAAGTGTTCTCTAAATATATTAGAATTTTAAAGCTATAGTACTGAAACCTTACAGATTCCAGAGGTACCACAACAGTAGCAAAGGCAAAAACAACATGAAGGATTGGCCTCAATGCACAGTGACAAAGAAAAGAAAAGCCTTACTGTAATGTTACATCATCTAGAATTTTTTTGCTTGGCAGCTGGAGTTTGTGCAAACATTATATATATACAGTATATATATATATACTGTTACTATATTATGGACAATAGTTTCTTCACAAGTTATAAATAGAAACTGTTTATTTGTGCTGTGCTTTACAAAATATAAATTCTTTAAAGGCAGTTTTCAGCAGACATGGATGACTAGAAATGGTTTCTTGGTGGTGTGGTTTGCATTAATACGTAAGGTAAAAGGTACATCCGATGAATCTGAGATGTGTGAGCATATCAGTGGAATCCGATCTGTAAGGCTTTATTCTTTACCGTGGTGAACTTGCTGACAAAAACCTTGGCGAAGGCAGGGTCGACCAGGTAGCGGTACGACTTGGTGACAGAGGGAGGCGGCTCTGCAACTGTCACTGGAGGTTGCAGCTGCAGAGATGCAGCAGAGGCGGGGAAATAGTGTGAAGCTTGCTTCACGTACTGCACCAGGCGCTGATACTGCTGCTCTGATAGACGCTCTCGAACGGCGTCACCCTGAGAGAGGATACGGGATTACTACACTCGATTACTACACAGTGGGACCCACTGACGTCGACATCCCCCGGATAGGATGTGACATCAGGATGGGCAATAATAAAGGATTTTGAAACCTGCGGAGGTTTGACTTCATTTTCCTCCATTTTTGCAAAATTTAAATGGGTGCATGCACATTACTAGGGCCCTATAGACATGAAAAAACACCCATAGTCACGGTTACATTCCTATTACCCAATATCGTAGATATAATCAGAAAAACTAAGCCATTTAAGACAAATAAAACTTGTGCTCGTGTGACACAGTAAATGTGATCCGTGTGGAGGACAGGAAGCGACGTCAGGGTTCAGAGTTATGTTTTAGCTTGTCGTGGTTTTATGGCTGCAACAGTAGCCCGTGTTATTATAGATATATATATATAGATTTAGGCAAAAAATATGTACAATTTGCTTAAATATACATATTTTGGACAGATAACAGGCCATATTCAACTACAAAATAAAACAGAATATTTAATTGATTAACTTATGTTTGAAATGATATATGTTTGAAAAACTGTGATAGAGTGAAGCCCCAAAATCCTAACCACGATGTGGTGAGGGACGGCTGTAGTCGTGTCGCTACACTGAGAGGAAGGACGTCACTCTTGGTCTTTTTAGTTAACTTAGAAAAAGCATAATGTGTTCAATATGCAACATTCGTTTGAGGAAAGAGCTGCTGCCATATCCGTATCGGTTGATATCAGTATCGGAGCTGGACAATATCAGATATTGGTAAGAAAGCCAGTACTGAGCATCTGTAGTTATTATTAATCCATTTTTTTCCCGTGTCGGTGGTCTCACCTCTGTGTCGCTGGCTACTGTGTGCTGCTGTAATGTGAGGATGAGTTCACCCTGCCGTCCTGCCTCCTGTTGACACTCCACCTGTAGAGGATGCAGCTGCAACATTTAGTCTCCAGACAGGAGAGTTCTGCGTGGTCATGCATTCCTGTACCTCCGTGATTGGGAAGGCTTGCTGCTGGGTGTCCTCGCTCAAGCTGACCACAAAGAGCACCTCCAAGGTGAGCAGCAGACAGCCAGCATGTTCCTGGCCTGACCCACTCACAATGGTCACCTCCAGGGCCATGTGCAGCTCTGGGCGCCCCAAGGACTGGAGCATTTTCCTGCAGCCAGACAGGAGAAAAGGCTAGTTAGGATGGAATTAGTGAAGCACACTACTATACTCAGTCTCTTTCATCAAGATGACATAAAAATGATACACACATTTCCCATAAAGGACCATACCCCAAATGCCCCAATACGCTCAGCACACGCAAACAAGTGACGTGATCGCATACATCCTGTAATTTATACGTCTACATGAACGTGTGGCTCCTATTACACACATGCTCAGCGGTGAAATGTGTGTGCAGGAAGGTGAGTGTTCAGCCATGTTGCTCTGACAGAGTGTTTACTTTGGAAGGCAGGTTCTGTAATTGCGCGGCAGATGTGAGAAGCAGCGCCGGGGACACTTTGATTCTGTTCAGTGTAACTGGGCTCAAACAGTCTGACCCTTCAAACAGCTACCTGTAGTAGTATTACGAAGTGATGGACGCCTGATGGAAACCAGTGCAAATGCGAAAAGAATAACGCCACAAGGGAGAATTCTCTCAGCGTTCATGTATTTTCATCCTTTTTTTTCATATCACTAACTCCTCTGAGGTCGACATCTAAGGTGGAATGTTCCAAAGGAATATTGAATTTAAGATTTGCCATTTTCCATCACCGGCTGCTATTAAAAATATGTTTCATAAATATGGAAACCAAGCTACGTTGGGGAAAAGTTAATTATGAAATGCGGTCCCTTCCAACCCTCTGGAGACACAGGCCTCTAATAAACTTTCATGTTCATATTATAAGCATTCCACTGAGAGGAACTACTAGAAGAAATGCCAAAATGTGATGCAGTGCTGAGCTCTGATCAGATTTCAATGATGCTGAAGCTGAAGGCAACCACGCCTGCTGGGTGCAACATGCAACCTTAGTGATCCAGCTCCAAACCATCTGGCACAAAGAGGAATGTGTCCCTCTTCCACGTGAAGGCATCTCTCTGGATAGACTCAAGGCTCACAACTTTGAGCTGGAGGCTTTGGCAGGGTGCTTACAAAAACCTTTTAACATGGCTTGACGAGAACAAGGGAGGGCAGGCTGGCTACCATGTGTGGAATCAAGGTCAAACAGACTTCTCTGACGAGTGGGGTGGTGTTAATGTAGCCTTCAAGACAGCTAAAATGATGAGAGGAAAGTGGGAGAAAAGGAACACCACATTTTGGAGAGGATCCAAGAAAAGCAAGCCCCACATGTCTCACTTTGAATGCAGAGCTTCACGACAGTGAATGAGACACCTGCAGGAACAATGGTTGCCTTTGGGGGTGGGGTGTCATACCAAACATATTTAAGGTGGCTGTTGGGGGCCTCAGCTGATTTGTCCTCTGTTGGCAGATAGAGTTGTTTGGGAAGCTGCCACAGTCCTGCTCCGTGGAGGATGCCTGTTAGGACAAACCGACACACCTTTCAGGTCAAGCAAATACAGCAATTAAACAGAGTTTAAAACCTCAGTTGCACGAAACACACATATACACACACACACACACACACACACACACACACACACACACACACACAAACTTGAGGTTCAGACAGCAGTCATGCAGGATGTCACAAGATACCACAGTAAATATTACGGCACTTCAGCACAGTGTTTCCTTTTGACAGTCGCCTTTGGAGTTTACACGAACCCCTTGTGTGAATAAAAAACAAATATATACAATTCTTCGCTCTTTTCTCTTCGCCTGGCCGCTGTAGCACATTGCAAAAACCACAAGGAATTGTCCTTGTGGTCATTATTACAGGACACGGTTCCCACAAGCTCTAAACTCCAAAGAGGACCAAAGGGATGTGCCATCCTGCCTCTGGAAAGAGCAACAAACCATCGCTACAGGATAGCTCGGGCACAACTGTGCCAAAGACAAACTGGACTGGACTGGATTAATTCTTATATGGCAAAACAACTGTTTAGTTTTGTTTCCTAATGTTGTGCTTACGTGTCATCACTGCCATCTGTGCTTTGGTTAAGTACTCTGCGAGCGCAGACCTCCGCCAAGCGCCATAGTTCTCCCCCATATTGTGAGTGGGCAAGTCGGTGTACGAGGAGAGCCGGTGTACTAGCACTAGTGTACCTATGGCCGGGTTTTGGGGACTGGGCTCCTTGCTGGGGCTTGCAGGTTGCTGCCTGGATAGCGGCGAGGGGTACATGCGTGTTCAGTGCACAAAATGCGTGCCTGTTGGTCGCTCTCCAGGAGGTGAGGCCACTGATGTGATAATACATTCTTTTCAAAATGTTCTTGCGATCGACCGGCAGTCCCAAAGATCGACTAGTAGCTCACGATTGACAGGTGGCGACCCCTGCTTTAGATGAAAGGCATTTTGCGTTTCGAAAGAAAACATTTTTGTGCTGCGGCTACTAGCATGAATGTTTGTTGAATGAGTTATGTTGGAATGAGGTGAAGCGGTTGAGAACTGTGGCAGTATTAGCAGGTAATAATAATTACTTTTAGGGAAAGGATGAATTTTGGGAAAATTTTGAATTCTGGATCACCCCCAAAATGTAATCAGATCTTCCATGTCCCATTTCCGACAATTCCTGAACGTTTCATCCAAATCCATTCGGAATCTCCCAAGTTATTTTGGACACAGACAAACATAACCTCCACGCTACGCTTGCGCTTTGCGGAGGTAATAATGTGACGTTTAGTCGTGCGTGCAAACTAACGGACACACAAATCATCAATCAAGAATAAGTGTTTCATCGTTTAGTGTTGAGAATGACCAGTACCAACATCTGCATAAAAAGACCTCCACAATCCCTTCAATTTCACTTATTCTTCAAGCTATTAATCATAATTATGTGTTATTAAGTGCAAGCTTGTAAGACTGACTGATAATAATAATAATAATGTCAATTGGCTCTTTGAGGGTCCCTTGCCACGTTGTGGTTCGAATTTCGTGGCTTCACTCGATCACGGTTTTCCAAAAACATATTAATTATAAAATCATGCTGTTTCGTGGTTGGATACGGCCTATTACTAGTCCAAAAATATGTATATTTAAGCTAATGTTACATACATTTTGCCTAAATTAAGCATTTTCAAGAATAAGAATGGCTAAATGAACTAAAATACAAATATAAGGCATTCAAAAGACGCATTCAAAGACATTGATGTAGTATTCTACACTAGTCACTAGGTGTCAGTAATATAACTGTCATATTCAGTGAGACACACGAACGCCAATCTTGATCACCGGAACAACAGGCTTTTATTGCAGGTTTGAATCCCACTTTTCACTTTTATCAAATTATGAAGTTATTTTGAACAGACAAACAGACGCGACTTTGGTAGTTATATGCAGCCTGTCATTTACCTACACCTTAACTCCATCTGCTAGCATCACAGTGCACGGACACACACATGCTTTATACGTAATGAGCTTTTTTGTTTTGCATGTCTACACTACACGTTTTTTGGGTTAAATCCAAGTAAAAAAAAAAGTCTACCACATATCCGGTGCTCAAACAATGAATAACATCAAACATCCATCCATGCCACTTGCTAGGGTTGTGGGGTTATGCTGGAGCCTATCCCAGCTGACTTGGCGAGAGGTTGGGTACACCCTGAACTGGTCGCCAGTCCATCGCAAACGATGAATGACTTATTTGTTTCAAACCAAACATTAATAAGATAAACTTTGAACGCACCATATCCAGTTTGGGACACCAGTTCGGCTGCTCCTCCTATGGGCTTGGTGAAAACTCCCACAATTCCCTTCCCCATGCCAGAGATGACGCCTTTGGCTTTGCAACCAGCTGAGGTCTGCATCTCCCAGTTCCTTTGGAAATTCTGCATGGGCTGGTCCACGATGCCCGCTATTGCTCCTACAACAAGGACAAACCGTCTTCTTAACACGTCATGTGTCAAAAAATATTTTTATTCTTCACGTGCCCTTCAAGTAATAACGTCATTTGATTAATGGTGTAGACGATCATCATTTATTTTAGAACAGAGCGAGGTTTCAGAATCAGAAGCAGTATTTTTGCACCATGCGTGTGACCCAAATCCCCACATACCCAACAAACTAATGCCAAGTCGTGACAGCCCCTGCTTAAGCCCGTCTCCCAGACTCTCTGGTAGCTGTCGCCTCCACTCTTCCTGCCTGGTGTAGTGCTCCTCATCCAGAGACAGACGATCCATATTTCTGGCCAGGCTGGTAGCCAAGTTGGTGATGGACGTCAGGGTGCCTGTGTACACACGGACTCATTTAATGGGATTAAATCTTAACTGAGAATTACATACGTCTTCTAAACATTTGCGTTACCTTTGGAGATGTGCTTAACAAAGGAAGTGGTCCCTCTGGAGACACCACTGACAAAGGCACCGGGTCCGCGGGTCAGACCCTCGTACGGTAAACGGAAGAAGTCTGACACACCATTACCGATGCTCCGTACCAGACTAGCAGGACTGCCCAGAATCTCCAAAGACCCCACGACCCATCCTGACACACAAGAACAACCACAAAAACACACAGTGAAACCAAACCTATGCTGGGAAGTGTGATAGCTATTATTATTTTTTTTGTTTGTTTACATTGAATACAATTTTACAATTTTGGGCCTTACCGCATAAGGTGATGTTTCAAATTTTTGGACATTTTGACATAAACATAGGGTTGTATGAGTTTGGTGTGGAAGAACCTTAACCCTGACCACAAACTCCTGAATGAATGGACAAACAATCCCACAAACTCCACCATTTTATAGAAAGTCTGGGTACAAGAGTTGTCATAATTTGCGTAACGGTCCCAATACTTCAGTGCAAACGTAATCTTAGTGGTAGTCAAAATGATTTTAAGAGCAAAGGAATAAACCAGCAGCACCTGCTCACAAACAAGCCTCCTGAGTACTTTTCTAGGGCGTAAGAGCTTCTTGCCAAAAGCAGTTTATAGAGTGAGAGACTCTCCCTACAAATATGTTCAACATCATGATTTGATATTAAACCGTGTTAAACCTATTGGATTACATTCTCAAAGCGCCACATATGCTAACACACACTCCACTATACAACGATGCAAGTAGCAAACTGGATTTATTGCGCCATACTATCTCACCTCTCTCCAAGAACTCTCCTGAATTTACGGCTCATTGATAGTCACACAACTGACAAATGCGTGTGCAAAATCACAGACATTTCTCAAGAAGCCATGCTCGCTTTGATGTTCCACTCATTTAATGGCGGTCAGTTAGAGGCCATATTGCTTTACATTGTCTCCCAGCAGTGGGTTTAGCCCAGACAGGAGCCTCAATTTACAGTGCTGAGTCATACTCTTATGGACGTGCACATACACAAACATGTATCAGCATATGCATTATATCCATATGCCTGCTTTGTGTGTGTGTTTAAATGCAGCGTTATACATCCTGAACCTAATCAGACCCAGAACACAATGCTTTGCCCAAACTAATGACGACTCAGGAAGTGGAGAACATGGGGAGGTGTTGAAATACAAGCAAAAATGATGGCTGTAATGACACACAGCGGAAAGGAAGAATAAATCCAGCCAGAACAATAATTTCTGATGTGGAAATGATGGGTTAAATAAGACCACATGTGGAGGCTTCAACTAGACAGGACAAGAGCATGGGCCAGAACTCGAGAGGCTTCATACATTTAGGCCAGTCTTCTCCAGGGTGAAAGTTTGGATTAACCATAATGTATCAGCAATAATCAGTCAAACATTATGAAGCCCTTTTTCACATCCTGGAGTACATTAGATGGGTGATACTGATCTGAGGTAGAAAAATGCAGTTAAGTCTGTGCCAATTGCTAAGCACAGAAAATTTTTTGTTGCAGCTGGATCTACCTTGGCCATAGCCATTCCACGCTTCTAACACTGGCATCAAACATCCCTAAAAATTGGAAATGTTAAAAACGGAATTAACTACCAGGGCGATGAACAGTGTATGACAACTATGACGCACCGGCTCTGAAGAGGGCCCCAGCGGCGTAATGCATAGCCAGAGCGTGGACGAGCTGTCTGGCTGTCGTGCAGAGAGGCCCTCTCTCAAACAAAGAGAACGCCAGAGGTGTGTGGTCCGACGCAATGTACAGCTTGAGGGATGCATGGATGCTGACCAACAGGTTGACCGGCTCAATAGTCAACTTCTGCAGACGCACAGGTTGGACCAGCGTCTGTATGGACTGAAGTACCTGTAGGACACAGAACAACATTACCTCCATCTTTGCCTTGATCGTCTCAGTTTGTGAATGTTAGAAAGTATGAAATAGCACCTGCTCAGGAAGGGTGAGGTCTGAGCCAGGCTTGTTACACTTCTGAGGCTTGACTGAGGTCATGGCAGAGGCAGGGATGAAGGTGTGGAACAAGGTTTTCACATAGTAAACAAATGTGTCCTCAAGATAGACTCTTGCAGGCTGGACCTGGATGTTAACCTGTGGAGGACACACGCAAAGGACAATATAAACTGTACAGTTTATGACATAGCCAAACATGGCAGAAAATGAGCTGATTCCCACTATAAAGACCTATAAATTACTTTTACTACTATTATGTAAACTGTAAACGGCAGGCTATTGCTGTTACTAAGTCATTTGAATGCTGCTGGATGTAATTTATAACTGCAGTAGTCACCATTGTGAGCACATGCCAGGGTTTCCCATACATTCATTTATTTGTGGTGATCTGTCACAAATACTGTAGATTTGGCGCAACCTGTTAACCCTCACTCATAAACACATTATAACGCACCTGGTCTGCCAGAGAATAAGAAGACAGAGAAGGAGGGATCGGTGTTGCCAACTTAGAGACTTTGTCGCTAAATGTTATATTAGTAATCACAAGTAATCACAGACCTAGATACACTTTTTTCCCAAAAGACTTGGACACTCTGAAATGAAAACATGTATTACTCTTTTCAACAAACAGTGAGTGCTGCTGTGGGCTCCTCCCCCACCTAAAAACACTCACATGTGGCTCCGTATTGTGACACTAAAATAAAACTGTTCTACAAGTATTTGTTTTGCTTGTCTTATTTTTAACTCACTTTTTGCAAATTCCATTACGGCCAATTATGCAAATTCTACAATTAAGTCATTACGCTCCTCCATGCAACCTGCCACAAATAGATTGCAGTCCTGTGGGAAACACTGCCTGCCGTAACAATGACAAATAGATTAAGATAACATAATCCAACCTCTTCCAGACTGCATCTGTCCCCAGCCAGGATCAGCCTCAACTGCAGGAAACAAAAACGTTTAAACTCCTCCAGGTGTTCAGGAGTGTCAGCGGGGTTGTCATGGTTACTCCACTGATTCCTGAGCTCGCTGGCCCCCTTTTGCTCCTGGCACAGCAGTACGGGGAAGTGGAAGCTTGCACGGTTGTACAGCTGGTTGTCCACTTGCAGGCATAAGCAGTACACTTCAACCAAAGAGGCGTCGGGCATAAGAGTCAAGAGGGACGCTGCAGCTGCTTCAGGCTTGACAGTCACCTCAGGGGACACGGCGGTGGGTGCTGGGGTCAGTCTGAGCAGCAGGTTGGTCAATGTGAGCCTCAGCAGCTCCACAGAACCTGAGGGGCTTGTGATGTCATCACTCAACGCCACACTGGCCTTGCTCAGAAGGACACTAAAGGACAACTTGGTGGACCTGGAAAAATAAATTGGATGAAAATAAATATACTTCCTGCATTTCAAACACAGATTCATTAATCATTATTTATAGAGCATAAAAGAGGTGGGCTCCAACACAGCATAATCCCAAACACTCTCTGAGATCATTTGCTTACGTTTACCTGATGTGTAATCACAGAGATGTCGTGCTATTCAATCTTTAATGATGTTTAGTGTTGATGTAATGGAATAACGCTGCAAAGCCATGTGCTGCAACACTAAACCAATGAGAACATAGCAGGTCTTCATGGAAAAAAAGATGCCACTATTTAATAATTACTGCATATTTTGCAGTTAACAGTAATTTCAAAGCAAACTGAGGTCATAAAGGCTCTAACATTGACATTTGCCACATATGTTCACGAGTATTTATGAGATAAAAGTACACTAAAGAAGTGTCTGTACTCAAATACCTGTTGTGTTGGTTGGCTACAGCATCCACACCCACATCGCCCTCAGGTGACAGACACAGAACCATGGTTCCTTTCTCATATCCCACATCGATGTAGAGACAACCAAAGCCAGGCAAGAAAACAACCTGAGCAACAATAACAAAAAAGCAATACCATGTTAGTCATCAAACAGTTTAAGACCACGCATTCAACAAGCATAAACTTTCAGAAAACAAACAAAATGCAACCTCAAACTACCCGACTCAAAGCGAAGACTTTGCCCAAACATGTGTTCGAACGTTCTGATTTGAACCTCCAACATTGACAGGATCAGCTCCTCATGTCACAAAAGGAAGCACCCCGCTGAACACTTCACTCGGCAGTCATAACAAGCCTGACCTTTGATCCCCCACCCGTACCACCGAGGTCAGATGAGGACCCGGCAGTAACCAGAGATATGCAGCCTCAGCCTCAACCCCAACCTGCGGCTGGCTAGACACAAGACTAAACATTACACATCCTTCTTGTTAGCCTAACCCCTGGCTAGCTCACTGGTCAGAGTAAAGGTGCTGTGCCTGGGTCTCAACCTAAACACAGCAGGGGTAAATACACGTCATGAAAATATCCAGAACATCTAAAATTCATGTTCTATACTGCTTGTCCTCATTAGGGCCACGGGTGAGCTGGAGCCTATCCCAGCTGACTTCAGCTTAGAGGTGGTGTATGCTTTGGACCAGTCACCAAGAGACATACACCTATGGACCAATTAGCCTAACATGCATATTTTTGGAATGCCAGAAGAAGTAGGATAACCCTTGCATGCAACTCCAAGGATTCAAACCCTACAAGGCCATGCTAAGCACTAGACCACTGTGCCGCCTAACAACTTACATAACTTTTACAATTTGAACTGGTGTCATTTTATGTAAAATCCTCTTCTATGTAATATGAACAGTTTATCCTAATATGAGGAGGCATGACATCATGAGCATGTCATCATGGAACAAACAGTATATTATACAGGCAGGAGCTGTTCTGTGTGGGTATTGGGACACCACCTCTAGTGGAATATAAAAGGTTCGCAACTTTTCTTAATTGTAAATTTGTCACAAAAATAAATAAAACGCATGAGATCTCTCCACTTCCAAAAATGCAAGCTTGCTTGTTACCTGAGTGCCAGGGCAATTAACGTCAATGGGCTCAGTCCAGTCTGTGGTGAAGACATCTGTTATTGTTTTCAGTGACAGAGTGGGCAGTGCTTCTCTCTGCCTGCAGTCGGGGAAACTAGAAAAGTGGTGGTAGAGCTCGTGGTGGACGGAACAATTTGCAGGAAGAGGACAACAATACACCTCTGTCTTTGGAATTTCTGTAAAAGATAATGGTAAATATTTAGTCAATGAAAATGTGAGGGCAAAGTCTGACGTCTTCCTTCTCACCTTTAACATTCTCTTTAAGGATCAGCGGGATAGGACACTTGTTGTGCACCAGCATGCGAGGACAAGGATCCTCATTGAGAGTAATGAATGTCACCCCAAGGTGCTCCTGATACGTCAGGACTATAGCTCTGGAACATAGAAATAAAAACAAACAAACCCATGAAAAACATTGCCTCAGCCTCTTAGAGCCGCAGATATTATTCTATGTCAAAGCCCTGAGGTGCATCATTGACAAAGTGCCAACAGAAGGAATGACGCACTTTTAATATCACAAGGGAAGAATTTAAAAAAAAAAAGATGAGAAAGAAAAATAGAAGGATCAAAACAAACTGCTGAACTAACTGGAAATGCTGAGGGAGTTTTCTCCTTTGCTTCATTACCACTATTTAACAAACACCAAACTGTTCACTTTTACTCCAGTGCCAGCTCGGTTCAATACCCTGCTCTAAATGGACTGTTTCTGCCAGAGAGTCACATAAGCTGCAGTTAACCCACCTGGTGCTCGGGCCACCCCCAGAGTTTGTTTGCCCAGGAACCGACACACTCTGCCTGGGGAAGTCTGCTCGGATGGGAGTGGGGAGGCTCCATGCTGTAGCCCCCACTCTGGCATCAGGCTTTGATAATGAGCTGAAAAGCATGCATCTTAAAGGCAAGGGGAACTCCACTTTCCCTTGGTCGCTGGTTTGGAGAAGGTCCCAGCATGGCACTGAGCAGGCTTTGGCTGGAGCGGACACTTCACATGGAGTCAGGGTGAACGCTGCGGTCTCTGGTATGTCACAGGCCTGTGCAAAATAGCAACATGAATGGTGTATTTCTTAAGCATTCAAATCAAGGCAAAAATGATGATGCAAATAATTATGACTCTGTTTTCTCCCCCCTTAGCCTTTTTTTTGCTAAATTTAGCAGAGAAACCCTGCTGGGCTACAGTCACCCACTTTGCTGTTATTTAAGAAAGTTTTCTTTCCAATTTCAGCGCTGCTGACAACTGCCAAGCTCTGCCATCTTTCTTTAGGGAGATCAGAAGCCTACATTGTTTTACATTACACTACAATCTTGCTCTCATCAGGGACAAGCAGCAGATCAAAGCAAGAAAGGAAACCTGCATCCAATTTTGTTTGTCTAATACGTATCCCTATGAAGTGCCGTTCCCTCATAGTGAGAACAGTGGAAGGACAAAGTGCAGGGGGGCAATATGATCTAAAACGGCTTGCTGCGTCCTTTTAATGCATTTGTGTGGTCGTTATGGTGTGCGTGAGAGTCATGTGCACGTTGCATTTACTTGGTGTGTGAATGAGCTGTATGACGGGATGCAGCACCATACACAAGCACATACATTACATGTATGAGGTAGCAAAAGGGAGCTGCAAAACCCATCCCATTGGTAAAGCTTGAGTTATACAGAACAGAGCTTATGAACTCCCTCATGGTGCAACCAAAAATGACACAAGCAACACATGTGGAATACACAATGTAACTGTACCCCACAAAATGGGGTATTAAAGAAGCTTACACACATGCAAAACAAACCATTTTATACTAATTTATAAACTGCAAGGCATGCTGGGAAGCCCACACAAACACTTCCCCAACAGAAAGCCAGCAATGTCTTGCGGGTTATAAATTAATCTAATATAGTATTACTTTGCATGTATATTAGTGTGTAATAATCTAATTCAATACCCCATAGCCGTGTCGTGCTGTTACATTCCACTTAAATTAATTTATTTTTAGTTACACCTTGAGTAAGGGATGGAGGTATTTGGTTTGATGATATCCTGTTGGTTTGTGTTGGTTTGAGTGTCAAAATAGACTAAAATTGTTATGGGCATCTCAAATACTCTGGAAACACAACCCTTACTGTACTGCAAATGCAATAAGTGGTCATTTGCACAGCACTATAATGTTGCATCTTATTATACAAGTATTATACTGTTTTCAGGAGGGGTTGGAATCTCTAGCCACCTCAGGCTTTGATTTGAATACACATTAAAGGGCTTCAATGAGCAATTACCATTGCTGATCCATAAGCTAAAAAAATGTAACAGCCTCTCACACTCGTAGAATTCTTGTGTAATATTCTGAGTCCAAAACATAAATGGCTGCTATTAAGCATTATAATTGAAACATACAAAAGGAGGGTTGTCTTTAAAGTCTTAAACAACACGAACATTCAACTTTATTACCTGGTTATCATTTCCCAGTCTGTGGTCAGTCAGCAGAGGCCTGCAGAGCATTGTGTAATGAGTGTTGTTGACAAGGATTGTTCTGTCCTCAATCTGGAGGATTTGGATGCCATGTTTTACCGTAGATGACACACAGAACTGACACAGCTATGGGAGAAATCACAGACAAATATACCAATAAATGACATATTTAAGAGATATTTGTTTGCTTCGTTACAGTGACATGACAAGCGGCTTAAATCATGGCTGCCCCTCTTACTTCCAGTGTATCGCACAGTTCAAGAAGTACACATTTAACAATCTTGAAGTGAATTTGTAGTAATACAGAACTGCACTGTATCATGCTGGCAGGCCTTTTGAATATTTTTGTTACCTTATTTAACAACATAAGAGGGGCAAGATATTACAAACAGTGTGATGCAGTGTAGTTCTACATCATTGCAAACTTCAGCTACATTAATAAAGAACATCTGTTGTTGTCTTTATACAAGCAAGATTTTAAAAGCTCTTGTTCAGGATCTCATTAAATTGTGCAGGTGTACCTAATTCAGTGTCTGGTGAGTATTTTCCATTGCACCATTCAGGTTTGTTGATGCATGGCAAGGATTTCCAACATTAAAAATGGAGCAGCAAATCTTTCTTGAGTATTTTATCGTCTCCCCCTCACCCCAGGTTGTTTCATACACGTTTTGTCAATTCCCTGTATGCCTGGTACATAACCAACTGACAATAAAGCGTCCTGATTTTTTATTCATTACATATTTTGCTGGATACATCAAAATGTCCCTCACCTTCTGTCTGCCAGGGAAAGCTCCCAATCTGATGTCCGCCTGCACATATCCTTCCTCATCCAAGGTTACTACCTCGGAATCTGCGCCTTCCTTCCATCGAGGTGAGGTCAGATCATGGACCAGTTTCAGTGCTGTAGACTTGTGGACGGTGTTAGTTTGAGCCCAATATATGCCGATCTGGAAAGCTTCCTACATGGTTAAGAGCAAGGTGGAAAAAAAACAAAGGATAGAGTGTAATGAACAACTATAACCCTTTTTGAATAAAATAATCCTATTGAGACATAGTAATATTTTTTCTACAGGTGGTGGCTCATCCATCCTCAGAACATTTGCAACGTTTTTCACATATGTCACATGCCAACACATACTGTCGATGGCACCATACCTTGAAGTTAGGCGGTACAATGACCTTGCCGGCTGGTATCTGCAGTACAATAGTCTCTCCCTCAAAAAGCCACAGGTCCCACTGGGAGTGATTAGCCAACAGGGCCCAGGGTAGCAGCTCCACCAGCAGGGTGCTCAGGCCCAATTTCCAGCACGATAACTTCACCTGCATAGGACTGTCCCATTGGGCAAGGGGCTCCAGTGCCGAACTATAAGGAGAGAAAACACTGCATTAGAATCTACTCCAGTCACAACCATTTGATTTTACTACTGCGGCTAATGAGCAGTTATAAAGAATTAAATTACAAGCAGGCAGACATCCAATCATACAGCAGATTGGACATGAATAATGTAATAAGCTGTACATGGTTTGATCCTGAGTGCGTATAGGGGCACTTAGAACACTGACAATGTTAATGGCTTTTTCTCTACAGTGAGCTAAGCCAGGTGACACAAGCATGCCAATACTGTGGTAAGCTTACTTCAAAGACACAGCGTCGTGACTCTGACTGTAAACCTCTCCCCCTCATATAAACAACAAGGACATACATACAGACAGAGAGACAAACACACAGCTACCTGTAATGCGGCACTGATAAACAAATGTCACTGTCAGTTTAGTTTGCTAGCAAAACTATTTAAACTAATTATCAAAGGGGCCAGTTCTCCCGTGCACTATGTAGGTTTTGCACACTCGGCTAAATAAAGCGACATGCTGCCTAAAGTGGTCATTTAAATGAGTTGTATATATAAACAGCCAATTTTTCTCCACTATATACTGTATGTATGACACATGCCATTACCACACTGACTGCAGTCACACAAGCACAATGGGAACAACATGAGAAGCATGGGAACATACATACTGTATTATGCTGAAAAACGCAAACCAGCATTTATGTGGTACTTTCAAAGAATCACAGTCTTGTGAATTGTTAAAAGTGCTGAGACCAGCAGATAATTCGAACCAAATAGACTCTGCTTGAGTAACTTTGCCATGTCAGACCTCTTTCCACTGTGGTTAACCTTTTTTTGTGTACCGTACTTTTGTTTATGCATGTGCAAGGTTAATTAGCAAACTGCAGTAGAGGTCAGCCAAGTGTTGGGATCATAAATCACACACACACACACACACACACACACACACACACACACACACACACACACACACACACACACACACACACACACACACACACACAAAATCAAAACAGTACTGTGAGTGAAAGGAACCCCTCCGTCACTTTAAGACACAGCGCTGCTCTATCTCTGGCCAAGGGAGTGTGCACACCTGGAAGCACACTGACGCTTTCATCTACAGTGGAGCAGTGCTGCAATACAAGTTTCCTCAACACATTAAATGACTGTCATTAAAATAAATACAAAAAAAAGAGATACAACAGCAAGATAATTAGTAACGTGCCAAAAAAAAAAAAGATGACAAAAAAAGCAGATTTCAGTACTTATTGAGCCGACAAGGACCGCACTTTGTCCCGTATTGCCGCGAGAATCAACACTAGTGTGTGAAACTCCAATGGTTTCAGTTTGATCCTTTCAGCCTGTCATCCACACGGAAACGGCGTTCTGGGTGGCCTGAAACTGTATTTTTGAGTGGGAAAATCTGAAAACACCGCCTTCCCGTTATAGACAAGCAAACCGCTACTTTCTGAAAACAATGATGTCATCGCCCGTCGCCGACACGTGACCAGAAGTGACAAGCTGACAAAATATCTGAATAATTCAACTGGCATGATTTACCCAGGTCGACATTCTCCTGATGATTTTTTGTATTATACTCCAAAATAACTCGCAGTAATTCCACTTTGTCGTCAGTCTAAAGAAGCCTCGGAAAGCAGAAAACGGCGGACTTTATACACATGCGTTCTTTCTACAGTTCTATAGTTTTGGTGTCACATGGTTCTGTCTGCGTGTCTGTAAACAGTACCACGGGTAGGCATACCTCATGTATTACATCGTGATCACCCAGTCATAGGTTCCCGTCTGGATGCAACTATTTACTAATCAAGCACAGTACGGACGCAAGTTTTTTTCAACCCGGAAAAAAAAATCCCATGAATGTTTCTGTGTGGACTGGGCCTAAAATGTTGGTTTAATGAAACACATGCCCTTTCTGAACTGAAGTCTTGCGTGATATGCTGTCTTGCATGACGTTATGCATATATACAGTATATGTGGTTCAAACGCAAGCTCTGTGCGACTTCAAAGCATATTTGTAATTGCTCAAATTCCGATTGTATGACCCCAGTGGGTATTCGACTGAAGTGGTTCTACACTATTGTTATGGTCCCAAGCAGGGTTAGTTGTCAGGGAGACTGACCCCTGTCTCAAAATAGCAGTTATCAACACATATCTGCGCCCATCAAATTAAGTGAAAAGCTGCACAACCACTGTCCAAGCTAAGGGGCTAGAGAAAACATCCTCTTGCAACTTTTTATTCTTCCTTATGATTCCTACTGAAAAAATATGCACATTGGGATTTTGTTTTGCAGCGATATAAGCCTCGGGAAGAAAATGGCTTGACTTTTTCTGGAAACAACAAAAGTGTGCGCATGCAGTATGTTTGCGTTACATGCATACGGAGGTGACAATTTCTGCCTAGGTTTGAGTTTGCATCAAAAGTGGAGAAAGACAAAAGCGGGCCCCCACAGGCAGACTTACGGCCCGCATGTGTAGCATATCCACTGGGACTCTTTGAAAAAGTAATGTGGCTATGACATCTACCGCCACTATGAAGACATGATTATTTTGTGACAAAAGATGTGAGGTTTGTGGACAGTTGCATGCATCTGATGGACAGATAGACATATGTATACATAGACAAAGACTACAAAGTCCAGAGCTGCTAAACGTGTACCTGTCTGTGTCCTTGGAGATGTACGGCCATGGCGGCTCGGTGGAAGTCTTTGGACCATAGAAATCAGCCAGGATGTGTTCCAAGTTGTCCTCATTTCCATTCTTGTCCACTATCTGTTTGATGAGGCTTGTGGAGATGGGTACAGCACAATGGGAAGCATCTTTATCCTCCCTGAAAAGGAGAGCGCAAAGTCATTGTCAGTCCAATCCCTGATTGATTATTTAATCAATTAATAGATGTGTATTGATGCTTTTGTCCATACAGTGTATATTTAGTATATAACACAAACGTCTTGACAGCAACTGGTTGCTCATATTGTGTCCACGGGCATACTCAACTAGGCCATTTGTACCATGCTGAGCTGCGCAATTCCCTCCCTCATTCCATCTTCTGGTCCCTGCTGGTCTGCCATCACACTGGGCATTCGTGCTACGGGCCCTGTCATGTATCCCATCTCTTCTACGCTGTTGTCTTACTGCAATTTCACTGATTTGTGGAATATTTCTGGTCTTGTGTTTACTTGTTACAGTGGATCCCTGTAAATTCACAATTTAGCATTCATGACCCTGCAAATTTGCAGCTTTTCGGTCAAAACATTCATTCATTCGTTCGTTCGTTTTCTATGCCGCTTAATCCTCATGAGGGGCGCCGGGGTATGCTGGAGCGGGGTACAACCTGGACTGGTCGCCAGCCAATTGCAGGGCACATACAAACAAACAACCATTCACACTCACATTCATTGTGAGTTGGCAATTAACCTAACATGCATGTTTTTCAATGTGGGAGGAAACCAGAGTGCGGGTACTCTGGGAAAACCCACGCACGCACAAGCAAACTCCATCAGAGATGTCTAACAGAGTTTCGAGCCCAGATCTTCCAGATTTCCTAACTGTGTGGCCAACATGCTAACCACTAGGCCACCAAGTGGCCCTTGGGCAAAACATAACATTTTGCACTTACTCCGATTCCATCTGTTGCTCAATCATCTTACATTGACATACATTAGTGGTGAGTACCTATACATTTTATACTTTAAAAGGTGTTTCATAAGTGTATGAACCCGATGTAGCCACTGGAGCTGAATCAAATCTAATAATTACAACAGTCAATTTGATTGTGAATGCTAATCCGAAATCGGAGAAGAATGTCAAGCCCAGGAGAGTTTGTAGAGGGAAGAGTGAGCCATGTGTCTAAAATAGACATTTTTATGGGCATAACAATTACTTGCGGATTTCGCCATTTGCTGGTGATCCCAGAATGTAACCCTTGTAAAAAGCGGGGCTCTACGGCAGGGGTCACCAACGTTTTTCCTTGTGAGAGCTACTTTTACAAAACGAAAATGGCCAAGAGCTAGTCATTTTTGTAACATTTATTTTCAGAGCTTATTTTAAACCCAAACAAAGCGAATACACCGCTTTGTTTGGGTTTAATTTTACCAGAACATTAACAAAATGCTGGTGTCCACAACTCCACAATTTCTTTCTTCTGTTCTGGGCACCTCATGTGGTCGTGGGGGGCTACCTGGTGCCCGCGGGCACCACGTTGGTGACCCCTGCTCTACGGTATACAGTTCCCTCACTCCATTGTGGTTTACCTTTCACAGACTCGCTGTTTTAGTGCTTTTATTTTTTTTAATTTCAGAATTTTTTTTTACAGCATATGAAAGCTGCTACAGGCCGATCCTAGCCCTTTAAGAAGAATTGCATTGTGGGAAGTTGAGTGTTTTAGTTCTGTGCTTATTCTCTCTCTTCTGTCTGCGCCGCCCTTGCCTTCTGTGTCCTGATTGGCTTTAGACCAATGTCAATCAATCAATTTCCATTGTGCCGTCCTCTGCTGTGGTCATACCTACCAAACTAGCTAACAGCGTGAACTGTTTGCTAAGCGCAAATACTGTAAACAATGGAAGAAACAGAAGACGCTAACCATGTGAGGATAATATGACGAAAAGGATACAAAAACGCTACAGTCAAATGGCACCAGAACGAGAAGGCGCGATCAGAGGAGTGAAATACATGTGAGTCACTGAATGATTTTTTGTGTCCAACCTACTCGGTAGATCTTTAAAATTCTAACAAAATTTGAACTTCAAGAGTGTTTAAACAAGAGAGAAACATGAGAAAATGTTAAAGCCTGTTGAGAAAAGTGTATAAAGTGTATGGTGAAGGGTTTTGCAGCCTTAAAACATATATAACAACTGTAAAAAATACAGTTGGCTACTTCATGGATTTTGCTTATTGGGGGCTATTTTGGGAACCTATCCCCGCGATAAACGACAGAACACTGTATCTTTTGTGCACGGTGCCTATGGATTATTTGCAAGATGAGCGATCCCATTAATATATGCAATATGTATGTAGTCACAAGTCACAAGTGAGCATGCGTGCTGTGGGTTTGACTTTGAAATCATTGTGAGTCTTTTTATTTGACTTCTATTATGAATTGTGCCAGTTACCATTAAGTACCTGCAAGGAGTGATCGTATTCCTGCCATTTAATGACTCGGCTTTGCTGCGTGCATGCATGTACGTGTGCATGGACCCTGGCCTACATCTTTCAATCATGCCCAAGGATGGTTAGTGTGGCGTTCCCGGGTGCGGATCAGTGTGGTCACACTAGCCAAACGTACTGGACTTTCGGTGTGAAGTGGCCTACGATTATGGTTTTGTGTCTAGATAAAAAAAAATCTTCTTTTTGTCTTACTAGGCGATATTCAACAGCGCAAAGTAAAGGTTCCTAAAAACTCCAGTGAACATGCTAATGAATTGCATCCATTCTGCTATAAAAAGAACTTAGGTTAGGAGATGATGGAGACAAGGTGTCGACAGGAAGATTTTCATTCAGAACACTTCCTGAGGGGGTTAAACTTGAAGAGGCTTCTGATTGTAAGCCTCAGTTTTCTCATGTGGTTGCCTATATGAGCTGAGCAGGACATGGTGGTTCTGGTTAAGACCTGTCTGTCTCTCTTGTGCTGCACACCACAGCCCTGTCCATTATTGCCCACAACTATGTGTAATTACAGGAAGGAAAGATGAGCCGTTGACCAGTGAAAATTCAAAATTGAATCCATCCTTGAGGTTTAAAGGCACATATACTGTGTATATATATATATATATATATATATATATATATATATATATATATATATGTATGTATGTATGTATGTGTATGTGTAAAAGGTACATTCCTACTTGTGGCTTCTGTTGAGCGCATTTGTAAGGCTGGAAAGTAACCAGGCATGGATTGAGTCTGGGTACAAGTGAGTGCCGAATGGAAGCGTGTGGTGAGACATGGTTTATGCAGGGGACACTGTGTAAACACAAGGGATATTGTGGTTGCAACCAAGAAGAACAAGACTGAGATGCATTCTTTATATTGTTTTTGAGGCTTATCTTCAACATTAGGAGCAAAATACATTCCCAGTCACTGCAATATTGCTGTGGTTATTTTAGAGCCGATGTAAACAAAACTAACTTTGTGACCAGATATCTAAACCAAAAAATTCTGTCAGAAGGACTCAATTACACTCAGTGTTTACTCTGTTTGTTCATCTCATCAGTAGTTGCTACCAAAAAGAATGGAATTCCCTCCATGTATTCCTATAAAACGACAGTTTACGCATGCACAGATGACAAATACGGTAGGAGCAGCTACCAGACAGTGTATACATGTGGTAGTCATTTCTCGACTTACACTAACACTCATGTTATTGAAAGTCAAAGCATCTGCCATTTACACAGTACATGCGTGACATGACACATGAGGTATCATGGTCATGATATCGACTGTTATTACACCATATAAGCTTCAGATTAATTATACACACATGACAATTATTTTATGGGTAAATGTTGATATAAATGATATTGTGATTCTCTGTCTCACACAGGATGCTACAGGTGTGAGGGCAGCTAATAAGTAGGAGTGACATGCGCAGCGGGGATATGTGGGACAGAGCTCATGAACGAAGCAGTGACTCTCACACCGACGCTGGCACATAGAGCTAACCTACCAAATAACAGTAGACCACACACAGAAACAACATGGAAAACATCAACCCAGTGGAACACAAGTAGATACATACATCCTATCTTCTCAGAACACATACACAAATAAAAACCACAGGTAGGTCCAAAAACCTGCTCTGTTAGAACTGTAATTAGGGGTAATTACAGTTCGACCTGACATGCTGGAATTGGAGTTGTGTTTCTGCTGCCAAGCTGACTTCCTGCTCCCCTGAAATAAGGGGAAATTGGCTTACTAAAAACAAAATGTGCTGTGAGCGTTTTTTTACGTAAGTGGCTCTCCAACTACACGAGATTGAAGAATAGCAAGCCAGAGAAAGACTGGCTGTCAGACTGGCTTTTGCAACAATAGTTGGACCTCATGATCATCTGCCAAAATGAGAAGGAACATGACGACTGCTGATAATTATGTCCATACACCCACTCTCTTTCGCTGTAGGACACGAAAAGCCTGTTCCTATATGGGTTTTATTAATGATTATTTATATTTTTAATTTGTTTCTTACCTGGCCTGAAAAGTGAGATGGTGGGTGAGGTCTGCCTCAGTGTTGAACAGGGGCTCCTGGTGGCCCTGTCCTGGTACCAGCTGGCTCTCTCGCAGTCCAAGGCTCCTCTTCTCTATATGGATGATTACTGGGTCCGGTAAATGGCTCCTCATGACAAACAGTGGACTAAAGGCAACCTGAAAGAGGCCAATTATATGAAAACAGTCCTCAGATTGTGCCAAAACATTCAATACATTCAATACATACTTTCTTTTGTTTTAGGCTACAATTTTATGACCACCTGAACAATCTAATGATGTGTATCAAAAGTAGTGCTTTTACAAAGACAATAGACTTCAGTTTCAATTGACACTGTCAAACAAGTATTCACTGAACTATATGTTTATTATTGTGGTTCTAACAATAATGTAATTATGCTTAAGATGTAATGTGTACAACTGCATGACATCATATCAGAGGCGTCAGTAGGTAATAAGGACAGGGAAGACTAGCAATGCCATTGCATCATACTCAGATATGACTGCACATTTTTCCATCTTCTATAGCTAAATGTGAGTAACCAAAATAAACAAACATAGAAAAAGCCTGCACAAAAATGCAGCAGAGCTGTAAACTACTGCAAAAGTATTACTACAATAACATTTTGGTGCATTCTATTCAAGTAAAAAATACAAATTTCCAGCGCTACCAAGTACACTCTTCCAGTCTCCAATCTTCCATTACCAAATGCAAATGTAAATTCGAAGTGTGCTTCTAGGACACTCACCACTCTTTGTTGCATATGGGAATTCGGTTCAACAGTGATAAGATTACACCACACGAAGAGCAAAGAACCATCAGAACACGGCACCTAAAAGAAGACAACAAAGAATTAGTGGGCTACATGCCATTTTTCGACTTGACTGGAGGATGTGGTGACTTCATTGCTTTCCAAAAGCTAAAAAGAATGGGCTTCATCAAGAACACTTCACTTGTCTTTGTTCCAGACGTCACTGATGGAATGTATGTTTCCTTAGTAATATGTCATGTTATTGGTGTGTTGCTGTTGGGCAGATGCATGCCTTGACTTTAAATGCTCAAGCGGTGTTTACACTTTGGCATGGAAATGCGTTTGATTTATTTATTTATGGCATGCCTGAAAAACATGAAAATAGTTTGCACACTGTTTTTGTTCTGTTTACGCAAAAATTATGCAGTTGGCACGCAATTTGCTCCTGCACGACTTATTGACACCTTGTCAAGTGCTGTTTACATCTAGTGCACAACAATAGCACGGGCTTTGTTTCTGCATGGGTATCCATTGTCACCACCGCTTCCCGCATCTGTGAAGCAGTCGTGGCATTATTTGGTCCTGCTGTGTCCCACATGACGCCACGCAACAGCAGGCATCACACCAGCTTAATTAATTCCTCTACTTGCCAATGTGGAAAGAGCAGGAAGGAGGCACAAACTACAAAAAAGATTTGGCTTTGACTTTTGTCTAAACTCACTTTGTGGAAAAATATTGGGTTATATATCGTATATCGATAGTCAACCTAAATATATCGAGGTATGAGATTTGGTCTGTATCGCCCAGCTCTACCTCAACTGTTTCATGGCAAGAAAAGGAGACTGAGAGGTACTGAAACAATTAGGTATAAATGATAGAAATTAAATGGCTGTGATTTACTGATCAGAAGGAGAGATGCAGACCTAGAAAAGAATTGCAGTACGGTAGATGAATGAACAGGACGATGAGCAGGTTGCCAGAGAATGGAGTTAATAAGTGATTAAAGTGCATGACAGACGAGGTAGCCAGTGTGTGGGCGAGACAGCAAAAGAAGCATAGGGAAATGGTTAAAGGAGAAGAAAGAGCGAGATCTAAGGATTCAGCTACTAGACAACTCTCTCATTTGGATCCAACCATCCATATGTGTAATGAATGTCTGATCTGTGGAGAAAAGATAACAGCAGCGTTTGGAGTGAAGTCAGCTGGGGTGGCAGAAATGCAAGCTGTTAAAAGTATGACGCTCATAAAGCAGGAAAAAATTGAAGCGAAACAGACAGGCAAAGGCTGACAACAAGTAAAACAAATGATACGAGCGGGAACACCAGGGAGGAAGTGATCAGCTGGTGTTTATCCAGTGGTGTGAAAGTGCTTTCAAAGGATCTCCTAGTGCCCGCATATCAGTAAGCGTTTCCTGTTTATGCGTAGCGATACAGAGCATAAACTGTATTTTCTGCTTCTCAACATCTTCTGCCAACAGACTAAAAAAAGTAAAGACATTTGTTAGGGAGTGATCACGGTTTGTTCTCAAGTCATATGCCACAGTGGCCACCCAGGAGAAGATGATCTGGTCACAGTTGGTGGTCCAGTCACCAGCGACAAATGGGTGTGAGATGAAGATATGGTTGTGCAATATGTGTGTTTATCTGTTTATCTGGTTTGCACATCCTACATTTGCAAAGGAGCAGAGACACAGTGAGTGCACTTGTGTGACTGTATATATGTACAGTAGACTGGACAGAAACTAGTGTACAGTAGGAGCTTATTTCTGTGCCTCATGGTACACTTCTCCACAGTAACAGGATAACTATTACACTACCATGACGAGAGAAGTATAAGAATACACAAGAGTTGTCAAGAAGGAAGTCAACATAGGCACTGCCACTTGTTATCACTTATCAACATTTTAATATTAACCATAGTTAACTTATTTTTACACTTGTATTAGAATTAACAATCTTGAAATATTACTTAAAGCATTGCCTGTGCAATTAATAAATGTTTTATGACGGCAACAGTTTTAGCCCAGAGAGGTTCCACTATTACATTTTTTTCTGAAGTCGACCTGGTCATGGTAATCTAACGTGTATTACACAAGCTAAAAAATGTCATGGCGTACCTGAACAACAGAGCTGCTTGTGCCCATTGCCTTCCTTTCTAGCTGCACATCCTGGGACCAGTCGTCATCTCCCGTGGCCCTCACACACAGCTCTGTCAATTCTGCATCCTCCAGAACGTAGGATGGCAACTTAGCTCCTGCCTCCAGGCAGTCACAGTGTTCTCTAACCACCGTCTGACCATTAGGCCCAACATAGTGCTGTGCCAGCCGCACTTCAATGTCCTCAGTCAGGTAACTGCACATTACTTGCCGTCCACAGATTATTACCTGGAAAGGGAAAACACAGACACATCTTCACTATATTAAAGTATATCTTCTGCATACACTGTATGTTTTATAATTAAGATTCATAACTTAATAATATTGTCAAAAGACAAAATGTAATGGTTTGTTCCTTGGCCCAAGCCTCACCTCGGTCAAATACGGTTTTTGCTTGGTACTGTTCCCAAATAAACGGCGATGGAAAAATAACATCTTTGGCTAAAATAATAAGGCTATTAAATTAAAATCATGTCATTTTCATTTTACAGTCTGAAAGTCACAAAAAGCAGGTGTATTTACATTGTCTGTTGAGGATGAGGAGTGTGATCTAACATAAATGATGTTTATAAGAAAAGCAGGAGTGTTTGACCTGCCCAGCTGTGTGTGTGTGTGTGTGTGTGTGTGTGTGTGTGTGTGTTGGGGGGGAAATAACTAAAACACAGGCTTTTGTTTGAAGTTACATCTTACAGCAGGTGATCAGCTCAATCAAAAAGAAGAAAATAATGTATAAATTACACATTATTTAATATTTTTGACATGCATTAATAACCATTCCAATTCTAATTATACTGTTACGTTTCACGTTTTCCCCTCCTGTTCTGCACTCCGTCCACTCCTGCCTTCTCCGCCTCTTTCCATTGTATCTGTTTTAAAAGGCCCTCACTCCGGCTGAATGCGGGACAACTGGGATGCTTAAAAGCTATTGCTTGTAGCTGGGAGACGCCGGTTCTTTCTTCCATGCTTGCTTGGACTTGTCCTAGTTTTTGGACATTTAATAGTTGTCGTGTCTTCAGTGGTATCCCCAGTTGTTTCCCGGCCATGCTTTTCAGCGGCGTGAGTTTTCCTGGTGCCTTTTGCCAGCTGCTCCCTCCTTTGTTTGTTGGCTTTGTTGTAGTTTGTGTGACTCTCGTTAAAAAGCCTATAACTGTTTTTCAGCCTCACGACTCTGCAATTGGGGTGTGCACCCTCTAGTGTGGCATACCCACTTTTGGCCCCACAGCTGAGAACAAAGGTTAGTATCATGACAGAGGTACACCTTTGGTGTAATGCCACAAAATTATTTTCTGCTGCCTTTGTTATTCCCAAAGGGTAGAAGAGGTTAGAAGAGGCTAGAAGCATCGGGCTCAGTATGTACTGTATTTAGGGCTTAAATGTGAAAAAAGACATGTACCTGCTTCTGGACACCGTTAAGTTGCACCACCTTGATAATGAGTGAGGCTGTGCGGCCTTTGTCCTCAATGGTCCTGAGCAGGGTCCCCACATTGTCCACATTGAAAGCCTCAGACCAGCGCCAGTTACCCCAACCTTCGATGCAGATGTGGAGCAGCTGCAGCATGGAACAGCGCGGGTGACATACACAAAAACAGAGACAGAGGCACACTTAACATCAGAGGGTAGTCTCCTTTCCCATTATTTATTACTAAGCTAAGGCACATAAACAACAAGATTCTGTGTTTAGAAGAGTTTTGGTGAGGAGACAAACACAAAGTTCCTGTTTACTGGCGCAGAAAAGTCCTGCTGCTGTGCAAAAATGGAAGGACGCACACAATAAACTGGCTGGTGGAAAACAGCTGATGTGGAAGCTAATTGTGGCTGCAATGTGTGATGGATGTGGACGAGTCTGTTCTGCACACGTCTAAATCAGAGGCAGATAGTTTGGCTCTCAAGCATTTCGGCCTCATATCCGTCACTTCAAAATGAAGCACACCTCTCTCTGTGTGCCTTGGGGTAAACAAACAGAGCCGGGAGGACAAGAAACAGATGCTGAACAAATTTATTTTCCAACCGTTTTATATAATTCCTTGAACTATGGGTCACAATATGGCAATATTGATGAGGATGACAACTCCACTCTGTGTCTGTAGACAGTCTGAAAATGCTGCTTTTTCAGCTCTTGTAAATATGACAGGACACTTCATTAGGTACACCATCACTGCCCAATAATAATGTATTTTTTCAGTTTTGGTACAGCCAGAGAAGCATACATGTTCATCAATGTGTTTGTAGTTTAACATGGTATTGAACTGATATTTTGCATCATGCCAAAATCTGTTTTTAATAGTTTGGTTAGTGTGCACAGATCAAAGCCTCTCAGTATACCCAGGGAAACTACACCACACAAAAAAAAAAAAACCTAGAAATGCATGGTCCTAGATGAACACAATGCTTCTGTACAATGTTCCAATGTTTATAATACTGACATATAGTACGTGTACATTATGTATATACTGTATGCTCCATAAAAGTTGTTTTGGTGAAGTATGAGATCCAAATAAAACTGTGATCTGTGTCCTCCAAGCAAGAAATCTTATCAAACGAGAGGATTTTTGTTTTTGTAAAAGGTAGACACTTTTTTTGCATGGATCAAATTAAATTGTACATATGTACATAACTGAAGTAGCTGTACAGTGCTGGTATGTGAAATAGATGTATCATTCATTACGACAATAAAACAGCACACAGAGAACACAAGATCAATTATTCATTTCAACGGCAGAAGGGTCATTCTCCTGAAAGGGGTACGAAAAGCGTGACCCACCAAGCAAAAATGTAAGTTATTTTCTAAACAATTTGCTTATTAAAATAAAACATCACTTGTTCTGTTTCAGTTTATGAAGACAAATTTGCAAGAAAATATCAAATTTTGATATATTTCATGTCAGCACGGCACTTTTTACTGAAATCTCCACTTTATTTACTTATCATTATTATTATTATTTGATAAATGCTTGATTTGCACTTTGTGTGAGTAAATGAGTTTTAAGTCAAAGGTTTTGAAAAAAACAATTTCAACATTTTTACATGGGTTTCGGTGTGATTATTAAGTGCCTAACCATTTCTTTAGTCTTTCTGTGTATGCACATAAACGTCATGGAAAAATTATATTGTGCATTTATTACAATTTATGATAGTGAGGCTTTTTCTGTATTTATTTATTCATTATACAGTGTTTTTAATTCATATTTGATTATGTTAATTATGTACTAGTTACTTGTTTAACATTAGTGCTGTCAAATGATTAAAATGTTTAATCACATTAATCACAGTTTTAAAATAATTAATCATGATTAACCACCATTAGCAACTGTGTCTGCAATATGCCCATTTTTACGGTATTTAACTAACAGAAAGAAAATGACAGGACAGGATTATATACTGTATATATATGTTTGTATTTATTAACAGCTCCAAATGAACCAAATGTGTCAATAAAAGTCTATTTGTCTAACACTAGTCTCTTTAATAGTAGGAGAGAATCACATTTTCCGTGTTATTATGAGCCACGAGGGGTTGCGTTCAAAGACATCATGTAATTTAAAGCAAATTTACTTGTTATCAGTGTATTTTCCCACATACTTAAATGTGGCAAATTGTACATCCGAATTAAGAGTAACAAAGTGAGTGATAGAAATATCCACTTCATGTTTTTCTTTGTGAATGAATGCATCTTGCGGTCTTGTCATGAGAACGAGGAAGTGTTGTTCCCAGGACTCGTGACGTGTGAGTTGGAGAGACATACAGTACATGTATGGTATTGGAATTGTACTGCTGTTGATGTGTTCAGGTCAGAATGAAGTTATAAAAGAGCTTCAGACTCTGTGTGGGGACGCTCTGCTGTGCTTCCATCTGCCGTCATAACAGAGATGCATAGTTGCTCTGCTGCGCATGCATTAACTACACAAAAAAATGTAACGGAAAGAATGAAAACATGTTAACACGTGATTTTCGACAGCCCTATTTAACATATAGAATTGATTTGTTTAGCATTTATTTTGTTCATTATACAATGTTAGTTATTCCTTCTTTCTGAATGAGCCATTGAAAATCTGTGCTTTTAGAAAATGGCTAATTGGAACAGGAAGTGAACAAAAGAAAGAGAAAGCGAGAGAAATAGAAATAGAGGGAGGGAGAGTCAGAGTAAAAGAGCAAGAGAGAGAGAGAGAGAGAGAGAAAGAGTCACTTAAAGAAAAAGACAGAAGAAAGAGCAAGAGAGGGGGAGAGAGAGAGAGAGGGGGAGAGAGAGAGAGAGAGAGAGAGAGAGAGAGAGAGAGAACATGAGGTGGACGTCTGGCTTCACTATACTGTCCCAGAGGAGAAGCAACCAGACTAAAACACTAAGGAGTCTTTTTGAAGTATTTTTAAAGATTTACACATCGCTTTAATGTGCTGAACTTTTAGCCAGTCTTTTTTAAGAAAAACAAATTTCTCCGCAGGTCAGAGAGCATGGGGGAGCCCTGGTCAAGACCTTCTATGTTTCTCCCCACTGCACTGGTTCCTCACTGTTTGAAGACAGATTTCTTTACAATAACATTCTTAATCAAAGCCTGAAATCACTTTCTTTGAGACCGTCTCTCCTTCCTGTCGGCTGAATGTAAGTGACATAATTTCTTAGATCCCCTTCACGATGGCCATGATCACAAGGAACGTGGCAAAGTGGTGTAAACAACCAGGTGATGGGGGTGAAGATAAAGCCTCAGGGTGGAGAACTACTACATAATTCTTTAAAGAAGCATGCACATTATAAGAAAGTACCCTAAGATGAAATAGTCCACTTAAAGCCTGCTTTAAAGTATTAGTATTAGTTTCAGTCTTACTGAGTAGTTAAGAAGTACTGGACTAAGTTAATCAAGTCCAAATATTTTACTAGTACACTTACTGGAAGGCTGAGCTGTGCCTCAGCACCATCTGTGAGGACTGTTTTGGTATTTCAACACTTTTCTCTTCTTTAACCTCGTCATCCCTCCCTCCTCTGTTGACCTTTAAGACAGACGTCATAATAAGAGTGTGTTCTCAAACTTCAAACACCAAGTGCGTTTTTTGTTCTAAGTCATCACTGCTTTGACTCAAGCAATGAAAAACAAGAAAACGGCAATAACATAAACACATTGGACACGTAAGACAACAAGAATTAAAAATACGAAGCTGTTTTGCCTCTTCCTGACTTATCCAACTTTTGTGACACAGTGAAAAAAAGCCAGTGGACCACATGTGGTGGCTTTAGGCCCATGGATTAGACCAGTCCTTGCACTCACATTCAATTTGCTCTACCAAGAGAAAGCATTCTGTACTATGAGTAGGCTTTTTTACACAATGTGTACAGTATATTATTGATGACAAGTTGGCACTTTAAAAGCATAATTGATGCCAACATAAGAGCAATTATATTCCAGCACATGACTGGACCCTGCATAGTCTGTTACAGTGATCTACTGAGGGTTTCTTCAATTACAGTCGCCTCACACCACTTTGAACATCTCGCCCTCACTCTATCGCGGTTTAAAAAAATAACAAATAAATAAATCATCGCTGTTTCGCGGTTGACTACGGCCTATTATTTGCCAAAAATATGTATATTTAAGCAAATGTAATTTATGTATTCCTGGCCTATAGTAAGCATTTTCAAGCATAAAAATGACAAAATAACTAAAATACAAATGAATGTGAGGCATTCAAAGACGTTGATTAAATGTAGTATTCGACACTGGTCATTATGTGTCACTAGTAACATGTGCAGCACACTTGATTGCCAGAACAGGCTTTTATTGCAGGTTTGAATTATCTCACAACAGGCACAACAATAATAACATAATAATAATAATCATCATCATCAATAACAATAAAAAAGCCTACTGTTGTGGCCATAATTCAGCTTAAACAAAACTCTGAATCCCCAACGTCACTTTCACGCGTCTGGAATACATTTATTGCAGAAGACACAGGCACAAGTCTGATTTATGTCTCAATTGGTTTATATATCTCCTATATTGGGTAATGTGTGTGTAAAGATGACTATGGGGTGTTATTTCATGTCTAGAGGGCTCTAATAATGTTAAATACTGTATTTAATACTGTATTTAACATATATACAAAAACATGAATATCATGGTTTTATTGAGTGGCTCTGATATGAACTGTAAATCCTATAAAATGATTTGCAGTGGAAATCAATTTTGATGTGCTGTTTACAAAATATGCACACAATATCTGCTACACAGATAATATTGACAAAGTAAAGGAACTTTGGAAATACAATAAATATGGTTACATTTCATGTCCGCCGCCGTCACGCTAGTAAATTAGTGTGGAAAGCTCCTTGAACGCGTTCTGTTTCGCTTCTAAAATACATCAAATACAAAGCAAGAGGCTAGATTATGGGGCCAAATTACTCAACGTGAATAAAATGTCATTAAGTTAATTATGTATCAATATCTAAAATCATGTGGTGTCCAATTGTTATCAGTGACATGAATATTTTGTGAGGGAAAGGTTTTATTTGAAACTATGTTTCATGAACTTAACATTGTACAGTTATCTTTTGACATGTTTTTTTATGATGTGGCAGCGATTGAACACTGCAAAAAATAAACAAGTTTTGAGTCCACCTCAACATTAAATTTTGACTCGCTTATCAGGTTTTTAGTTAGCAGGTTCGCAGAAAGTGCCTTATATTAGTCACTTGTTTTATTTTGGGGTTTTTTTGCCTTTAAAGTCACATTCAAACAAGGCCTGGATCACCATATTATCACTGGATGTATCAATTGTATGTATCTGACATGCCTAAATACCTTATTCCTTACACATTTTGTTGAAGGAAGACCACACAATGACCTTTTCATGTTTTTCTTCTCAACCAAATATGTAAGGGTCAAAATGGTGACGAAAGTTGACTCAGATGCAACTGGGACCATATATGGCATCATCACATTGTTACTACATGACCCAGCTTGTGGGGTTGCTATGGAAGATAAATGCATAACCCAAACATGGAACTGACATTCAGAAATGGTGTAAACTTCTGAGAAGCACCCGCCTCAAATGGTAATAATAACCGATGAGTCAATCAAACAAGCAGATTCTTTCATAGGTCTATGTCATATCTAGTGCCAATGTTGTTTAATTTTGTCCCAGGACAAAATTATTAGCGACAAGGATTCCTGTAAAAGGCGGTCAATTTTTACTCAGTCAAAGCAATGATGATCTACTTTGTGGTAAACAGAGAGCCACTACCTCATTTAGTTTGTAAGTGCTCACATATCCCATAGATACTGAGGGCGGCACCACGAATGGAACAAGCACAAAAAAACAAAAACAAACTACAACTGTTGTCTAGACACATTCTCTATCGCACAACACATATATAAACACATGTACACCCATATCCACCTCAAGCAGACAGAAACCTCCTGCCACTGAAACTTCTATCCATTGCTTTTCCCTTCACAGTGATGCACTTCACACCAATCACACAAGGGCCTGTCAGCAGCAATTTTTTTCATTTTATTCTTTCTTTAGCCGCACGATGGCCTAGTCGTTAGCATGTTGGCCACACAGTCAAGAAATCGGGAATATCTTGGTTTGAATCTCCGTTGGGCATCTGTGTGTGGAGTTTGCATGTTCTCCCCGTGCGTGCGTGGGTTTGCATGTTCTTACACTCCAGCGCGCACTTTGAGGTCCGAAGGCCAGCTCCAACTGGTGGTGCCTAAGACCAGACTTAAGACCAGGGGAGACCGGGCCTTTTCTGTTGTCGGCCCAAAGCTGTGGAACACTCTCCCCCCTCATGTAAAAACGGCCCCCACAATTGAAAGCTTTAAGTCTCGTCTTAAAACCCACTTTTATTCTCTGGCTTTTAACTCGGCGTGAGTCGTGTGGTCCTCTGTGTCTTTTATTATTTTTTTTAAAGTTTTTATTGGTTCTATTTATTTTATTTTTTTTAAATTAAATTTTCTTATTTATTTTTTACCTACTTCTTGGACTTTTGGTTTTTATTGTTTCGATTTCTTGTTTTAAATATTTTTTATTTTATTGTTGTACGTTTCTTTGTTTCTATTTGATCTTTTAGTTTTTATTGTCGTAATTTTTATTTATTATTTACATTTACATTCCTTTATTTACTTATTATTTATGGTTTTGCTAGTCTGTGCAGCACTTTGGAAACAGTGTTTATAAAATGTGCTATATAAATAAAGTGGATTGGATTGGATTGGATTGTTCTCCCTCCGGGTACTCCGGTTTCCTCCCACATTCCAAAAATATGCATGTTAGGTTAATTGGCGACTCTACATTGTCCATAGGTATGAATGTGAGTGAGAATGATTGTTTGTCTATAGGATAGGCTCCAGCATACCCGTGACCCTAGTGAGGATAAGCAGCCATCTAAAAAATAGATAGATGGATTCTTTCTTTAGAACATTAACTTCTCATTTGTGACCATGATTGACTGCAGCTGTTAGTGCCTCTTTGATTTATTTGGAGCACTCATCGGATGGACCAATACTCAAAACAATGAGAAAGTCCTAGGAACTTGGAGATAATCAAGGTGAAACTTGCTAAAGGACATTTGACCAAGTATTTGTTTGGGTATTTATATACTGTGCATATATGAACCTGTATGTACACTTTTGACCCTGAGAATAGTCTAAAACAAATTAAACTTGTGCACCCTGTTCTCGTTTTTAAAACCATTCAAGTTGTATTGTCAGTACACCCAAGAAAAAGAACGGTTCAAATGCCCAAATTTGATATGACTTTCATTCCCATGATGAGTGTATGTTAACTTCTAACCACAACTGTATGTACATACCAGTAATTATAAAAAAAATATGCAACATCGCTTTATTGTAAATCCATGTCAATAATAGTCGCACTGCTGTCTATTTCTGCTTTGAGGTATTTTCATTTTGGGTGACTTTCGCTGTGGCAATTTGCCATTGTGCTTCTGTGTTTACAGTGGTGCTGCAGCTTTTGTATTCGTGCTCTTGCTTTCGAAGTACGTTGAGGTTTCTTGGCCCCAGTAACATCCCCTTGCTGACAAAATTGAACAAGAGTTCCATTAGTGAAAGGACACATTTTTAACAACAACAGAGGCCGCTATGGCAATATCCATCAAAGGCCAATGCGTCATAATTCTAGAGGGACAGGTCACAGTGATCTAATGTGCTGTCCGTGGTGCTGAACCAAAGAATAACCATAAGGTCCACAATGTTCACCAGCATCTTCTTATTGGGGTCAGAGTTGAACAGTGAGCCAATTAGACGGATCTGCAGTTATCCTGGATCATTTCACTCTACTTGACTTATCTGTCAGAACATGTCTTAATTCATAACAAAATAATAGTAATAAAATATAAATAAAAGTCAACCAGCACACATACAACATACACAAATCCTCATAGCCTAACTGACCATATTTAAAAAGTAATGACAAGGTTGCCAAAAGAAAAGATATGAGTTAATTCAAATCAAAAGACATCCATCACAGTGAGAGACATTATTGTGATGCTGACATCATAGCACACTTTCTTTTGGTGCGCTGGCAAGACACATTTGAATTGCTTAAATCTGGAGTCATAATGTGGCAGGATCATTAACAGGACTTTTGTCATGTGGAGTTTGACCAGAAATGGTTCTGCTTCCCAAACACGCTTACAACCCTTTGTTGTACATTCAAGGCCAAGGATTTGGCAGGAAGAATAAATATTTTGATCCTTTCATTTTAAAAAATGCTAACACATTGACATGTTTAAAAAATTACTAAGCAAAAAAAAAAAAAAAAACGAGATCCTCCAAGTTCAACGCTCATCAACATGAATTATTGAATTATTACACTGTGTCTCAGAGATAGGGAACTTCTGGTGGGCCAAACTCCGCAGAGTTGAATTACTTCAACATATAAACATATATACACTTACTAGGAACTACGACAGAACAATGGCCCATCTGATACACACCATGGAGTCATAACACAATCTCACAGCCAATCAGAGGGAGAAAAACAACCCTTCTAAGTAAATATTGGGTTGGTAGAATTTGATGAGAATGATTTCAGAGTACCAAGCTAGAAAGAGAAAAAGGGGGGTGGCAAATAGAGAAACTGCCAGTCCTCATTGTATTTCTCATGAAGTCTTGGCTGTAGAATTTGTGGTAAGAAGCTGAGGAATGGAGTGCATTGAGTTTTAAAAGATTGGTTGCAAAAAGGAAAATGTGTCTGAAATGCAAACAATTTTTAATTTTGGACATTTTAAAGACATCCAATTTATCCCAAATAAGCTCAAACAAGCCCTAGTCGGAAACGTAGTATAGTCGAGTGACTGAAGTAAGTAGGAAAGAGTAAATAAGAAAGATGCGTTCATGTACAGTTCTCACTGCCCGAACCCTCAAACAAGTATAATCTACCCCAAATGCCCGGGGTGCTCACTCATGTGAAGTCCCTCAATACTGACATTTCTACATTTTCAGAAAAACGCTACATGTCCACCACACCATTTTAACCAAGTTTTGTATGGTACACATTTTTTATATTGGTAGAAGCTGTTCAGGGTGTCCTGTTGCTGTCACCTGCTGCATTGACCAGCTAATGTGAGGTTAAATCTGACTTGAAATATAGTCGTCGCTTGCCACTTCAAGGTTCGATTTTCAAGGCTTCAATTTATCACGGTTTTTCAAATATATGCTGTTTTGTGATTGAATATGGCCTATTAGTCACAACTTATGCATATTTAAGCTAATGTTACGTATTATATGCCTAAAGTAAACATTTTCAAGCATAAAAATGGCTAAATTAACTGAAATACAAATAAAAGGCACTCAAAAGAGGTATTCAAAAACGTTGATGTAGTATTCGACACTAGTCACTACGTCTCAGTAATGTTACTGTAATCTTCAGTGAGTCAATCACCAGAGTTGATCGTCTGAACGACAGACTTTTATTGCAGGTTTGAATTATCTCACAGGCACAATAATCCCTAATAAAAACATGGGCTACTGTTGCGGCCGTAACCCACGGCAAGATGAAACTCAACTCTGAACTACCAATGTCACTTATTGTCCGCCACCATTTACAGTGTAGCATCATACACAAGCATGAGTCTTAAGTGGCTTATTTACTCTTAGTATGACTACTATATTGGGCAATATGAATGTACAAGGCTTTACTAATGTTAAAAACACATTTAGAAGGTAAACAGGTTTTCTATACTCTAACTACAGTACAAAAATATTCCATTTATGGATAAGGAATCCTACTTCGCACAAATTCACTTATCCCGGTCGGGTCTGGAACCAGTTAACTGCAATAAATGAAGGAATACCATTATGCCATCAATGGATCTCCCTATCTAGAACAATGATGGTTGAGGATGTAGAAACATGGTATTGTACTGGAAAAGATTAATTAAATTTACTAAAATATACCACTTTTGAATCAAGACTGGCCGTGGTCTAGTGGTTAGCGTGTTTGTTTCCTTACAGGATGCTGTAGTATTGTGTAAACCAAGTGTCGTGATATTTGGTGTACGATGTGTGATCCAAGATGCCTGAAAAGTAAGGCTGGGGATAGGCCGTCCACACATTTCTTAATATCACAAGATTCAACGTACCATCCATCCATCCATTTTCTATACTGCTTCATCCTCATTAGGGTCACGGGAGATTCAACGTACCAAAGGTTAGAATACAAGTTTGTTACATGCAATATTGTATGATAACTGAAAGAGTGTACCATTTTTGTTGGAAACAATCATACAAAAACTGTGGCATTCAAAAACTGAGGTTCAACTGTATATATATAATACACAGTGTAGGGTTAAAAGACAGCAATGCTCTCTTCTGAAAGAATGTCCTGTTCATGTCAAAACAGTTAATCACACCTGGAAGCTGCCCAGTAAAACCACATCTAATCCTTGGGCCAAGCAGCAGCTCCACTACAGTAAAGCGGTTTGGGGTTTAGGGCCTTTACTCAAAGAAAGCTAAAAGCACTGACTTCTCCCACACAGGTTTATAAGGTCAGCCTGGGGATTAAACCAATGACCACTATTGCTCAATCTCTCCAACTTTGAAACATAGACTTTTGGGTAACAATCACTATAACGAGTCAACCATAGAAGCCTGCTCCTGGAGCAAATTACTCTTTATTCAAATTCTGATGATTCCTTGTAGGCCCTTAAAAGTCCAAAATCCTGGGGGCTTTTTACACCCCTCTCCTAACTTAACCGCAAGAACCACAAGGATTTCCATCAGCTAGGCTGCTTCCTGTACTGAGTAGCCAGATATTTCAAATATCCACACCACACGGCAGTCTTGAAAAACAACAGGGTGGGGTGACAGGAATCGATGTTATGTGCTTATAAATATAAAAATATGTGTAGCAGGACACAATGATGGCTTTTTAATGGATGTTGTTAATCACTTTTTCAATGCACCTACATGCAGATGGCTCATAGTGTACAATACAACATAGTGTAAATATACATTGTCTTGGGGTGTGAAGGTATGCAGGGCTTGACTGTGACGCTTGACAGTCTCCAGGCTGTAGGAAACATTTTATCCTATTGTGTAGGTGTGAGTAAGGATTTGATTCAGAGTCAGGTGACAGCCAGCCTGAAGAACGTGACTGCCTCATTTGACCCTTTTAATGCAACTTATGGCTAGGATTGGCAGAAGAAACGGGGGGTAAAAGAAAAAAAAACACAAGGGCCTTGAGTAGGATCGCGACCTGAGTGAAGGTTCATGTTTCACTGAGAAAACAGTTTGCTCGAGCCTTTCTTGAGAGAGAAGTGACAGACATTCAAAGGTATGTCAACATCATTGAAAGGGTTCCCTGGTTTGACTGCTCAGCATCATATGCATTACAATGCTCCTTTACACGCACGCGCATGTGCATGCATGCTCGCACGCACGCTCAAGGAGTTGGTCTGTTCATTCCTGGGAATTTCTCTTCTTACTCTTTAGAACTACATCTATGAGATAACAGTAGGTGTAGTAAATAATTGAAATTTTCCACTGCAGAGTATTGTCTCAGCTTGGCTCTCCTGGCCTCGATTCACCTAACTGCGCAGATTTTCACCTCACAATAATACCTGTGGAAACTGGGTAAAGTATGCCGCATTGAATACATCAGCGGGAATGAGACATGCTCATGTTTATTTTTGTAACTTCTGTCCCCAAAAGAAGGTCAAGTTAACTTTATTTTCTACATACGGATGTCTTTGGGTTACAAGCGTGTTCCGTTCCTAGACTGTGGTGTAAATCAAGTTTTAGTGGAAGTCGGAACTTGTACCTAAATTATGCCTAAGTTAACGCGTACGTCACTCACACTGTACACAGAACATATAAAGGACATGAAAATATAGTACAAAGAGTAAATACAATTAAATTAAACAGTGGCTGCCTTGCAGGCCTTTCTACCTTAATATATTGTCTAGTATTGATTATATTGGCTAGTCTGTTCCCCTCCCAGACCTCTTTTTAACAGCATATACAATCCATAACCCCTCTTTCCATCTTTATCCTTAAAGATGGTCACAACAGAGGAGCAATGTGGACCAAAAGAGCCGTGTCTCCTCTCTCTGAGCTTTTTATGATGTTCATTTTCACCTCCATAGTGACTGCTTTCCTTTTCTTTGCCGCACCGCCACTTGGGAGACATAATAAAGTCCACAAAGTTAACTAAGTGTTGTGAATACACATATTCTTCTGCCCAGCATGGGGCACACACTGCATTCTTGTGCTATAAGTGGTATGTATACGTGTATTCTTCTGCTGGCGAGCGCTGTAACTGGGTCTCCAGTGTTTAAGGACCAAATGTATTTTTTTAATTAATTTATGGGCGCAATGAAAAAGGGAAAAAGGAGTTTAAAATATGATACTAGAAAATGAACAATACATTCTCTTCAAAGAAAGACAAGGATGATGCAAGGGGACAAAAGACGGAGGGACATTTTTGAATGTGCTGTCTTTGAGGGTTTTCTGGACTCTGGTTTGTGAGCGTTTGGATCAAGGATCATTCTTTGACCCTTTGCTTTGTTTTTCTAGATGACTCCAGCCTATTCTGCCCCAAACTCCACAACAATTTACTCTCCCCTTTCCGTTTTGTAAAGTCGATCATATGTCCAATAAGTTATCTGCGGATCTGGAGAGAGTGAGAGAGAGAAAGAATGCTAGAGGAGGGGACAGATTTTACTGCACAAAATTAAAGCTTGGGTGCCTGTGGGACTGGTCAGCTGGGACACAGACATCATACCACAGCCATTAGGACAGGCTGATGGCTTCAAGCTTCAAGCCCAGTGAAAATATCCATGAACAAATGGTAACGTGACAAGGACAGTATTGTTTTTATGGATAAATCTGTAAATACGTTTGTTTCTTTGCAAATGTACTGTAAATTGCTTTATGATACCCCTTGTGTATGAATTAAGTAATTGCATCATCACTTCCAAGCTGAAAAGTGTGTACTGGCATTCCAGTGGTGAAATACGAAAACGGAGGAAATGAGGGTTTATCTGCAATTGGAGGGAGAGAAGACTATGCAATATGATGAGAAAGAGTTTGTGTTGGGCTAAAGCAAAATAGTGCAATCACTTACAAGTATTTGGGGAATGATGTGCATGAGCAACAACAACATACCTCCGAGCAACTATTAAAAAAAAATATTTTATCAGTTTTCTTATTTGTGTAACCCTGAAAACTAATTAAGTGTGTGTGCTGAGGCAGACGTATTGCCACACATTTATCATCAGGCTTAATAAGTTAGCTGATTGTTTTGGCCAAGTTGCACAGTTACTTATTTATCTACTTTCACAAATCATGCTCATCTTGAGAACACATTTAATATACTGTATCACAAACACATGATAAAATAATATATGACACAACCACATCATTTATTATGACATTTGGCTCAGTCTGTCAATGTTTTCGGAGACATCCTGAAGATACAGAGGTCATTTTGACTCACTTCAGACATGAAGATTGTAACTTCCCACGTGTGTGTGTGTGTATCTGTATGTTGGAGCGGCTGAAGATTAACCGCAGTCAATGATTAATACAACTTGACTTACTGACTTAAGTAATTATGGCCATGTCTTTTCTCAGGTTTGACTTTCTCACATTTGTCATTGAGTACATGGGTTCTTGAAACGTGTTTAACGACGACACATGCGTGTGCCTCAAACAACCAACCCACCCTCCACTAACCTCAAAACCACAAAGGGTTAAATATAATCAATCTCCTTTACCAACACTGTCAGGGCAGTAGAAACACTCAAGTAACACAGTTTCCACAAAGCAGCATGACTCTGTTGAGTTTTGGACGGTATACATATTTTTCACTTTTATTTTTCAATGTCAAAAGGTGCACAGACAACATAAAACACTTGTACCAAACAACGTTGTCAATGGAGAATAGTAATTTCCATTTAACAAAGGGAATGGATGGAAAGGGCCAAACACTGCACCTTTTCTTAGACAAGGCTTGACTACTTGTAAGGCACCTGCAAAGAATCAAGTACGCTAGATGTCCTCCATGATGATATTTATTATTTACCTTTCTCTATGCCATCTATAAACACCGTGGTGGAAACAATCTAAATCAGGGTTTACCCTTCCAAACTGTACTGTGCCGAGATAAATAAATTGTACCATTTGGTGGAAACACATCATGGGGTGTGTCTTTTACGTACAGTGCTACAGTTTTTGTTATTAATTTGTTCCAAAAGGTCAGATGTAAAACAAAACCTCCAAAATCAAAGCAATTTTGCCAATAGGAAATAATGTAAATCCAATTACCGCACCGGACTATAAGCTGCACAACAATTTTAACTTTTTCTCATCATGCATTTCTTCCTAGCATAGCAGTTCGTTGGCCATGGCTGCCGGGACGCTGCAATGATTCATTGAGCTGCCTCTGTCCACCAGCTCCCTCTGGAGCTGAGCTCATGAGATCCTTGGCCAGTCATGGGAAAAAGTTCAAATACTGTATGTGTTTTTTTTTTATTTGAGTCGGGCAAACTAACTCCTGTGTTACAAACAATATTGTATGATAACCGAGACAGGGTGCGAACACCGAGGCAACATTTTGGCCAAACTGTTCGTTGAAAACTGGGGTTTGACTGTATAGTATACTCTTTTAGTATTTTTTGCCATTTCAATTTAATATGAAAAAAGTAAAAAAAAAAAAAAAAAGGTATTTAATGTACATTTGTCCCATAGTCTATCAAGTGTCCCATAGTCTATCAAGAAAGTTAAGTGAAATGTTCACCCCTTGTATATTTACATCATTAATACACCTAAATCATAATGACAAAGATTACCATTCAGCTCAGTATTAATTTTGTGTTCATTAGGTGGTTCTTTATATGCGGTAAGCCACACGGCTTTGGGCTGTCAGGTACTTCCCAGTCTTTCTGGGATCTGTGTGTGTTTGCGTGTGCGTTACCTGGGGAGATTTGTGAGATCTCCAGCTGTACTGGTGGCTGTGGAGGCTGGCCAGGAGCACGTTCTCATCTGTATCCACCTGGCCAAAGCGCAGAGTCTCATGGGTATCATTACAGATGACATAGTGGCTGTAAACTAGTTCCTCGGCCTCTGGGTTTCCATTCTGTGAATAAACAGTAGGAGCGATGGTCAGATGGACTAATTAAAAAGGTGACAGAAGCAAAAACGCTATAAAGTGTGTTATGTATGTCATTGTGAGCTGCATGTGATAACATTTACAACAATGCCATGGCGTGTATGTGTTCTTGATCTAAAAACTGCACATCTTGCCAGGTCAGCTGTGAGCCAGTAGGAGATTGAGGTGATATCATCTGTGGGAGCAAGACAACCTCAGTAGGGGGGTGAAACAAATCACAGCCTGTCAGCTAACCAGGCTGGAGCCGCCTCAACTGAACTTAAAGTACATTTTAGGTTGTCCTCTTCAAAAACACAGGACTTTCTCACATCTGGCCAAATGAGCAACAAAGAAAACGTTTTTTCCTCTATAGTTAAAGTCACCATTATATGGCGGTAAAAATATTTCTCAGAGGTCAAGGAATTACAACTAACAGCTTTATTATGTGCACCTGTCTTTCTTAATATCTTTATGCACAGAATATAGAGTTACACAAAGTGTCCATCTCCTTGAGAAGCATCATAATATTAAAGTATTAGTTCTTAGTCTGAGCTATTTTCCATGTATAAATGAAAAATTCATACTGAAAATGTGTCATACAGGGATGCCGTGCACTCATACATCACTTTGATGAAAGAAAACAGAGCTCATGGGTAAAATAATGCGCACAATTTATCATTTTATTTGAACTCCTTCCAAAGAGTCTTGGGCCCTGATGGGATATCTCACTCTCTTGCACACCCATCCCCAGCCTCAGCCTCTTGAGGTACATCCATCTGTAGTTCACACAGCTTCTTCCCTGCTACCCAACTGCTCCAAAAAGACAGACCCAATCCTGCTGTATAATTTTAAATGGCACAGAGGTTGATGGTTATAAGACCCTAGCAATAAAAGCTCGAAGTTTGACTGCCAAGCACGTTTAAGGCCCTGAGATTGTTGAAGCTATTGAAAACGGATGGGAAAGCTTAAACCATTGGAACAGCACTTGACAATGGATGACGACTGATATGCAACAGTAAGGTAAAGAGAGAGTGAGCGGGGTTGGGGGCAGAGAGGGAGGTAAGATAGTGGGAGAGGTAAAAGGGGTAAATAGAAATGGGACAGCTGCAGTGGTATCAAAATCCACTTCCCAGTTTTACAGTGGAACAGTATCTATGCTCCCCAACAAATCTGACACTGCGATTTACAAACTTCCTGCTGCCATCGTAAGATGCCGTTGCTAATCCCACTGTTTGATGGTATCGTCTTTCTGCTCCAGTTCATGAGGCAACATGATAGGCGCATCACAAACACAACAGTTCACTTCAGTTCTCGCATCATCATCCCTTTATCCAAGAACTTTAAGTGTCTAAATATTAGGACAACAATATTTGAAAAGAAAACATCGTATTTGTTAAAGAGTACAAGGTGAAACGACAACTTCTGCCTCGAATCCAAGTATCCATTTCACTAATCCACCCAGATACTGTTTCTTCAGTATCCAGAGTACACACAAGGGGGGGACATACATGTATGCCCATAAAATGTCTGGAATACAAATTGTAAATAATGATACCCCCGAAAAAAAATACCCGTTCTTTTCTTCTTTTGGCAATTGTGTGTGTGTGTGTGTGTGTGTTTGCAAAAGTGCTCATTCATGCAAAAGACGAAAAAAGGCGAAAAACACCGTTGTCTCACACGCATATACAACTGTTTGTAAAGATTTTGTGAGAAAATACACAGTGCCAGTACTACTGGGCTTTTGTGTGGCTTTCCACAAAAGCCACTTCCCTGGGGTTTAGGGGCTGAGAGAGAGCATAGATGAAGATGGAGAATTGAAAATGGAAGTATAGCGCTTGAGGTTTAAATGTGGGGGTCTGAGGTCATCACCATATGGGCCACATGAAGTTTAAGGATATGAACCAGAAAAAAAAAATCATACTCAGTGAAAATATTTGTAACAAAAATGCACTGAACTTTAGCACAATTTGCTATGAATGTGGTAACCTCTTTCTGGCTTTAAGAAAGAACAAGGGTTTGATTGAGGAATAATTATGTCTTTTTTATTGCTGCGCATCTGGAAGTGTTACAGCTGTTCTGGTCATGGTGGTGTGGTATGACCACCATGCGTTGTTAGCTTTAACTTGTGTGGTAGTTGGGGAATCTTCTCAATGGTTCGGTGGTGACCATTAACGCCACATCACAACAGGTCCGCCTGCCAGCCTTGACACCAGGAACCATAAAAATCACTAAAATGATTAAACACGTAAGGATACATCCTTCTGTTGTGGCAGAACAAAGCCTGTTAACATTTCCAACTGTTTCTGATTAGGTTTTCAATATGGATCACGTTTTATGACGTATAGACTCCGTGTGTGTGTTTGTCTTATGTTTGGGCTGTTTAAAATGAAGCTCAATTTCCCACAATATCCATGTTTTGTGATTGGCCTCTCTTTACCCCTGTCTCCAAAACTACCAAATCCACATGCAGCACATTTACCTCATAATTACAGCGTGTTTCCCCCTTAAGCAAAGTGGTTGAGGTAGTTATGTAGGGGTTCCAAGGTTGCTGCTGTTTAGTCCAATCAAAACAATACAGAAACTCAATAACTCCATGAACTAATCCCCAGAGAATATCTGAAAATCCCTGTGGGAGACAAAATGACCTAGTAGTCATGCTTGGTAAATTGGGTAATACCCATCATGAATATCAACATGTACAAAACACTACTTTAGAACTGCTCTGTGAGCTTTCATTACAGTGTGT
The DNA here is from genome assembly GCF_027744805.1 of Dunckerocampus dactyliophorus. Lineage (NCBI taxonomy): Eukaryota > Metazoa > Chordata > Actinopteri > Syngnathiformes > Syngnathidae > Dunckerocampus > Dunckerocampus dactyliophorus. The sequence continues at coordinate 10,796,512 of NC_072825.1, forward strand.
TATTTATGGCTAAATTAACTCACAGAAATTGGGAAAAATCAGCTTGCACCAATGCTAAGATGAAGCAAATGGTCTAATATGAGCCATCATCCAACAGGGCTGATTAAAACTTTGATGATGGTGTAAAAAATAAATCTTCTGGCCAAACCATGAATTTAAAATATATTTCTATGTATTTGATTTGATCACAGCTGTTTTTGTATAAAAAACATCAGCTATTATTTCTCAAAGTAAAACCACGAGCATACTTCATATCTCCAGGGGCCAGTATAATGAGGCAGTACAGCTGAGCAGAGCCATGCAAAGCCAGAATGCCCCAAGTGTCTTAGCATGTGTGGTAGACAAGAGGGTGGAGGACCCGGGCCAGAAAAAGTCTTGGCAGGTGTCATCAATTTTACAATATTTTCTTGAGCCTCAATTCAAACATGATCCTGACTACCAGAGGCAGTGGTGAAAGTTTAGAAAAGAGACAGGATGAGGGACCAATGTGTTAAAGTCGTACAATATACACACGGCAGTCTTGTAGTCCAAACTTACAACAAACTACAAAAAAACACCCTATCCTGCAAATTGTATTACACCTGGCATAAAACCAAAACAATTCTTATAAAACTCTCTATTTTGTTATGAGTTTGTTTAGCTGATACTCCAAGTGGGACAAGGGACAGATAGGTAACTGTCTTTTTGCATATTCTGTCTCAGAGCACAGCTTATTTTCTTGAGACTGCCCTTACAGAGTTATTACGCCTGTACACCTTATGCAAAAATAAGGAGGATGATTTATTGTTGCTTTAAATGTTTTAATCCATTCTACTGACAAAATAAGAAATGTAACTAATATTTTGATTGTGCAAATTGCAATCTGTCCTGCAAACTCCTAACCATCAACTCGGGACACTGGGCGTGAGTCAAAGCACCAATTCAAAAACAACTTTTGCGATAAAATGACTGTTGGAATCATTAGATTAGATTCAGATCCAGAACCCTCTCTCTTAAATTGTCATTGTTTACTCACAACGGAAACTAACAAGCTAAATATTAAATGCAGAATTTAGGTATAAGCCATAAATAATGCCTCACATACTTAAACACATTTTAAATGATAAAATGCATAGGTGCTCAACACTAATGAATGATAATGATTCAATCATTATATCGTAGAACAAGAGAACAGGTTAGCGTGACAACCGTGCCTACGTTATTGTGGGGCTGCCTCCACCTCACTCTTAAGTGGTTGGCGGGAAGTGCGAGGCTCCCCTGCTCTGCAGGCAGCTGGGTCATCCCGGCAAGCTGTCAGAGAATATGTTTCTCCAAGATGTGTCTACATAATCGACACTACTGGCCTGTTATAATTCCAGTAACAACTAACTTGTATTCACCTCCCTGTAGGTTTTGAGGCCGGACTGTGATATATAAATTCACTTTTGCGTCTCACAGCAACAAAGGTGCATTCAAGGATCGCCAAACAAAATGAGAAAATCTCAACCATTAACGAAAAAAAAATGATCAGTGACGCATAAAGACATAAACATGCACAAATTATGGGCTGTTTTAAGAATAGTACATAGAGTATATGATGTACATTTCACCTGTATAATCATGTATTTATAAATTATTACTACTGACTGAGAAAAAAAAAATTGACCAAAAATCAGCAAATTTGCAGAACCATGAATGCTGAAGCGAAAATGTGCGGAATCCACTGTAATGTCTTTTGGAAAGTCTTACCTTTTATCTAATGGCTTTCTAGGTGAACAAGAATAAAAATCTTATGTTTTGTCCACTGTCTTTTGTAATGCTTGTGTGGCATTCAAATAGTGTATGTGAACACCCCCCGGGGGATACAAATACCAGAGACATACATATAGGTACTGTGCATCAAAACATCTGAAACTTAAAAAGCATTTTGCATTAAAGGTGAAACATACTCAGCTAATAAGAAATAGTTCAGTTGCCTTGATTTAACACCTTATTATAAATGTTTTCTATTAAACCACACAAGTTAAAGAAGTTTGAAATAACTTCCGCGAAGTGTCTCAGTCATGTGTTAGACGTTTCAATGTCAGATCATAAAGTACTTTTAGACCGTGGTGGTGTCTTTATTACCTGTTGCCAGCTTCGAAGAGCAGTGTCCAAAGTGTGGATGGCATACTGACTGATTGTGGCAAACATAGGATCCACAAACACGTTTGCATCCCACACACTGCTTTGGGGACAGCAGGTGGCTGTGGCCTGGCCCTGAAATACAACATATTAATAAACATTAAGTTAGAGCTCTCAAATAATGTACACAAGTAAATCAGATACCACTTAAATTACAATTATACGGTAGTAGATGCAATGGACAGCTTTATATTTTCCCAACATTTCAGTATTAGAGAGTATTAGAGAGTAAATTATTTTATTTTGGTGTAACAATTTTAACAGTGTGACGAAAAAATGTCAAAATAGAAGGCAGCAGGATGTGCAACGTCAATATCTGAAGTCTGTCTGATGTTCCAAACTAAAAAAATAATAAGGGAGGCAATTACTTGTAGGTGACCATGCTTACTGCATTCTGTTGAGATTCAAGATACAAGAACTGGATCAAAAATAATGCACTGAATTGTGACACTTTTATTTAAGAGAATAAGAAGGTCAAAATGTTTGACATGTCACGCTTAGGCCACGCTTGATGCGCGTTTACAACCAAAAATGATGCTCCAGCTTTATTATTGTGCACTGTAAGTATATCTAATGTTGTGGCTGATTGTATATTAAATATACCTGGATTACACAGGGCTGCAGAACCTGCATGTGTGTTAGGTTCCGATACTGCAGCAGTTTGCAGTCCAGCTGGGTGGAAAAGTTGAACTCCTGACAATGACGGGGTCCATTGGTCCACTGCCGCAAGAAGATCTGTGGCTCCCGACCACCAACGAGCATGAACTCCTGTTTCTGAGGTATCTTCCTATCGGGCAGGAAGGGCCGGAGCTTTTGCGATGGAGCTGTGAGAAAAGAGACATATTACCGGTATTTGTATTTTTAAAGCATAACAAGGCAGGTTTATCTCCCTGAATATTTTAAGCAGCTAAATCAAATAAATTAATGTTAGTAATAAAAATCATGAACCTTGGTGAAAAGTTTCATGGTGAAAAGCTACCATGAAACAAAGGGAAGAACAGAGATTTTTCCTTATCAATAGAAAAAAATATACAAACGAAACAATAATACAGCATGTAATACGATTCAGTATTTTGTGTCCTAACCTGTTCCCAGTTGTTCTAGATGGTGGCAGAGGTGAACTTGGATCTGCGCTAGTTGCAGGGACACACCCAGGGAAGGGACAAACCACGGTGCGAAGCAGGAGTCAACACGAGTGCACGCTGCTAGGGCCATGGGAGATACCAGCTGATCACATGGTAGCTGGGAGCCAGACTCACTATCTGAACTGGGTGCAAAGAAGACCAGCAGCTCAACTGAGATTGTAAAGTCTAAATACAGTACAAATGACATCAATGGGAATTAAAAAAAAAACAAATGTAAAGCCACATTAAAAAGACTGCAAATAAACTTTGCAACTCTATTCAGTGGTTCGATAAATAAAGAGGAAGATAAATGATGAGACAGTGTATGAATTTTATAATAATTTCATAACTTCATTTGGAAAATGATCAATCTGAATATTTTTTCAAAACAGGCATTTACAGTTTATTGCACACAGTGAGTGATTAAAAAGAAAAAATCCATTATCTGAATAAAAAAAAACAGTAAAAGTTTTCGTACACCCCACTTTTCACATCATTCACTTCTTGTCAAAAGTGTTCACTAAAATGTTGTCTGTTTTCATACAATATTGCACGTAACAAACTAGTCTGATTGTCCTGTACTGTATCGTTCCGCAAAATCAAGTGCCCAAACAAAGCGCACCTTCCCTTCGCGTTGCTGACTCACGTTTTTTTTAAATTATTGAGTTACTGCTAAATAACCCTACATGGGGCCAAAGAAAGTTGCGTGTGTACATTCGTCAGAATGCATCAACAAGTTTCCTCCATGTTTCTCCAGTTTTCTGCATGTAAATCTATAATTATTTCTTATAAAACATTTTTGGTAATATTTTTGGGTGTCTGCAATGGATTGGCTTTACATGATTTCCTAAGGAAAAAAAATGCGTCAGTTTTCATTTGATCTTTTGTAAAACAGAGGTTCCACTGTATCAATATCAATAAAATGTGACTTGCACCCGTCATGTTCTTAAGCTTTGAGATTAGGTCCACCATCACCGTTGCGGTTTACATAATGTACAGGAGATCCTCCCCGTGGACATTCACTGTATGTCATGGCTGATAGTGCTGAATGGAAAATAATTGAAGTGAATGACCATTTGCTCAGTAATTTGCCGCTACCATGGTCCACCTTAACCAATCCAGCAGGAAATGCTTGAGACCTAAATAATAGTGGTGCAGCAGAGCGCCCCTTAAAAAGATAAGCATCATATGTTGACAATTTTCATTACTTTCAGTTGGCAGGGCAGCCAAGTTTTTTTTTTTTTTTTTGCTGGAAACAACTACGGCAGATGAAATCTGTAAGCAAGTAGAGAGGAATCAATTTTTATCAATAAAGACAAACAATTTAAACTTAAGGGAAATGTTTGAAGTATGATTGTAATGAAATGCAGATGTATATTTCGTTTTACGCTGTTTCTCAGTTTCCTCTCGTACATGTTTTCTTGTTTTCTTTTCTCTCTAACAGAACAGAATGTGGGCTTGGCAATTTTATCCCACTTACATTTCTCTAGCTCTCAGGAGGAAATAGGGGAGAAAGGCGAAATAGGGGAGAAAGTTAAAATGCAAGAAATTGAATGCGTGAAGCCCATAAGAAGTCAGAAGGTGTTGGCTGAGATATTAAAGAAGAGAAGCAGTGGTAGTAAGACGTGAAGACCAAACACATTCTTTTTGAGGAGTTACAAGTCAACCCAACCCTTCTAGCAACTTTTGAGCCAAACCAAAGGGGGCTTTTACTCCTTGTGCTTCCCGTGAGCTTTCCCGCGATTAGATACACTCAAGGTAAGCAGGAAGGAATCCGGATGGGCCCTGACAGGCACTTGGTGTGCTGGGAAATCTCATTAGGCCGATCTGAACGCCTTCCAAACCCGCTCCCAGCTCCTGCTCACCATATGTGGGATGAGGGACACATTGCTGACTCTTTGTGCTCATTGGCCTAGATGTGTGCTCACGCTCTCTACTTTCACCCACACATATTCAAAGTGAATACAGTTTAGCTATTCAAACTAAGGATGTCGGAAGTGATATCGGCCGTGTGGCTGTATTTACAGCCCAAAAAAGATGTTGCAGCTGAGCGCAAAACATGCAATACACAGCTTTCTCGGGGTGGCACAGGATCGCAGAAAAGTTTAATACGACCAACTTCATTGCACATTTGAAGCAGCCTCTTCACACAGGAAACTCCCACGGGTTGACTTGACTTGATTAGCTACAACAGAAAAGAGCCAGCCTCTGTCGGTGGTGAGTAAAGTCTGATTTAAACGCTTCATTGAGCACCTCGAACCACACTATATTATGCCTAGCTGCCACTACATTGTCCATAAAACTAGACACTAGATGCATAAAGAAGTAAATGGACATCATAACCACTGTTGCTGACTATTGTTCTCCCTAAGTAAGCCTTGATCAAGCCTTTTCAAAAATTCCGCATTTCAAAATAAACCATAAAAATATCTACGATTTGTGCTGATATCGGCTTGATATCAGTATCAGCCGATATTCAAGGCTGCAATATTGGTATTACGTACATTGGAAGTGAAAAAGTTGTATCGGGACAACCCTAATTAAAACGTAAACATATTTGCATACTTTACTGCACACCAACATAAGCTTGTGTCATGAAACGTAGGCATTACACCTAAAGGAAAAAAAGTTGCCATTCCCTTTGCAGCTGTAACAGCTTCTGCTTTTGTGGGCTGGCTTTCAAAAGGGCTTGTGTGTGTATCTGTGTTAATTTTAGCCATTCATCCAGAAGGACATTTGTGAGGTGAAAAGTCAGCAACACTGGACACCTCACAACATGGCTCACAACATCTACTCTAGTTCATCCAAGCGGTCTTGAAGTCTGGGTCCTTATTCAAGTTCTCACCCAGTTATGCTTTTAGCCAAGCCATGATTCGTGCACCATAGCATCATCACATTTTCATAAAGTTGGAGGCATGAAAATGTGTCTTGGAATGCAGCAAGATTTAGAATTGGGGGATTTTAGCAACGTTTCCACCAACTTGTAAAGTTTGGTTTACCACTTTACAGTCTGAATCGTTAAACCCCGATCTAGCTTATATTTCCACCGCGGGGAGTGTAGGCGGAAGGGCGCACAGCTTTGTCAGCTACATAAATAATGTGACATCATAGCAGCAGGACAGCATCTATCTGAGCAAAAGATTTTAAGAGAGAGAACGGCAAAACGGTACTGACAAGACAAATAGCTTGTAATCCACAGTATTTTTTGGCACTTTTTGTTCTCTTTATGTTTTATTATTCCATTCAGTTTGAACATGTAAGTGATGACTATCGGCCAACACTCAATGGGTAGCGGTGTGTTTACCTCTAATGGAACTAGCACGTAGACACAAGGGTGCTGAAAAGTGGCCAAGTACAGGTTGGATATCGATATAGTTTGTGTGTCTCTACATGAACACAAAAAAGATAATAGATAATGATTAGACAACCATTATTTTACCTTTGCTCATCTCCTCCTTCACTGTTGCTATTAAGTAAAATCCTCCACAAGTCTGAGGCCACCATGTCTTTATGCTGATCAACCAGGCTGAGGCTGGGAAGCTGAAGCTGGCAGGAGCTGCTCTCCGACAGGCTAAACTCTCGGTACGGGACGAAGGCCTGCTGGAGCTCATCCCAGTAGTCTAGGCTGCATGGCACCTGAAAATGATAGAACATAACATGTTTTTTGTTTTATTTTTACAGCTGCTGGAAGCATTCACATGTCAGGAATATTCAATATAACATTATAGTTTAAGGGGGTAATGCTAGGCTGGACATTGCTTGTGCAGGTGCACCTTATCTCATCATCATGATTGTGGATACTGACTGAACTACAAGCAAATCCAATCAAGGTTTGGAGTTCATCATCCAGCGAGAGGGAGACTTTATGGACCAGTAGCTGCTGCAACAGTGAAAAAAGCTCAGGAGGCCAAAAAATAGGTGATTACTATTAGAAATTTGTATTTATTATTATTTATTATGGGCCACATGGCAGACTAGTGGTTACAACGTTGACCACACAGTCAGGAGATCAGGAAGATCTGGGTTTGAATGTCTGTTTGGGTATCTCTGTGTGGAGTTTAAATATTCTCCCAAGCGTGGGTTTTCTCTGTGTACTCCGGTTTCCTCCAACATTTCAAAAACATGCATGTTAATTGGTGACTCTAAATTGTCCATAGGTATGAATGCGAGTGTGAATGATTGTTTCTCTATATGTTCCCTGCGATTGACTGGCGAGTGTACCCCTCGTCTCGCCCAAAGTCAGCTGGGATAGGCTCCAGCATACCCGCGACCCTTGTGAGGTTAAGCCGCATAGAAAATGGATGGATGGATTAATAAAAAAAAGGGTGTAACGTGATTTTTTTTCTTCATGGGGCCCAGAATTCCTGCCTTCACCCCTGCTATTGGCTGATATGAAAACAGGAACCATAAAATCACCTTAATTAAGTGAAACTTACAGAGGATGAGACGCCTTCTTTAAGGAGACTTTGGATGTGAGCTACAAGTACATTGGTGGAGCCCTAGTAGGACTTGCAGTAGCAGGTAGGTGGCTTCCAAGTGAGAGAGCAGCCGGCAAACCTGGTGTTTTTGACCGCTGACGAAGGCTAGTCATCTGGTCCGATGAATTCAATTATTTATTGGGTTATTTACTGAGCCTTCTGACTATCACGCACATAGAGGCGAGTAATGTCCAGCGTTTTGGCTGCGTTAGTTGTGAGCCTCGAAAACTCACCATACTCGTCATGTGTTTGTTCTTCAAATGCCGCTTTATTGTGTTCCAGATATTTTTTTTTGTTGGCAGGTAAGCACACCTGCGCAGTGTGAAGGAAAGTGGACGGAGAACATTACCCAAGACATTAGTTAGGGCAAGACACTACATATTTCTACACAGTGATCGCTACAGGCAGCAATATACTAGCCACCTTTTTCACAGAAATTGGTCGACACTGATAGGTGGCCGATCGATAGGCGCATCCCTAACTGTGTTGTGTTATATTATTTGAATGCAAATGTAACCCCCCCCATCACACTCAGCCAGAACTAAACATTTTCGACATTCGCGCCACACTCGGAAGAGAATTACTAGTTCGTCAGAATGCTGTTTCAATACTTAGATTACGAACCTGTCTCGAATCATTCTTGCACATTTGACTCGAATATAGTTGGAACACAGTGGGGATATTAATAATACTGTTAAAATGCAGTCAGAATATTTAGAAAGCACCTGGAATGCCGTACAAATGCAATTCGATTGTTATCCCAAGTCTGGTCGGAAGGTGCAGCATCATCAGGGATAGGAGCTGGCTTATCAGGGGCTTCTGATCTGCCCTGTCCACGCCGGCGATCGGTGGTGAAGCTCCTCACCTCGGCTCCTTTTTACCTTTGCCGCATGACGTGAATAAGGTGACGCTTCAATGGCAAGTGACGTTTCAGCGGCAGGTGGGTGCAGTTTTATGTGATTATGCAGTGTCCCAAATTACATCCAGACTCATTTGAGAAACAATTGGGACATTTCGGCTGCATTCGAGGCACATCCAATCAGCAATCGAAATATTATGACGGCATTCTAAGTGAATTTGAAGCTGAATTATTTTTTATATGAAAATATATTCCAGCAGCAATCAAGATGCATTTGAGATGCATTCTGACAAATTTGAGGCACATTTGGAGAATTTCTGGCAGGATATGAAGTGGTTTGCTGTTTCGGTTCTCCCTAAAATGTGATCAGAATGTATGGAATGCTATCGGAATACCCTAAGAACATTTAGAATGCAGAGTGCTGTTACAATACCTTACAATACCCACTTCGAATACACCTCGAACCATTTAGCATGAGCAACAGATTTGGGCTGGCCACAAGAATGGGCCCAAATATTTGGAATGCAACCAGAATTTTTAGAAGACACTTCCAATATCCAGGAATAAACCAGGAATTTTTATTCAGATGGCATTTCGGCTCATTCTGCCTCTAGTGTGAGTAGGGCTTTAGGGATGGTGCTGAAAGTGATATTGTTGATCGGGGCCCTTTATTCACTGACTGCTCTCACAACAATAACCTGGCTTTTTTATTATTTATTTTTTAAATCACAGAGCGAATCTGCTCCACTATTCAGCAGTCCACTCGCTCACTTCAACTTGGATTTCAAAGCCTTAAGAAGACATAAATACAATGTAACCCTGACTGACCAAGAGTAGCATCACTGCAATGCTTTGCTGTTGCACAAACACTACTATTGAGTGTATTACATATGGATTAAGTTAGTACTGCGGTCGACTAAACACATAGCTGTTGCTACATTACTGTCTTATTACGATCATTTCACTAACAGTGATTTGCATGCACCTAAAAAAACAAGATGATTTCTCATCAGGTCACAAAACCCACATTATTTCCAACACAGACCACCAATAGAGAATGATGAACACTCATCCCCATAACAATACTGTATGACCACAGCATAACTTAACGGCAGGCTTCAAAACACCAATTTGCATTGAAGTCCTGGAGCTGTTTTTCACAGCGAATAACAATCAGGTTATGTGAGAATTTTCACATAGTGCAATGCCGGGCAGGGCTCCTTTCATTTCTCCTACAGTGAGCCAACATTAGCATAAATGTGGTGGGTGCTCCTGTGTGAACAAAGCCAAGTTCTCAGGTTCCACTGACCACCTGTAGAACCCTGCTACTGATGGATCAGCAGTGGCAGGGAGCTCTCAGCAGCCCACCTGACAAATGCCAGACACCATCGTATGAAGGTGTGTGTGGAGTACATTGGTCTGTGTAAATCAAATTGTTTACTAGAGCTATGGCACTCCCAGGACAATTTGGAACTGTCAATAGGGTCAGTGTGCACATGTGCAGTACAAACCACCTTTAATTTAACTAGGAATGCATGAGGTAACCATAGTTTACATGGTGTGTGAAATGCCATGCAGGGTTTCCTGGAATCAACTTTCCATAATTGTACCTGACAGAGTTGTGCACCCGCAACACTCGCCACTGGAGCGGAAACTCACTAAGTCTCCAGGGAGAATTCCCAGAACAGTTTTATTTCACCTGTTTTATTCTACACATACAATGACAGATATGACTACATCGTGTTTATATGATACGACAGAAGATGAAACAACTACAGGCAGGCATTGATGCAAAGGGCTTTCATCCAAGTAATAAAAATTATGGTTATACAACGGAACAACGGCGTTTGTCCTTAATCTGTTCTAAAAGGTCAGACGAAAAACGAAACATACAAAAACCAAAGCAAGTTTTCCCATAAGACATAATGTAAATCCGATTAATCAATTCCAGACAACCAGAATATAGGAACAAAATGTTATGTTATGTTATGTTATGTTATGTTACGTTACGTTACGTTATGTATCTCCCTTAAATTGTTTCCTCTGCCACCTGGGTTAAGGGCTCCTACCGTTACATTACTATCCTACTGTAACAGGCACTACCTTTGTACTTTACTACGCTTTCTTTATTGAATTCAGTAGTGTTTCCCAAATTCTTCAAAGTTCTGGCAAAACATAGTGCACTTGATGCCTCATTAGCCCAGTCCGCGCCCTGCTTATTAGAAGGAAGACTGGGTCAGCAACATGTGGACGATGCTTTGTTTGGGAGACAACAAACAGTGTATGAAAACAGAGACCTATTTTGTCAATCATTTTCATCAAAAACCAAATCCTACAAAGATCAAGGCGTACAAAAACCGAGGTTCCACTGTATTTACTATTATGTCAAACATACAAATATTGCTGAGTCCCTAAATAAAGGAGGTGCTCGCCATAAATGGCTGTTATTCCTAAATGGTAATTGCCATATTTTGGTAAACTCCTCAAATTAAAGCTGAAAGTATACACTTTCATCACTCATTCGTTTTTAGACATTTACATCAATCGTGGCAGCGTAAAAAGGCAAATCATATCAACCCTTTTGATTTCCAAATACTTCCGGACTTAGCTATAGTTGGGAAATGCCCCTTGATGTCTCACCTAATTTTATTCAAGAGGAAGACAATAAATAATTGCATTCTATGAAAGACAATATGCATATATACTGTATGTGTATTCAGGTGTCCCTACTATGTATGCAAGTCCAAGATAGAGTCTGGGTGATGCAGTTTCTCCAACATGATTGTGTGTATCTTATCTAGTAAACATGCAACTCTAAATAAACCACAAACACTCCGCTGGAAGTCTTTAAGGACTTGATGATGTAAACCCACCAGGTTATCATATTCTTTTAGTTAAAGTTCCATTTTGGAAGTTGTTTAAATACCAAGAAAATGTACATATGTTGAGGGCAAGTACAGTAAATATTCAAAACTCTTTATAAATATCTTTACATCTACAGCGGCTGGCTGATCTGACTTCCATCACTGTCAACCACCTAAGTTTCTGCCAAACCTCAAACTATTATTTTGCATGGAGTTACTTGTCTGGGACTGATTGACACATTACAGTGCCTCCGAAGGATAATTAAAGACAGGTGACCTAAAGCAAACACACAGCATGAAGAAATGATTTCAATTTCCACAATGAACCCAGGTGTGATCGCTGAATCAAAGCTTGTGGAACTGAAGACTCCCCGAGCTTTCTGTGAGGCTCTGCCGGCTGACATCCCCTGCCCTGTCTTCCATGACTTTTATTAAAAAGATCAACACTGATTACGTCCTCTATTCTGACTGGTGTCTATATATTCAGAACATTCCACTGCTCGCTCCCTCTTATCAGCCAGCAGAACAATTTAATTGACATCAGCTTGAGCAAATGTTTACTCAGGAGAAATTATAAAAAAAAAATTCTGAAAATGACTCCCACTATGCTGTCTCAGGTGGGCTAATATATGTTAACGTTAATCAGTGTGGAAAATCAGAAATAAACCCATGCTGACATATTTCACTGTAACTTGTTTCCCCCCTCTGTAATGCCAAAGTTGTAAAGGGGGACTGTGGGGTTGTTGGTGGATGAGGTGTTAAATCTCCTGATCTAATTTACCACTTGAACAGTATTTTCTTTTTATAGTGCATTAGCTATGACTAATAAGAGTCCGCTCGAGTGCTGTCCTGCTAAAACAATAGTTATTTTGGCTGAAACACACTCTTGCTCTTTTTTGCTTAATGTCATACTGATGCTAAACAGTTCATGGACTTTGCTTAGGTTTTGATATATAAGTCTGAAGGCTCTACCTTACCCCGCAAAGAAGCACACACACTTCAAAATGCTTATGAAATTAACTATAACTATGAAATAGCGACACAAAAATATGTAAACGGTAACATTTTCTGTACAATTACAAAGTAGATACTGTCATCTTTAAAGCAAGTAATTTCTGTCAAATGAACAGTGTTACCCTATCAAGACACTAACCGAACATCTGGACAATACAGCACTCGGCTTTTTGAGGTTAAAAACAAAACATCTTTGAATTCACACATCCAGCAGGTGTAAAGGTAAAGTTATTAGCTTAGGTTTGTTCCGCTTGCGACCCAAAAATACTGTATTCTAATTGTGTGGCAGATCAGTTGTTTGAGGAAACATGTACTCAACTGTCAACTTACTCGCAGCAAATGCACTACTCAAAAACAGGTAAGGTTATACAGAAGTTGTGTATTTAAGTGCTTCAAAGATGGTTGCAAGCAGTGTCAACGTCTAAATTTGAACAAAAACCTCAATCTATGAAAAGCCATGTTGTGATTTGTATGCTCACGTACTTTTAGCATTTAATCTTCATTTACCTTGCACGTGTCATAAAACCACACCAACTTTATAAGGATATTCTCCAGGCAATTTTAAACACTGAAATCAAGACTGTGAAGTTCTCTTAGGTTTATTAACCGTTAATTGTCTTGAATATATCTACCATTGTATTAACTAACAGTTGTTTACTGAATTGCTTGAATTTTAACACCTGCCATGGAGCAATAACACAGCGAGGAAAGAGAGCTATTTTCTGACATTTCAGACTGTTCTTTGGTAATTGAAGACTTTTTTGAAGTAGAAGAAAATGAAGGAGTGTTTGAGACACTCAACTTTCCACAATGCAATTCTTCTTAAAGGGCCAGGTTCGGCCTGTAACAGCGTTCATACGTTGTAATAAAAAAAAAACACAAAAACACAAAAAAACCCTGCGAAATAGTGAATCTGCGAAAGGTGAACTGTGATCGAGCGAGGGGATACTGTATACTAGTATTTGTTAATGTTACTGCAAATGTGTTATTAAACGTAAATTTGTATTAATGTAATAATATTGAACTTTGATCTTAATATTTATTACATAGGTGTTTATGTGGGCGATGTGAGCCAACTCACCATAACGGTCATGTCGGGGCTAATGAGATGTAAATAGTGATCTTTTTTTAATTGCACCTTTATTTTACCGGGTAAGACCAATTGAGAACAGCTTCTCATTTACAATGATGACCTGGCAAGAGGCCCCAGCATAAATTAAAAAGAAAACATACAGTATATATGAATCCGCAATGTAACCATACAACCAATGAGGAAAAAAAACATTGAAGTAAACCAAGACAACATACCTAATTGCTAATGTATCAGTCAGCTCGGGACTGTTGCAGTTTCTAGATACAGATAGATACTTTAGCTGACGGTTTAAGGGATTGTTGAAGGAAGTTCCAGTCACTTGCGGCAGCAAAACTGAAGGAATTTTGGCCAAAGACAGTGCAGGCTTTTGGAAGAGACAGCATAATGATGTCATTGGATCTCAAGTGATAGTTTTTTATGGGCAAGGTGCAAGAGGATGGAGTGGTATTGAGGTGTTTTCCCTTTTTTCCCTTGAAGAGTCTTATAGACAAGTAGAAGCCAGTGATGAAGTCACAGAGTGGCGAGGGAGGGCCAGCTTTTGTTTTTTTTTTTTTACAGTATAATCTGTTTATTGTATTTTTTTTATTTTTTGCAGTACACAGCAAGGTACAGTTGTCATTAACCTCCTAAGACCCGAACTCTTGCAAGGCATGCATTTTTATTTTCTCTTTGATATTTAGGCTAATTGGGACCTGATGAGTGTAAAAACAAAGAATTATCTTTTTACATGATGTAGTTTCTGAGAAAAATGATGTCCGCATATGAGGACATTCGTTTTAAATTTGAGTGAACACAATAACGTCACAATTGAGTAATGATGTGCAAAACTTTATTTGTTGCCTGAACACAGCAGCATTTTTTCCGAGTGCAAAAACAAAATTCAAAGAAACAACTTGTGCCCCTTTACGCAAGTCATATGAAGTGCTGCTAACAGTTGCAGGAGGACAGATATAAAATAAGTAAACCTTCAAAAATATTTTTCATTGCTACTGTTGAACTGTTTATTTCAAAACGTGAAACTTGCACACCAAAAGTGCTCCAACATTTTTTCCCCTTGGGAAAATGTTCATGCCTGTGTATGAAAGGCAGCGTAACAGTTGCGATCTGCCTGTAAGCAGAGGAACACCTTGCACATAACACACTGCACTCGAGTTTTCCCTGAGCATCCTTTTGCTCTGCATCGTGATGCGTTCTTTGAGTGTACCACTTCTGGCAGATGTGCATTAGCCTTCCTGCGGAATGAGATGTGGGGCACTGCCTGCACTGGACGCTGTTTCCCTTGGACTGAAACTTCTGTGTCATCTTCCTGCTCTGAAAAGTCAGAGTTGTCATTGTCTCTCTGAGCCAAGACGGTCATGGCCACTTCCATGCGGAATTGAAGGAACTGCATGATGTTCTTCTTTGGTGTGCCATTCAGAGTGAGGTCTTTGCGGTACAGTAGCCAGCTGTTGGCTAAAGCCAGATCGGTAAAGTGCATCAGCATCCTCAGTGTCCATTTTTTTGTCCGGACACTCATTCGATAGTAGCTCATCATTCTATCCACAAGGTCAACTCCACCTATCTTGGAGTTGTATTCACGGATAACACATGGTGGAGAGATGGTCACATACCGTTTCAGTTTCTTGTCCCATCTCTGGCACATGTCTTCTGGCTCTTGAGCATGTACAGTAGACATCAACACTGGTTTATTGTCAAACCACTTGGTACCCTTTGTTGGACTGTTCTTCATGGCTGAGTCCTGGTGTTGTATCTTCAGAGACATTGCCTGAGACATCAGCCTCTTTCTGCGGTGTCTGAGAGTGACGCCTGGGGGTGCGTGATGTGGCAATGTCACGATCTGACCGATATCCCTTGTATTTCTCGCGCAAACGTTTGCGTCCCCTGATAGGCTGACAGGGCTGTGGTCCTCACACCCACTACTGTCTTCCTCACTGCTGGTGGGAGAAGGTTGATATTCAGCATCTCCCACAGGATCATTGATGACTGATAAATCCTCCACCTCGGAGTTGTCTCCACCAATTAACCCCAGCATTTCCATTACTTGTTGCAGAGAATAATGCTCTTGGAAATTTTTTTTTTTGTTTCAAACCAAAAACAAATCTACATAGATTTTATTTATAAAACACGCCATATTTGTTTGTACTGTATAAAATGATGTTTTCTAACAAAATCATCCCAAAATACAAATTCTAAACCAACTCCCTCTGTCCACATTTGTGGACATGTTCAACAAAATCAACAAAACTAAGTCCCTCTGTCCACATATGTGTACATCAACTTTAGCAGCATGGTAAATCGTCAAATTTTCTTACTTTTGCAAAATTCAACTTCCACAACACACATTGAACACTTCTAAACATATCTGAGCAAGAATCAGCCATGAAATTTGTTTGAATTTTTTACCTGGTCGACTTTTTGATTGGGAGGAGCCATCTGAATGTTTGGGTGGGTTGTCAGCCATCTTGAATTTTACATGTACTTTGTTACACTCTTCTTGCACCACTAGGTGGCAGTTTAACGTCCTCAGAAGTGGATGCCAGGCCCTTGTTGTCCAAAATTTAACATTGTAGTCCTGACAACCAAAAATGTGATGTCCACACATGTGGACGCCAGGTCGTAGGAGGTTAAGATGATCTCTGAGTGACACACCCATAGTTTTTGCATAATAGTTGTAAGGTTTGTGATCTTGGAGTACCACAGCATTTTTTTTTTTTTAATTATTAGTATTTTTTTAGTTTGTGTCAAAGATAAGACACGCTGGCTTCTGTCTGAAATTGTCCAAACATTGTATGCATACAATCAGGAAGTTATGAAGAGTTTGTTGTAAATTCAACAGGTTACTGCATATTCTCAAGGGGAAAAAATATTAGTTATACTGTCAAACATCTGTTACTAACGTATCACAATAGCAAAGCGCCAGGTTAGAGTGGACACATATTCTTCCTGGATGTGGGTAGCCCTGGTGACCAACTACAAGAAACACCTAACCTCTGGTTTCTCCACCAAGTACCAAGTCACCTTTTGCTGGAGGATCAACGACTGTTCATGTGTTTGTAAGGGGGGTAAATTTCAACATCAGCAGGGGATTTCCCCCACTGTAAATACCATGTGGCATGGAAAAGGCTTTAGAAGCCCAGAGAGAGAAAGCAGCAGGGGAAGCCAAAAAAAAAAAGAGTGACAAAAAAGATTATAGGACACTTGCTTATGAGTCAGTGCACTGAGAAGATATCAGTGACTCATCTTCCTTCCCTTTTTGGGACCCATCGTCCCTTTGTCCATATCCATGTGAAAACCTGAAGAAGTTCCTCCAGCTCCAACGCCAGTGACTATAATTCTTATAACTCTGCACATAAAAAATATTGTAAGCAGCAGTACGACTTTGAATAATAGTAATAGTTTGGAATTCCCAGTTGAGGCACTGGAACTAGGTTGGGAAACCGCAAGTATTTAAAGGAAGGAAAACCTGATTTTATAAATATGATCTGCCCTGGGGACAAGCAAGCAGTATGGCTAAGAACTACGACCCCTCCACCCACCTTCATCGATTCAGCATAGAAGAGACATGGAGCGCAGCAGAGGCAGCTGAGGTCGGGGAGGTGACAGGAAGAGGTTGAGAGATGAGTGAATGGAGTGATGGCTAAAATATGGACTGCATTTTGTCCACTTACAATCACTCCAAAAGAGCTATTTTCAGAGAAAGCTGACATGACAGATCGGCATGACAAGACAGCTCTCTTTGCTCCTTATTTCTTTTCCTACGCCTCTCACTTTACATTTCTCAAAATCTATCAGCCTCCATCTCTGTGTGGCTCCATGGTAATTTTAGAGGCCTGAGAAATAATGACTGCCTTGGTCTCCCCCCTGACTCTGTACTGTCTATGTGCAAAGTGAGTTCAATTCTTTTTGGAAGAGAAACTCAACCATTAGCACTTTTTATGGCTGCATTTCCGTTCTTTGACTCTTTTTTTGAATGTCTTTGGTCTTGGGAGGGAAGTGAAATAATTAAAACATCTGAACTTCTGCATAAAGGCAGGCTAAATGTTTATATGCCAGAGGCCTGAAACCATTTACATCTGGGATCACAATGACATTTGGCTGATGACGAAGGGGTCGTGTTCAAATAACCCCCTTGAACCTAACTCCTTGTGCTTTTACACAACTGATTTAAGTATTATCAGGCAAGTTGGGATGTGTAACACCATAAGCAATGGATCCAAATGAATTACGATTATTTCACGATAACATGTTTCAAAAAGCCAGTGACATACTAATACATACTAATTAGGGGCAAGGCCGAAAAAAGCTAATCGATAAGCATGCATTATTCACCTAACCCTAAAAATCAGCTGAAAAATAAATGTTGGACATAAAACATTATGTACAACATAGTAAGCACTTCAGTACTGAATAAAGCAAAACACTGAACCAGTCCTCCAGTCCTTTAACTTTAGGAGAGAGGTGATGTACAACAATCACTCACAGTCACATTAATGCATTTGGGGAATTTACAGTAGTCTGTAATTCATCTAAAAGACATGCTTTTAGATTGTGGGATGGACAGGGAGACACTTCAGGTCTATAACTCTTTTAAAGCTTATTACACATCTACAGCATGCATTCTAATTTGTATTTAATGTGAATTTTTCTTGGCGATGAATAAAGTATCTATCTATCTATAGAGATAAATGATCTCACCATTACATATTTTCCTAAGGTGGCTGAGGTAATAGATGGGTGCTCAGAACCTGTTTCTGTCAACACTTGAGTGAAACACTCATCATTTGTTTAACAGACTTCTTTTAGACAGGAACATGCCAGAAAGCAGGGGGATTGGACAATGTGGAAAACACATGTTCATCAACCACATGTTTGTATTCACACATAACTCAACCTGTAAGTAGTGTCATGCATGCTAATGGTTCCATTGATGTAGTATTTGGGGGTCTCAAGGGAATATTTAGTGTATTAATAACTTCATTAAGTTGTTATAGTTTATTCTCCTCAAGAATGTATGCATTATTGTACCACCTGCAATGCACATTGTTTGGGTAATGAAGTTGGATGGATATTGGATGTCTACACCAGGGGTTTTCAAAATTGGTTGTTGTTCGTGTGGTGCAACTCCCCTAGGCGGCGTCAGAACACTTCAGGGGAAGCGAGAGATGGCGTGAAGTTGGCGAGTAGAATATGACAAAAAAAAAATGGCAATGAAAACTGCAGTTAAAGTATATGCGCACCAGATGGCGACAGAGACCGGTAAATGACTCCAAGGAACATTGTTAGACATTGAAAACCCCTGAGTTACTGATCTTTACAACTGTTCGGTGCCCACCCTTGAGCAAATAGGGAACAATTATTCATTCAAATAATAATAATAATTAACTTGAAGTAATTATTTTGACTGGAGAATATTATAATGTTTTAATGTTCACACAACTGCATGAACGGTGTGTAAAACAAAAAACATGTTAAGACAGTTAATGTGTTCAACATGTTCAAACATATAAGTGCATTTAAAACAATGAAATATCCCTGAAAATCAAAGGAGATGAACACGTTTGCGTGTTCAAATATTCAGGCTAAATGTTCAAAACAAATATACTGAATGTATAAACAAAAATATTTGAAATGTTTTTAGAAATACGTTGGACAAGAACATTTTTGCAATTTTTTTGTAAAAAAATGAATGTTCATTTTTGCAACTTAAAAAAACTCAGTAATATTTATAATAGCAATTTGAGTCTTGTTGCATTTACAAATATGCTTGTGTGTGTTTAAGTTTGGGGTTTGTGGTGCGCAGGGTGAGAATTGACAGCTTGGGGGAGTGGTAGCTGTTTGACTCCTTGCAGAGTGGCACAAGACTTTGAAATTCCCTGGTCTAGTCCCATTGAAGCGATCGAGCAAGTGGTGTTCATTATTTGACTTCATTATAGGAAGTTGTGGTGAGCTTGAGGGGCTATCTACACGCAAACGTTTTCAGGTCAAAACAGTGAAGTATTTTATCGTTTCAGCCTTTCATCCACACAGAAACGGCGTTCTGGGTGAGTTGACACAGTAGATTTTGAAAATGGCTTCCAGAGTGGGAAAATCTGAACACGTCGGCTTGTCATTTCCATGTAGGCAAGCAACCCATTTCTTTTTGAAAACAATGTCACCGAGCCGTCACCGTCACGTGACCAGAAGTGAGCTTTGACGACAAGCCAACATACTATCTGCATATTTTTGGAATGTCATGGCTAACCCCAGTCGACATTCTCCTGATATTTTGTTGTCTCAACCTCTGAAATGACTCGCACAAGTACTGTAATTCCACTTTGTCGTAAGTCTAGACGAGCCTTGGAAAGCGGAAGACTACGGACTTATGCTGTTCACGGCACCACACGTAGGTGTGCCTTGTGTATTACATCATTTCCACCCAGGGATTTGTTCCCGCCTGGATGTTCCCGTCAACTATTTATTCACCCGGCACAGTGTGGCAGTGATGACAACTTTGACAACGTTTAAATCCAGGCTGAAAACGCTTCCATTCAATTGTGTATATGAAGACTAAGTATTTTATCTGCACGTTTCACTTTTAATTATTTTTTTATCTATTTGTTTTATGGAACAATTTGAGAGAATTTGATGTAATTTATGTTTTATGGAATGATTTTATGAAGTGATTTTATGACAATTGTGCTCTGTAAATAAACTTGCCTTGCCTATTATTCTTTGTTTACACCACATTGCTCACCTGTAATGCGCAGGCTATGGGATCACTGCAGGGACACAAGAGATGGCCACGGCTTTAACCATTAGTAAGCTAGCGTGCTAACTAGTTAGCCTCCAATTTATTTACTGTATTCTAAATTTAAGAAAGGGTTTAAAACGGAGTGGAGAAGAAGGACAAATAAGTGAAAAATTACCACTT
This sequence comes from Dunckerocampus dactyliophorus, assembly GCF_027744805.1. NCBI lineage: Eukaryota > Metazoa > Chordata > Actinopteri > Syngnathiformes > Syngnathidae > Dunckerocampus > Dunckerocampus dactyliophorus. Next base: position 10,817,017 of record NC_072825.1, read on the forward strand.
CCACACGGAATGTGGAAGCCAAACTACATGATTGGCGGTGAAGGCATTACATGAATTACAGTATATTTGTCTTACCACAAACAGTGAGGCTGCAGAACAATCTACGGTAGTCCAAAACATTTGAAGAAGTAAATCACTTAATTACAAAATAAAAAATAAATTAAGGAAACACTGTGGAACATACAGTATTTGTTCCACTTGGAACATACTCTTCAGCATGTCTTATATACAGTAATAAGGTTGGTGTCTCATCCACTGGTGAGGATGACCTTTTTCTCCTTCTGGACTATCTCCTTTGAACTATCGCATATTTTCACAGAGACTCTGGTAAGCAGACTCTCAGTGATTATTCATCTCCTCCCTCTTGCTTTATATAATTTCTCTAGCTCCCCCTAATCATCCTTGCTGTCTATTCCATTAGATGCTCTCTCTCCATCCTCACTCTGTCTGCCTCCTACTGTAACTCTATATGAGGCCAATCAGCAAGAGGCTCAGAGCCTGAGTCATTAAAGACTTTACAGCTGTGGGGCCTCCTGATATATATCCTGGTACATCTTACATACATAGGCTAGCATTCGTGCAGAGTTAAAAAAGAGATAGAGGCAATATGGATGGCAAACTAATTTATGAAGAACTGCTGAGGTGGAATAACAAACCTAACTGTTTCACCAAAACATGTGAACTATACTAAATACTGTAGAACTACGTACAGCACATAAAATAGGTTTGGAGATTCAAGAAAGAAGGACATGGCATTGAAATTATTAAGCTGGAAAGGGAGGTGGTGCATTGAAATGTATAAAATGAGTGATCGAAGAAAAGATGGGATTTTATCCCCCATTGGGCCTCTGTAGACTCAGTAGCTGAAAGAGCCTGCCAAAAACATAACCTCATCTGGGTTTGAAAACACCTGGCTTTTCACACCAGAGCATGCAAGATGACTTTCACAGCTGTCTCACCATGTATTACACGTTTGGAGGGACAGCAGGGTTCTCTGTCATTCAATAACATGTAAGGTGTGGATCTCTCCTGACTCAGATTATGACAGTCATATTGGAACACAGCCCAGCTCTGAGAATTTATTTCTTTTTTCACCATAGGCAGATGAGCAAGGTGCAGTAAGAGGTATGCATATTCTTCTTACTCTGTAGGCCCCTTGCGTCTTTGTCTTAGCAGCACGACTCTGAGACTACTTATATATCCTGTGTGGATGCATAACACATTACCATTCTTTGCTTTCCTGGAGATGACTCAGCTTTTGACACCGTGATATATTTGTCTGTGTATGTCTGTGTTTGGAAGGATTTTGCATGAGGTGTTGGTCATTCAATGAGATGTCATTTTGGCGTGCCCGACTACGGATGAGACCATTTATATCAAACAGACAGCTTAAACTATGTCTAGGGTCAGCACAAACTCATAGGACAGTCAACCAGCCTTTTCCAGACACGAACCCATGAAGGAAACTTCTGTAGTTGACAGCTCTTGTCAGCGGCCAAACATCAAGTTAGGTTTAAGGTTAAGGTTTCGTGGTAATGTATATTCAAGATCAGTAGTGATAAGACAACCTGCACTATGGAAAACACAGTAAACACATAAGGAAACTGTATTTACAGTATGTACAGGTATTAAAGCTGGTCTTTCAAGGTTTGGTGGTCTCTGTGTGCAAGTACTAAAAGTGCTTTTGTAAAAAAAAACTTATGATGCTTACTTATTTATCAACCCAATTAACTAAATGAAACTAATTACCTAAATATTGAAGCACTCACTTAAAATCTAGCAATGAAAGTTGTTGATTTTTTTTCAAAGTTGTTTTTTTAATGTACAGTGGATCCCCACATTTTTTTCCCCCCAGAATATGACGTTTTTTTGCAGACAACACATGCTATTCACCCTAACTCGGTAATAATTTATGAATATGTGATAATACAGGTAAAATGTACAGTATACATATATCGCTGTTAGAAAGCCAAGCATTTTTACATGTTTATGTCTTTATGCTTCACTGACAATGTTTTTTCATCAAGCTTTGAGATTTTGCACTTGTTCGGTGGTCCTTGAACGCACCATAATTGTGTGCTGTGAGGTGCAGAAATAAACATACAGTATATGTAACTTTCTCCGACGCTGCCACAGCTTAATAAATCCACAAAGTAGAAGATAAACTGCTGTGTTCTTTAACTTGAACACATACATCAACACCTTTGTTTCTCTAAACCAGATAAATCCCTGGAGACATCTTGCCCTTTTGAGAGCCTCTTAGTCTTAACCACATCAGGATGTGACATCAGACTACGATTCATCTTTCATCATCATTCATTAGGGGTGAGTACCTATACATGTTATCCTTTAAAATGTGTGTTCAATAAGTGTGTAAGGAAAATTTAGGGCTTCAAACCTGGCCTGTGCTTCTATGCATTTAGCTTTGAAATAGCAATTGGAGAGACACAGGCAGGCTTCTGGAGCTTAATCTAATCTCATAATTAAAACAGTGACTGTAGATGGGAAATCAGAGGAGAACATCAACGTCAAGCTAGCAGTTTTAGAACGTAACCCCCTGTGAATATTGCGCAATCTACTGTGCTGTATGTGTGCCTGTTTCTACCTGTAAGGCGTCCCCCAGGTCAGCTGTGCTGATTTCCGGGTCTTCTGTGGTGTTGAAAGGGACAGGCGTTATCCTGACGAAGGTGAGGACACGTGGTTCAGGGTACCTCCAAACCATTAGTCCCGGACTATCCTCTGTCTCAGTGTAGAACACCACCTCATGGGGTCCTGGCCATCTCTGGGAAGCTGCACAAGAAAAAAAAATATCAAAGCAACTGACATACAAATTAAAATTGTACTTAATGGAAGACATAATCCATATAAATATGGTAATACAAATATAACTGGAGACACCAGTGAGGTCAAGTGGCATAGAAGATGGATGGATAGACAGTATAACAGAATAGCAAATAATAGGCAATGCAGTAATGAAGAGGATGACATGCGTAGTAATGAAGAGAAGGACATGAAACATATTCAAATATATTATACAATATATATATATATTATATTATACAATTATTACAATATTCAAATTTGATTTTTAGAAATAAATTTCACAGGACAACAGCAGAATGAGAATTTTGAAGAATATTCACCAAAAAGTAACACCCTGTAAGTGATATAAAGTGTATATATATATATATATATATATACAAACACATAAATAAATATATATATATATATATATATATATATATATATATAAGCCTACATATTATTCCTTTTTATAGCTTTTTCAGGTAAAAAAAAATAAACTTTGTTTTTTCCAAGGTTTTTTCTAAAAATTTTCTACTAACTGGATGACATTTCTTTACCCGCATATGAAAATACATAGAATGCTAACCAAGCTGATTTGTAAAGTAACACACATTACTGCAAAGCTCTACATTTGTTGCCATTTTCTTTGGACGTCCTCTTTCATGTATTCTTAGGAGTGATCCATATTCAGTGTTATTGTCCTGTTTGGACTTTTCATGTCTAAGGGTTATATTACTTCTGTAATAATGATTTTTCCTTGTACAGAACTTTGTGTCTTGCTGATTTACGCCATTATTAGTTTAATCTCCCACTGTCTGGTCGGATTCTCTTGATGCTGTCCTGCATTCTTCTGCTGTCTCATTTGCTTTGAGAGTGTTGACTTCCTTTTGGTTTGGGTCAGTCCCTACCCAATCTTGTTATTTACAAAGTCAGGATCAAAATCCGATCTGGACTGTGACCAGAGATTGTAAAATGCGACGTTGGATGCCGTGATGCATTTATAGATGTTTCTATGGAACCCAAAACAAAACAATGACTCTGTGGATGTTTCCATGCTTTCAGAGTGTTTATATGCATAAGAAGCAGTATATAAACAGATGGGTTGAGTTAACTTTTTCCCAAGAGAGTAAACAGTCATTGACTGAATCGTGCCAAGCACCTGCAAAAACTGGATGTCATAGATCGAAACTTTTGAGTGGTGTTTGAATCAAATTGCGGCTGCTGTTTGGGATCAAGGTCCTTTGGAAAAATGTTTATTTGAGAAAAAAAATCAGTCCCTTCCATCCCATTGTCAGACCCTCAGGGGACACTTGCACTTCTCTGTACTTTGGGGACTACTTTGCTTTGTCTGTTGACAACATGTTGCAAACAGATTGTTCCCTTTGTCCGAGTTCAAGCAATATTCATTCTCTTGCTTCAGCCAACATATTAAATGCATCAAAGACGGGTGAAACAATGTAAGAGTCAATCACAGCTGACAGAGTGGATGACTGGTCTTCAGCCAGAGAGAATTTTGATCCTCTTGTATAATGTTTCTATGTGTGCATGTTGAGAGCAACTCATATAAAACAGAAAAAGAAAGAGTAAACAGCATGTTACTTAGAGTGGAACCAGGCAGACATATCAGATCAAACTCCACTCCATTCAGAGATTTCAATGATTTCAGACACTGTGGATGCTGATATCTACACCCAGATGGCACAGATGATTGGTTTTTTAATACAATAAAAACACTATAAATGAATTAAAATGTGTTTCTGAATGGTGTACTATTAGGCCGTACATGATGATGCTGATGATTTAATTCATTTATTTTTTCTATCTTAATCTTCATTGAGGTCGCGGGGTATACTTTTCTTTCCACGGACCCTATGTGGGTACAAATTGATAAATACGTGATACTACAGGTAAAATGTACAGCCTAAGTTCCCAAAGTACCCCAATTAGTACTCCTATTATCATAGTGGGTATGTGAATAAAAATGAAAAACAATTAGCTCCTAACACTCACAAATACGAGTGCGCCTGAATGCCTCATTGTGCAAGGAGAATGGAGCAGAAAGGCGACAGAGCATTAAGTTGTTCATTGCTCTGTGTGCGTTAAAAGTGTTTAATCTTGAAGATTTAATTTATATTGGTGTGCCAATCGCCGCACAGCGCAGTGTTGAAAGCCTGCCACTGCGTGTGGGGATTCCCCCGAAAATGAGGCTTAGTTGTACGGATTTTTGTTCTTCAAATTCTGCTTTAGTGTAATTATTAAACTTTCCCTGTCAATTTCCTATTAAATTAATATGCAGACTTAAACCATAACCTTAAACCCATTCAAACAGAAGGATGCCAACATCACACTGGAATAAAAGATATGCAGGATGATTACTTACTAAATTTTTGACCCGGAATGACTATAAAATTAATTAACCAATTAATTTTTCAAATGTCTTAAGGGGTAGACGACTGTAAAAAGTTTGGGAACATACAATATACCAATACATGTACCACTGTTAGAAAGCCCATCATCATTTACAAGTGTACATGTCTCCATGCTGGCCGAATAATGTTTTTTTGTCAAGTGTTGAGATTTCACGGTGGCAGATGTTGAACTTCGATGCAAAAAAGCATCTTATGTCTCATAATCGGAGATAACAAGCGATGCAGGGAATTTCAAGTGGAAGTAGGATGACAAGATTTATCGTGTCTTCCTTCATAGTGCCGTCAAAAAAATCCACTATCACCAACGGTTTTTGAAAGGCGTGATTACTGCGTGATGAAGAGGACAGCTCAAGCTAAATGGCTAATTTGCCTTGATACGAAAGTGACACCGAGAGAGACTGGCAAAGTGTGTGACGAAGGAATTATCAAGCTGTTCAAGTCGGACGCTGAATAAGACGACTTTAGTGGTTTCAGTTCCCAGGGGGAGAAGGGAAACAGCGATGAATTACTTTTCTGACAGGCTACAGTGTAACTCTCCGCATTACACGTACTGTTTGGAAAAAAGCATTTATTTAATCAAAAGTTTAAAAAAACCTTTCTATGTACTAAACATCCCATGTTACGATGTGGACACCTTCGGCTGATAGACCGCTGCGGCCTACATATGTACAAATCTTTTTTTTTTCTCTTTAAATTTAGCGGGTACGGTTTATATGGTACTTTAAAATGCGTTTAGTAAGTGTGTGAGTCATATTGAAGAGAAATGGGGGAGGGAGAATTAAAGCTAAATGCGGTCCAACAACATCTTTTGAGTGTGTAACCTTTTTTTGACCAGGCAGTGTATAAGCTGACATGTCAACTACTGTTATAAACCAACTAACCGTAATGCAACTAAAATTGTGACCTGCAGACAAAAACTGACGGATGACTGTGAATCCAGTTTATCCCCAGAGTTAGTTTGGATACATTAAGCATCGCATCACTGCATGAATATTTACCTGGGTCCTGAATATACTGGAACTGCCCTGTTCGCAGGTCATCAGAGCTGTGTTCTGAGCGAGGACATGGGGAACCTGGAGAGGGTGGTGGCTGGGTCTGGCAGGACTTGGCTTTGGGGCAATTTTCAACTGTGTCCCCTCTCTGGGTGGTGTAATATGCGCTGACATGCTCCTCCATCAGCTTCAGACAATTTAAATGTTCTTGTCCCCAGAACACCTTTCAAGTCGAATGCAGCAGACAAAGAAATTAATGTTAAGAAATAATGACACAAATATAGGGGAACTGAAGATAAATTATGAAGCAGCAATTTACAGAAAAGTACTGTACAAGGTGTCAGAAAATAAGAAAAAGCTGTAATAGTAACTACGTGTCGCGACTAATATGTGAATTCTGACATCAACAATTCAACATCTTCCAAAACAAGTGGAGAAATAGTCACATGAGTCACTGCTTTACATCATCAAGAACGCTGCCCAACACAACCTAGCATCCTCCTTACATGGTGTTCCCCTTCCCACATCCATCAAAGTGTGTCTGCGTGATTTGGAAAAAAGAACCAGGAATTTCTGAGTCAAAAGTGTTTCACACATGGAGCTGCCTGCCTGCTACTCACTAATGTGCCCGTGCTGGTTTATGACTAAACAGGAAAATTCAGGGAGTTTTAGGCATTTGGAGAAAATAAGATGAAGGAATCGGAAGGAATTCCAGTGGTTTTTGTACAGCACTTGATTAAAACACCACAAACACCAATATTTGCAAAGTGAAACATGCGATTTTGTATTAGGGGATCCACTGAAAATGATCACTCGGGTCACTCTAAAGTAGTAATATGGCACAATGCCTTGTAATAATGCAGTCAGTCAAATTGAAGAGGGGACTTTTCAACAGGGAACATTATTTAACTTTCTGCTACCACATAAAAATTATAACCCTGCCTAAATATAGCCTTATAATGTTCTACTTCTTGAGCGGTCACCGTGCATTTGAAGCATTCACTACATTACTCTCATTACATTACTCTTAACAAGTAACTACGACGTCTATGGCCAGATTGCCTCAATCATTTTCTATGCCGCTTAATCCTACTAGGGTTGCGGGGGGTATGCTGGAGCCTATCCCAGCTGACTTTGGGCCAGAGATGGGGCACACCCTGGTCTGGTCGCCAGTCAATCGCAGGGCACATATAGACAAACAACCATTCACACTCACATTCATACCTATGGACAATTTAGAGTCGCCAATTAACCTAACATACAGTACATGTGGGAGGAAACCCATGCACGCACGGGGAGAACATGCAAACTCCACACAGAGATGCCCATCAGAGATTCAAACGCAGCTCTTCCAGCTTGTAAATTTCCCCCGTCAGTTTAATTTAAAAATAATAATGTGAACACATCAGCGCCTTCACTTCTAACAACTGTAACTTGTATTTAATGGCTGCTGCAGTAAAGTCATCGGTATTCAGACCTGCAGCAGGCCTCCTTTCAGGTCCAGCAGCAGTTTAGGTGGACCAGGCTCATGTCCAGGACTGCCACTGTGCCGACACCACCTAGCCTCCAGTGAGCTACTGCAGGAAAATGGCCCCAGTAGGAGATGGCTTTGTTCCTTCAGTCCAGTTCTCACCAGCACATCTTGCAACTCCAGCTGCACAGAAGCGGACTGAACTGCATCTGGGAGAACAGCAAAAGTGACAAGGAATGATGAGAGGTTACATAATTTAAAAACATTGGACAATCACAACGGAAAATGTTAGGTCAGTGTTACTGCAACAGTGTCCACAGAGATATTCCATTAACTGTAAAATACAAGAAATATATTGAAAATCAATCAAAATGAATTAGGTTTTGTTGATTTAATAAGTACAGTGAAACCTCCTTTGGAATTCTAACCAACATTTTTGTTGCTCAGTACAATATATTACCAACAAGTAGTGGTATTCAATGATTGGCAAATGAGATAAGCTAATCTTCAAAGCACTGTGACATAACTTGACCCATCTCATGCTTGCTGGCCCGTGTCTTCAGAGTTAAGTGTACATTCAGTTTGCTCTCTTATGCATATTAGTCACGCGTTCTCTCTACACGCTCATGTTTCTTATATGTCATCACAAATATGGGTACACTTATTATCGTTTTAATGTTTTGTCAACATTGACTGTCAAAGGTTAAAATGTTGAAGGTATTGTAATGTTCTTAAACATTTTATGATGGTGATGATATGACTGTGGAACAGATGATTTCAACTATAATTGATTCTTATGGGAAAATTTGTTCTTAAGTTAGAACAAATTGGAGGTCGGCCAGCACCCTGGAATGGATTGTGGTTGGCTTAGGAGATGCCACTGTATTTCCAAAGTTATTTTTTTTCCTTAAATGAAAATAAACGTTCGAAGTAAATTAAATATCGGTAATACCCGCTAGTGAGACATGATGTCAATATTCTTAAGGTGTAAAAATTAGACCCTGCTTTAAACCAACATGTTTAGACAAAGCTAGACTGACAGAAAAACATGGTAAGATCCACACGGAGAAGCCAAACACCCACTCATCCTGAAAGAACCAAACATAGCAGGAGCCACCACAATAAGACAGCACTCTCTGTCCTTTCCATTTAATCGCAGATGGGTCATTAATTGTGGTCAGAGGCTTCCAGAAATTGGCCTTCGAAGACCCATAAATCAGCAGACTCTAACCTCATCTAGTAGTTGCTAACATGGCAGGGCTGAGCTGGTCAGGTCAGTCACGGCAACAGCAGCAGCAGCCCATTTGAAAACCTCAAACCAGAATGACTAATAATGCCCTGTGAAGTGGCCCTTTGCCTTCTGACGGCAGTAATGGTTCCGCCAATCTGAGTCCTAGCAAGCAGTAGAAAAAGTAGAGCACCTACAATTACAATCCCCATTATTTTTGCACAGAAGTAGCTAAAATAGGACATTTTTAAATATATGACTGCTGACTAAAAACCTGACAAGGATTTAAAGTTGAGGTGCACCCAAATCGAGGTTATTTTCCCAGCGTTCAATCACCGACACATCATAAAAAAACATGTAAAAAGATAACTGTGCAATGATAACTTCAATATGTAAGTGATAACAATCGGGATGATTTGGACACCACATGATTTTTAGATATTCATACATAATTAACATTTTATTCATGTGAAGTAATTTGGCTCTATAACTATATCCTAGCTTCGCAAAACAGAAGGCATTCAAGGCGCTTCCCACGCTAATTTACGCTCGTGATGGTGCGGACGTGTAGGTGACAATTGTTATTGTTTGTTATATTTCCACAGTTCCTGTACTTCATCAATAGCAGAAATTGTGTGCATATTTTGCATAAACCGTATCAATAATGACCTTCGCTGCAAACCATTTTACAGAATGCAATCAGAACCAGTCAATAAAACCATGTTTTATTACCACCGCCAATATCCAGGTTTAAATCATCGATCAAGAAAAGACCAAACACTATCCAATCTATCTTTATCGTCACTATACCTCAATAATGTAACACATGGAATTTCAAATGGAAACTAGAAGATCCTTGTAAAGATCTCGCCATTAACTTAGGTATATTTATGTAACTGATATAAACATCATTTTGAACAAAGACCAACCATTAATCGCCATCAACAAAACGCAGCTGTGTACAGGTAAGCTTGGCGCTCGTTTTCCATTTGGAATGTGACATCCATGGACTAAAGTTGTCAATGCCCAAAGAATAATGAAACAAACAACGTTATACTGAAATCACAGCAGACTGCAAAACTTCCAGTGGGTTTATTTGGGGTGAAGAAGGATAAGTGGAGTTTTAAGGAAAAATGGAAAGCCATTCAGAGGGAGTGTAACAGGAGCTGATAAACTATGAAGACAAATGGATGTTGACATGCGGAGACAAAAAAGGGTGTGAAAGATATGAAATGATGAATATATGACACATCTTTCCAGACTCGGTACACTGAGAAATGTCTTATTCAATATTCAGCTTGACACCACAACAGCACCGTTCCAATGAAAGAGGGATTTTCTTTTTCTTTTTATACTACGATGAGTCATGTGTCCAGGAAAGATGCTTTCGATACAAGTTGGCAGTTTACCTGCAAATGTCTTCTGGTGTTGTGGCGCACAGACGGCTGCAATTTATCGAACAGGTTTATTTTCATGGTGAGGATTTATTTGACAGCACAAGGAAACTCCCCAACAGGGTTTAAATGTTGAATGGTGGTCTTTTATTCCCATGTGAGTGGGAGACACAAACACAGACACACACTTATACGCACATAAAATTATGAGTAGAACCATGTCCAAAGTAGTCATACCAAACCCTTTGCATATGGTACATGCTATAAGATCACACACACACACACACACACACACACACACACAAAATGAAACAATGTGCAATCAAAGCATTCTGACTCCCTCACCATGCGTCATTTGCAGCCTAGTTGACCACAGCATCTGGGAGTTTAAGCCAGAAGCAGCAGCAGCAACAGCAGCAGCTCCCAATAATTACTTTAATTTGGAATGATTTTAATGAGGGGGAATCAAATTCATTTCTCATCCATTTTTTCCATCCAGTCAAGTAAAACTCATTTGTCAACCCCCTCCTCATCCATGTCTAAGCTCCCTGTGTGACCATAATACCAGTAAGTTAGTCCCCAAAGATGTATCAGACAGTCAAAGTGCACCACAGAAAAAGCCAGTCATAAGAAGACAGGAGAGCGGGAAGAACATACAATGAAAATACAGGAGGATGAAGCAAGCATACACGCAGTACTTCATAGACTGTATCAAATACAATCATAGTGAAACTCTACAAGAAGACCCAATATGTAAATGGTTATACTGTAGAGTAACATATTGTTTGTATAAAAAGGTACATTACTCCACAACAGGGGTCACCAAACCCTGGAACTATCTGAAACATATCACAAGCTACTTGTTTGACTTGTTTGTATTTCCATTACTGTTCAATTCAGACAACCTCTTAGCCTCTATGTGACAACAAATTACCACAAAAATAGGACAATGACCACGCTGTTTGAGTGGGCACAATTTCCATGTTGCCAGTCATATAAATGAATGAAAACACAAATAGCTCACCCCTCCTTTCTTACTGTCAAAGTAGATCTAATGGTGATGAAAGTTGGAGACCACAGCTCTAAAGTAAACAAAAATATACAAGCAACACTTTTGTTTTTGCTCCTATTTTTCATGAGTAGAACCCAAAGATGTAAAACTTTTTCCATGTACATAAAAGGCCTATTTCTCTCAAATATTGTTCACAAATCTGTCGAAATCAGTGTTGATGACCACATCCTTTGACGAGATAATCCATCCACCCACAAGTGTGGCATATCAAGCTGCCAATTAGACATCATGATTGTGCCATAAGCTGTCCCCAATAAAAGGCCACTCTTGTTGACAAATTAAACATTTGGATGTGTTAGTTGTAAATGCAATAACAATTTTAGAGTTACGTGTTAATCTTCACATAGATTTATTTTAAAAATATAAGTAATAATTTATAAAGCCTTCAGTGGTTGGATCTTTTCAGTGAGATGCTTGGCAGCGCATGTTGTTCACAAGTTCACTGTAATCAGACATAGACATTGCAACCCTGATAGAGTGGTGTGTTCTGGGCACACTTTGCTGCGGTGCTATTATGCCTCCCTCTCCTGTCACATGCTCCTGTCACCTGCTGCTGTAATAATAAAAAAAAGAAGTACAAATAAAAAAAACAACCTGCGAATCCGCGAAAGGTGAACCCCGATAGAGCAATGGTACACTGTATTTACAATTTTCACATTTGGAACTGTCATATACACACTATGCATGTGCATGTTTGTGCGCATGTGTGTGTGCGTGTGCATACGTTAAAATTTCCCTCCAATGCGTAACCTTCAGAACGCTACCCTCCTCCACGCTCTCCCACTTCCTTCTTCCTGTCATGTGTGTTTCTTCTATCCTCATGATTGCTGCCAAGCTCTTATCAAATGCACTTCTGCCACCTAGTGGCCGCTTTATGGCATCATAATTGCTGTGAAGCCAAATGCATTGTTGGGGAGTTGCGTCATCACCTCTTTGAGCCTCTCGTGCAAAAAAAAAGTAAAAAGATGTATAAATATGATGTTGGGATCAAACCTTCGGGTTTATTAAAACGTATAACCACCTCTTTAGTATTGAATGAGTTAAGTTAATGTAACTACAAACATCATATCAGTACGACTCAGAAATTGTTTTCAATGTAAATCAATATTATGAAACTGTTTTTCATTGTATTTACAGATTTATTCAGAATCAACATTTTTATGTTGTGTTTATCATGCATAGCTGACTGATGTAAAGAACTGGAACAATATGAAAATGCTGACAACATTAATGGAAAGACGTGCATGTGCTAACCTTCACCTGCATAACACTCGACAGACTTGCCAGTAACCCAGTGCACACCAGGTTTTCTCTGCGGGCTACCATATAACTTATGTCACTCCAGCAACTAAGTGGGTGGTGTGGGTGGAAATCTTCGTAAAGTGAAATACATCTTTGGCGAACACTTGGATAAGATTAGATAGGATCGCGACTGATTTACTGTCTCAGTTTCTTTCTGGCAGCCCTTATCTGACCACTGCCTGGCTGATTTATACTTCAGGGTGAACTGGTATCAATTAGACGAAACCTAAAGGAGTCATTACCCAAGTAGCAGAACCCTCCATAGACTAGCTGGGATGCTTAGAGTAATATAAATAATATATTGTCACTCACCACAGGAATACACTCTCCACTTACCACAAGACCACTATAGGAAACTGGTTCCATAGGGTAGGACATCACGGCCTCTGTACAAGTGTTGTATGTCATCCAAGTCATTACGAGGTGATGACGGTTGTTTCATAACATATGTGCCAATTTAATGTCGGAGAGCAAGGGCGCGTTATGGTAGGTTTTAGGAAAGATGTTTTCATATGGGCCGCACGGTGGACTAGTGGTTAGCATGTTGGCCTCACAGTCAGGAGATCGTGGGTTAGGATTTCCATTGGAACATCTCTGTGTGGAGCTTGCATGTTCAAGTGCGTGGGTTCTCTCCGCGCACTCCGGCTTCCTCCCACATTCCGAAAATTAATATTAAGAGACTCTAAATTGTCCATAGGTATGAATGTGAGTGTGAATGGTTGTTTGTGTATATGTGGCCTGTGATTGGTTGGGGACCGAACAGTCCAGGGTGCACCCGGCCTCTCGCCCGAAAAGGCCGCTGGGATAGGCTCCAGCATACCCGCATACCCCAGTGAGGACAAGCAGTACAGAAAATGGAAGCAAAACAAATACTGCAGATCACCAACCTGCAACACTGCACCCACAAGAGAAAAAATGGTTTGTAATTGCTTAGAGACAGGAACGTAACGTGATGAACAGGAAGCAATTTATGAAGTTGAGAAAACTTATATCAACTTGAATATGGAAATGAACAAATTAAACGGTTCGATAAGAACAGACACAAGTAAAACCAAATAATAATGTTATTTGGGAATTGCCAAAAAGACAAAAACACAAATAGAAGTAGATCATGCAGACATTGACAGGGTGCATGAAAACACATACAGTATCTAGGTGTCATAATAGATGATAAAATGACCTGAAATCTCACACCAAAAATGTACATTATTAATTAACATGTTTTACACCACCAATCACTCCACACTCTTTACTGGTCGCTGGTGTTACTACATTTGAATTATTGTAATATGGACATCTAATTACAAAAGCACGCTGCATTCACTAACCATACTTCAAAAAATAGCAGCTGGTTATAGAGAATGCACAAACCATTCCTCAAATTGCAAATATTGAAATTTACCAAACCGATACATTTTTAATCTAAACTCATGTACAGAGCAACTCTTTTTTTCAACCAGAGAATTGTGACCACAAGGACAAAATACATTTGAACATCTGTATCCCTGCGTAACACTGAACACTTTTAGCCTATCAGTATGTGGAGTAAAACCTTGGAACATATTGACCAAGGGACTCAAACAATGCACCTAGATAAGCCAGTTTAAGAAAGAGTGCAAGCATAAGAATTTGGAGAAGAGTGTTGAGAACCACAGTATCTGATATTACTGTGGAACATGTTTATGTCAACGCACCTCAGACTTATTCATATCGACCTAAGCAGTTGTTCACACAACTGAAACAAAAACTAGCCATTGCTTGCACATTTACTTGTGACTTTGGCCAGAGACATTAGGAGAATAGGCAATAAATGATTTTTAAACCAGGGCAGTTTGTTGACGTCGTCTTCCTCCATTTGTGCATATTTTTCTTGTGATTCTTCTGTTTCCATATGATATTTTATACTCTTATCTAACAGAGCTGCTGCAGTAAATTTGTTGTATGTCTCGACTACAATGACAACATAGTGTGTCTTAATATTTAAGATAAGAACAGTTAGCTTAGTTTTGCTGCAAATACCATCAGAATGCAAATAATGTCATATTCAAAGGCGGTCCAAGGAAACACAAGGACTAATAAACCAAAGGAAGACACCTACATAAATATGGGCCAGCTTTCAACTTGCTCCACTACAGACGTTCGCTGGAGTAAATCACCACAAAAAAGTAAGGGGGGTCCACAGAGGTACAGGGCGGAGGTGATATTGTTGCATTTCAGACTACATATTGTTGTATACATGTGGAAAAAGTGGGCCTGTGTGTGTGTTCTTAGGAAATCGGGGGCACTCTTTGGGCAGTCTGATGGAGAGCTGAGAGATTAGTGAAGGTCTTATTTCATGGACCTTTGGACATCTGTTCTCTCTCTTTTTCCCACCTCCCTCCTTTCTTTCAATGAACTATGAATGCCCCTCTACCTTGGGGAGTGGTGAGCCATGGACGGGAGGGAGGAATGTGGGGCTTCCACTTGCTTTTCATTAACACAGGATCTGGTAACACACCTCACTGTCAACCTAATCCCCTCTCTCTCCATCTTGTTCTCTGGCAGAGCATGGCTGCTATGACCAGGTACAGACCCCCAGATGTTATAGCTACAGCTCGAGCCTGATGAAGCCAGGATGGGGGGGGTGAGTGCAATGACATGCGTATACAGGGACTACTCCTGTTTTGTCTGCTTTAACTTCTCGCTTTATGTCCCGTGTCATATATGATTTTTTTCCCCCTTTGTTTTTCTTCTTTCTTTTTCATGTCTTTTTTTTCAGTATTTCTTGACTCACCTCCTCGTCATCTGCGCTTTGTGAGTTCATTAATTTTGTCTGTATCCTATTACTGGACTAGCTGCTTTTTCTCGACTCATGCTTTGATGCATCTTCTCACCAATGTAATATAACCCATCTTCTATAATCTTCTATAATTCTTTAGAAACTGCAGCCAAACTTCGGTTTTGGTAAAAAAAAAAAAAAAATTGTAAAAAAGCGCCAGCCTTACATTACATTAATTCCTCCGGGAAAAATTGCCTGGGTTTTCGTACATTTCAGTTTTCACCAGACCTTTGAAAATGAAAACCAAGGTACCATTGTATTTTCCTTTACTCGTATCTTCCTCTCGGTCCTACATCTCATCCATGCACATTGACATCCGGCTCAGTTCTCCTGTGGTCCAACAATATCAAACTTCCACAAAGGGCCATGAGAGCAACAAGAGTAGCAGCAGTAGTGGTCTATATTGTAGCAGTAGTCTTATTACATTCTCCTGTCTTACATCTCACATGTACAGCCAGTCCCAAGGGGGCCATTCCCTCTGACTGATTGAGGCAGCTCAAACAGGAATCCTACCTTTCATCTTTGTAAATTTCCAAGGTATCTGTTTTCAGAGGTACGGATCGGACTTGGATCGGGGTCCCGAGTGCTGAGTGATGGAGGTGGTACGGCTAAGGCTAAGAGTCAGCAGATATCTATTGTCACCAACAATCAGTCTACGTAATTGGAGACACTTTGTCTCCTTGTGATGGCAACAAATCTGGAAACGCTATGAGAGAAAGCGTCCTGGGGGAACATAGTCGTGTGGGATATGACAGAGCTCTGTAAGAGTCCTAAAGTTATCATGAGACAAAAAAAAAGGTGAGACAAACATGTCACTCAGCAGTAATGATTTGGACATCTGCTTTAAAAATACTGTTTCCCACACACAAGCATTCTTACTTTCAGGAATTCCACTGGCCGCAAGAACAGGGTTCACCCCACATGAACTTTTCAGCATTCTTTTAGAAACCGGGCCAAGACGTGAAATATTAGCAACTATAATGAGCTCTAAATAAAGAAGCCTGAAACCTCACAGGGTTTTCACCAAGTGCTCAAACATATATTACAAAGAAGCCAATATAGGTTTTCCTTTATAAGATGACAACATTTGATATATGACGGTATTGTTCTGAACAGACATACTTGGTCGACGTTGTTTTGCTGGACTGTACAGACAACCAGTTTGGTGCCAAATGCATGTCCCAACTTATGCAGACGTTTGTAAAATATGCTGAGAATAATATCTATTGATGAATTCTCTGGCAGGGTTTGAGGTTGTTTGGCTTTTTGTGCTACTTATTTCGAAAGAAGGACCAGCCTCAGCAAAGAATGTTAACAAGAACATAAGAACATGAGAATACCGAATCCCTCGCTTGTCGCGGTTACTTAGTTCCAGACCCGACTGTGATAAGTAAATTTCATTGAAGTAGGATTCTTTGTGAAATGAATATTTTCGTAGAGCGTAGAAAAACAGTTTATGATCGTCTAAATACAATTGTTAACATTATTACTCCTCCAGACATAAAATAACACCAATATAGTCACCTTTACATTGGTATTACCCAATATAGTAGACATAATCGGACTGCTCGCGTGTGTTGCAGTAGATGTACAAAGATAATTTAAACCTGCAATAAAAACCTGCTACAAAAGCCTGTTGTTCCAACAATCAAGTCTGGTGCTTGTCTCACTGAACAATTACTGAAGCCCCGTGTCTTAATTTGTATTCTGCCTTGTATTTGTGTTATTCCTAAAAATGGTTAATCTAGGCAAGTATGTAAAATCTGCTTAAATGTGCAATTATGTTTTACTAAACAGGCTGTATTCAATCACAAAACAGTAGGATTTATGGAAGTGGAGAAGTAGTGAAGTGGAAGCTAATTTTGAAGTCTTATGCAGTGATCGTGTTTTGATCTAACAAATCTTAAGTAAGTTTGATCAAGGCAGCTGTTGAATGAAAAAAAGCGTCTCACGTCTCACTCATCGGCGCTGACAAGTGACACTGGGAGCACCTAGTGTAGGTAGGAATGCAAGGTTTATAGTGTGTCTTTCTGTGTAAATATCCCATGTTACAATGTCGACACCTGCGGCTTATAGACATTTTTCTTTTTACATTTGGTGGGTGCGGCTTACATTCAGGTGCGCCCAGTAGTCACAAATCTACGATACTTAAGACACTGCATATACAGTTAATAAAGGATTTATATTTTGACCCTTGATGTGAATATATTTCTATTAAATTCTATTAAAAAAACTGTTTCGAAATCTGTACAAATGAGAGTTTGACCAGCATACTGGAACAGATTGTGTTTGACTGGAGAGGTTCTACTGTCAAGTCAACACATTTATGGTGGAAAAAGCTGGTGAAAAATGGGGCAGCATGGAGTACTGTGTCATTGGGCAGTTAAGTACATTAAAGTAAACAAAATGCAAGTTGTTTGAGGTTTTAATTAGATGCTTTGACACACATTATATCGTAAGTAACCCAGTATCAACATCTGTAAAACAGATGCAGGCACTTAGCCCTGCTCCACCGTTGTCCCTCAGTAACCGTAGTGCGAGGTTTCAATGCAATGTAGCACATACAAACAAGCTAGTTAGGAGTGAAATCTATATCTACAGCATGTGTAAGATCATCAGTCACTGCTCCATCTGTTCTTGTACAGTACACGGCGCAGAAACCTTTTTTCATCCTTGTCATCTAACAAAGTACAAATAAATCCTGAAACCATGTTTGCCTGTAAGTATTTCATGCTTATTATATATCAGCTGTTTAAGTGGAATGTGCATCTTAGTTATCTATTTAATTGTCATATTTGGAGGTGTTTGGTGTTTGCAAAATCGCTAATGCTAATCGCTAGAGCGTACATGGGATTTTCAGTATAAATTAGCATTATGTTTATGTTGAATGTCACAGAGAAATTATTTTGTATTTTATCTAAGTTATACTTGACATACTGTATTTCTGTATGTTCCTTTTCACAGCGCTTGAAAGTAAATGTCAGTAAAAACTCAACTGGAGTCTTTATTGAGACTGTCTCAAGGCAGCTGTCTGTCTGCTGGGCTAGCCAAACATTAGCGAGATCAGAACAGAAAACATTTACACTTTTTTCTTAAAATAATTACGGCTTTATGGATACAAGCGACATTTTGAAATGTTCATTAAACTTGTTTTGTGCTGGCGTGCGACCTGAAATTCAAACTGCATTCATTAAATATATAATCTGAGATAGTATGACAGTATAGACAGTATGAGCTGGACAAATCTCTGCAATTTGGGTCAAAACATGTAATTATGGGATTTTAATGGGTTTTGCCATTTTTTTTAAAAGAAGCTTTATTGTTTTTATCTTTGTATATTTAAGAATTTGTATTATCCATAGCACTCTTTAAATTAAATCTTCTCTAAAAAAAATTATCATACAATGATTTTCAAGCAACCACTAAAATCTAGACAGTTTTTTCTTTCTTTCTTTCTTTTTGTAGAAGATCCTAGTAAATTCTCATTAGAACAGGTACCTGACTGAGCTGTAAAATAAAAACACATGCGGTCCTTCCTTCATTTTTTAAAACAATTTCCCTGCCAATAAATTTTCAACGTGTCTTTTTTTCCATGTTCACAAAATGAAAGGCATATTTCTGTCTTACTCACCCTCAATCCTTAGGCCTGACTTCAAGTTCAGACTTCCTGTCATAGATGACACAGACACAGTCACGCTGGGCCTCATTGGATGGGCCTCCGTCTCCATGACGACCACAATCTGGGTAGTGTGGAGAGAGACCTTGTGGAAGGACAGAGCCAAGGCGTCAATGCTGCCATGGCTCTGATGGGGAGGTGTGAAGGCCCTGGGCAGCATCTTTGCAGGGGACGAATGAGGGCTTGAAGAAGTGGACGGTGGTTTACTGGAGGTGTTCCATGTGTGGTTTGGCATGATTTTCTTCAGGTAGACTTTGGCTTGCTCCAGTTTGACCAGTGTTGGGTTGACTTTCAAGGGGCGAGACAGCTCGAAATTGAGTTCAGCTGTGGACAGAAGAGAGAAGAAATAATGAGATTAGATTTTTTTTAAAAGCTACAGCTAATTTAACTTACACAATGCTTTCAATATTTTACTGAAACTTCAACTTACTGAAACAGTTCTAATGAGCTGCGTTTAAAAAGAGAGACTCAATCCAATGCTTGACTTAAGTATGTACTCACAAATACATGGTAATGAGGTGCACACGCACGCACACACACTCTCTCATTGGATGTCTATGGAGCTTTATGGGTGTTCCAGCTTCTGTGGTTTTGTATCCATGAATGGGAAATTGCATTTTATATTCTATTCATTTTATGACAGGCAATTTAGCAACGGCCTATTTAGTATGTGAAAAAGGCTTTCTAGTGTTTCTGTTAAACCAGTACACAACCTGAACAAATAAAAAAATGCGGGCACAGTCCCTGCTTGTCGCTTCGAAAGCCACCATAAGTGAATGAATTCCATGTAGGATCCATAAACTCCAACATGTACATAAGGCAAATGAATGTGGAAGAGCATGAAGGCCATTTTTTTTAATGCACACCACATAAATTCAAGACTTCTATTTCTTGTGTCTTTGTGCACTGTAGTCTTCAAACACTTGACTGGAATTTACAGAGACACATGAATTAACTCCATGCCGTGTTACACCACTTCCATTATCACATTTTTCCACTTGGTCATGATGATGGGAGAGGGAAGCAGCTGAAAACAAGTCCATCTGCTTTTCATGGTATCCTCAAGGCACTGGTGCTTTTAAGGGGTTTAGGCCTTCCGTATGTCTCGTTCCCAGATACAAGTACTGGATGACATCGGCGGGAGCACAGCCAGGAGAGGGAAGACACACACACAGCCACGCACACAGATCCAGTTCTTGCACCCTGGCTTCTTTCATTCTTTAATCCAGTGGAAGTGAGGCAGATGGTAAAAAGGAAGAATGGAACTGGAGGGCAGGTACAATTTGCTGTGCAATGTAGCTTATCATTTCCACCTGACTTACATCAGGAAAGTTTCCAGAGATGGAATAAAAAGCATGGATGCAGCTGTTCATTTACAGTAGGTTACTATGCACACCCATTCTTTTTCACCCATTTATTCTCTCCCTCTCTGCTTCATGGAGCTCATCTTCTTGTCTCTCGTCTTAGTCAGCCCAGTCATTTACTTTTCCAACAGCCCCCAGCCTAATCAACCCCGCCCTGGCTGTAATCACTTTAAGTTGGCCCTCATCACACAGTCGGGGCCATGCCTGGCTCTCTGCTCTCAACATCAGCTCCTTCAAAAATTATTTTTCGTCCCCACCCAGAAAAAAACAACTGTGTACCCACAGATGCATGCATCACTTCATAACGTACAGTAACTAAATAAGCAAAGCAACGTATAAAGCTGAGGGATGTTTCTTAGGGATGTAACGAAACACAAATTTGTAATCAGAATTTTTTTGGTACATAACTTTCAGTTAAATGGAAAGGCATACCAATTTCCCACACAGTACACATTAAGTGAGGGACAGGAAGTGTGCCTTACATTATGCACCTACAGCCGTCCCTTGTTTATCTCAATTTTCATAGTTAAAGCATAGAAAAAAATGTTCATGAAGTTTTACATTTTTAACATTATTAAAGCAGATGAAAAAACACCCCTATTGTCACCTTTATATTCCTATTATTCTTTTTCTTTTTTTTTTTTTTTTTACAACACATTACATTACAAAGCGCACGGCGTTATATTTACAGTGCTTTTTTGTTTTCTTGGCTGAGCACATATTTGAACGGTGGTGAAAGAAGATCCTCATTTGAATTTATTGGAATTTGGATCATATAATGTGAGAGGAAGACAACAGAACCGTCTAGTTTGGGTTGAAAAACCATACAGACACTGGTTCATCTACAAATTTGGCCATGAATGGATTTAGTTTAGGGATGCTCCGATTCGGGTTTTATGCTGCCGAGTCCGATAGCGATCACCCATAAGTGAAATCGGCCGATACCAATCACATAGATTAAGTGTACATTTTGACATTCATTTATGATGAGTGCTATTGGCCCATGGTGCCATAAAAAAAGCGAAAATTATCTTGCTACTTTGGCTTTGCAACATGTTTTATAAAACAGCCCTTTCACATTTGAAAATGAAAAAAAAATCTCATCCAGTTTCACCTTTTGTTCTTCTGTTCGCACATACTCCGACAGCCAATTCACTTTAAAAGAACCACTTTTTAACTTTTTTTTACTTTGGCTTGGTGAGTGGATGTTGCTATGCCAGTTTGTTTCGCCATAATACAGGGTTAGCAAGCACCATTAGCTATAGACTAACCTGCAAAACAGCGGCTTGTACTAAGTAGTGCGCTGTTAATGACTTGATTGGCTGTGGACGTCAATACGCGCAAACACAATCTTATCATTGGCTGGGCAGTGTTTTATGTTTGTGTTTATGTTTGTTTCATTGTGTTATATTTTCTCACAGCTTGTTGTTCCCTGTCACTCACTGAGTTACATTGCAAAATGGCACAGAATAAATTATAATGTGTTTACATCATTTACTGTCCAGGTTGGATTGTATTGTGTGCGATTCATGGATTTGTTGTGCGCTGAGAAAGCGAGAGCAGTGCGCGATCGCGCACGCGCGCAACTTAGAGGAAACATTGCTTCCAGGTGTCACGCAGCTCCAAGTAAGAGAGCAGTCGCTGAGAGAGGCTGGTCATTTTTCGGTTTATTTGCTTTACACTGCGGACTGTCACGCACATGCGCGCGAGTGTTGTCCAGAGTTGGCTATATTAGCTGCCTGATGATCACATCGTGAGCCTCGAAAACCCACCATACTCCATCAGGTGTTTATTCTTCAAATGGAGTATTAAATTAAAGCTTTTTAACGTGCTACCTCGGCGAGATATTGTTCGTGGCGTGTTTTGCAGGGTGCAAAGTTGACATCACTCTCACAAACGGTGATTGTTAAAGTAAAAGGCATCAATTGTAGAGGTTGAAAGTTAGTGTTAGTCTTTCCATATTTTATTAAAAAATTATAACATAACAGTGTTAATATGAACAGGCTGGTGGGAATCACACACTGGCCTTCTCTGGTATCAATCGTGACTTGCACTAAAGAGAATGTGAGCTCAAGGTCTAACAAACGTGCATAAACACACATCTACAGTACATATCTGCAAAATGGCAATGCTTCTGGGATGAAATATGCTTACCAAGCTGCTTACTTTGCCTTTTTGGTATGGTCAAGCGTGACGATATTGCCCCTTTCAACCTGGTGTGTGTGCGTGTGCAACAACCACAAACGTTTTCATTCCCGGTCCACCTTTGATTCTCTGGCTGACATTTTACGCTTGAGTCTTGACAGAGGAGAGGCTATGTCAGACACAGGTGGCGATGTGTCCAATTTCATACGTCCCGTGTGTGAAGAGGATATTTGTGCAAACCTGTGTTTATGTGCCCAAAATTGCTGAAGTGTATCTGTAGAATCCCAAAGTCACAAAAAGAGCCTCATACATATCAAGGCCAGTGACATGTGCCTCGCATGCCATCTGAATCAAATTACAGATGTTCTAGACGGTTCGGAGGTGCAAACGCTTGTATACAGTAACTGACAATATTTTTTAGAAGCTATAGTTTGACAAAAAGCAGGGACGAAAGAGAGTAATGGTTCCAATTTGTTCTAGCTAATCTATCACCTCCTGCCTCTCTTTGGAGAGAAGGCTGATCTCTTGTCTCCAAGTGGTAGCAGTTACATCTTTGGACTCGCTGACAGACCTGCTACGAGACTGGAACTGTTTAAGAAAGATGACAACAGAAGAAAAGACGTGTCTTGAGAGTGCACTCTTCCATTAATACTTATAGAAAATATACCACCCTAATTTTTAATAATCAATAATAATCAAAGGCCGCACCTTGGTTAGTGAGTAATCTACCTCCTGTAACTACCTGCATTAGCTATGGTAATGTGAGTAATGTGTAGCCACTGTGGTGAAACACTATCTGGTTTACAGTACACATGGAGCAAGTCTTTTCCAATCTGCATCCTTGAAAGGGCAGCTTGGATTGGCCAAAAATTGGGCTGAAATTGCAAGCATATTGCTGTAAACACACGGCAAGAAGTAGCCTCATGGTGGTCTGTGCTCCGTTGACGTCTCGTTTAAATAAATCAAATATGAAGCATTGTCAAATCAAAGTGGAATCGCCAGACATGATATACACATGCGGCACACACACTGGTAGAGGACTACATAAGCATATAAAAGTGGAAGGTTGAATAAAAAACGTGGAATTATCCTCCTTATTCATCATTCAATATTGTTCAGAAACTATCTATATATTCCAAAACAACTGGCCAAATTATATGACTCACTATGTCAGGGGTCTCAAACTTGCGGTCCAGTGGTGAAGGCTTTTAATGGAAGAAGCTCTTTAATTTGGGCAAGAAATAGCCAACACTGAACTCACAGTGAGCTTGTGACACAGTGTAATGAACAGTGGGGTCACAAGCAGAAAATAACTACAATCACGGTGCACACACAAAAATGACAACACAACATGGACAGTAACAGGTAAGCAAACACACATAGTGCAACTGCTACTACTACAACGGGGTATAACAACCAACAACTACATTAACTCTAAACAACTTTAGCAACTTTTTACAAAACACCAGAAGCACTCCCAGCAACGGAATTGCTGCTAAAGACTGAGAAGACTGGATTAGTTGTACTTTTTTTTGTAACACTTAAAACGCTTTTGAGGAATAGATGATGCGGGCCAGTGTCACCAAGACCCGACTACCAGCGGCCCCCAGGTAAGTTGAGTTTGCGACTCCTGCGCTACGAAAAGATACACACTCAACGTAAGTGCGGATGGACAAAAACTGCAAATGTAGAAGGTAACAAAATTGCAATTTCCTTCACATTTGAATCTCTGCATAGGCACACTGTGACCAATAGAAGTGCATGTGTGCAAATGTGTGGCTGACTGTGTGGGTGAAGGGGAAACCAGTAACATGTGTGGTCAATTCTCGATATTTCCAACATTGGCCGACCCGGGCGGGGAGGTGGGGGCAACCTCACACCAAGTCTGGATCCTGTCTGCGTCATTTGTCAGTATAATGTTTGTATGCGTGTGTGCGTGTGTGTGGGATGAACTAATGTTTGTGATTATGAGTGTGGCTGTGAATATTCTCATTCATCCAGGCCATTGAACCAGACCCCACCTAGTCATTGAGCATGAACTGATGAAGCCTGCTCGGATGAGGGGCCAAATGTCTTCTGAGACAACCTGAATAGTCCAATTGTGAGTCAGTGCCATTGGATTATGAGTGTGGTTATTCCATTGTCATTTGGACAGGTACTGCATTCTCTCTACATCTTTGAAATAATCACTTGAGTATAATAGCACAATTCTGACAGCAGTCTTTCACTTGTGGAAACATTTTGTTATGAATATAAATAATATCATCATAAATGAAGTTATCCTACCTCCTGTTTACAGCTATTCTTGTGTATAAATTATATAATCATTGTAAAAAAAAAAAAAAAAAAAGTTACTGTAAGTAAAATTGGCTACTTCGCAGATTTCACTTATTGCAGCTATTTTGGGAACCTAACCTCCCACCCCGCGATAAACGAAGGAACACTATACATGTATGCTTAGGTTGAATGTAGATTTAGGGTGAATGAACTGTGCTTTCTGCAGAAAAAAACAGCATTTCTTTGGAGAAAAACAAATTCTTTGAATTTGCGGGGCTATGAATGCTGAATCGCAAATGTGCCACTCTGGGTAAAAAAAAAAAAAAAAAAGCTCCTCACTTGCATTTGCAGCTGTTAGGTCATTTTCACTCAATCTATTGGTTTAGATTTTAGTGATCAAATGTGATTATCTATGAAAGTTCCCAGACATATACACTATATATTGCCAGTGAAGTAAATGTTCACTTATTTATAAACAAAAACAACTGCGGTTCAGCTCCTTTGTCATACAAGATCGCTCGATTTTCAGTTGTGCTCTCCTCCACCTTGTCTGGCCAAATCATGTTAGTGCTGGGATTGTGAGTGCAACAGACCACAAACCCCAGCAATGATTTGCAGCCGAATAGGAGAGGCACAGGGTTGCTATTTGTGAGTCTTGTATACTTCTATTTCTCCAGATCCAAGGACAAGGACACACTGTACAGTGCATACTGAAACAAAAGGTTCACATTGTGACAAGCACCATATGGAAAGGCTCAATGCTATTTGACTTCTGGTGTCCTCTGAAAGAAGCAGATGGGTAGATGGAAATCTACCGTGTGTGGCTTTGTGGTGTACTTGCTGTGGTGTACAGAGCTGCATTGTGTTGTGTTGTGTTGAGCGATCCCGAGTGGACAAAGAAGCTCAGGGCTTTCCGCGGACAGAGGAAGGGATGTGTGTGGCTGAGGGGGCAAAATTCTTCCTCAAACCTTCATCAATAACCACTACAGTCCAGCAGGCCTACTGGGATCAGGGAGCAAAACTGTAAAGGATTTCCTGTGCCTACACACACTGTTCAAGGATTCATGAAATCCTCATAGGGATGAGGAAGTTTCACAGACTCATCCACTTAGAAGCCCACTCACACTGGACACACACTCCAATCAGAAAGAGTTTTCATATAACAAATATGACAAATATGAAACATATGGTTTTAAAAAGGGAAACAAGCTGTATAAGCTTACAGTGGGGGAATAATTATTTGATCCTGTGCTGATTTGATGACAAAGACATGACCAGCCCATAATTTTTATGGTAGGTTTATGTCAACATAGAGAAATAGAATATCAACAAAAAATCTAGAAGAAACATGAAAGATTTGATTCACTTACACATTCAGCAGGGGCTACAATAATTATTACCCCATAGCACTCACCTGGCCCATTGAGGAAATCTTTGACCTGAAGGCACAGCAAAGGTGGAGGGATGCCTGATTCACTGTCCACTTCACCAGCTGCTGTCTGGAGCCAGAAGACATTATAATCCAGAGATTCGGGCAAAGTCTTCCCATGGTCTGGAATGAATCACATAATAGAAGAGCAGGAGCAACAGGTCAAATTGTTATCAGCCATACAGTATCTGTTTTCCAACCAAACTCCCATTCTTTGCCTTCCTCCTACCTAAGCACTTGTAGTCCGAAGCCACACCCCTTAAGGCCACATCAAACACAGATAACTCCATTCTCTGCTTGCGGTGGTGGCAACTGAGCAAAGCAGAAGGTTGGGTCACCTGCAGGTACAGCAGTGGTTCCAGCACCTGGTCAGCAGCCCCTCTCCTCCCCGGCTGCCTTACTATTGTCACCCCCAGCGCTTGGCGGGCTGAGGAGCGGCTAAGGCTGCTTCTTAACAGTGGTGAAGCTGACTGGGAGACATTGCTGTTGAGAATGTCCTCAGCAGTCAGGTCCGTTAGTGTAACTGGGGCAGCAGCAGCAGGGTCCGGAGACGCGGAAGTTGAGACCGGAAGAGACTCGGACAGGTTTTCAGTCTGGTTGAGAGCACTCTTTCCTACCTGAGGGTGAAGAAGGCTCACTGGATTAACTGTTTAGTTCATATTCTTACATAAAATTGTGAAAAACACAGTTGCTGTGTCTCATAACATCATTTCTACTTCTCAGCTTACAACTAATGTTCCTTTTACTCAAACAAAATTATTCTGTCAGCGGCTAAGGCCCAGTCATCATCAGTCATTGTTTCCGAACTGTCCACTGTTTGTTCTGAACTGTGATAAGACTAACGAAATGCTCCTACATTCCGTCCTGGGAAATGTTCTGTACTTTCACTGCAGGTGTTTGGACCCATGCACTTTCAAAGTGTTTTAAACTTTCTTCTGAGCAGAATGCGAGAGCCAGCAGTCAGTTACATACTGGTAGAGTGAACCAAAATAGATTTGAATGAGCAGTGACAGGGTCAGCTGTAGATTATAACTAAAAAGCAATTGAAGTGACAAAGTAACATACTGTAAGACAATAAATTCACAGGGAGGACAAAGGATTGAAGCGTCAACAGCACACACAAGAGGACCAAACTCTATCACAATTACAAATATTTTGGAAACAATGCCGCACCTAGGACAATACTGAATTGGTAACTTGGCATAAAACACTGCACAAAATCGAGCGTTTACATGACTGCAGGAAGTGTTTAACTTATTACTGCCGATATTTATGTGTTGACTTGATTTGTAACAAGTTTCACATTATGGTAATTTGCTTAGGTAACTGACGTTTACTTGGGCTTAATACAGACATGTAGGCCTCTGCACGCAACCGATCTTTCCATTACTAAAATCTCACAGGGATTACTGTACATCCACTAATCACACATGTGCTGCAAAGGAGATGCTACAAATCTCACAATGTGCATGTACAGCCAAAAGTTTGTGTATATAAATGACCCCAAGAAAATAAATTACTACCACTGCCTAAAAATAAATAATAAAAAAATACAATAATGCAATAAATTGCAGGGAAGAGTCAACACATGAGTAGCAGCCCTTGTGTGGGGGTCCACATTAAGAAAAACAAGCTAATAAAAAAGATAACCGCAGATTATAGATGGGGGTAAAATGAGTCACAGTTAACAATTCTAAACATGTGACTGTGTTACAGGAACGCTGAAATTGCTTATCTTTTATCTGTTCGATATTTGAAACTCTGCAATTCAGTGTACAAAGTCACGTAAACACACAAACACACGCTGCCTGATATGACCACCCGCTCCAGCTGTAGCTTTCCGCTCTTACCTTTTCCCCAGGCTCTTTCTTGTCCAGTTTGCTGTCTAATGATGAAGATGGGGCCTTTGGGGGACTGGAGCAAGCATAGGCCATGACAGACAATCTACCAGCAGTAAGAAAGATGTCGAAAGGGATAAAGTTGAGGTTTTTGGTAATAGTGGACTTATGAGAGGGTCTTGCTATGCAGTGGTGACTGGTCCCACTCTGCTGCTCAATCTGGATGATACGGATGCGAGCGCTATCGCTTCCAAAGCCACTGTCTTGCCCGGTTGCACTGTGACGAGACGAAGAATCGATGCCTGCCAACGAGCCTCGACTGCCATACTTCTGTTCATGTTGACACATCTGCATACAAATACAGGAAAAGGCCATGATTTACTCTTTGAAATTATGACAATGTCAACACAAAATGTACAAGATAGAACAAAAATGACAGCTAACATCAACTGAAAAAGTTAAATTAGTACAAAAAAACAAAAAAAATTGAAAGGTTTTCATCAAATCTCATAGTTTTAAATCTCACATAGTGACAATAAAAGGCATTCTGTTCTATTCTATTCTAATATTCATAATTTTTACGATTGTGAAAATGCAACCAGATGAAACACCATAACGCCTTCTTTAGAATAAGAAGCAACAGACAATGTCAATTGTATATAAACATCAGGTGTGGGGGAATTAATCAATTCTTAGATGCACCGCGATGCGGACATTGACGGTTAATAATCCATTCATAAATGTCAATAATCGATGCTGACGGAACAAAAAAAAAAAAAACAGAACAAAAAGATGGAAAGCCAAAGTGTCGCCTGGACAGTTTATGGTGGCGCACCTAAGTGTAAGACGTTAGCAGAATGGCTGAGCGTAAACTTCGACCCGCACCCACTGGATTTAGAGAGCGTCTGGGAAAACTGTGCCTTCCACATAGTTGAAGGTAAAAATGAGCTGGACAAAAGCCAGACAATATGCAAGCTTTGTCATACAAGCTTAAAATATTTTGGGAACACGACAAATATGAGAAACCACATAGCACGTTTCCACCCAAACCAGGAGGAAAAACAAGCAGCTAAAGTTGCTGCCAACCAGAAAACCATCAAGCAGGTGATAACTAATTTTCCACCCAACTTGGAAAAGTGTTTCTGCTTGAAACACTTTTATTGCAAAGGATTTGTGGCTGAATTCGGTTGTTGAGAAGCAGGGCTTTCGTGCTTTGTTGCATACTTCGGAACCCAAACGCAACGTTCCATCGCAACGTTATTTCACTGACAGTGCAATTGTGAACAAGGGCAGCCTAGTTGTTTTGGTTATTCATAATATATTGACGCCTGCAAGCATTATCCTTGTGTGAGAGTAGCAAATATAAAGTGGCTGTATGCCCATTTTGCAGTTTAGAAAGTGGCAATCTGTGTGCTTCATGGGCACACGGTCTATTTCACTCAGTCAAGTACAAATAAATTCATAAGATTTATTTTTCTGGATTTTTTTTGTCGTTGGTATGCTGTCTTTTTCTGCTAAAAAAAAACTACCATAAAAATATGAACTGTCCACATTTTTGCGAGGGGGAAAACTCACAAAATCAGCAGGGGATCAAATAATTATTTCCCCACTGTATCATCTGTCGCTGAAAGCCTTTTATAGCCACAATGGCTGCAACTCAACTGACATCTGGAGCCAAGTCTACCATTTTGGGCTGCTTTATTCATGGTACCACAGCCACTGCACAAAACAATTGGATTTTACTAGAGTGAAGCCCTTCTTTAAAGATATTTCCAATATTTCAAAATTACAAAATTATGTTTAAGACCACAAAAAAGGTCCCAGAGCATGCCTTTAATGTTTTTGTGGCTATGCGATGCCCCCTTTCATTGGTCAATTGGTCCATGGTTTCAATCAACTCAGCTATTTGGTTTATGTCTTATTGTAAAGGATCAGCACAAAGGAGCTCTTTGCAAAGAAGAAAATACTCTCATGTATTTTTAGTTGATGCTCATTGTTATCCCTTTCTGTAATGGCAGTAGACTTTAGGCCCACTCAGCTTAGTCCTTTTTATTCATGAGCATTTAAACTTGTCTATATATTTGTCCATTGTTCATGTGACTCAGTGTTGCTTTAATTTTGTTAGATAGGTATCAGCACATGTTGGACTCAACTAAAAACTTAATTCAAGATAGTATACACACGTTTAGTAGGGGTGTGAATCTCTGGCCACCTCACGATTCAATGCGATTACAATTCAGCCCTGATAAAACGATAATTGATACATCTCGATGCATCTTCTTTTGTGATCAATAGTTTGTCAATTTTTTGATGCATAATTTTTTTCTATATATGCAGTATATAATTTTTTTTTACTCAATGTGCACTACTAAAACAAAGCATATTTGTAATAATCCACAAATAAATAAAAAATGAAACAGATTAATTTACCTCCATTATCCTCCATTTAATAATTGGAAAGTTACATCTACCAACATATTTCCCATTGCATAGAACCAGCAGGAAAGTAAAGTGCACCAGTAGCAGCATGTATGAAATTAACAAACTTTAGAATATTCTGAGTAACCAACATAAAAAATCTGCCATTATTCACAAATAAATAATAGACTTCTGAATTTGAACTAAAACCCTGAGCGTAGAATCGCTGACAAAATAATATTTATGCTGTGTAGCAAAGTCAAAAACAGCTTTCACACAAAATACAGATTGCTGCAAAACGGGCGCACGGCCGCTTTATATTTGCTACTCTCATACAAAAATACTTTTTTCACAAATTAAATTAGGTTGCTGAATGAATGAATGAAAGACATGCAAAGAGAGAGCCCAGTGGCACTAAGGTGTGGTCCATTCTATTCTACACGCATCTGATCGAACCTGCACATGGCAGCTATTACAACTTGTACTCTCAGCTGCCCCCTCACACTCTCTACATCACTCCCTCCCTCCCACTGCATGGGAATTTTAAATGTATATTATTGCTGTGTCAGAGATAGTATTTCAAGACCTCCGGGCAAACAGTAAACCCACTGGCAGCACATTAGACAGAATACTTGACTTATTAGATATTTCCTAAACTAAACAGTGTCATCAAAGGCTAAGAACAAGAGCCATATAAAACGCTGCGGCACGCCTGCCTGTCTGTTCTGTTCTCTTCGGCCCGGCTTTCACAGGATGGGCCTTGCCAGATCCTTCTCTTTCCCTGAGCTTAATGTGGACAGGATGTGTGCATTTCTTTTTCTGTCACAAAGTAAGATTTTCCAAGGACTGAGAGGGAAATGAGTCTGAGCTGATCTCCATGAGTGTTGTGTTAAACAGGTGAAACTTCTGTGGAGGTGGAGGTGTTTGAAAAGTGTATCAGTGCAGTCAAAATGTCCACTCAATGAGTGCCCATTGTTGGAAGGGACAAATAAGCTGTGCGGCAGCTGGGAAAGAGTGAGAGCCAGGAGAAACTGCCAAAAACTGCTCTCTTTGTGAGCTTAGGCTATACACATGCATTTACAATTATGGCAAATACCCAATCTTCTCTTGAACCACCACCACAAAGAGAGTGCCCCCTAAGCAAATTCTTGCTCTATATTTAGATGCGCTTAGTGGAATATGGGATAATGGGGAACACTATCGGGGGGCGTAGAGGAAAAGAAACAATGAGAAAACACACAGTTGTTCACATGTTGCAGTTGGAATCAATGCATGCAATCAGTACATCCCCCATAACAGGGTTTAAGCTAAGAAATGCCAAGTACACAGTTGGCTTTTAAGATTTCTGGACTGAGTTATAACCCTCTATGATTACTCATAGACAAGGGGAATAGGTATTAATAACATATGGTTCTGAAGTCTGTAGACTTTAACATTACACCAATTTATTCACTGACAGAAGGCAATAGATTCTGGATGCAAACATGCACCGCAGCTACATGCCTGCTCCCAGCTGAAATCCCCTTTTCCAACCATTACTTTCTATTACATTATATAATAGCTTCACTGAAACACAGTTTCCACATCCCGGTGTAATCTTTCACTGGACTTGGAGTTGATCATGATCGTGAATGTGTGATGACACACGCACACACACATAACGCAACCCCCAACATCTATTGGCCAGTCATGATGTCATGCTGCTCAGAGTCTCTAGGCATAACGCTCTGGAAAACCGAGGATAATCCACAAAGTGTGAAATCATGAGCCTCCCAGGTGCCAATTATATCAGTACGCATCTGTGTGACCCCAATTTCTGTCAGTGTAACTCGGAATTGCTTGGCTAGAATAAGGCTAATAAGCGGAAGCAAATGTCACATCATCCAAATGCCACCCGTTTACAGTGTTATATGACAACATTTGCTTTACATCTGAATAGCACATACGCACTTGAGTGTTTCCAGATGAATCAAAAGTAGGTTGCAATTCAGGTTGAGAGATCACGCAATAAGAAAAGATGTCGGAAAGTCCTTATAGTCTCAAAAGAATATAGTACATTTAGCAAGTGATATAGGTGACTGTTATTTCACATGAGGCTACTTTGAAGCCAAATATACAGTGACT
This sequence comes from Dunckerocampus dactyliophorus, assembly GCF_027744805.1. Taxonomy (NCBI): domain Eukaryota; kingdom Metazoa; phylum Chordata; class Actinopteri; order Syngnathiformes; family Syngnathidae; genus Dunckerocampus; species Dunckerocampus dactyliophorus. The sequence continues at coordinate 10,849,799 of NC_072825.1, forward strand.
CGTTTTATTGATTTGACTCAATATTACCTTAATCATTCAAGGGACAATGACAATTAATCTGCTGTGTATTTTAAATAATTTGAGAAGATAAAAATACACCCTCACAAATAGTTGGTTAAATGACCTAGAGCAAATTTCACCTTGACCAGACACATTCTGTCACCATCTTACTGGCTGGATTTGACCTTTCTTGGCAGAATTTGAAGAGTTCATTTTCTTTGGTTGATTTCCTGGCAGAGTGATTTGAAGCTATAAAAATAGAAAAAATGCTACAAACACATCGAATAAACATGGGAAACAGTGTTAAATACTTTGTGTCTGTTGTGTATAAAACACAATCTGATGTAAATTTCAGACCGTTTGTGCATCGGCATTTTGCGACATGCAAAAGTGTGTCACAAGGACAATGAAAGAAATAATACAAACCGGTGGAAGTTCAGATTCAGCTGCTGTAATTTGCGAAGTATCACACCTCCTCGTGCACCAAACGCATTTTGCTGCATCCAAAACATGTACTTTGACCAAACTCCTACAAAACGTTACCCCTCGTTAACGTAAACAGAGTACTCCGGGCACGATGCGACTAAAATTGAATCAAGGAAGACGATATGCAAATAAGATGACATCTGCACTGAACTTTTTCGTCAAAATTCACACAATAACGAACGGTATGGTGTCGTGTCCTTGATATGCATTACGATCCGATTTTCACATTTTTTCTCATGCTTTGAACCCCGGAGCTTATATAGTGATGCGGATAATATGCGGTCACGTTCTGGTCTCGCAACATCGCGTGTGCTTCTGAGCAGCGCCCTCATCATGGAGAAAGCATGGAGAGGTATCGGGAGGTGCATGCAGTAAACTGTAATACCACATGTGAGAGGTAGATGTACAGTATGTATGTCCTCAGTAATGTTGAGCAAATGTCTGAAGAACAGACACTTGCTTCCTTTATTCTGGCATGAGAACATGGTGGCACACCAGGGCTCCTCGAACAGTGTGTCCAACTTCAGTGCACCTTGCTGGGACACGCCAGGTGGTTCCACCCACTCTACATCCTGGTTCTACCGACCTCAACGGTGGCACACCGGGGCGCGCGGGGAGTGTCCGACCACAGTGCACCATGATGGGCCAGGCCATGTAGCTCCACCTGCTCTCTACCCTGGTTCCCCTGACATACGGGGCAGCACATCGGCTACTTAGTGAGTGTGTCCAACCACAGTGCGCCTTGCTGGGCCAGATTCCATGTTCCATCTCATGCTCATTCAACAAGATGTCTGGTCTTTTAAAGAGAAGGATCAAGACAGCAATTGACAGCACAACCTTTCTGTTGGGGTACTGTTTGTTTACTCTTTGTGTGTAACATCTTTCTGTGTACTAAATATCCCATGCCACGACGTGAAAACATGCGGCTTGTAGATCGGTGCGGCTTATGTATGGACAAATCTGTTTTTCTCTTTAAATTTAGTGGGTGAAGCTTAATTACCGGTGTGTTGTATAGTTTTGAAAGTATTAATTTTTGTATTACCGTTTATGTGTATGCACAGAAAAACTAAAGAAATGGTGAGGAGCTTGTTCATCACACTGAAAAATTGAGACAGAGATGTAAAAATACTTTTTTCAAAACATTTGACTTAAACTCATTTAATTACAATACAAAGTGCAGGTCATCAAACATTTATCAAAAATAATAAGTAAATAAATTAGAATTTTTAAAAATGCAAATGTTACAATTGAGATTGCAGTAAACAGTGCTCTGCTGCCATGGAATATATCAAAATGTGATATTTTCTTGCAAGTTTTTCTTCATGAACCGAAACAGAACAAGTGATACTTTAATATGCAAATTGGTTAGAAAATAGCATCTTTACTTTTTGTTTATTTATATTTAAATTGTCTTTAATTTATGTCACACTTTTGGTACCCCTTTCAGGAAAATGACCCATGTACATTTCTTCCCGGACCCATAGATATTTTATCGATCCAGAAGGAAATGATCAGATTTCAAAGAAAACCTTGTAAATGGAAGTTCTTAGCAGCAACTCAAGGTGTTCACAAAAAAGGAAAATATAGTCAATGATTTCCCTATCTATGATCTAAAAGCATCACTACATTAATATTGTTTTTATTTGTCATAGTTCCTTTCTGCTTTAAAACCATAAAATCTGTTCTTTTCATAGTTGCATAATTTAAATAAAAGCCACTGTAATATTACATTAGTCAAAGAATGTTGGGCTTCCTTTTTATTACTTCTTGTTGAAACAATGTTTGACAGTTTTCTTCATGTTCTCTGGTGACTCCAGTAGAATTTCCATTAAAAACATGGGAAGTCATATTACTAAATCTTTGTGACGGCACAATACTGTTGAGCTACTTGCTTGTAGGACGTCTGCATGGGAATTAACTACTTTATCTTGACTATATCAGAGTTTACAAGTTCGACCGCCTGTTGTGCTACCCACTATTGTTTACCAGAAGCATAAAGCCGAGCGCAAGCCTCTGTTCTTTTGTATGTTGCACAGAAAAAAAATCAATAGCAAGACCCCCATCTTAATAAAAAATAACAACAATAATACTTTTTGAAATGCCAAAATGCCAAAAAGACGCTAATTCATCCATTCATTTTCTTGTGGAAAACAGTGGGGGGAAGACATTTATAATGTGAAGTCACCTCTCTCTGTATGCCTTAGCCACAAGCAAGAAAGGCATCAAAGGGGCAGACTTTTTTTAATAGATGCAACTTTGTTTTAACTAACAAAGGCAACCTGCAATGCACTTTAACTGAACCACAACAAAGAAGCGCTGAAAGGTCATGACCTTGGAGCTTGGAAATGGATGCTGAGTGCTTCAGAGTGACTGTCAACTGTACTTTAAACATGGCATACTCCAAAGCTAAGGGCGCCAAGAGGGGCCATTTTAACAAGCTCCCTGTGCTCAAAAATGCTGGTGGGTGGTTTTACTCCTTCGGGGATTTAATGACATGTCTCTTAGGAGTATGAGGGACAACACTACACGCTACACTTTTCATTCATTTTCCCAGGCCACAGAGGAGCACCGTCTGAACTTTAGGAAAATATTGAGTACTAGCCATGTCAAAAACTGGCAAATTCTCGTCATGGCACACTAAATGCACATACTAAAAGAAGGATCTTAATGACAGTATAATGTATGCATGTGGACATTCCTAAAGCAGTGGGTCAGATGGAAAATTTTCCATCAAGTGGAGGAGACGTCAAGACAGGAAAGAACCCAGTTTGATAAGGGTGTCTGCTAAATGTGGTACTTACGTCGAAAAATTAAATAGTAAACAAAAGAAAATCAATGAACATCATGCTCTTGTTCATCTGGGAAAGCACTGGCTCAAAAACAAAGAACTAAAAAGCCTGGATGATGAAAAGAAACATTGGCAAAATTGAAATTTAATGTAGTCCAAATGGAGGACAGTAAGCTACTCAACAAAAACCTGGTGTTGGGACAAACAGCAGCCAAAATCTTGGTTTTATAATTGTTTAAACTTCAAAACCTGGTTCTGCCCTGTGCCTTTGTGCAGTATCAGTTCACTTAGACATATGTTGCCACATTAGAACTCATATTTCTGTTGCTGAAGAAAACGAAGCTAAATCCAGACTAATGACAGTAAGCAGCCTAAAGCAGGTTGACTGAGTGTGACTCTGGATCCACAGAGACGCAAGCCAAACCCACTATGCCCCACTCCTAATCTTGAGCAAGGAATGATTTAATAGCTCTGACAGACACCACCCTTAGAGCTCAAGGGGAGATTTATTGCTTCAGCAATCCCCAACCAATCTAAACCAAAGACCTAATTCAGATCAACAAATAAAATCCAACAGCTGGATGTGACAGAATTAACCCGTATAAGACACAATAACTGTGTAGGATGAAAGTAATTGCATTAGTCTGTGGAGAAAGTGATTGCAAACGCCAGATTTCTATTCTTCATTAACTGTACAACTGTAGTGAAAACAGAGTGGAAAAGTGGTTGATGGTTTGACAATCATGATGTAAGAATTGAAAAATGACTCTCTCTTCAAATCCTGTATAAGGTCTAGGATGAAATAAATTGCTTGAGTCCTGATCAAAATATTTCCACTGTGCATAACAAACACAATACAGTACAGTGGATCCCGACATATTTGTGATTCAGTATTCGCAACCCAGAAGATTTCCGGATTTTTGGTCAAAACAATGATTCTTCATTTTATTCTCCTAAATTTTTTTTCCGCAGAAAACACCTTACTGTGTCTATGTCAGTAATACTTCATAAATACGTGATAGTACAAGTGTAGTGCAGCACACATTTACGACCTAACAACGTGACGTCAGTGTGTGTAGAGCACTAGCTACAGCACGAGCAGCACTAGCTTCGACAGTCAACTTGTTAAGCCTCGGTCAATTTTTTGGCCGTGCGATTTTTGGCGTTCCCCAAATAGCTGAGTTTTGTTTGTTTGTGGAGAACGTAGTTGTGGTGACCATGAAGGAATAAGAGCTTGGCACGCATGGAGGATGTACAAAATATCTGAACGTGTGTTGGCTGTACTAATTACATATGTGGGGTGCACACAGGGGGCCCACGACACACATAGGAGTCTGCAAGTGCAACATACAAAAAAAATGGACATTTTGCCCAAACCTGTCACGAGCAAAAAGTACAAAAGACACAGGTTGGCCGTACAGACGATGCACAGTCTTATGAACTGCGCAAGTTTGTCTTGCAACCTGAAAAAAACGTTAGCGCTCATAGACTTTATTTGACATGACAAAGAACTTCTGTGGCCGGTCTGCGGCCAGTCTACGACTCAAAATTCAGCACGTCACAAATTCGTCACAAGCACACCCTCTGCGCGTTTCTTGTGTTTTTTTAGGACGTACGTACGTACGAATGGTTGTGAGCTTTACAATCTGACCTCAAAACTTGCAGTAAGGTGAACACAAGTCAATATATGATTGGAAGTCGTAAACAGGCAAGCGGTTTAGATTATGTAGACGCGGCTTGGAGACAACTCTCCAGACGACCTTTTTTCACTCGCTGTGGTGATTCACAGTGAAGTGCCGTTGATCAATTTAATTTCATTCATGAGGTCTCTGGGTCGCACATTTCCAGGTGAAGTGTGATTTATAAAAGGAAGATTGCGTGCAGGTGTGCCTACGCACGCTTTTATACATCTGAATGCTTGTGTGCACGCTATTTTCGTCTTTTGTGCGTACGCATACCTTTATAAATGAGACCCCTAATGTGGAGAATGGTAATGGTAATGGCAATTAGAAATGAGTGAATGAGAAACACAAACCCTCCAGTCTGATGGTGTCATTCGTGCCCCCAGAGAAGTACAGTCATCATCGTGACTTTTAGTACTTTGTCTTCCTTTCCTGCCTATTTGAAAAAAAAAAAAAAAATTGAGAACAACTGGCTCTCATTAGTTGTCACTGTCACTATTTAGTTTGGGAGAATTTTGTGGGGTTAATGCTCTAATCTAATATTCAGGCTGCAGTGTTTACACATGCGAGTCCCTGAATGAGGTAGGCTCATTGTGTCTGTGGGCAGGCTACTGAGAGAAAATTAGATGTGGACATTAAAAATCTGCTGTGTACTGGGAAAGGACATATTTAAAGACATCCTGATTCAATTAAATATTTATTTCATTTGATCTCAGTTTATATTTAGAGGCTTAAAGCAAAGAGTGACAATGCAACAGAAATCCAAAGACACATTCTTAGGTTACAATACTGGTTCTTAAGATCAGTCATTCAAAGATTCAGTAATGCTTTTAACTTAACATCATTAGCTTTGGCATCATCTTTTCAACAAACAAACAACTTCAAACTCTACTGTCTTCAGAGTGGGCTTGTGGTTCACAAAGGCAAAGGCTTGAGAGACTTCAAAAACTAGGGATGCTTTTGATTAGGTCATGAAATGTTCTTCTAAAATTCCTGCTGATGCTGCCAGACAGACATGTCTGTGTCAGCACGGAAAACAGCAGCAACCTGATGTAAGATGGGACTGTTCACAGGAGTGAAGATGTGCAGCAGGTGGTTTGCTTAGGAATGTGGCTCGGGAAGCACACAGACACAAGTGCAATGTGCATGTGTCTCCACAAAGCCCAATAACTGCCAAGAGCATATTCAAGTGGAAGTAAGAGAACTTAAGTCCAGGCTGGCTGTTTATGTCCAGAGGTGAAGATAGAAGACTGAAGTAGTAACTGTTGTTTATTTCAGTCTGGATATGTTCCCAGGTCTGAGAGACAAAACTGGTTAGATGTGCTTCTTGTATGCTTTTGAAAGGACACTTATGTAAGACCCCCACTGTCCCCTCATCTGCAAGAGTGGGGAGCTTTTTTCCCCTATGGGGAATAGATACACCACAAAGTTAAAGCAAAATAAGAAAGCAAAACATGAGTTTCAGATATCGTGATATCCTGGCTGAACTGACAAGCAAAGTTCAAGCAGAGAGGAACCAACAGGTATCTTAAATCAGTAATTCTCGGTGGAAAGCAGGGTCTTTGCCAAAAAAAAAAAAAAAAGTGTAATGACCTTATGTCCGTGAACGCACTTCGCATCTGTGCTATTCGCAAGCTACGCCACATAAAGCGACACAAAGCATAAACTCACATACGGGAATTCTGCCCACAATGAAGGCTCCAGTATGACGGTACTGTTTAATATCCAATTCAATCTACAGGCGCCGGCAGAAGGGTGGTCTGCAACAAATGGTCCTGCTATTATTATTAAACTTACCTACTGAGCATTCAATCAGAGTAACTGGACTCACTTGATTTTTAACTTCTTGTTTCCCTTCTTATCGAGGTCCATGTGCAAATGCTCTGATTCAAGTCCCCAGATATAACATGTACTGAAAACCTTTACACACACTTTTTAAAATTATTTTAGAATTTGTGGATAAAAACGTTCAATTCAAACTGTACTTGAATGCATTTTCATTAAAGGGACTTAGCAGCTGCAACTGGCTCAAAATTACACCGACAGTGCTTTATTCCTGCAATGTGTGTGTTACCTGGGGCGCAGCTTATATGCTCAGAGCAGGAAGAGGGTGGGATATAGTGCTTGCAACACTTTCAAAAGTTAGTGCCCGGTCTAGGCAGACACATAACCATTGCAAAATTTAAATACATGTTATTTATTAAATAAATATGATATTTGAGAAGTTTATGTAAAAAAATGTCTGCAATTTGGGTCACCGCCTGTCACTGAAGGGTGATGGTGGGCCCCGCAGCCAAACCAGTTGAGAACCATGGTCTTAAATTACTCTGGACTGCACTTTTTAGAAGGAGTTAATAACAAAAAAATGTCTATATGTCACATCAATGGCTATTCATCATGTGTCATCTACTGTTAATGCTTAGTTGTATACACTTAGTTATATACACTTTTCGACTCCACAGTACTAACTTGGCTCAGCTCATCTTTGCTCAAAAGAGTGTAGAGAGAGTAAAATATGTTTACATATTTGCTTGAGGATTTCAAAGAATTTATATGAACAGACATTATGAAGCAAAATGTCTATTGAAATCCAGTAGAGCAGGACTTTTTCATGGATCATGGATGTTTCCAATAATTATCTAACTTTTGACAAAAGTGCTACTCTATTTAAGAGAGACCAACCAAATACAGTGGTACAATCAAATACAATCTTATCCATATGCAAATCCACAAAAACTTTCACTCCGTAATCCAAAGAGAACTCAATACTCACCACCCCCTGTTTTTGTAGGTGATATCTTGCTTTTACAGGTGAGAAAGATATCCTTTCCCTTTTTTCACCCCCTTAAAAAAGAAAACGTCTACCACGATATGTGTACATATGCGTCTGCACTAGTTGGCCCGGTGTGCCCTGGTTTTACTGGTCCCCTGGGTCTCTGACCCTGTTTCCTTTGCAGGCAGGCACAGAGGGCACTCCTGACTCTGTTCACCTGAGTCGACACCCGATCTCATAGTTGACCGCGGGGGCCCAATGTCTGTCCTAAAAGACGCTGTTTGTCTCCCTGCTCTAACAGAATTCCGACCTTCATGATTTAATCTGGAGTTTTCACGCCAATTTTGCCAAACCCGATGGAGGGGTGAGCGAATTCAGCTGCTACTGATCTCAAATAGATTGAGTTTCTAAGGGGCCAATTTAAGCCACATTTATGCTTTGAGAAGTCGGTGAGTTTGGGTGCAGAGACCGAACAGGCAAGGTGACTTGTTATTACTGGCTGTCAATTAGCAGTTGATTCAAACAGGAGGGTCAGTGAGAGATGAAAAAAGGGGGAAAATATTTAGTTTCATAACAAAAGAAGGGCAGGGAGATGAACCCTGGTTAAGAAACTGTGTAAAGATGGGATGAGACAACAGCACTTACTAAACAGATGCAAGGCTGCCAAAATGGAAGAGGAGATGGCTGTATAGGGAGGATTATTTATTATTATACTCAGGAGCAACAGGGCAAATGAAAATACAGCTAAGCAGGATGGGAAAAGGTATCTAGCCCTCGGAGAGCATTAATGGCCAGGTTGACTGGTTAAGAGCACACCTCTGAGGAACGTCAGCTCCCATATTTACAGAAAACCCTTTAGAAAGAGGCAGGAATCAAAGCAAACATCAGCTTCAGCTTTCCTGATTCTTGTTTTCTGCTGCATTCTCTGTCAGCCTGTGCTCAGGCTTCCTGCACTCACTTACTGACTGCGCTCTTACTTTTTCATTATTTGTGTTGGCCACACAAAGCTGCTGTGACACATCACTGTCTTGGAGTGAGATATTTTACCTCTCAGAGACAATATGAAACACTCATCACAAGGTGCAGCAGTCCATGAGACAGCTCACTTGAAACATACTGTCCAGAGAAAAGGATCCAGATTCAGGTCAAAATCGAATGGAATGTGCTTCTGATATTTAGCTGACATTGTGACAAGAAAGAGAAATTGATAGTTTAAGAAAAACTGGGCTTCCAAGCTTTGACAGTGTAACATCTTCTAGCAGTACATTCGGGGACAAAGAAGGAAACGTACTTGTACATACTGTAGCAACAATGGATGCCCTACATCTGAGGGAACATCTGGATGGCTTTTTTGTCAAAAACAACCGAATAATGGAGAGCTGGCTTATACAGCCAAATACTTTAAAACATGACACAACAATAAAAGTCCTCGTCTCTGTTCAAACATACTATTTATGTGTGGTTGTGTGGATGATGTGCACAAAAAAGAAGCCTCAAAGAAGCAATGGCTCCTCCATACAAAGTCAAACTATTTCTCAAACCCACTGACAAACCAAAGCAGCTACCGACCAATGTGTTCGTGTCTACTGTAAATCCAGTTCTCACCGCAGTTCGTGTTGGCTGGCAATGCACTCTGCTTTATAATTAAGTGTGGTAATAGTGCAGCTTTGCGTGAGTACAGCCTGTGCACAAACACTTTAAACACAGTCACGCACACAGAGATTTAGCACAAAATCCTCTGCATACAATCTCAGCTGCTTAGCTAACACAAACTGTGCCAATTTCAGTACACAACATAAAATGAGAGAAAATGAAGCATACACTGTAGTAGTTAATGACAAATGTATAAATCGTTAAGTACACAAGAGACTAAGACTTGCAAGTTACATACTGCAATTCAGAGTTTACTGAACCTGCATGTGTATAGCCTTGGTGTGCGCACTGACATACGTGTGCACGCGCATGTGAATGATGAAGGAAGTCTAAAACTCTGTTTCCCATGCGTGTAATCATCCCAGGATGAGGTGGAGGATGAAGCCGTGCGGGACTTCCCCTGCACCAGAGGGTATTTTCCCCCTTCCACTGTGGTACAAGCACATGGCTGACCTCGGCTGCATCCGTGTTTGAGCAAAACCTCAAAAGGAACAAGCGCAAATCCTTATCTGCACTAGTATCTGACACTGAATCTTTTGAAAACTTTCGGCAACTGCCAGAGATGGTGATGATGATGATGAGGAGATTTCGAGGTGGCACACAAGAGGGATTCGGTGAGTGTCAGTTGATGGACAAGTGATGGGCAAAGGAGATGTGGGGAAGATGTATACTCAACACTCAACTGACTTCATTAGTACCTGCACAGTCAAATCAGATACAATACAATAACTGCATCAAGTATTAAATGTATGTATTAGAAACTATAATGCTCAATATGGATTTACACGATGTAAAAAAAAAAAATAAATTGATCTATTGTGTGGGAAAAAATAAAAAATAAATATTGGGTACTGTCAGCAAGGTGATGGCTAAATTTGAGACAGACAGGCAATCAGTACATTACATGCACTAAAGGAAACCAACTCTAAAGCTAATATATTGTCCTATGAATAGCTGCATTTTCGTCAACATTTTTGGATAATGTCATAATTGAGGATGGGTGTAGCACTAGATTTTGCCAGACTTTGCCCGCCTCCAACAACCATGAACTAGTGAGTCCATTTCACAGTACATCCTACACGTGTAGCTTATCTGCAGTCAATGTTAGGTCACAAATGGTTGTGTGGGCTCCTACGAACAATCTACGTGCAAAACAACGCAAAAAACACACAAACGGTGCGTGTGTGACATGACGATTTTCAAGCCGCAGACCGGCCACAGAGGTTCTTGTCAAACAAAATCTACGGGCGCTTACGTTTTTTCAGGTTGCAAGACAAACTTACACACTTCGTACGTCTTTGTGCGTCGTCCGTATAGCCAACGTGTTTCTTTCGCACGTTTTGCTGGTGTCAGGTTTGGGCAAAATGTAAATTTTTTCGTACGTTGTACTTGCAGACTCCTGTCGTGCGCCACACGTGCACCCCACAAACTTAAGTAGTGCGGCCAATGCAGATATTGCAGATGCAGATACAGGCTCTACAACACCTGAACCATTTTGTATTCACTATGTCACTATGCATTCTTTACTTGTGTATCTTGCTTGCTGCTGTAACAAGTGAATTTCCCTGCTGTGGGATTAATAAAGTACTGCTACTGCTAAAATCAAATACTGTGAAAACACCACAAACCTCCGTGCACATGTTTCCAGACATCACAGGTGTGTCCTTCAAATACATTTCAGCCGGTTTGAAAATGGATTGCATTTTATTTTCTTAAAGTCTACAACAGTCTACAACTTGTTAGATACAGTTGCTGTTGCAGTTATGCTTCTGACATTTCAAATAAAATATCTCATACAAATTTGCTTTTGAATGTGTACTTGTTTACTAATTAGTTGTTTACAGAATCATATATTTTAAAAAATCTTAATAATCGTCTTGCACTTAAGTATCAGGGTATAGCTAAATCGAATCGAATCGCCAGCTACTAGGCAATGCACACCCCTAGTTGCTTGTCTATTTGCACCCTGTGATTCACTGGCGACTCTCGCCCAAACATGTTGAATGGTCCAAGTGTAAACATGTCCTTAATGTAATTTTGGTAAGGACGTTCGACCTAAACTAAACCATAACCAAAGTTAACTGGGGTAGGCTTCAGCTCACCCTAATGTGGACAAGCAGTATAAAAAATAATGTATGGCTGGATTATGCAGGTGTGCTTAATGGTGTGTCCAGCCAGTGAGTGTAAATATATCCCACAAACTTCTCTCAGTAGTATAAACAGCATCATAGAAGATCAGACACACCAAATATATACATGCACGCCTCAGCAGCACTACAGGACTGGTCCCCAAAGTAGTAGATAGCAGGCAGTTCCCATGTAAGCATGCAGAGAATGTTGGGACTATGTGAATGGATTTGCATGTGTGTGCGAGTGAGGACAGACATTTCTGTGTTGTTACACTGCCAAAGTCCAAGAAGCTTCTCTGTCATCTATTCATAGCTGCTTCACTGAATCATCTCCTGCTGCTGAAAGCTGCCTGATCTTAACCCAGCTTCACTTCATCTTGATTAACATCAACCAGCTAATGGGGCCATTCCTCCAGCAACAACAATGTAGAGAGCGTGAAAACGATCGGCCCGACAGTTAATGAGTTCGTCCGAAGCCTATGCAGTGCATATGCATAAAGGTCTGGCCATTTCAGTCTTGCAGCTAGAGAAACAACTTAAATCACAATCAAAGTATATGCAGCTTGATTGAAGTTAATAGACAGATGCGTTGCACTATCCATCACTGGGATATTAATATGTCTCAGCAGGGTTTCCGCTACATGAAATTGATCGTGGCGGCGCTCCACTACAAAATAAAAGCCGCCACACCTTAAAATTTAGTTGTTTTTTTTAACTTGAAGACAATTTTGAGTAATATATTGAATGAATGTATATATATATGATACATAAATACATATATAGCTTATTATTTACGCATATATTGACCACAATTAATTTGAGAATGATTTAAAATATCATCAAAATGTTTCACTGCGCTTTATTTTGATAAGCATGCACCGGAATCGCCTGTCTGCCTTGCTGGAACTTGCGCACGTGAGCAGATACATGACATGTCTTGTGGTGACTTTCACTTTGTTTCTTATAATCGGGAGAATGAACAATAGCCCTTAAAACGTGTATTCAAATGACTACAGCTTGTCACATGCTTAGCCTACCTATGCCGGCATGTGCGATCGCTCACGTTTCAATCTCGTTCTACTTTCTGGCACTTCTGTTTACATGCCTGGCTGGCTGCATCTACCTAACTTGTTTGCTTCACCTCTTAGTATTTTTATAAGTGTTCTATTCAAACATGACACCTGTATTTAATGACAAACGAGCACACTGAGTGGAGATGTGCTTTGTAAATAAAGTGCAATTTCAATGTTGGCAGTGCTGTCAGCAACTTTGCCATTAATTTAACAGTTCTGCAACGTTCTCGATTAATGTTCTGCTAGTCGTTGAAGAAAAGCTGAATAAGTAAATTGCTATTTGTCATTTTTTTTAAATTGCACACACAGCAGTGGCACGACACAGCAGCAGCATTATGCCCTCTTATGCAGCCCACCACCACAACAAAAATCCTAGGGGAACCCTGCTCAGTATTAGCTACGGTTCCTCACACTTTGTTTTATTCTATAATGCAAGAGGTTATGTTGTCAACTATGGGTCATTCTATTATTTTTACGTGGGGTAAGCAACAAAAACTGTTGACAAATGACCACATTGCACAATAGTATATCATGGAAGATGGGAAAATCACAGTCTATGACAATATATTATTCTTCTTACACACACAGCTCAATGAATAAAAAGGAGTGAAGTCCCACACAAGGCGTACACACACTGCCCACATGCTTGCCTCGCCTCACCACTGCCGGGGAACCCAAAAGCCTCTACAAAACAAATTCATTAACCCAGACAATAAAACACAGCTGTGAGGGGTGATGGGAACTGTTCGAAATCAGTGCGCGGGATTCTGCGGAATCTGTTAAAGTCAAACAGCATGTTCTTAAAATAATTGGGAAATCAAAGAAAAAGAAAAAAGAAGTAGGGGGCAGTGTTTAATTTAAACGGTTGACTGAGAGCAGTGATGCTTTTTAAGCTTTTCTCAAATGCAAGAAGGAGCATTAAATGAATGTTAAGAAGATCATGTGAACAGAATGTACACATGAAATACGGACAAACTTGTCAAATACTAAATATAAAACCATGGAAAAGGGAACGGTTCCAAATGCAATGTCTTACATCCATGAAACTGGCAAATAGAAGGACATTTGATATTTATGACTTGTTTGTTAAGGGGGTAAGCATCTCTTTTGTTCTATTCAGAAAACATCAAAAACTTTCTTCTAGCAAATTCCAACGGCAAACAATGTCAGAGCACATACTACCGATACTATTGTTTGCATTAGCATCGGGTGGACAGATTTTTGGCACAGCAGAGTGGGAGCGAGAAGACCCAGCCCTTGATTTGCTGTCATGAAATACACCACTAGAGGGCCCTGCAGTTTGCACAAAGGGCTTCTGATGACTGACCACACCATGTTGGGGCAATACAGGGCCTGAGCCAAGCACCCCAACAAAGGTAGTCAACAAAAGACCAACAGAAGGATGAAGGTACAGTTAGTTTAAACAAAGTGACCAAATAAATGGCCAGGCTATATTTATTGCAAGTAACTGCTCTGCAGCTGTACAGAGTTAAAGAGCCAAAGCAAAAAACTGAAACGCTGAACTGAATTTAAAACACAATTAACTATGTTGCACTTTCCGAACACATGCATTGGCATCAAGTTAGCGAACACTGAAAAAATGCTGCTTTGCGTAGTTGTCACACAAAAAAAAGTTAATTGAAATCATATCAAAACAGTCTAAAATTTAGTTTAGAAGCCTGGTTAGGAATAGATAACTCTATTAGTAGTAGACATTCTAGAGTATTTCCCATCTTGCCTTGAACCTGGACGAACGTTCTTTCAACCATTCGATGCCCTTTTGTCAAAATCAAGCCAAGAATCCTTACCAGTTAAATATGAAGGTCACTAGACCAAATCAAGAGCAAATGACAAGTTAGCACCTTCTGTTAGCACCTCCATAGGACTGAATGTACAAATTCTGCATTCATGGCCCAGCAAATTTGCCGCCTTTTGCTGTCAACAATATTTTACAATAATAGGCTTTTACAATAATAGGCTTTTAAAAATGTTTTCTCATTTGTATATAATTTGTAAATACATATTATATACATGTACCACCTTTTAAAAAAAGCCCACCATTTTTACATGTTTATGTACATTATTTATGCTTCACTGATAACAATTTTTTCGCCAAGCGTTGAGATTTCGCACTTTGTTCAGTGATCATTGAACATGCCGTAATTGTTGTGAGATGCAAAAGTGAAACTAATATATAACTCCTACACCGTGACTCAGTCCATCGATCATCTTACATTATTATTCATTAGTGGTGAGTATGTATACCTTTTATACATATAATGCATTTAATACAGTAAGTGTGTGAGGCATATTGAAGAGAGACGAGGGAGGATTCTGGAGCTGAAACTAATGTAATAATTCTCACTGCCTCACTTATTGCATGTGTTGATCCCAACATCAAGCTAGCGCGAGGGTTTTGAGGGGGAGGAGAGAGACAAGTGTCAAAAATAAACATTTTATGGGCGTCTCAATTATTTGTGGATTTTCACCATTCGCTGGTGGTCCCAGAATGTTACTCATGCGAAAAGCGGAGATCTATTGTATACCTTTAATACGTTGTTCATCCCATACTTTGTTACATACTGTATATGCCTTTGAAGGCAAAAGAAGCCCAAGTCACTTAAGGTATCTTTCAGTGGCTTCACGCTACTTAAAAGAGAGAGAACTACAGGTGGAGAAGGAGAATTACTCACTGTCCACTCGCTTCTTTTAATTTATTGCCTCATTTGCTCTCTTCCCTTGTCCATTTCTCTTCGCTGTGACTCCCATCCTCACCACAGCTGGTAAATATTTTTATATTGTGTTCCATTAGCAAGTTTTATTGAGCGGTCAGATGGGGCAAACGGCGCCTGGGAGCTCCCTGTCCTGTAAACAATAGGAAAGGCCCTGAAAGCTGCAGCTGAGCACAGCGCAGTAAACTAGGCACATTAGAGAACCACTGTGTGCTGAGTAAATATTTAAATGTGTTGTATCCTCCCCGGTGGAGGCGCTAGTTAAGGGGTATTATACAGTATAAAGAAAACATCCAAGACAGAATTTTGAACTAAACGGCCAGAAACTAGTACATGGTAAGTAGGCATGCAGCAGCATCTCTAAATTTACATACAGTATCTCACTAAAGTGAGTATTCTCTACGTGCTTCAGCAATCATTTTATTAAACAACACTATAGAAATGAAACTAGGATATAACTTAGTAGTCTGTGCACAGCTTGTAAAGTAGTATAGACTGACTGTCATTTGAAAATAAGTAAACACTCAGCCATTATTTTCTAAACAGCTGGCAATACAAGTGAGCACACCTCACAGTGATGTCCAAACTGTGGCCAAAGTATATAATAATAGATAATAAGATTACCACAATTCTTCACTAGTAGGAGTGTCACAAGATCTTGTGTCAAAAGATCTCGCAAGATTAAAATGTGGCAAGATTTGTCGTTCAGAAAAAAAAAAAAAACTGTCCCATGAGCACTAGGTCTGGAAAGATAATAAATAAATTAATCACACAATAAATGAAAATGAACTGGATCATTTTACCAGCTTCAGTATATTACCATGCTCATGCGTGTCTGTTTTCCTCGTCTCCTGCCTCCAAACAGGCAGGAAGATAATTCACTCTGTACATTGGTTTCAACACCATGGCACGAGTGTTCCATAGAACAACGGCATGAACGGAGTGAGCCCCTTTGTCATTCATACAGTCTCTTTGCCTCGGTGGGCCGCTAGAATACACAGTGGGTGGAGGCGGGGCCACTAATATACGCACACAGTGCAGAATAGTGTAATGTAGTCTAAATTAAATTAGTAGATTGCAATATATTGTCATATATTTTTTCATTGTACTTTTCTTAAAAATAATGTCAAAATCTCGTCCCGTACACCCTATCTCATGTATCATCTCGTCTCATGAACTGAGTGCCTCGTGACATCCCTATTAACTAGCACTGCCTTAATCCTCTTGGGTTTGGAGTTCTGCTACCACCTTTCGCTTTAAGATGATTACTCTGAAATATATCCAAATTTCATGTCTATGGTATTGTCCCTTGAGAAGATACACTGTAATAAAAATGGTAGTTAAGATGGGAAAATGCAACAACAGAGCAAATGTTCTCATGACTGATGTGTACCTCAGTGCCTTGCCCAGGAGTGTCCATGACCACCATGTTGTCTTTCAGAAGCTGATGAAGGAGGTGCACCTGAACAATGCTAAGGTAGAAATCCAGACTGCTAGTCACATTAACTTCCAGAGAGTGGCCACACACCACTAAGTCCTGCACAGGAACAATAGCACAAATAGGAAATAAAATGCAGGTTCATCAAAAACTTCATGCATCATCTTTCTTCTACGTATTTTATAAACACAGTCTGATAAATATTTTTAAACTCTTTCCACTCTGTCTCCAGCATCTGTAAATGTCTGCCATGCCAATGTTTTATTCTGATATCAAATATACAGTAATGTAAATATAAAATATAGTACATAAACAAGTGGCATTATCAGTGGGACCTGTAATGTACATTGGGTATCATATTTTACAGGTGTGTGTTTGGCCAGGTCAGTGTACTGTTATGTATTGTGGAGTGGCATGCTAGCATAGGAGTAGGCATCAAAGTGGCAGGAAGCTGTGCCAGAAAACATCAGCTGTATAAGCAGAGGGGTGAACTCTGTGGGTCAAAATCCTCCATTACATGGTGTAATGGTTGTGAGGTTTCTAATGAGCCATTTTCTGTATGCTAACAGGCAAAAGTTAACATGTCAAGAACCAGTCAAAGTCAAAATACACACAATAAAATTCTACAATATAGATAATCTAACTTCTAATTCATTGCATTACTGAGAATAATAAACTGACGCTTTCATGGCGTGCTGAGTGCACTGACCTCTGCTTGTCCAGTATCAGTGGACAGATTCTTGCTGAAGATGATAGCGGGGGCAGCAGTTACGCGGACCGAGAAGTCAGTCACAATGGGTGTCAGGATGGCCCGCCGCTCCTGGTGTCTCCTTATACTAAACAAATACATACAACAGTGTTGAATAATATGGCGAAACACCCGTATCTTAAGCTTTTTAACACAGTTTTTTCATTGCATAGCAACAGACACTGAGATCAAGTAAATCTGCATCATTCAAAGCAATCCAATTTTATCAAGGAAGTTTTTTGTGACAATGTCAGAAAGGCATTCATTAAACAATATATTTATACATTGATTTATAACTTTATAATATATATACCTATATGTAACTTGTGGTGAGAGATTGCTGTGAGCCGCTCCACTGACATTTTTAAAAATACTTTTCGGATGACAAGAAGAACGTGAAAACTTGAAAAGAAAAGAGCGCTCAGTATGGCCTTTCCAAACTAAAAGCACAATATCTCACACTTTTTCATGTCACTCAAAAGTTATTATAATCATTAGCTTAGTAAAAGCAGAGTTTATTGTCCCTCATTAGATTGTGTTGGTGTATTTAGAAACATTTTATAACACAAACCCATTAAAGAGACTTTACGGAGCCAGTTACAGCGAGTGTACCAACATTCAAAAGTACTGCAAGTAGTACTGTACAGTATATGCCGCCTCTTCCTGCTTTGAGTACACTGACGTAACACATGACGCTCGCATCTTCTTCTGCTGTGGAACGCATACGTAAACAAGATGGCCGCGGCGCTCCGTCGTGAAAGAAGAGCGGGATTACCGCAAGCGTCTTCATCACATACACATGAATACACAGGTGACAGTGTGCAGGGATGCGGCGGGAGAAAAATATAACGCCAAGGGTTTTGTGAGGTGTGATTTTTTTTTTGAGAAGGTATTTTTGTGACGCGAATGTATTACTCTTTTGAACGCATATTGTTTTGAGAAGCCAAACTCTATACGTAAATGGCCACAGCAACTAAGTGGAACTACGTTCCTCGTCACGGATCTCCGACCAGAACTGGACTCACGGGACGAATTGGGGTGGTAAGTCACTCTTGCTGTAGTACACTGCTGATGGGGATGTCATCCAACTTCATGTCAAAAAATCCAAACTACCCCTTTAAGTTGTCAACCAAAGACATTTAATACACTTGCACTGGCATATCATTAACAATTGAGCTCACCATTGATTTTTTTTTCCCTATTGTAGCTGGACTTGTGAAATATTTCCATAAATAAGACATTTAAATTCCAGACCCAGCACATTTTAGCTGGAAGAGGCTTAGAGACACAGTGAGACGTTATTTGACAAGTCCCAAATTGGAACCCCCCCTTAACTATATACACAAGATCAAGCTGAGGCCTTCTAACATCAGTTTTCTACATTTCACTATAGTCAATTCCCACAATCAAGTCATATTTGTGGGAACATTTGTTAGCAGTAAAACAAATATACAAGCCAGCTTTATAAGGTGGTGTTAATTGCCACATCTGCTGCTATTAAAACACAATCATGCTGTACGATATTTACAGTTGGCTGGGATTATAAAAAGGCCTGTTTCTAAGTGGGCTGGCGTACAGTACTCAGCCAGACCCACTATCATATTCACTCCTACGACACAAATGTGCATTACCGCTGCCCTCAAGCTATTATTTTCTGACACATTTCTCTGAATAGAGAGTTTGAAAGAGCTTTAATTCAGAGGTGAAATGATCTATGAGGGCAATTGGTGTTGGATAATCTCCCCTCAGACAGGGATTGAAACAATGAGTGTCTCATTGCAGTGGACAGGTGCTATCATTCACCAGAGAGGCAAAAAGGCATGGGGCTCAGTTTACTAGTAATATATGGGAGGCCTCTGATATTGAGCTGTGTGCGCGTCTCTGTACACCTTAGTGTGGATGTACTGCAAACAAAAATACACCATTGTCAAGCATAAAAATGGCTGAATGAACAAAAATACATATATAAAGGCATTCATTCAGAAGACACACGCTGTGAATGATATGTAGTATTCTACACTGGTCACTAGGAGTCAGTAATATTCCTGTAATGTTCGGTGAGATGGACAAAGGCCAGACTGGATCGCCTGAACAAAAGGCTTTTATTTCAGGTCTGAATTATCATACAACAAGAACAATAATCCCTAACAAAAACATGGGCTACTGTTATTGCAGTAATCCACGACGTGCTAAAACTCAACTCTAAACCCACTACGTCACTTCCTGTCTAGCCGTGGGGGTGCTAGTTCATGTCTAGAGGGCTTTAATAATGTTAAAAAAATATTTTGAAGGTCAAATAAAGGTTTTCTGTGCTCTAACTATGAAATATTTGATTTATAAATAAGGAAATTCACTTATCACGGTCAGGTCTGGAACCAATTAAGCACAATAAATGACAGATTACTGTACATGGAAAGTGTGGCTTTTATTTCTTACAAACCCAAAAATGTGTGAACACAAAGCAGCATTACGGCTTGTGGCATGTGCAAAAAGAGAAAGGCTTGATGAACTAGGAGATGGAGAGTGTTCACAGAAGCCTGACAAAGAATCTTTCCAAGCCAGCAACACACTGGGATGAGGACAGTTCCAGTCAGTGGATCTCTAGTACTGGAATTTCCTCACAAAACCTCAGGAAGCTGACTGAGGCCACAGCACATCCACCACTACTTGAATTATACCCAAAAAACTGTGGTGAGAACATGCCAGGAGTCCAAAACAGGAGTGTGAGAGTATCAATGTATAAAATGAGGGAGAGGTGAGAAATTGGGAAATGACGTGTGTCAAATCCTGTTACAATCAAAGCAGTATATTTTGCCGCTGATTGCATGAGACAAGCAAAGCTGTGAAATTGAGTGAAATTGAATTTTTTTCCCCTTATTGAAGTTGTGGCTGTACTGCTTATATTTGTATGAATAATAGAAATGAGAATACAAATACAATGCAAATATACCCCATTGTACAGCATTATGTAACAACACTGCATTATATAACAACCTAACAAAATAATCATAAATTCTGCATTTTGTAATTTATCAAATTTTGCATCAACACAATATTTAGTAATTTTTATAAAACCGTGGTGTATTGTGCATTACATAATACCACTTCAAACAAGGTGTCTTCTCTGCACTTCTCTGTACAGGTTTATTCAATCATTATCTACTACCTTTAGGGCAATGGTTCACAATTATTTTCTATCATACCCCTCCAGGGTACAGAAATTTTGACACCCCCTCTCCCCAAATTGAAATATTATTGATATAACCTCATAATATGTATTTGTTTACCTGTACAAACCACTGCATACAATCAGCATACAATCACCTGTACACATGAATACTCAAGGTTGACAATTTCATTGAAATGTGTGCAACAATATCGCAAGTGGGAGAGGTTTCTGTGTTATAAATACTGTATCATTCACTATGCTACTAATAGCATACAAACTATCCTATACTGAAGGCAACTGAATGGTTGAAGAGGGTCTTAGCTAGCATCAATCTACTTTACGTCCTGATGATCTGAGAAAATATCCTGAGATCAGACCCATGTTGATTTTGTCCTGCATTCTTCCATACAGATTATTTTTAGCTGATAGAGAACAAATCTGAATTCTTCGCCAGTGATTCTGTGATTTTTGGGACAGCTCCCTCTCAAAACACGAGTAGAAAAATGGATATGAAGCCAAACAGACTGTTACACTCATGCTTGTTTTAGCTCCTGAGCCCATAAAAAAATGTCAAAAGTTTGTAATTACTTGCTCAGAGAAGCTCCATAATAGGGAGCTAACTCAATGACTGCATGTTGCTCCCACATCAAAAGCTTTTTAAGAAATGATGGGACATTTATTTCTAAGGGGCTACCTTAAAATGTGAACGCCCCAAAGGTTGTAAAACTTTGAAACCAACCAAAACTTGTGGGAAAATGTGCCTGGCCTCAACAAAGGGCGTGAAAAGAACAGAAGCGGCATATACACTGTAAGTTTTACCATGCATTAGTTTTTTTTTTAAAGTTCCACTGTGGGTTTTCTCCGGGTAACATGCATGTTAGGTTAATTGGCGACTCTAAATTGTCCATAGGTAGGAATGTGAGCGTGAATGTTTGTTTGTCTACTGTATATGTGCCCTGCGATTGGCTGGTGACCAGTCCAGGGTGTACCCCGCCTCTCGCCCTCTCTCCAGCCTACCCCCGCAATCCTAATGAAGATAAGCGGCATAGAAAACGGATGGATGGACAACCCTGTTACAAAGTAGATGGAGGAAGCAGAATGTTGAGATAACTATGTACGTATTCAGAATTGTATTTTCCTGTACAGAAGCGTAACGATGTCTTACAAGTGAAAGACTGGAAATATAACAACCCATGGTCATGTGTTGACTTGGTAAACAAATACAATGCAGCCCAGCCTTTGGCTAGTCAGATTCTTGGCTAGATATACATAGAGAGGCCAGAGCCTGTAGACCAGGGGTGTCAAACTCATTTTCATTGAGGGCCACATCGCATACGGCTGCCCTCAGAGGGCCACTTGTAACTGTCAGTATATGAACATAAATATGAATTTAACCTCATGATATTATTGCACAATTGCCCATGCAATTGATGATTATATTTTTACTAACAAATTGATGGATAACTTGCTTCGAAATGAGAAGTGAAGTGAGGATGTCATGGTGACATCTGCATGATTAGATAATACTGACGTTTAGAAGAACTGCATGCAGTACAATTTTTCTGTCAAAAAGACCGTTCAAACACATTCAGATGGACAAAGGTGAAGTGCATTATTGACATGCATTATCCCCAGGGTTTTGCGGGCCACATAATATGATGTGGCGGGCATCATCTGGCCCCCGGGCCTTGTGTTTGACACCTGTGGACCCTCTTTTGTCATTAGAGTCTACTGTTTGAGAATACCGATATTTATACTGGAGTATGTGTGGGAACATCTTAACAAATGATGATGGATATACATGTATACTGTCTGTACAAAAATACATAATACGGTCTGTACATGTAAAGAAGAATATAAATAATAAGAGGAAAGAATAAATAAAAGAAGAAGCCTGACCTGCTGGACATGTTCCATTCCAGGGCCGGGTTCTGTGAGTTCCTCTCACTGTCTGCCAATATACCTCCTTTTATTCCCTCCTTCTCTGGTTTGAGTTGCTCCCATTGTGCTGTCCCAATGTTGATGGACTGAAGGTCGACCTGGTACTGACGATCTTCCACCTCTGAGCCAGGGTCACGCAGGATACCAAGGTTCAATGCGCGTCTAGAAGGAGATAAAATAATAGAATTATTACTGTGCTGCACTTGGATTGAAACATGCTCTAAATTACAAAATTGAAGACAGAATGTGTCGTTATGTGGTCCAGGACCTGTTTTGTTTTGTTGAATAATGAAGTGCTTCTTGCCGCGTTGTGCGTATACAGTTTTTGATTTCCAGCTCGTTTTATAATCTATTATGACACCTATATACTGTATTTGTTTAATAGTATACTAACGATCATCTGTGCATGTGTTCTGTGCTATCAACACCAAGTATGTAAATGACCAATGAATATATGTCAACACTGTCAAGAATAGAGCCAATAATGGTTACTATGCTTTATTAAACCAATGCTGGCAACATTTGATAAAGAACATAACATTGTGAGCAGATGACTGACAATAAAGGTGTCATTTTGATAAACAGTCTGATTGATGCATGCAGGTAAAAATGCATTGTGTACAAACAAACTAAATTAAATCATGTTCATTTCAATGTAAAATATGAAGCTGAGAGAACCATGACTAGAGAACTTATGGCTTAACTGGCCACTCCGCTATTTGCATATTCTGAAAAATGAGTCCGCTTAAATATCTGAAAACATTTTACCGTAATTTCCAGTGTATAAGTACTTGTTTTGCTTATACACTTTTTTCTTAAAGTTTGAATCCTGCGGCTTATACAGCGGTGCGGTTAATTCATGGCCATGTTCTAATCTTGTGACATCTCCTTCACTTCAGAAATACTACCAATCATTTAAATACTGTGCCGCTCGCGAGTCAGTGAGAAATTATTTCTTTAGCAGGAGCCAATCACAAGCTATAAAGGATCTCATGACGAGCTTGTCAACCCATTGGAAATCGCAGGAGGTCATTACTCAATATAACAGTCTGACTCACGGAGTCAACTTAAAACCAACGCTAAAATCATCACATGGCAACTTAACACTCAAAAGGTAGGTAAGAAATATACCAATACGATCCATCCATCCACTTTCTATGCTGCTTATCCTTATAAGGGACGCAGGGGTATGCTGGAGCCTATCCCAGCTGACTTCGGCCAAGAGGCGGGTGCACCCTGGACTGGTCTCCAGCCAATCGCAGAGCACATATAGACAAACAACCATTCTCACTCACATTCATACCTATGGACAATTTAGAATTGACAGTTAACCTAACATGCATGTTTTCGCAATGTGGGAGAAATGTGGGAGAAAAACCCAGGCACGGGGAGAACAACTCCACACAGAGATCCCCAACGGACATTTGAACCTGTTCTCCTGACTGTGTGGCCAACGTGCTTACCACTCGGCCACCGTGCGGTCTGTACATATGCGGGGCGCTGCAATGATTCATTGAGCTCCCTCTGGTGGACAAGCTCTGGTTGGGTTGCCATACTCTCATAGCTCATGATTGCAAATGAAGAGCTACCTGGTCCTCACGGACTCGTGTGCACCACAATATGCCATTTTATAATGTGGACGTGCGCGGCTTATAGTCCGGTGCGGCTTCTGTATGTACAAATTGTTTTTTCTTTATAAATTTAGTGGGTGCGGCTTCGACACCGGAAATTACGATAATTCCACATTTTATTTTACATTGCACATACACATAGATGACACTGACACTAAATCCGTTACAATGATGTATCCATATCAACTTTTTGTCAGGCTATTATAAATATTACAAAAAAGTGTACTACTGTATTGAAAAGTTATATTTTTTAAATTTTGTCTGTGCTTTTCATGCAACAAGACTTTCTACAAGACTTTCCCTTCTCCAGTTAGATCAATACTGTGATGTTTCAAGGATGCTTTTCTTCAAATAAATCAATTACTGCATAATTGCTGTTTTGCTATAACTGGCAAAATATCGTGACAACATTGTACAGTGAGTTACTTAGCTTTTCCCGCCCCTACCAGATCGTTAACCTCAACAGACCAGTCATTACATTTTTGTATACTAAAGTAAAAGACTTCCACCTCATACATGAACTTAAATCTGGTAAGACACAAGGGGATGCTGTATATCAGGAGTAGGCATTGCTGACTCTGTAGTTGTGCTGCTCCAAACACTGTATCAGCGCCAGTCAACTCCAATTGCTGCTTTTTTGTATCAGCGCCAAAAAAAATGATGTCACTTATTCTGCATTCGAAAGACAAGATGCGCAAGAAAGAATAATCACAATTTAGCATCTGCATATGACATCAGAGCTTTTGGTCTGTTATGATATGTTTATTTGTGCTGGTGAAATCAAATGACTACTTAAATGGAATAAATAAGGGCTTAAAATGACTACAGATGTGGGGGCAGCCCGAGTAGTTTTATTTTGGTTCAGCGATGTCAGTGCTAATTTTCATACAGCATATCCCTTGCTCAGCCACACTGGAAAGGCCTCCGCGAGTGTGTTATGTTATGACAATAAGCATCAAGTACAAAAACAACAGTGATGGGAGATCAGAAGTGTATAACCAGACTTAGCTGGATTTGTTGACACACAAACAAGTGAAACAGATCCTTAATCAACATTTGGAACCGCATTTCTCAACAGAGTTAAATATGAATCAAACCAAGAAGGATTTGGGTGGGATGTGTCAGTCAGACTTATAAGGCTTTTTGTAACACGACCTCCATGTCCTAGCCATCCCAAACTCTATCTTTCACATTAAACAAACCACAGTTACCTCATATGCTTTCCAAATTATCTCTCCATTCGAGCCCATTTAGCAGAGCCTCTTACTCATAATCAACATGACTGTCTGAAGCCAAGTCTCTGCATTGCTGCAGGGTCATCCCCCCAGTGACATAAATATAAATGATAAAGAAAAAAAAAATCTTGGTACTATCAAACGGCATATTTTAGCTATTCGCAGGAAAGAGGAGAGCTTCATTTCAAGGGGAGACATTTGGAAGCTTCCCGTGGGTTTCAAAAATAATTGATGCCAGATTTCTTATTGTATTGTGTGCGTGCGTGTGTGTGTGTGTGTGTGTGTGTAGGGTGGACGCACTGGCGGTTTGACATATTTGATTGGTCATGTGAGGACCACACTGTTTGGCCAAGTGAAGGCTTGGGTAAGACATGACACTCTCCATACCATATCCCCATATTTAAGTCATATGCATACATATGACTTAAAACAAGGAGCTTGTGGCAGGTGGATCACACCATTCTCACAAGCTTTTATCACACATCTGCGAGCCACTAGCACATGAAGAATAAGGAAAACAACAACTAATAATTGACACCCTTTTGCAGATGAGGACGGCAGGATGGGGGTGGCGTGCACATATTACATATGTTTGCCCTTGTTCCTGAGCCAACCTTACTTAATAGCTGGAAAATAGCAGTGAACTATTTTATGACAAAGTGCTGCTATTTATAAAGGAATAAATAATAAGAGATCAAAAGCACTGTAAACGCTGCATGTGGATTGGATTCATGGGCATTATTTCAAACAGTTTGCCTTTTTTGACTATTTAAATTTTACAGTCATTTGAAATAATCAGGACACCCGCTGGTACAGTATTACTCTTCTACTCTCTAACCGCTGCACACAAAAGAGTGAAAATTTGGCAAAACATGCACTTTGACGATATCTGTGTTACATGCCACGAATGTCACTTCAGGCTCTGTCCCACTGTGCGGTTTAACGATTCCGTCTGAAAAACAAAAGTGTATGTTTTTTAGACTTTTATATTTGTTTTTCAGCTGGTTCACAGACGTATTTAGATGTTGACAGACTACGCTAGCCGTTCCACACTTTGGGCATGTTAAAAATTTCCGACGGCGAGCTTTGGATAGGGATTGGCGCGTCTCAGATGTGAATCTGGCAAATTTATTAAATTTTTACTTGGGTGGAATCTTACCGCTTTTTAGACTTTTATAGCTGTTGGGCAGGCGGGCAGCATGCAGACAGCTCGTCCTCCTCTAGCCATGGATTTCATCATGCGCAACATGACAACACTTACGATCATGTTTTCACATGACATGTTATATACTCACATCTTCAAAGGAGGCAGCCCGCTCGTCATCACGTTCCCTCTCCTGCAGGGCAGTAATTTGCTTATGGGACTCAGTGAGTTCCTTGCGTAGGCCCTCAAAGTGTGACAGTACTCCAAAATAATATTATTCAAAAAGAATAGTGATCCAAATACAGTAATCTCTCATGTCGCGCTTCAAGTCACCCTAGGGCATCACCCTATCATGGTTTTTCAAAAATATAACAATAAATCAGCTGTTTCAGGGTTAAATACTCCCCATTATTGGTAAAAAAAAAATATACAGTAGACGCCCCTACAACGTAAATAATCTGTTCCGAGAACCTTTATGTTATAGGGTTTTTATGTTATACAAAGCGTAAAATACATGTAAATAGCCTAATCCGTTCCAAGATCTTCCCAAACTCACCCCTTTGGCCCTTCAAAATGTTCAAAGTCCACCAAATATGGTGGGAAAATATAAGAAAAGGTTAGCATAAACATAGTAGAGTAACATTCCAATATAAAATAAGGTAATAAATAAGATTACTGTAAATGAATAAAACTGAAAAACAAAAACAATCCTACCGTTCACGAGCTGTCTTGATCAGGAGCGCAAGTGGAGGCAGGAAGGAGGAGGAGGACTAGCCTGAGTCGAAACGTGACTCAAAGAGTCTTAAGAGTCAGCTCTCACAGACAAACGCACACGCGCTACACGATAATGCTGTGTGCAGAATTTTAATTTGTAACTTAACTTAATTGTTTAAGTTAGTTTAAGGGGGACTACGAAGAGGAAGGAGTTTGAAGGGACAAGCCTGTCTCTCACAAAAACTCACGTACGTTCTGTATAACTCAGCCAATGAGATGAGAGTGTAGGCGGTGCCCCGAAAATCAGCCAATGAGAGCGTGATGCGTCAGACGGCGTCACCAAGTGTTAGTCTGAACATGTACCGACTTGATGCATTAATAAAGTTGATTGAAAAAAAAAAGACTTGCACTGACTTGATGCTTTATGTTATATGGAATTTCTTCCGTAATATGATGCAAAAACTTTACCTAAAATCTTTATGTTCAGTGGAATTTATGTAAAAGGAGGTTTATGTTATGCGAGGTACTACTGTATATGCTTATTTCAGCAAATAATATTAATCATATTGTTGCCTCAATTCTCAAGCAAAAAAATGGTTAAGTGAACTAAAATGCAAATATAAAGCATTAAGAAGCAGCATTCAGGACAATGTGATCTGTAGTATTCTACACTAGTCACTCGGCGTCAGTAATGTTACATTGATGAGACAACAGCCACCGCAGGAAGTACTGTACAGAAACCGGAAGTAAAAAGGAACAACAAGGACTCTCCCATCATGTGTGAGTGTATATTATGTCTCATTTATGCCTTCAATGGCTTATTTTATCTTATTATGCCTACTATATTGGGTAATACGTGTGTAAAGGTGGCTATAGGGGTGTTATTTCATATCTAATAATGTTAAAAAAACATATTTAAAAGGTTGTAAACAGGTTTTCCATGCTCTAACTACAAACATATTCCAGTATAAATAAAGAAGTGAACTGTCCAGGAGCTACGATTGTGGTGATGAGGCAAAACTAGATGTTTCATCCGTGTCGTTCATGACTCATAATTAAGCAGACGTTACTACCGGCCATGGCCAAAAAATTCAGATTTGCCACTGTATGACACAGTCTGAAATAAATATTTTGACGGAGGCAGATGGAATCGCTACACGGCAGTATGGGACACAGTCTTTACAGTCATGTGAAAAAAGTCTGAAAAGAGTTTTTGGATTTGGCTCATATGAGAGCTGTTCCAATTTTTTTGGATGTGATTTAAACACTCCACCCAGTTTGAGTATTGGCAGATTATACGTCACACAGGACTTGCAAATCCACAGATACTTCATCACCGGAACATATGTATAACAATGTTCCAAATTCAACAGAATTGCAAAAAAAAGTTTAAATGGTATATTAATTATACTATACATTCCACTGTTTTACATTATTTGGGTATCCGCATGTGTTTGGCAGAACATTCATCTTGATTTGTCTTATTGGGGAGACTTCTGGGAGTACTGGTGCTTGAGGTGTTGCAGATTAGGGATCATATGTTGACATGCTGATAGAATTTAAGGAGGAACCATCTGGAAACAACACAGCATTAGCTGATGCCATGTACGCCTATAAACAGCAAAAAAGCACATGCAGGCAAGCTGTGCTGCTACATGCCGTAGCAAATTTAAGTGTACGCTTAAAATATAAGGAAACAATGGCTTTACAATCAAATCCAGATATGGACTATATACTTGCATGACCGCGAATAAATAATTGTCAGAAAAATAAAGTTGAATACCTTGAGAATATTGCAGCAAATTATATTGTTCAACAAATCATATTGTAAATAAGTAAAAGTGCTTGTTAAAAGTGGGATCCTGGGATGGCCTGATTACCATGCTTTGGTTTTGAAGGCTAACTGTGGTTCAAGGTTGTAAAATAAACCACAGTGGGATCTGGTTGAGGCACAGGGCCCAATGGTTGGAGTGTGGGAGCAGTGAGCTGTGTTAAAACACTCTAACAGGGGTGACTGTATAAGGCAACACACACACACACACACACACACGCACGCACATTTCTCTTGCAGCTTCCATCCAGACCCCCTTCCCGAACTCCTGTCCCAGACCAGTGGTACAGGAAGCACCAGGGTAATACCAAGCCTTGCCAGCTTCTGGATCTTGTCATTCTGAAACCCGTAACCTGAACCCACAACCCCAGACCTGTTTTTCACTCAATTTCCCCAACAATCACATGCAATACATGTCTCCTTGCACTTCTTAACTGAGGCAAGCGTATGAGCCAATGTGTGTGTATTTAAGGGAGAAGAGGTCCTCTGGTTTTGCTCTCAAATAGAAAGTTCAGCGCATTCTTTTCTCAAGCAAAGTTAATCTAAATCTGAAATGTGCACATGCAGTACAGTACCCTGCTTTCAGCGGACCTAAAATACTGTATTAAAAAACACATGCTTTGAGAAATGGTCATGCTGAATATCTTTCTGTATCAAACACCCCCTCCAATGATGAAGTAATCACCATAGGATGAGTTTGTAATGTATTTTTAATTTCAATGACACATCTGGGGTTCTCTTTTATTGTAGCTCCAAGTGCAGCCGACATGCACGTCCTCATTGGCACTCTGAAGCTCCTCTGCAAAAACATTACACTGCACAGTGGCTTCTCAATCAGCTTGCTTCGACTTGCACTTGGCAAGTGTCGTGCTGAGGGGGAATTCATAAGCAGTATGATTCATAAAAGTCACAATTAGTTGGTGGGTTAACCCCCCTCCCAGTTTACAGTGGTCTGTTCTGAATTGCCAGAGATTCTGCAACTTGTGAGCTTTGGATTTATGACACCAGTCAACTCCAATTGCTGTTAATCTGCATCTACCAATTATAATAATTAAAGTGTTGAAATTAAAATGCTTACCAGGCCTCAGAGTAAGGAGCAAATGATGCTGTGGAATATACGGTCAGCAAATATAAGACCGTTACTCAAAGTTTCGATGAAATACATTTTCAATGAGTTCAACATGGATGTAACCCAGTCACACAGACAACATCATTTAAAGACAACAACAACAAGTTGCTCCAAATGTGTCACACTTGGCAGCAAAAAGAAGTGTGCTCCCGCCACCCCCAAACGGGCTGGCACGTGATAAAGAGAATACTTCTTTCCTGCTTTGTGATTTGGAATTGATACATGAGAAGATCCTCCTGACAATCTTGCCTAACGTAGCCCAGCACTGCATGACTCATCTCTACTGCTGCTTCCAACATTCAAACCCAACCCGCCCTCACCAAATTCATACATGACAGCAACTACACAACGTGTTGTTTACTCTCTGATGAGATTCTGTATACAACAAAAAAAAATCTGTGTATGCAGTTTCGTCAACATAAGTCACTTATCTCCCTCGCAATTTACATATCAGGAAAGACATTGTTCTAAACAGTCAGTGTTGAATGTGTTGCTGTGAAAACACTCACAGTCATGGTGGCCTGTTTAACGTGTAAAACTGCACAGTTTAATACATAGGCTCTTCCAGCACATCACTGTAGCAAAGTAGCCATTTGCAAAAACCCTATTTTGTACAGTTTTTCCATCAAATGGTTCCAATAATGGCCAAAATGTAATTTATTGCAACATGACTGTAAAACAGCAAAGGGGTACACAAGTCAACACTAAGTTGACACTTTTAATAAAGCAACCAATGTAACTTGAGCACTGTGCCAACTGCCGGTGCACCTGACCAGCGACACTTGACACCTACCACGTGTCCCCACAGTTAAGAAACTAAGGCTTCATTAACTCTGCAAAGTATAATGCCCAATTTGGATTTTTTGTTAAAATCAGATTTTTTATGTGGTCGTTCACATTACCAAAAAAATGTGACTTGTCAATGTGAATGCAAAACGTCCGGGAAGTGATGTCACACGAACTGCTGTGTGTTTACGGCAGTAAATATTGTTGCGGTGTGTGATTTTGTGCAATGAGAGTCAATATTTTCTTATAAATATTATAACTCATTCCGTGCAGGAGATTCGGAAGAAAGAGGACAAGAATTGTGGCCATGGCAGTTTGTGGCAAACTTGCTGTGATGTCTGTTCTACTTGTAAGTGCGTGTGGGAGGATGTTGGAACATTTTTAAAAATAATTTTCGGATAACAAGAACTTTTGCCTACATCGGTGAGTACCTTTAATCAAGTCTCACAAGGTAAACCACACCGTATATGTGCAGTATATGCCACCTGACTGTTCAGACTGCAGTAGATACAATACATAGCGGATTTATATCTACACACGTACGAGAGCTGAGTTGCATTTGAAAAAAATCGGAATTGTACTGATCACTGGTCGGGTTGGTCTCCAATGCAAATTTACCATGCAGTCAGTTGTTCAGTACATACATCTCTGTACAATATGGATATGTCAACAATAATCAACCATAAAGAAGAGTGGAAAAGTTAGAATAAAGTGAGCTGCATGAAGTCTTTATGCAGGGAAACTTTTATACGTCCTCCCTTTCTCTGCACGTTCCTGACACATTTCTGACACAAAGATGTGGCTGAGTATTCTATTTGTTTCAATATCCTATTAACAATGATAACCTGAGCTAATTGTTAATCATATTACATTGAATTCTACCAAAAAAATGTCACTGAAAACACTGACGGGAGATAAAAGAATAAAATTAAGATTTATGGTAGCAACAGCTTTACTCTGCAACAGAATAACTACGTACACTATTTCCTATGGGTATTTCCTACGCTTTTGCTTTGTTTTACTTTACTAAACATGCTATTGTTTACATACTTTCAAAATAAACTTAAACAACTACACAGAATAACCAAAGCAACTTCATGTTTAATAAGCACGGTTTTGGTCTTAATAACAGCTTGCAAAACATGTTTTCCTATTCAGGAATGCAAGTAAATGACTATACCGTAATTTGACATCTTAAGAAATAATTATGTGCTTTACTATTTCACAGTTTTTTTAGTGACTTTTAAAATGAATGGATAACAATAATAATTATAATTACTTTTAGAAATAACCCTGTAATAACCCAGGGTTTAGGATTTTGGTAATGACCAATTAATTTCGCTCAGTTGTGGCATAAAGCTGACTGATATATTTGTTGAGCGAGGGTCGACTGACTTCAAACAGCTTGTGGTCGACCTTAGAACTTCATTGTGTGCAATGATTCACTTCAAACTAAAACCATTTTGCAACAGTCACACAGGAGACGCTGACTTGTTTTATCAGGACAATATAAGATGAACATATTTTTAAAGGTGTATAGTATCACACATCCTTGGCTGCACATGAGTCAGAATGTTGATGCTAATCTAAACGTTGTAAATTTCAGCCTGCTAATAGCCGGACCATTTACTCAAACACACGTCCTGATGACTTGGATGATGCACTCCTGCTTTTGGTTAACATGGACAGTAATTCACAAGCTTTTAATGGCCAGCGACTCTTCACTAGATTGTGTACCTGACAGATTTATGTGTGGGCCGGCCCCAGTTACATTTCATCCTGTGCTACATTGTCCACTCTTAAAGATGGCGAGAATTACAAGGAGGCCTAGGTGTACTGGATGTGTGCGTCATTGCAAGACAAAGCTACTCTTTTTTTTTTTTTTACCAATAACTTAGTGAGTGGTCCAACACTCATGAAATCATTTCCTCTGTTCGCAACAACAGATTTTCTTCCACATTGGTATAATTATGCTTTTTGTAAAACATGTCAGGCAGAGTTTGGATCTCAAATTCAGAGGTGTGCATGACTTGTCAGACTCCAGTTTGAAACAATGCTTGTGTGCAGCCAAGAATTTCCACAATAATATAATCACACCATTTTATTCTGAGGCAGTTTATCAATTAATCCCTCAACACAAGTATGGAATACATCACTCCTTTACTGGCTGTGGTGGGTCATTTGGTATAGTTTTTTTTTTTTTTTTTTAGGTTTTGGATGATGCAGACAAAGCACACACTATTAATGCTACTTATACAAAAAGAACAAAATGTTTTCAATGGAAGGAGACTCCAGGAGTTATTGCTCACTTGACATTCTTAAATAAAATTAATAAAGCTCAGATTAGACGCAGGATAAAGGCAAAGTTTCAGATACAAATACACACAACCTACTTCCTCAGATAGTGGCCAGGGTTGTTTAACTGTTGTCACTGGAGTCTATTTAGATTAAGGGCAAGGCCTTTACTTGTAAAAAAATAAAAATAAAAATAAAAATAAAAAGAAGAAACTACTATAGCTAATATCTAATTATATTCTCATTAGATTACTAGTTTGCATGTTCTCCCAGTGTGTGCGTGGGTTTTCTCCTGGTCCAGGTACACCAGCTTCCTCCCAAAGGTATAAATGTGAGTGTGAATGGTTGTTTGTCTATATGTGCCCTGCGATTGACTGGCGACCAGTCCAGGGTGTACCCCACCTCTCGCCCAAAGTCAACTGAGATAGGCTCCAACATACCTGCGGCCTTAATGAGGACAAGTGGAAAATGGATGGACAATGATAGTTAATTACAATACAAATTTCAATTAGAATAAATATAATATTACTGTATACAGTGGATCCCCACACATTCAGCATTCACAGCATTGCAAATGCATGGATTTTTGGTCAAATAAAAATTAAAAAATCTCAAAAAATAGGCTGCACCCTAAATTGGTAATAATTTTCTAAATATGAGATAATACAGGTAATATACAATATATGATCATTTTTCACATGTTTATGTCTTTGTGCGCCACTGATATTGATGTTGTTTGCTCAAGAGTTGAGATTTCACACTTTGTTCAGCGGTCCTTCAACACACTAAAGTTGCTGTGAGATGCAAACTTGTATACAAGCTCTACACCCATTCCATCAGTTCATCAATCATCTTACATTATTCATTAGTGGTGAGTACCTATACATTTTATAATTTAAAATTGTTTGAGGCATATCGAAGAGAGTTGGGGAAGGGCTATGGAGCAGCAATAACAGTCACTATTATTGCAAATGTTGATCCAAAATCGAAGAATGCAAACGTCAAGCTAATAAGAGGCAGGGGGAGGAGAAGTGAGCCATGTGTCAAAAAAAGATAGGTTTATGGGTGTCTCTATTCCTCGTGGATTTTTGCCATTCGCTGGTGGTCCCGGACGTAACCTCCACAAAAAGCTTTGTGCAAAGCTTTACTGCATTGTGGCCCGACTCAGTCACTGAAAGAAACCTTGGTCGGTTTCTTTCTCATAATTGTTCTGGCCTGGATTACGCGTTTCATGTCACTTTTGTTTCTCTCTCATCAGATGACATCAGATAACTTTGTTGTCTACAATGCTTTGTAAAATCCCGAATTGGTAAAAGTTGAGCAGCTTTTGCGGTATACCTGTATGTCATGGTAAAGACATCTACCAGTATTAGATGTCATTATAAACCCACTTGCTGAGGGGCGGGGGGAAAAGAGGCTGTGTCTATCGTAAGTGTGGTGTTTATTTGTTCAAATATATTTATTCTGCCCCACACACAGTGTTTTAGACAACGTTCAAACACATTCTTAATCTATCTATCTTAGAATGTGTTACAACTGTTGAGAAATCAATGGAATTTGAAGGCCATTGTCCAAACAGAGAGCCATGGAAGCCTACATGTTGTAAACACAAAACAAAGCTATAGCAGAACTTGAAAAACACATTACATTGTTACATGAGCTCACTGGCAAAAGCACAAGTATGATCCTTCACTGTGTGATACGAGTGTTGAGTCACACTCTGGCAGAGATGGGGTTTTATGGAGCTGTAAAATTACGTCCATTTAACAGATCCAGCAACACGGACCATGGGGGTTTTGTCAACTTAATATTGATTAGGAGGTTGTGTATTGCCAAACTGGTTCACGCTGGAATGAACACAGTCCTGTTGAGAATATTGCTGAAGATGATCACATGTATCTGTCAAAATGTGGGCTTGGCAAAGCACTTTGATGTGGATTACACATTGTTTACAGCAATTATTCACTTCTGACAAATGTTTAAAGCAGTAAGATTACATATCAAGGCCTCCTCCTCCTTCCTAAACAAAAATCAGGGGAATAATGGCTATATTTGATGAGGATAATGTACTCTACATGTTAAGCAGACAGGGTGAACAAACTAAAACAGTATGTCCTTCGTGGTCATGTCTCGCTCAACCTATAACATTTTTTTGTATTCTAATTTAGAACCAGCAACCAAAAAAGAGTGAAACTAATTAAGCCACTGCATAATTTAATTAAAAAAAAAAACTTCTGGTGAGTGTAAATATAAATTTGGATCAGTCAGCTCAAGCATTTAAAAAAAAAAAAAAAAAAAAAAAAAACCTCAGGTACACCATATTCATATTAGCAAGAAAAAAAACCCTACTAATACAAAGAACCACAATCATCTGGGTGCACACGTGCTTCCTCCATCAGCTAATTCTTCCTCTGTAGTGAATGACTGCACAGCCGGTGTTTATAATTTGAGACTGATCTAGTATTTGTCCAAACCTTTGAGTGTATTTATATTAACTGACATTTCTATAAGGGAGATTTCCCTTCTGCCCCCTTCTGCTTCTTTATTCTAACTAGATTTGCTGTTCATTTAGAAGAGTAGGGTGGAAAACCCCAAATGTTTAGAATGACTTGACTTTCAACTACGACAGCAGAATGTAAATGCATTAAAAATGTGGACAGTAATGGAAGACAGTAAAATGGATTGATTGATTGATGGGTCCATTGTAACCAACAATGGTATAAAAGCACATTTAGGGAACAGGGAACTGTATACGAAAGTGGTCCCTGAAGGCAGTTAAACACAAATAGTTATAGGCAATGAGAAATCTTAATGGGCACAGTAACACAATACAAATTCGATTTTAATGAAACTCCAGTGTGTCATTCTGTTGTTTTAACAAATCTCATTTAATTGGAAATGTATTTCATCGTACAGTCAGGGAAAAAAACCCTTTCTTCAGTTTATTGAGCCATTTTAATGCCTGGTACAACTAAAGGTAGATTTGTTTGGACAAATATAACAATGGTAACAAATATAACGCATAAGAGTTTAATTTAAGAGCTGATATCTACCAACTTCCATGGTTTTCTTGATAACAACCGAAATCACTTGTTCTTACATGAAAGCTATTGCATTGTACTACCAAAAAATGTATCCCTTATGAGCTATTTTTGTTGTCATTGTTATATTTGTCCAAACAAAAGTACCTTTAGTTGTATTAGGCATTAAAATGAAACTAACAAAGGTGGTCAAATAGTTTTTCCATCACTGTATGTACACCACATAGTAGGGCTGTCTACCAGTAAAAATGTTAATTAAGCATCACATGTACTGCCTATCCCTAAACAATGTATCATGATTTTTTGTGATACAGGTTAACATCTAAAGAGGTTGACATGAAGGTTCAATTAAACGGTGTACTTCATTGCAGAAATCTTATCTTAAAATTCACTGTACAGAAAAGGACAGTGCAAGAACAAAACACTGAGACAAGACACGAAAGCATAGCCGGATTAGGCGGGAAGGGAAGAGGGAATTAAAAGTGTTTCTGTTGAGCAGAAAATGTGTGTAGAGCACATTCCAGGTGGAAAGCATTAGAGGAGATGGCACATCAAACAGAGCTTTGCATTGCCTCTTTCCTGCTGCCATGGTGGCAGGAAGTGCTATACAGTATCCTGTGAACTGACCAAAGAGTGACAGCAAAGAGACCAAATAAACGGGAGGTTGAGAACTTGTACAAAACGTTCAAGAGCTTCCTGCAGGGAAAGGGGTCAGGGGTGGAGGTGTAAGATACATAATGTAATACAAAACAGGCATGAGAAGATCAACGCTGCCTTTTGAGTTGGACTGACATGAAATAAATTAAATGTGAAAATAGGACAAAAATAATGTTTATAAAATAACATTTGGACAGGTACATTATTGTTTTTTTTATTTCAATATGTTTCCCAGATGAAAAAAACATGCCAGATGGTTCATATTGTACAGTGTATACATACATACGTACATACTGTATTAGTATATACGGTATTTTCCGGACTATAAGTCGCACCAGCCAAAAATGCACAATGAAAAAGGAAAAAAACATACATTAATCGCACTGGACTATAAGTCTCATTTTTAGGGGAAAAATTATGTTTATAAAATCAGAGACCAAGATCAGACATTTTATTTTGAAAGGCAAGTTATCATAATAACAAAAAAATGGAGAACAGACTAAATGGGCATCTGTTAATGAATAGTTGGTATGTTAACGTAACACATTAACAAGTTATTCACATAACTATAGCCTAAGCATCCCACGAAGTCATCTATATTCATCGCATTTGCATCTACCTGGGAGTGGGCGTGGGAACATAACTTTACATTTGACAAGCTTCTCCCGGCAGCACGTTGTTCAGGCACCCATTTGTGAACTTGTTCCTCTAGCTGTGGCCATCTAGCTTTTAGCCCGTGATGAGCTTTTTTTTGTTAGTTAGGGTATCCTCCGCTTTTCGCCAGTCCCTCACAGGTTTCTCGTTCACTCCAAACTTTCTGCTGCTCGTATACACTACTTGCAGCTTGTATGATTTTCTTTTTGGGGGCATTTGTGTTCTGTCTTTGTCGGATGTCTTTATAAGCACCACACGTATGTGGCGCTGTGAACAGACATGCAAACAGAACCATGTGATACTCCAAACCATAGAACAAGAAAGAACGGAGTCACAAAAGTCTGTTGTCTACCGTTTACGAGAAGTGGAATTACTTCTGCGAGTCATTATGGAGTATAAGACAACAAAATATCAGGAGAATGTCGAATGAGGTGAGTCATGTCCGTCGAAAAATTCA
Organism: Dunckerocampus dactyliophorus; assembly: GCF_027744805.1. Taxonomy (NCBI): domain Eukaryota; kingdom Metazoa; phylum Chordata; class Actinopteri; order Syngnathiformes; family Syngnathidae; genus Dunckerocampus; species Dunckerocampus dactyliophorus. The sequence continues at coordinate 10,887,985 of NC_072825.1, forward strand.
GATATTATGTTGGCTTGTCATCAAAGCTCACATCTGGTCACGTGACGGCGACGAAGCGGCGGTGGGTCGGTGACATCATCGTTCTTGTACTGCCTGTATAGAGGCAACGACAAGGCGGCATTTTCAGATTTTCCCACTATGGGAGCCGTTTAAAAAAAAATACCGTTTTAAGTCACCCAGAACCTGTGTGGATGAGAGGCTGAAACACTAAAATATTTTGCCATTTTGACCTGAAAACCTTTCTGTGTGGATAGCCCCTCAGTTGTCTTTATAAGTTGATGTTTACATTGTAAATTTTCTGTGGTATAGGAGTGATAGGAGTAGCGGATAATGGCACACAAGCCTAGAGCGCCCTCTCTCGGCTGTCAGTGTGAAAAAAAACATATATTGCTCCGGAGTACAAGTCGCAGGATCCAGCCAAACCATGAAAAATAGTGTGACTTATAATCCGGAAAATAGGGTACACTAAATACAGTACACACACACACACTCACACATACATACGGTACATATACATACACACACACATGCACACACACATACATAAATATGGTATATATACGGTACAGGCCAAAAGTTTGGACACACCTTTTCATTCAATGCGTTTTCTTTATTTTCGTGACTATTTATTTTGTAGACACTCAAAACCATGAACGAACACATGTGGAATTATGTAGTTAACAAGTGTGATACAACTCTAAATATGTCTTATATTTTAGGTATATATTTGATGTCTTCTAAAAATTTTTTTTGGATAGCGCTGCAAACCCTTGGTGTTCTCTCAATGAGCTTCATGGGGTTGTCACCTGAAATGGTTTTCACTTTACAGGTGTGCCTTGTCAGGGTTACTTAGTGGAATTTCTTGCCTTATTAATGGGGTTGGAGCCATCAGTTGTGTTGTGCGAGTCCAAACTTTTGGCCTGTACTGTATACATACTCATATATACACTCACACACACACACACACACACACACACACACACACACACATATATATATACATATACTCTATATAGTATGTAAGGATACATTTAGCTTAAGTTAATAATTCCCCCCCACCCCATTACATGTGTAAAATTGGAGCTCTGGAGTAATAAAGTTGGGGGTAGGTGCCAACTGGAGGTCTGCTGTGTATGTGCTTGAGTGAGTGTGTGCGGAGTACACTATAGAGAGAAGAAAGAGGACCACCACAGTAGAACTGTTCATGTTCTGGCTTCACATTTCTCTCAGTGGTTCATTCAAACCCACACATGCACATACACAAAAGCACACATGCACATGTACATATTTGAGCACCCAGTGGATGTACCTGCCATTATAGGTTACATTCACTTGGCATTTTTTGGCCTTATTTCAAAATTAAACAACGTGGGGTGTCTTAGTTCTTTCACATCACTGTATGTTTAGGATCAGCACCATCCTGACAAATGGAATCCCTCTTCATCCTGCCAGTCGGGTCAATCTGAGTCACTTTAATAGATGACGTGTCAAGTGACTTGTCAAAAATCTGACTTTTAACAATGTATAGAATTCAACTATATATATCCATGTGAATGCTTGTATCGGGTTTTAAATGAATATACATCAAGATAGTGTGCCCAATTCAGTAATGTGTTCAGTCCCACTGCCACACTCTCTCTGACAAACATACTCCTGCAGAAAGGAAGTGAGCCATGGATAGTGTAAATGTCCGACATCCCCCTTGAGGACCTGGAGCTACAAAAAGTTCTGAAGACAGCTTCTGGTTCTTTAAAGTTTGCTTGGACCTCCTGGAGTTGTAATATGCCTCTCATTACACAGGCATTAGAAAATTACCACTGGATTCTCATTGGTTCCCCAGAGCTATGCTTGTGGCTTCACACATGGACATTTGAAAGCATCTGCACATTCCTTCTTTCTTGAGGTTTTTTTTTTTTTTCTCTCCCACTTCAACGCTCCAATTGTCCTTTCTTTGATGTGATGTTCTACTGTGTAGACTGTTGATGGCAGGTAACTACTGACCACACGCACACTTTCAAGCTCAAACACTTGGCTGTCCATGTGAACAGATCTTACCGGCATAATTAGAGTCCTTTGTATATTGATGAACTGCTCACTTTCTGATCTCTCAAGGTAAATCCTCCAAAAAACACAATTCATATGCTCATATGCTATGTGGCTGACCAGTCAGAGGCTCCCTGACAGCTTCAAACTAACCACAGGATGCTGTAATATCAACATGTCATGAGCAGTGAAAAAAAGAACAAAAACACCACACACACACTGACACAAACACAAAAAATATGCACTATTATTTCCGATGTGCGTGCACACACACTGACAGAGTATTACAGGGAGAATGTGTGTATCACACAGCAGTTGAGCTTCCTAGTTTGTGATAGGGTGTATCGGGGTCTTAGAGCCTCATATCCTGCTTCAGGATGGAATAAATACACTCACACATACAGGCAAGGCCACAGGGGTCACAGTCCAGTGGCTAAGCGTTCAACCCCTGGATCAGACCCTTTTATGAGAGCAGCACAGCTGAGGGGTCAACGGACTAACATCTGTCAACATGCATCCCGACCTGACTGACAGCAGCATGCCAAAACACAAGAGTGGTTTCCTGGAAGCTCGCAGACCGTCACCTTGAGTGTCACCATAGAAGTGGTGACAGGGGTGGGAGGCCAATATCTCATGTAACAGCAACACATACAAAAAAAGAGGCAACAGACAGGGAAACAATTGGGAATTGATAGGTGCTTTGACTATGATGCGAATGACACACAGGGATAGATACTGAAAAGGTAACATTCTTTCTGTCTTAGAAGTACATATGAAGTTGCATGAATACAATTTCAGCATTTCAGAGAAAATGCAAATGTATGCTAACATTTTGCTGTTAAATAAATGAACATGACTCATTGTTTCTCAACTAAGAGATCTGTGAACATCACATGCACGGCACGCACAAATGCAAGATGTATTGCTGTTCAGCACCATTCAGAAAAAAATATCATCTATAGAAAATGTCTGCAACCTTCCAGTATGATTATAGAAGGATGACAATTCAACCTCTTTGGGTGCAGGATGCCCATAGAAAATGACAGTGTCTTTATAAAGGTAATGAAGAGACCAGAGGCAAGGGGGAAAAAGAGCACTGGACCAAGCTCTACGACCAACATGATTACACCAAAAAGAATGACAATAAATTTACTAGTTTATTGTGGAATTACGAATGAGCTCTAATACCCTAGCACCCATTTCCTTTTCTTCCAGTGGGACCCTAGCAAGGGGGTTCTCCTTCCTAAACTACTCCAATGTCTAAATTCAAGACAGGGGAATATTGTGTTGCAAGCATCAACAGAGCTGAAGGCCCTGAGAATAACATCACAGAGGCCACAGATATTCACGGAATGAACCACAAGCTGTACACAGAAGTCAGCAGATGCCACAACACAAGACTCTGTATACAGCCTTCTGCTTCCTGCTTGGATACAGAGTGTAACGCGTAATGAAGCGCTACGGAACAATGCAGGGTGATGGATTAATGGAATTAGTGGGACAGAGAAAGATGATACATAACTGAGTTAGTGAGTTTGCATGATGCCATGAATCATCAACTTTATGAGTCTTCATATAAACTTTAGTAAATCTGATGTAGGGCCTAAAGTTAAACAAAAAGTGGGATGACTGTTGGTCAGTCTAGACACTGTACACCCTTACAAAGAATAATGGCCTCATTCTGAGTGGGTAGCTTGATTAAATAAGGCAGGTACTTGAGTTCACAGATTAAAGTTCAAAACCACTAACATTTATCTGACTTTCTCTGTTCTTCTCTCGCAGAATTAGCTCCACAAACAAAGTTATCTGTAAGCACAAAGAATGCATTTTAATTTCCTGAGCAGCTTTTCTCTGCTTGCCCACTATAAGATGATGATGTGTATCACTCGGTAAAAACTGAATCTTACCCAGACTTCCTAAAGAGAAGAATAACAAAGAAGAATGTCCAGTTAAACATGGACATGGCCTAAGTGTAACTCTCTGTCAGTCTCCTCAGAATCTTCTGCATCATCCACACAGTCTTTAAACTTTAAACATAAATCATAGGCAATGCTTTAATAAACCAAGCCATGTGATTTACTTTGGGTGGTGGCTGTCCCTGTTTTTAAAAACAATTTCACGTTGCATTCATCTTGACTCTCATTGTTATGTGAACAATGTGCTGGATGGTTACCAGCACCAGGTGTTTCATTTGCTGGACTCACTAAATTTTTTTCTGACCTCCAATCATTATCTTATCTTCTGACTTCAGAAAAAAGGAACTGTCAGTATATCTAGGTGAGAAAATACATTTTATATTAAAAAAAATCAATCCACAGTCTGCAGTGAATTAAAATAACAGTAAGATTTAACATGTGAGGTGGTAATCACTTTGAGAAAACAGAATATGCACTTTCTGTCAACATAAGGCAATGTCTACACAAATACAGATTTTTTCAAAACATATGTGTTTTGGCCTTCCGTCCACACGCAAATGGAGGTTTTTTGTCCTTAAAAACTGAGCTTTTGGAAAACTCCAGCCCGGGTGAAGACTTTTGGAACACTCCGGCTTCAGCGTATGTGTGTGGACAGCGAAGACGGAGCTTTTGGCTTGTTGCCGACATATGCCATAACAATTATGTGTGCAATGGTATGTTTAACAGTAAACATGCGGCTACTTTCGCTTTACATTGACGAACAACGGCGCCATTAAGGGCTTCGGAGGACACTGCTGCTGCTGTGTTGCTCTCTAAAACTAAAATGGCTATGATGCTCCCCCAACAACGGTGATTTGGGACAAAATCTGATCAGACCTCTAGCTGGTGGGACAACTTTCACAAGCATGCCGTTATTTTGGAAGAATGGCGGGGGAATGTTTGCATGGCAAGGACTGTGATTGCGTGTGAGTTGCTTTCGCCGCACATTGAAAGCTTCCCTGTTATATATGCCTGTCTTGTGCGACATAGGCAATTAAACAAGGACAATTTGCCAGACACACGATTATTTCAGCAATGATAGCATCACAGCTGATCGAGTTCTGTCTCGACCGATAGAATGAACTACACTTCACAGCATGGTAGTGATAATCAATATATGCGACATTTTAATAAATATTGAATACAGTTTTATATTCAATAAATGTTGCTGACAAATGTGAAATAAATTGCTGAAAGGTAACGCTAATTCACCAGCAGTCCACATGTATCTTCTCCTGTGAATCGCCATGTTTGTTACCTTGCGTCTACAGAAATGACCACATCAACGCTTCTGATTGGCTAAAATGGTCTTACCAGTCCAGGCTGTCATGCGCATGCCAAAGTAATGGCAGCGCTGCAGAATGTGAATGCGTATTCGTGTGGACAGAAATAGTTTTAAAACGCCACTGTGTGAATGGAGATTTTTTTGGACACTGGAGAGGGGCAAATTTTTGAAAATATCTGTGTTCGTGTGGACATGGCCTAAATTAAGGCGACAATGACGAATGGTCTTTAACTTGTAAAGCACTTTTCCACCCCAAGGCACTCAAAGCATTTTGACACTGTTAGCACATTTACTACTGATGACTCAGCATCAGAAGCAACTGAGGGTTCAGTATCTTGCCCAAGGATACTTCAATATGATGACGGGAGGACGAAAGATGGAACCCGCAACCTTCAGGCTGGGAGACAACCACCACCTACCACCTGAGCCATGCTGCCCCATGATTACAAAAAGCATGCATGTTGTTACAAATTAACAATTGGTTTTTAATTGAATATATACGGACATCCCAGAATCAGACAATAGGATCGATTTTTAATCAGATTTGTAAGTTCTCCCGCATATTTGTGTTCATGACAAACAAGCATTTTTTTCACAAAAAGTAACTATTATTAATAGCAAAATGCAGACAAGCAAATTACTATCCTCTGATTATATTACCAAAGCCAAAAAAACCTAAATAGATTAAGAGACCTTTGATTCAAGATAGCCCATGTGTGGCAATCACCACACACAAATGCACACACACACACACACTACCTCTACAGTTCTGAATTGACACTTAAAGCTCTAGTGGTTCAGTGAGTTCACCATATACACTGTACACATATTGGTGCTGTTAGTATCTAAAAACTGTACTGTATAATACACAAATGTAGCTTTCAATTGTACATACGCCAATACAATGAGCTCTACCTTGAATTATAATAGATTGCAGCAATCATTACCTCTTATTAGCAGTCTGTGAAGGTTTTAAAATGACTCCCAAATCTACGTATATAAGTGTAGGTCCAGGATGTCACTGTGTGTGGCCTTAAAAAGTGGTCTTCCACAGCGGTGCAGCAGAACTGGCATACTTTTTGCTGGTGTAAACAAACTGGGAAATTGGGCACTTGGCAGCAGACTAAAGTGACGAAACAAGTGTGCACTGAGGCATCTAATGAATCATTTTCTGGGAACTCAGGCTTTTATGAGGAAAAGAAAGATGAGGAGTGAAGACATGGTGCGGGTGGCCAGCTAAGAGCTTACAAAAAAAGAATGGCATTTCATTAAAAACAAAAAAGAAATAAGAGACAGCTACAGATGTTAAGACAGACAGTTGAGACAGACAATTAAGACAATCAGTCACCATGCGTCCCTCAATGTGCGAAATACAAACTAGGATGCATAGATCCTACAGTGTCTCCTATTCCTCCAATGTGCAACTCCCAACAAGCAATTATGTCAACTCTAGAGGCTGCTGGGGAACTCATTTTTTAACTAAACTGATGTTTTAGACAACTGTATTTTAAATAAATAGATAAAATTAAAAATATGTCTACATATAAGACCTATTTGGTGTTATTTCACACTTTTTAAAGTGTGTAAGTAGTGTACTTTTTAAAGTACATAATTCCACATGTGTTCATTCATAGCTTTGACAATCTATAATGTAAATAGTAATGGAAATAAACAATGAAAACACATTGAATCAGAAGGTGTGTCCAAACTTTTGACCTGTACTGTATATTAATAACATATTCTTTCAGTAACAGATGGGATCTGTGAAGACGACTTCCACACCAAAACCAAACAGTATGTAGTGTTACCCAGGATGTATGTGCATAAATTGAGTATATAATCTTAATTGCAATCTAGTACACACGCACATACACACAACCACACGCACACACACAAACACACACACACAAGCACACACACACACACACACACAATGTGTTACGGAGAAGAGAGTACCGGTAGTAAAATATGCTGAAGGTAATGTGATTGAACCATCAATAATAGTCATAGTGCCATAGCTTATGAGGAGGGAACATCAAAAACACAAATATGGAATGAGAAAATTAAAGAAAGCAAGAGAAAAAGAGGCATGACTTAAAAGTATACAGTAATAGACAAGAGGGGAGGGTTAGAGTCTACAGTATTGATATAGTAACACCATTTTGGCTTTGCTCTTTATTACTACTGACACAACAGCAACCTCCCCGTTACCACAGAAATGCAGACATGTGCATCAATCAAAACAAAACAACACACATTTTGCAACACTGTGGGATGCTCTCTTGGTCTCTCTCAGACAGACCATGAGGTAACGGGTTTGTGATGTGTGATGGAATCTAGAGCTGTGTCATTTAGGAGTTGTCAGGAAGTGTGCAGGACAGTGTAAGACACAAATACACCACATGCACAGTCGTGCAAAAACATATGCAGACACACTGAGGCAAGAGGTGTTTGCTTGTATCCATGGAGGAAAAAAACACTGCATACTCAGACAGGGTACTTCAATTTTCAATACTTAGGTGTGCTGAGCTTAGGTATCTTTCTTTAATTCAAAAAAAAAGTCCATAATCATGTTCTCAAAGACTGAAGTAACTTGAAATACAACAAAATTTTAAACTAACACAAAATATGGAATCAAAATCAAAGTATCAAAATGTAGTGCAATTAAGGTGGTCATCGGTACAAGACTTCCACATATGCCAGTCCGCTACGGAACAAACGTGCTGAAATCCAATGCACAGAGTGAATCCTCTTCCTGCCTGTTTGGAGGCGAGAGACGAGGAAAACAGAGACGCATGCACATGGCGATGTATTTAGGCCGTCAAATTTATTAAGTTCATTTTCATTTATTTTGTGACTGATTTATTTATCGTCCCAGGTCTGGTGCCCACGAGATCATTTTTTTTCTGAACGAGAAATCTTGTCACATTTTATTCTCGCAACATCTTGTGACGCCTCTAATGATTACTAGGAAGGGAATTGTCAGTGCAAAACATGATGCACTCCGCCATTTTCGCCAGGCCATTTCTGATCCTTTTTCACCACTGCACGTGAGCCAGCAGGGATTGCTCAATTAGGTGTTCTGAGAGAAGATTTAAAAAATAATAATGACAAAAAAAAAAAAATACATACAAGTGGGAAGTAAAAGATCTGTGTGACTTCAGAAAGGGTCCAAACCACAAGAAAGTCAGGGTTGAAAGCATGCTGGACATTCCTCAGACCAGCACTCACGCACACAATTTTTAAAGAGAGGAAAATTATTTCAGCTGTGTAAATTGACAGCGGCCTTGTAGCTCAAGATGGAGAGGGAGAAAAAGGGAAAGCCTTGAGCTCTGTGTAATAATTCCTGCTTAGCGGAGAAGCCACTGGGGACCTCCCTCTTTTATGAAAACATAATTCAGTATCGCATGGTCACATGAAACCGTTAATTGCTACCAAATGAATCGAGTGGCCGATACCAGTTTAGCTATGCCGTCTTACAGGCACAGGTTTATTTAGCCTTCTTTGAAGAGGTTGATATACATGTCCAAGTATATACACAGTACATAGCACACTGAAAATGTTCAGGCTGAAATGGAAACTGGAAAAGCGTTAGTGGAACTTCATCTCAATACTTGTTGAGAACTTTACAGCTTTCACTGACGTCTTGTCTCCCAGGGTGGTATTCCACTTGAACCCCGTGTTTGACATTCTAAGTAGTTTCATGCATAGGAGACAATAACACCATAGCTGCTTAGAGTGGTCATGGAGTTTTGGTCAATTAACTTCATTAGAGATGGGCATCATACAGAGTTACAGCAAATGGCAACTGGTACATAGTCTGCAGTAGTTTGTAAACAAGTATTTGGACTGAGGGTCAGACATGACCAGAGAAGGACGTGAGGAGGATAATGTTGCCTATGGTCGAGAAAGATGTCGAGAAGAGTTTGACTTAATTATTGGGTTCCACTCAGAATGGGAAGTCGCAACTCTGAACATGGTTTGTTTACACACATGCCTACTGGTGGTGTCAGTAACAGCGACTGCATATAAGAATCTTGAATATGTCAAGTATGTGGTAATATGTAATGCATACAGTATGTCCACAATTTAATGAATGTTATGTGCACTTTACTGAGTATATGATATATATATATATGCTGTAGGTGAATGTTAAAGCCTTCAGGAAAGATAATGTGTTAGGGTGGAGCCTATCTTTTTCTTTGAGCAGATGTGGTACCACAGCCACAGAGCCTCAAACTACCAGAGACAGATATTTTCCGGGTGAAATAGCATGGCTGTTTTGCGGAGAGAGAACTATTTTTTTCAACAGATTATTTCCATGTTTACAAGAGCATCAGTCATCATCTGACAAGATAACAACATGGTCAACATATTTCCGCGCAAACAAAGTATATGGTGAACCAACATTCACGATAAACAAACATAAAACATACAGTGCACCTTCTGAATTTGACTTAAACAAACAACTAAAATGACAAGAGGCAGTAAATCAGAAGAAATGGTGCATTTACTGTATGGTCAGAGGTTTACATACACTAATCATAGGCATGGATGTCTTATTAAGATATTTGAATGCTATATATATATAAATATATATATATATATATATATATATATATATATAGTCCCTAAATCGTATAATAAGTGGTGCTGAAGGTTCCAGATCTTAACTTCAAAAGGCCAAGCTCTATAAACTTTTCGGTACTGATCATGAGTGACTGCAGCTGATACTGTTTCTATGGCAGCATAAAACAATTACTTTGACAGCACTCATTGATCGTGCAATACTCAGAACAAGGGGAAAGTCCAAGGAACTCAGTGATGATATAAGAAAGAGAACTAAGAAAGAGAACTGTAAATTTGCACAAGTTAGAAAGTTCAAACAACAGTTCAAACAACTTTACATAGTACAGGTTATTTAGATGTAGGAACAATTTGTCATTGTCTGGAAGAATACCCATAATGTCAGACTCACATGAAAGTGAGCCGGCCATGAACAGGAAACTGCTTAAAGCTATGGACTGACCATGGACTGATATTGTCAAGCTCGACTGAAATGTGCAGATGTGTTCACAGACAATTTCTTCTGGACAAAACTTTGATGGTCAGTTAAGGCAAAGAATGAGCTACAAAGAATGAGCTACAATGACAACAAGTATGGAAGAATCAAGGTGAGGCTATAAAACCTAAGAACACTGTACCATCTGTCAAGCATGGTGCTAGTACACATCAAAACTGGCTTTGGAATGCATAACAATGCATGAATGAATGGACTTCCCAAAGCCCCAACCTCAACAGATGTATTGTAATTTGTAAATTACAGACAATTCTAAATACACTCAAACTTGTGCACCCAATTATTGTTTTTAAAAATCACTAAAGATGTACATTGAACAATCACTGAAAGGATCAAAGTTCAAATGAATCATTAAGGGCCCCAAACTGATATGACTTTCATTCCCATAATGACTGTACATCCAATTAGAACTAATACTGATCAATGCCGTACTTGCTCTTCTCTCTATCGGTGTTTGGTTGTCAGGCATACCCCCGGGCCAGGACCACCTCAAAGTGCCTGCTGCATGCATTCTGCCCTTTTAGGACATTCCCGCTGGCTGAAGCAAGTGTTGTCCTCCTTCCCTTTTTCCCTCTCCACATTACGTCGTGCGTCAGCACACATCTCACTTGCAGCTGCACAATGCATTAGGCATCACTTTTATCCCTCCCTCATTACATATGTTTGCCAGCGCCATATCTGCCCATTCAAACAAATGCTTTCTCACAGACACAATGTGAGGCTATGGTTTCCAGGCAGCTATGACACAATCCAGATCCTCAGCGCTGCCTATAGCAGGGAAACATGTTTTGTGCCGAGATATTCCCCTTAGAAGTTTTGATTTTCCTGGCTGAGCAGCTTTGAACCATATGAGTCTTTTGTTTTAGCTGGCAGACGTGTTTACCCTAAAGATGTCATTGCTGATGCAGCTTAACTATTAAGTGGGAAATACATTGTGTGGAGGGAAAGACTCATGAGACCAAATATGTATTATCCGATACAGTACATATACAACAGATTAAATTCTGTTCCATAAGGAAAATACTTCAGTCGACCAGCCATAATTTTGATAATTTGTTGGACTTTGATGATCATACTCCAGTATCACAATCATCATATACTGTAGCACAACACTTTGCTTAAATATCTAACTAAACCGTACCCATAAGTGGACGACACACCATATTAATTAAACAGTGCCTTATTGACTTTTAACTTTGCATTGACACACATACATACACACACCCTTATAGACACATGACATGCTGACTGTGCATATTTCAAAGTCAAGCACATAAATTACCCAGTTAAATAATTGAATAGTTTTAATTGGTAAAAAAAAATAAAGATCTTACTGGTAGAGGTCTTTGCGTAGCACGGTTCGGGTAAGAGTGTTATCAGCCTGAGGAGCCATGCTGAGGGAACCCAACTTCAGTACCAATGTGTCTTCTTTGCTTGCATGGAGATCTTCTTACACACAAATAACAATGGTTATTTCTTTCAGTATGAATTACTACCAAAATAGATATGTTTGAGACGCCAAGTCAAAGGCTCTCATGCAGGCCAACAAATAAAGATTCTGAATTTGTTTATTTATAATTTGGATGCATAGAGGCATGACCTCAAAAGACAGTTTCACCTGTTTTGTCTGGTACCCCAGGACAGAAGACCCTGATCAAACTAGTGTTGATGTAGATGAGAGGCAAACACCGAGAGGTCAGTGTGTGGCTTCTCATAGGCTGGCCTGCTGACTTCCCACGGTCTTTGTAGCGCCTTGGCACTGTCGTCTGAAAATCCAGTTCAAATTGAGATAAATAAAAAAATATTTTCAACAAAATTTAGGTGAAAGGACAAAAACAGTACCTTTCATACTGAATCACATAATCCCTACCTGAAATATTCCAGCTATGGTGGTTAATAAAGGACATGAGAGCACAACGTCAAAGGGCTGGGCTGTCAGAAGGATTTCTCTCAGGTACTGAGGTGAACCATCTGCGAGTGGATCAGCAGTAACCCGCTGACTGGCTGTGGTTGCACTGCTGCGTGTTGGCCGTTCAGGCCGTGTGGTGAGTTTATGACGAACATTTTTCGTGACAGCTTGTGTGTAGGTAATGGATAAAAATCCATGCTGCTGGTGAGAGCCTTCCAACACCTTAGCTGCTGTCTGGCCGGTGATGAGAAAGGAAAATAGTCATTACTATGACAGGTGTCTAAACAAAATTACACTAAAACAACAACAACAAAAAGTAAACTAAATAGTGTTAAATGGTTATGGTGTGGGTTCACTTAATGTTCTAAGGTAATTCTTACAGTAATACTGAGCATTAAGTGTCCGGAATTGTTGGATTGGGCAAGCTTACATTTGTCGGGCTGCTGATACTTCCAAAAAAGCTAATTCTGATCAGTCCTCTTTATGATAAGACAGTGCTAAAAGATTAATATATTGTATATTTCCTACAAGTGACATAATTCTTCAAAATCAGAAAAGAGTGACAATCAGAGTTTACTGTGAGTGTAATAAACTCTTGTGACAGGGCTAAAAAAAAAGTTTGTCAGAGACCCAGGAATAGTCTTCAAAAACATCCAGTTAAAGTGGACTGAGTATCCGTGAAACCACTCATAAATCACTGTGTAATTGAAAAACAGCTTGAAGCATACAATTATGTGCCCCTTGGGAAAGGTCCTGCAATAATTGAAGCAAACACTTAAGGTTTAAAGTACATTCCTCAGAGTGTCATATCTTGAGAGTTAGTTACATCCCTTTAGACTTGCTTTATTCAAGTCAAAGTGTTATAATTTATAGCAGGTATGATTTAAAGTAAACATTCTCAAACCCCCGTTTGCCAAAACATCTCTGAGCAATGCACAGAACCTTTCAGCCACTACTGATGGGGGTGTAGCAGAAGCAGCTCCAAAGAAGAAGAGACATATTCTTACAGGAGGGAAAAGGCCAGAGATGTGGCTGAAAGAATCTTGCTTGCTGACCGGTCGAACCAACACAGTGCGTCTGTTCAGCTTGTCAGTGCAAGAGAGGACCACTCCTCCACAGCTGCTTCGAACACCCTCCTCCATACTTGAGGTGAGGAAAGAGACAATAGGTGCACAAAGGGATAGAGACAGCAGGACAGGGAGATGCAGAAAACGTAAGTGCATGTATTCATAATGAAAAGCAGTAAATAAATAAAAATCACAGACGCGATGGCAGCAACAATGAAGGTCATTAGATAAAAGTGGATCCGTAGATAAATTGGGGAGGGACAGTAAAGAGTTAATCAGTCAAACCAAGGGAAGCAGCACCAGCATGAAGCACCTCAAATCTTGTGCGATGGTCTTATACGATCAATATGGAAACAGTTAATATGTATTGCTGATGATATATTACTTATATTGTAATGAAATCATAACAGAAATCAATGACTAGTTATTTAAAAGTACTTTGGGCATTAGAGACCGGTATAAGAACATCTCCCATTGTAAAGGTGAATCAACAAGAAGATGGACGACGATGCCACCAGATTTCAAGAATTTGATTGTGAAGCTATTTAGAAGCACTGGAGAGACAGGGGATGTGATATCTTATTTCTCGTCAGACTGTTCTGACTTTACCCAATTTGTTAGGGTTTATCTCAACGAAATATGTCTGAACACCCCGAGTCACTGCCAGAAACATGTTTTTTTTTTTTTTCCCCCGTCTGTCCAGCATGAGATATATAGACCCCATTTTAAAAGCAGTATAAGGAGGCCTAACGCTGGCTGCTGTGGGACAGGCAGAGGCCTCACCACGGCTGTATCTTTGCACTGCAGAAGGAGTCCTTCATAAAGCCCAGAAAGCCAGCCTTGACCTGGCCTGGAGACACACACAAGGCCTTGTTTAAATTAGGCATCTAGGATAATTATTCTACTGCGACACAGTCTGCTAATGTCTCTTTAATGACAGCATTTAGAAACTATCTTAGGGATGAGTAAGCCATGGCTTTTTTTTTTTTTTTGGAATTGGAAGAAGTCTACAGATAAAGGACATGAAAACCAAAATATACATTCTGGCATTGGAATCTAATTATTGCAGTAAACAGAAACACAGCATCTGGAAACAAAAAAAAAATAATGATAAGATTAAATAATTAGTTTCTATTTGGGTCCAGCTGTCAGAATTTTTCTGTACAGACCACATTGTCTGGTTTTGACTCCCAGTATGTCAACATGTTTACTAGGGTTCAGTCTGTGGGGGATTGGCTTGGGTAACAGATGATTGGAGGCTGGAGACATGCCGTAAGATATGGAAATAATATCAAAACCATCTGTATTATTTCTCTCACTTCTATGTCACTATGGGGAATACCTGTATCTATGCTACCTATTGATGTCTCTGTTGGTTTTCAAAAATTGAACATTGTAGAATATAATTACAAACAATATACAGTGGTGTGAAAAAGTGTTTGCCCCCTAAACCTAATAACTGGTTGGGCCATCCTTAGCAGCAACAACTACAATCAAGCATTTGCGATAACTTGCAATGAGTGTCTTAGTGCGCTGCTGAAGAATTTTGGCCCACTCGTCTTTGCAGAACTGTTGTAATTCATCCACACTGGAGGATTTTCCAGCATGAACCGCATTTTTAAGGTCATGCTACAGCATGTCAATAGGTTTTAGGTCAGTACTTTGACTAGGCCACTCCAAAGAGTTCATTTTGTTTTGTTTTTTTTCAGCCATTCAGAGGTGGTCTTGCTGGTGTGTTTTGGATCATTGTCCTGCTGCAGAACCCAAGTTGGCTTCAGCTGTAGGTCATAAACAGATAGCTGAACATTCTTCTTCAGGATTTTTTGGTAGACAGCAAAATTTATGGTTTCATTTATCACAGCAAGTCTTCCTGGTCCTGAAGCAGCAAAACAGCCCCAGACCATCACACTACCACCACCATATTTTACTGTTGGTATGATGTTCTTTTTTCTGAAATGCAGTGTTACATTTACGCGTGTTACAGTGTTACATTTACAGTGTTACAGATGTAATGGGACATACACCTTCCAAAAAGTTCCAACTTTTGTCTCATCAGACCACATATGTTTCTAAAGGCCTTGGGGATCATCAAGATGTTTTCTGGCAAAACTGAGACGAGCCTTTATGTTCTTTTTGTTCAGCAGTGGTTTTCATCTTGGGACTCTGGCATGCAGGCCATATTTGCCCAGTGTCTTTCTTATGGTGGAGTCATGCACACTGACCTTAACTGAGGCAAGTGAGGCCTGCAGTTCATTGGATGTTGTTGTGGGGTCTTATGTGACTTCTTGGAGCCGTTGCTGCACTCTGGAGCTAATTTTTTTTTGGCTGGCCATTCTTGAAAAGGTTCACCACTATCCCCATTTGTGGATAATGGCTCTTACTGTGGTTCGCTGGTGTCCCAAAGGTCACCAAAGCTTTAAAAATGTCTTTATAACCTTTTGGACTTGAACTCAGGTGTGACAAACCACAGCTATGTTTTTTTCTACGGCTGTCAAAAATAGCGTGTTAACGGCGGTAACTAATTTATTTTGCATACGCATCACGGCAAGCCACGGCTCGTAATGACGACAGACTGCGGCACAGTGTAGCTCCCCACAGAGTCACAGACTCTCTTTTTATTGTTATTCTTACCTGAACACATAAACAGCAGTGCAATTCCAACACCATATATGTATCTCGAACTCCAAGCAAACACGTCTCTAGTCCAATCGTCATTGCAACGACACTTCCTCATTGTCTCTCGACAGACCACGAGATGCATTCTCGGACAATCAAAACATCACAAAAACATCTTTAATATGCGTGTATGTGCGGTCTAAATAAACAGAAATGCAAAGAAAAACAGTAAGTGGATATTCTTATCACTCATTTTCTATCTCTTAATGCGGAAGTACAATTTCCTTAATTTAAGTATGCCCAGAAATCCCAGAAAATTCACTCAAAACATGTGAATTCAACTTAAATGACGTGTTGTCTTTGAACGCAATAAGGCAGTTAAAGTCTGATTCAAATATTCTGCTATTATTAAAGAAACCAGTGTTAGGTAAATAGATTTTCAGACATGTGTGCCATCTCTTAATTTGATTGACATTTTCAGTTCATTCGGTGCATAGAAATATATTAGATTGTACTTTATTTATCCCACAACAAGGAAATGTAGATGTTACAGCAGAAGAATATATATACTGTATATATACATATAAAATCGTGATTAATCTGATTAAAAATTATTATTTACATATGTTTGATGATCTGAAACATTTAAGTGTGACAAACATACAAAGAAATCAGGGCACAAACACTTTTGCCACACCATTGTATAACATATTTAAGCAAAGTTGATCAATCATGTCAAGGACCCTTTCAAGCCAGTGTATGTCACTGGCTCAAAATGACATTTTTTTTATAAACCAAATAATATAAGAACACCACCGCCTAGCATACAGTATGTTAACATTAGTGGTTTAAAAGAACAGTAAAGAAAAAAAATCACAATTATAAAGTAAACGAAATATAAATTGTGGTTCAGGTAGAATACGATGTGTTCATGGGTGTTGCTCATGATGTACATGCCTGTAGCGAGCACGCATACACAAAAGCTGTCCCACAAAAGCTTTTGTCTTATGTGGGGTGTGGCTTATGCTCGGAGTGGGGAGATGGCGGGAAATAATGCTTTGAGCACTTTCAAAAGTTAGCGCCCTCTACACAAACAACAAGGTGACATTGAAACAATGTTAATTCTCCATCAGAACGGTTGAAATTTCAATGCAAAACAGATGTTGACTCAACCATTGCCAAACTGGTGAAACTTGAAATGTTGACATCAGGGATATTGAGACAACATTGATATATAGTTATCCTGATTATGATTGACGGAGCACTGATATTTGGTATACAAGGTGATAATCCTGGATTTATGACTGACAGATCATGTCTTTATAGTTAACCAGGAGACCATCTTGGGGTAGCCAGTTGTGGTAACCAGCTCACTAACTTTGGCAAACAATCACTTCAACATCCGGGCGACCAAAAGTCCTGTATCCACCGGACATTTCCTGATTTACATCCTGTCCTGACTTTTGTTTTGGCTACAGAGTTACTCTGTACATAGTTACTGAGTTGATGTCTCGTAAAAATGGAGACGACATGCACAATGATGGTTAAAATTCTCAAGTTCTTGCAACTTTTGAGGGCACATTTTTCCCACCAATATTAGTTACGTTCCAAAACGTATCCACCATGTGACCTCAGGTCCCTCTGTCATTACAATAATTTCCGCGGCAGTTAAACATTTTTGAATGGTCTTTCTTTGAAATTTGGGTCTTTGGTTAGAGTATTTTGTAATACCATTTTCTATCCATAGATGTGGCATACTATTGAAATTATAAGGCATCTTTGAGTAAACTTCCAGTATCATTTAAACATCTCATTGTCAGGATGAGTGTCCTGGTTTTCGGTAATCAAAATACGGTCAGCCTATTTAACATTGCCTTACTGTATTCCCTTAAGTTCTCTTTCTTTGCTTCATCATGAAAAGATTTCCAAACCTACACCAACCTTTTGCAATATTATGAAGGAGCTCTTAATCATCCTCAGTACCTTCAACTTCTCCACTCCCTTGTTGTTCTCATTGTTTGATAAAATCTAGGCTTCAATGATATATGTACCTTTAACACTAACATGACCTAACTACATTTTTTGCCAGCAGTGAGACATCAAGAGCCAGATGAAACATTTTCTGTCAAGCTTAAATTATTTCTATTTTAAATGTTATGTATTTCTTATACTGATTATAAAACCTCAAGGGGAAATTCAATTAACACTCTGTTGTATATATTGTATTGCATAACATACAGAACCAGACCATAAACATGCAGACATGCATCCCCGCAACAATTTAATCCAACCCGCTTCACTCAAACTGGGGTTCGTGCAGAAACATCAAACCGTTCAAAATGATTAATATGAACTCCTTTCCCAGTGGGCTCTCTTGTATTTGTGGACGATATTGAAGTGGGCCAGAAGCCCAGAGGGCCTCCACTCTTTGGTCAGTTTAAAGGGGTTAAATGTGCATTAAACTGAAATAACTGAACAATATACATTGATTCATTATCTTCTTGGGAAAGCTACTAAACGATCAAGACTGACCCAGTCTCCCTGGCAAATTAGGCACACACCTGTAGAGAGAGGTAAGTTTATGTAATACTCCATGACACCTTAATACTGGACAATTACCTCACCACTGACATCGTCCTGGCTTGGTGAGGCAAAGCAAACTTTATGGAACACATTTAGCCTAGCGGAATCAAATTCAAATGACTGAAGGAAAGATCTGGGAGGTCTTCAAGAATCCCATGTTCAGGTTCAAAGCCAAGCCAGCCAATCAACCTCCAACCAGTAACTCAAGACTATTACGCCTTGGAACCAGCTAAGGTGATTTCAAAATCTGGCAAATAAAAATCCTTTTCTGTTATCATTTCTGTGGTTCAAGCAATCATTGCCAATGACAGGCTTCCATGTGGACTCAAGGCAAGGAGGTTCCATCCCTACTTCACTGTCTGGCTCGATGAGAGAAAGAGGCATTTAAAGCCAAGAACATATTTACACAGGCATGTAAGCACACGGAGCTGGAAACACACACAAACACATTATGGGTTTTGGGATCCAAGAAGCTTGGTCCGTTATCTTTTCAGACTGAGGTAGGGGGAATTGCCTCCTGCTAAGTGGCCCTCAGGCACGTACATGGTGTGCACTCTTGAATTACTGAGTGTAACCAGGAGAAACGTGATTAAGGCGAGCAGGAAAAACTCCTCCTCCAAAAAAAAAAAGACTGGAAAAAATGCATACATAAAAAAAACAACAGTAAATACAGCAATTGCAAATATACTGTCATTTAGTCATAGTTTTCGTTTTTTTGGCTTATGTGCTTCAAAGGTAAATCACAGCATTTCAAATGGAACTTGACTAGGAGCAGGATTGCTATATATTAGCATGTTGGGGAACAGTGCCAAGCGGTTTTCCTCTAGTGTGTTAACGTTTCTATGAATCAATTCAGACACCACAGGCGCAAATGACGGATGGACTAACTGAACTTCTCTGCTCTGTGAGTCAGACTTGGGCCAGCCCAAAGCAGAGTCAAATCGTCCATCCAGTTTTTTTGGTCTATAGCTGTCTGGAAAGAGGATGACGCTGGGGTGATAATCTAAAAAATCCCCCTTATGGCGGTGAATGGGAACTCAAAAGTGTTGTTGGCGGTAACGTGTGTGCGTGTGTGTGTGAGAGAGTGTGTGTATAGTGATTTATTACTTGGGTTTTAAGTGGTGATGGTTGCTTTCCCTATGGATATGCTCACACAAAGATGGACATATTGTTAAAGTATATCATTACAGTAGATACACAGATACTCCACCTGCGTCTGTAGTGGTCAATGTTGAAACTGCCGACTTTACATTTGATCTTTGTGTACACATCTTGGATATCAACTGAGGCACTCAAGTCCTCTAGTTCACTGACCATGCAGACTTCTGTTGAAAAAGAATAGACAAAACGTCATATTGCATTTTCAAGTGCTGACCTGCATGCATTGCAGATTGGCTGCACATGAATACTGAAAATGGAACACTGTTAATGATGGGAGAGGCTCTTTTTTGTGTTTGTTTTAATGGTCACACTTTTATGCTGGCAAACGAGTGAATGAGTAAAGTGAAATTACTCAAGTATAGACCCTCAGCTTGCCAAAATGAGGACCGAGCATGTCACAAAATACTGATTGCTCACAAAACATGTATTTATATACAGTAGATGGATACTGTATGCATTCCTCACTGCACCTTGTGTGAAAATTAAACTACACACCGCAGGGAAAATACGTTTCATGCTCTACAATCTGATTACGTTTGTACTGAAGCAAGCCTTGGAGCTTAGCTGATCATTGTCATTGTTTCCACTGAAAAAGTCCCACAGTCACAGATGTTGCCTTGTGGTGATTTTGAGAAAGAGTGGTTCTTAATGGCTTCTTAACATTGGAAAAACAAGGCTCGTCAGCTTTATTGTGGATACTGTGTGGAAAAAACATCCCAAGTTAGTAGTCAGAACACTCACAACAGAAGTAATTAAATGATACCTTTCATAAGGAACAGGTCTACATCTTGTCCATTTATTAAACAAACTAGGGATGTCCGCCCGATATTATTGGCATAAAAGTTACATCGGTTCACATCAGTATTGGTGTTTCTGCCGATATTGCTATCAACAGGCAGGTGATGACATACTCCACACAGCAACATGCTTGCTACCTCAGTATGTACACGGTCTTTAAATATTTCAGAGTTTCACACTTTATTATTTATTATACATTTAAAAATGTGGGTAAGTGAAGAGCTGGACAATATTGGTATATTGGATATCGGTATGAAAGGCGATACCGAGCATCTCTTATCCAATTTACACAAAGGCATGTCATTGCTGTCTTCACATGATCATGTGTATACAATTTCTGTATACAATTGTGTATACAATTTCTGTTTTCCGTTTTCTGTATCATGCGCAGAGGAGCAGTTGTGGCACGCCTTTATTTAGACTTTGTGGATTATTTTTGGAGTCCTTCTATTGCTTTCTATTCTGGAATGTGGTGGTTAGCAAATGTAGGGCTCAGAATTATCAAACTTTGACGCAAGAAACAATTGGTTACAATGTTGTATTTTTTGGAGTGAAACTCTCTTAGCAAGGTGCAATGATGCAATTTTCATAGCTTACAGACTGTTGGTTTTGAAATCTGGTGGGAAGATGTGCAATGTTACAGACATCCATTCATAGGTAAATTAAGCCTTTCATCACCACAATAAATTGGAAGGGGGCACGGCACAGTGCACTTGGATTAATCACCCATTTATTTATTTGTCTGTTCCATTTATCTTCTTTCTCCGCAGCTGTTCCTCTTTTCTTAGCCTTCAACAGTTAAATGATAAGACAGCAGACGGCACTCAGAATACAGAGATTACTAATTTTTATTCAATGTCTTCACCGCAGAAGTGAACAGAAAGCAAGGATCAAATGCATTTTGCGTGGCAAATCAAAAACTAGCTATACAAACCTTTGGTGTGTACTGTTTATTTAAAAATGAAACCAAATAAAAGTAAAAATATTGTCTTGTATATACAGTGGTACCTCGTTTTCTGTTATTAATTTGCTCAACAAGGTTCCACAAAAAAGTAAATGTACGGAAACCAAGGCAATTTTTCCTGGTAGGAAATAATGACAATTCATTCAATTAATCCATACCAGACACCCAATAATATTAACAAAAAAAATATTTTATAGAGAATAATTATAGCTTACATGCAGAAAACAATGCAAAATAATGGAAGGAACTTACTGCTGATGCAGACATTCCGTAAATATCCTGGCGAGAATTCTATAGTGTTTCTCACTTTCTTTATCAAAGTGCTGGCACTAGCAACATTCTTTGACCCCGTGGCGGGTTATTTAGCAGTCACACTCAAGAATAATGCATGGAGAGTAGGTCAGGAACACATAGGGTGCTTTGTTTGGGCACTCGATTTCACTGAATGATACAGTACAGGGAAAACAGACTAGATTGTTACGTGCAATACTTTACAAAAACCGAGGTAATGTATGAAAACTTTAGGGTAAAGATTTTTGATGCAATATTACATCTAATATTGAGAAATATTATATAAGAAACACATACCTGTCTTTTTTGTTGTTGGGTCAGGAGCAAACAGTTTAACAATAATCTTGGGTAACATCCACTGCATCCAAAGGCTGACCTTTCCACTAGTGCCACCGATGCTGCTAGTTTTCTGCTCCAGTGTCACTGTGTCTGCAAAGGGACCATCATCACCTGCTGGTACTGAATCACCCTGAGAAGCAGAGGAGAGAATAAGGGCTGTTCAGAAGATGACCCTATGGTTTTGACCTGAGTACTATGTCAGTGTACATTTTGTTTTAAAAATGATCAATTAATGTAAGTACCATTCCAAAATGCCCCCAATTATGATTTCTATTTTGTGACTGAATATAATAAACATTCATATGCTTGTATTCCTATGTCAGACAAACACTATGGGGATCACTACAATGAGAATAGTTTGTGTCCATGTCTTAAGAGTAAATCTGTTTTCAAACATATTTGCTTGGCTGGAAAGCGATCGACCTGCAAATAAACACTGTGGTTTGAAGCTCTTGAAAATGCGTGAATTTTTTTTTTTTTTTTTCCGACAGCTTCTCCCATCACTGCCTTGTAATGACAGATTATGTCATGGTTATTGAGCCTGGCTGTCGCTGGTGGCGAGGTTATCAACAATCTCAATTAGAAACGCCACAGCTGCTTGGATGATTACAGTGTCTTTAAGAGGATCCAGATGAGGAAACTATGTCCCCATTCCACTGTTGGGGAAGGATAAGAGCACTACACTAATTTGCAAATTGAATTTAATTGCACAGTGTCTGACTACAAGGCTCTGTGACAATCCTATTATATAAGGATTATTATTATATTATTATTATATATTATATTATACAAGGACAATCCTATATACATATATATATATATGTATATATATATATATATACACACACACACACACACAAAACACTCATAGATATACAGACAGACAGATATATAGATAGATAGAGCACTTGTGCTGATTTAAAATCATATTTGCCATTACAGTGTATGAGGACCACAAGAAACTGATGAGAAACATGTGGTCCATTAAATATATTTGCTTTTAAGCGGAAAAAAGTTGAAGCACTTTCGCAGAGTATAAAGGTTTCAAACCAAATCTGATTAAAGACATATCAGCAAGGCTGGTGAAAAAAGTTGAGGTACCGCTGCAGAAGAAGAAGAAAAAGAAACGTAAAGTAAAGTGGTATCACTACAACATGAATGATACCACTTAAATCCCAACATGATTCACTTAAATGCTTTGCAACAGACCAAGATCCTCAGACTGAAGCAATTCATTACCTTATAACTGGCATTTGTTCCAATCAATTATCTAAACTGTAATTATATGTTGCCATGCAATCAAACAAGGTCAATGTGTGTCGGTGCGCCTCACAGTATGCAAGAACTGGCAAGAGAGTAACATGTGCCAAGTAGTAATAGTACTCATTCAATAAGATATTTGGGGGACTAATTGTTGAGGGTCAAAAAAATAAATGTGTGTGTGAGTTATGAGTTTGCAGCCCAATCGGCAGCCGCAGAAACAGAAACTAAGAGATATCAAAATTGAACCTGGACACCTTTAACCCATCCATCCATTTTCTATACCGCTTATTCCTCATTAAGGTCGCGGGGGCATGCTGGAGCCCAGCTGACTCCGGGCGACAAGCGGGGTACACCCTGGACTGGTCGCCAGCCAATCGCAGGGCACATATAGACAAACAACCATTCACACTCACATTCATACCTATGGACAATTTAGAGTCGCCAATTAGCCTCATCTGCATGTTTTTGGAATATGGGAGGAAGCCGGAGTACCCGGAGAAAACCCACACACACACGGGGAGAACATGCAAACTCCACACAGAAATGCCCGGGGGAGAATCTAACCCAGGTCTTCCCGATCTCCAAGCTGTTACTGTGTTGGCCAACGTGCTAACCACTAGACCACCGTGCGGCCTGACACCTTTAACCTAAAAATAAAAATGCAAACCTGAAACAACTCATGGATTAAGATATAAAAAAAAGCATTATGCAAGAATAAATTTGAAAAAAAAACAACAACTTTGGAATAATGGAATAATAACAAAACAAAGTAACAAAATTGCCACTACTCCCCTCTTTTCAAGGCCATAGCATGTTGTGCTGGTTAAGGCGTGTTTTGACACATTCCTGAGTTGCAAAAATACACATATTCTATGTTTTCCACATCTTTATAAGCCAAATTGTGAAGTATACAGTTTAATTTTGGGGCCGCCATGCTATAAACAGGCTGAGAATCCAGGTTTATTTTCTCTGCAGAGTTTGTCTTTGCTCATCAGAGGGTTCCAAACACTGGCGGACAACAGCAGGCCGGGAGGACAGGCAGCGTGAGAGGAAAAAAAAAATTGAACAATGTTTAGAGGTAGATAAGTGTGATGAAAACAGTTGAATGATAGATTGAGGTGACAGCAGAACAACAATGAAATTAATGTTGGCATAGGATTTAAGATGTTTTAAATCTGTAGTAAAACATTGGCTTTAAAGAAATTATCGTGAACATCCAAATGCAACTCCAACACAGCTCCATAGAACAAGACTTTTAAGTTGCCTCCATCATCAAATTTGGGCAATTTTATGTTTATTTCAAATATTTAGTAGTGTTTTGGGAAAGGTGGAAGGTAGTGATGTGCGGAGTGGGAGAGCTTTCTGGCCCTTTCTGTGAGTGTGGTTGTGTTGTGGAAGATTATCATCTGTGGTTTGTCAGAAATGTGACACAAAAATGGCGTTTGTTGAGGATTTGTGTGTTTGTCAGTAATGATTGTTTATAGTATGGTATAAAAATAGACTTAAAAAACTTTCTATCTCTGGGGTGGGGTGTGATGGTATGGATATAGTTAAAGAATAAGTACGGTACTAGGAAGGGGGTCAGGAGGTGTGCTTCTTGGGGAGAGTGTGCTGCCACAACTGCTGAGAATTATCAAAACAGCTCCCACATTCTTGCTCAATCATCAACCTCCCACAGGACCAAACACTTCTACCAATGTTTGTATTTAAGTAAACAGTGACAAGTGGGACTCTGTGTTATAGACACACCATACCATAAGTCCTTCACTGGCTAACCGTATCCTTGCCACTGAGTCCACAAATGACACATTGATAAATGTTGATGGCTCTAAAATGAATGCAGACACAAATGCACATTGCCATATGGTTTGAAACATTTTTTTTTTCTTGAATAGGTGTTCAAACTGACTCACTTCATTGCCTCTCAGATGTCATTATGGTGTTTCTGTGATCCCAGAGGGCCACACGTTTCTAACAGGTTTGACGTGGTCATAGGGTATTCATTAAATCACTGGCTAGTTGCCACAGCTTAATAACACAAACACTCATCTAAACCATCATTTTAATGCAGCTGGCTTTTCAGCCTCTCACAAAAGTCACACTATACACACATTTCTTTTTGGCTAACATTTAGGGCTGTCAAATTATTCAATTTTTTTTTAAATCAGATTAATCAGAGTTTTCAAATGAATCATGATTAGTCACCATTTGCAAGTATGTCTAAAATATGCCTATTTTTACCTTATTTTATTAAAAGAAAGATAAATGACTGGACAGGAATATATTTAACAGGTCCAAATGAACTGAAAATTTAAAACAAGATAAAATATACCACATGTTTGAAAGCCTATTTGCCCAAGACTAGTGGCTTTTATAGTAGCAGAACATTTGAATCACACTTGACTTCGAGGGTGTGGTGCTCTGCCGGGTGTTTGGGTGTTTGTTGCCACCTGTCTTTGTGCTTCGCTGGGCTGTTTTCCACGTCTTTGCCTTTCCCCTATCTAGCTACGGGCGTGTCGTGGGTGTCACTTCGATGAGTGGCGGGGCCCGGCAGCTGGTTAGCTGATGGTCTCGCCTTCTCTGTACTGGTGTTCTGCCGGAGCTGGGTGCTTGGCCTCCCTGCGGTTTGTGGGCACAATGCTTCCTCTCCGAGGATTTGCTGCCCGGCGGGTGTCGGCCAGCACGGTGTGGTGGGTTGCCTTGCTGCTCATCTGTTCATCAGACTGCTTGCTTTGTCTGCCTTGCTTGGGTCGTCCTGTCGTTATGGCAGGGGGAGGGAGCCTGGTGTTTTCATGCTCCCTAGCGGTCAGCGTTGTCTGCTGCTTGGGATATGGGTTGTGGGTCTGGAACCCAGGGTCCCCTACCCATTTGTGCTGTGGGCGCCCTTTGCAAGGTGCCGCAATGCGGCTTCCAGATGAATCGGGGTAGCGACCATGGTGTTGGTGTGTGTGCGTGCTTCCTGTTTTGTTTTTTTGTTCTTTTTTACTTATTTATTTTTTATTATTATTATTATTTATTTATTTTTTTGGGGGGGGTGCGACTCCGGGGCTCCATTGGGGTGGCGTCGGGGCTGGCGCTCCCAGTCGTGGTCGGGCTTCTTTCCTGTCGCTGGGGGCGTCTCTGGGCAGCATGTAATGATATCTAGATGAACAATACTATTAGCCCCAATGGCTGGACAGGATAAAAAAATAAAAGAAATAGGGTTGGCCATCAACTCTTGAGCATCAATGAGAACCGGGACCAACATTCTAGTTCTCCCGGGATTGTTAAAATTTAAAAATTCTGATTACTAGTTTCGATGCCCAGTCCACCGACTGAAAAAAATAGCCGCAAACACCAACGAAGAAGCAACTAGTGAGCACCATGGAAGAAAGTGGTCGGCCCAGTGCAACATTTGCAACACAATAATACTGAATATGATATGTGCATGACCAACATGATTAAACACCTCCAGATTCATAGTGTTGAAATAACAGAGTGCCCCGTCTTTGACTACGACGGACTTCCTCTAAGCAGTCAGAATCAGAGAACTGCCTGCAGCATCAAACACTCACACATGAACAACAGCATATGCGGAAATGTTTTTTCATTAGTTTTTTTTTTAAAGTAAACATCTTTTGTGAAAGTGTACTCTTGTGAAAATAGATCTGTGAGAAATTAATCATCAAGTTGATAAAAACTTCATAACATTAAAAACTTCATGGCACCTTCGTTTAATCCACGGAAACTTTTATGACCCTGCCTCTTCAAAGCATCAGAATCAAGAATTGTTTGGAACCAGATTTGAAACAAAGAATCGCAATCGGAAGTGGAATTACTCAAATTCAAACGATGGCCAGCCCTGGTCATCACAGAGGTATGGCTTGCCATGATATGCATCCATTCATTTTGATGTAATTATTAATTAAATTAATTTGTTAAATACTTTAAATATCTTAACAGTGCACGCCACTACTAAAGCCCCTATTTCACTGCCTTTAAAAGTTGTCTATTTCCAAATTGTGGAACTGTCACAGAACAAGAGTGTTGAAGTCAACCTGGCATTTTCATCCTGGCAAAGAGTAATAATAAAATAAAATAAATATTAAATACATAGAATTATATGGTATAATTATAATAAAATAAAAATATACAATATTATTATATATTACAATTCTAATAAAATACAAATAATAACGCTAAGCTTTATTCGTACTATTTCCAAATGCACTGCTGGATACACAGTAAGCATTATAAGCTGTTTTAGACTCACTTAAGTGTACATGGTTTATCTTTTGTAGACAGAACATGCTCAAACTCTTTTACCTCACTTGTGTACCTGACACAAGTGTTGTACTTTAACTGAGGACACGTTTATTCCCAGGCTCAGAGTGATGTGTGGAAATAAACTTTGAACAGGTACATTTCTGACACACTTGCTTAACAGCTTAAAAACAATCATCAGTTTTAAACCTTGTAGCCAAATAAGTACAACAAACCTCGGTAGGGGATCCAACATCTGCCGAGGGGCTATAGGTACTGGTGTCTGGCAGAGCTGTACCAGCACTGCTGCGGACTGGAGAGGATGGAGTGGCACCAGTAGGGGGCTCTGGGATACTGGTGGTCTGACGTAAAATGCCATGCCTTTGGAGGCGAGCCCATGTAGAAGTCCAGTTGAGCAGGAGATCATATGACAGCTGAATCTGTGAGGAACACAAACAAAGAAAAAAAGTAAGAATGAAATAGGAAAAAATGAAAATACACATAGCTCCCATTAAAAAACACAACATATAATATAATATAATAATATTAGTATAGTATATCATTCAAATAATTGTAACCACAAATAGAAAAGAACTAAAAATGGCATGGTTTCCTGTACTATAAGTTTCTCATGCCAATTAATACCTGTTTTATTTTTCTTGCAATTTTGGGGCCTAAAGTGGACCACGTCTACACGGCTTAATACATGTATCAGCACATGCAGACCACTTCTCCAGTTGAGTGAATTAAAAGATAAATCTGCATGACACACCACAAGTCTTAACATTTAAAAGCAGATTCAAATGTATTTTGGCCAAAGTCTGACTCAAACAGCTGCTTTAGGGAGTTCTCGTGTAGTTGAAGTCATTACCACTGATTTGGCTTGGCAGTTTGGTAGTTATGTGACACTAAATCTCGTTAAAGCTTGAAGAGAAGACAGAGTAAAAGGAATAGTAGCCAGCAATGGACCACAATCCATCCCCCCTCGTCTCTTGAACTTATCACTGATTGTTTTTTTGTGACCCGACATTCTGAGACTGTTAAAAAAAAATGATGCACTATTTATCTGTTGAATGTGCCATCATTTGTAAGACGCAACATGCTGATACAATTTTTCTTTTTCTTCATAACACAGTTCTGACAGGATTAGCCACAGAGGAAATTTGTTTTGTCTCATCAATTTCCCCCGAACAAAAAAAAAACAAAAAAAACACCACAGTAAGGAAAAATTGGAGGCTTGGCATCAAAGTGTTCTCAGCAATATATCATGTCTTCACTTGAGGCCCTAACTTTAAACAACAGCAAAGCCAAAAACATGAGTGGAAAACATGACAGGGGAAAGCAGGGGTCGTGGTGCTTTCACTTATTCATGCATTCAGCTAAGATTTATTTAGAAAAGTGGAGAGCTCTAAAAAGTAACACTTTCTAAGCTAAGCTCGAGCTTTCAAAAGTAGCCCGTCTAAGGCAAAATGTGGGTCCTTTGAAGACAGAAAGCACACAGACACATGAGCATGCATTGGCATAAGTCAGTACAGCTGCATAGGTTATTTCAAACATGTCTACAAACACCTACTAAGGACAGGGCAAACAAAGCACCAGGCCTGGAGAATATGCAGAGTAGAGAATAAAAAGTTAAGAGAATGGAGAGTGACAATAATTTGTCTTCTCATTTCATTCCTTCCTCTCTATTCTCTGTAGATCTGTCATCTTCCCTCTGCCATCGTCATAATTCTACCCATTTCCTTGTAAAGAAAAGCAGGGTTGGTTCAGCAACTACTGTCTGGCCTACAGGCAGGTGGGGCCACTCAAAGATGAGCCCACAGACAAATGCTTACATGAGCTCACAATACAGATGCCACATTTCATGAGTTAGGAAAAAAAGAGCTGAACATTTGGAGGGCTGCGTTCTCCAAAGAGCTGTCATCTGCAGATCAAGAGGAGTGCTAGGCTGCAGTAGTACAACCTGGAAACTGAACAGAGGCTCCCACAGTCATTCATAAAAACACACATGAAAGATGGGAGAGTATACAGTTCAGATGGTTAGTGCTCTTGTCCCTTTTTCTACGCACAATTTATATAGATACATAACCAGTTGGACACTTCGCAGTGTGTGTGGTAGCATAAAAACACATGTAGAGATACACATGTGCTGCATGTGTTTTATTTGTGTACAGTGTTACATCTAAGATTAGAGCAAACATCCATCAGAGGCTGATTACCTGCTGGAACCTATCCGGATCAAGTTACACAGAGTGCTTGTAATGAAGCCTGGAAGATGCTTTTGCATAGTCACTACACCATCCAATCCGCCTTAATTGTTTTAAAACTCTTTAAGGTTGAGGGTGTGACATCCAATTCTCTGCCGAAACTCTACGAGGCAGTGTTTTCCAGAAAGTAACCGTGACACTTGTTGACTATTTAGCTTGTTAGCTTTCTTCGTCACTAGTAAACATTGGTAATCAAAGAGATGAACAGTGTTACTGGAGCTGGAACTAATCAATGTGTTACAACAAACACTGGGAGTGCTTGCGGCTTCCCAGCATGCTTTGTGGCACTTGCTTCTCAAAACGTTGCTTAAGCTACATGTTTAGAGTTAACATAGTTGTTATTATTCTCCACTAATAAGAGTTGCCCTGGGTATGCGTTATCTACCTGTTGCATACCTGTTAAGTTGCTGTGTGATGGTTGTAGCGGTATTTCTTTTGTGACACTGTGAGTCAGACTGTTATGATGAGTAAATGGCCTCCTGTTTGTTGACGAGCTAGTCACTTGGTGGAAATGTACTGAATACTTTATATGGCCCAGCCTCACCCACACTTTACCTCCAGCGGCCCCCAGTCGAGTTGAGCTTCAGACCTCTGGTTTTGACTCAGGCACAACAGTCACAACACATACTGTATAAAATGCTGTCACACCCTTTAAGGCAGAAATTTGAAAGCTGCACAGATGTAAAGTGAATTATGTCTGTAAAATAGTCTTCTGGAGAATATATTTAAATATCTCTTAACTTTTGTATTACTAGATGGTGTAATTGCCCTGTTTGTGAATACTGAGAGATGTCATTGCGTTACTGAACTATACGGGGGAAAAAAAGGAAACTGAGCATTGAACTACAACAACAGATCAGCAAACCTTCTTATTTCTGTACACCTAAGGACACAACTTCTCATCTCAGCATTATTGTGATCCTTGTGTGCAGATTTAGGACATTGCCACTTATACTACAAGCAGCAATGCAAACAGCAGCAGTAATTCTAACAAAGACTAAGAAGCTCCTTTGTTCTGAAGGGGTAGATTTACTCTGGCAGCACTTCTTAAAGCGCTGTGGCATGGCTTGACTCATCATTATGAGAGGAGAAAAGAAGAATGGGAGAGAGGAGAAGAAACTACAAAAGAAAAGAGTTTTCACTGCATGTAATGACTCAGCATATTATCACAATAACCTACCAGCAATGTCAGACATAGCCATACCATTTGATAGGAATTAAATACAAAACAGGCAAAAAGACAATTTCCCAGACCCACTCTTCAAATATCTGGGAAAGTTTTCACCACCAACAGATTGCCGACTTTCATTTGTTTCTGGTATCCATTTCCCTCATTATCACCACGGCACGGTCAGAAACATTAAACTCTGTGACCACTCAAAGGGCTGCCCCAATAAAGTGTTTACAGAGAACCTAATTTAATACAGCTAATGCAATTGAGAAAAAAAACAAAACATGTGCAATGGTACAAGTAGATGTGATTATAGCCCAGAAACAACACAGTCAACTAACTGGGAGACAAAAACATGCCCTCTTTCAAGTCTGACTGTAGAGTAAAGTACACTACAGTATATTAACACCATGTTCAACGATGTGGATGAGTCAAACAATCCACTGGATTGCTTCATTCAGACCCCAAAACATTTGTCCAAGACAAATGAGGCAACACACGTTCGTTTACACTGTCATTTCCATGATAATCACACAAGGTAAGAGCAGTTTGTTTCTTGGAATCAAATCAAATAAAAAAAATATGATAGAAACGGACTGTTTAGCTTGAGCATTCAGGTAAGATGATATTACAAATAAATCATGGAACAGCAATGACTAATTTGGGTGCATGTCAACTGACCTGAGGGTTGGAGCACTTGACTCGGACTGGCTGCAGATCAACATGGAGACATACAACAAAGGAGTGCCTTCCTTCTGAACAGTTTGGTGGCTTATTTGATGTGACTGCCAGTGTGGAGGTACACCCCATTGGTTCGACGAGGCTCAGGCTACGTTGCTGCCCCAGCAAGGTGTACACACTAAACTGACTCAAGGTTATTGTCCATGGGAAAGCATCACCTGGTGGGGGAATACATCAAAGAAAACAAGGGCATATGAATATCTAAACAAAATATATTTAAAAAACCCATAGATAAACAGATGAAACAGGATACATTTTCAGTAAATATATGTAGATATTGTAATATTACGAGACACATGCCATGTTAAAGGGTTGCAGAGCTCATTCTTAAAATATTTTGTTCAACCTGCCAATCTGGTATTGCCATTCAAGACGAAAATGAATAAATGTCTTCTGACCTCAGACTAGTCAAATACATCACCTGGGTGCATGAATACGTACAATGTTACCATGGTAATTCTAATCAGTAGTTTTTATTGCACGATAATAAGGAACACAGTGAACGTCAACACAAGACAGGAGTGTCGCGACATGAGCAAGTGCCGACACGGCAGACAGGCGTTTCCGGTGCATGTTTATGAAAATAAAGCGAAGTGAAACATTTTTATGATATTTTAAATTGTTTTCAAACTAACTGTGCATAAATAATAATCTATACATGTGTTTATATAGCATATGCAGTGTATACATTAACACAATATATTACTTAACATTGTTTTCAAGTTAATTTTTGAGGTGTGGCGGCTTTTGTTTTGTAGTGGCGGGCCACCACCATCAATTATATGCAGCGGAAACCCTGAGCAAGCTAGTTGTTTTTTCAATATTACAAAGGTTAGGTGGTCTGTCATTTAGTAGTAATTGAGTAGTGGTCTTTTGTCTAAACACTGATCTTGTTCTTTTTCTAGATGACTGTAGAAAAGTCCATCTTTAGGAGGATAAAAAATGGAATTAAGGAACATCATTCCCAAGGGTAAGAATACTGCTCAAACCAATTCTTGCAGCAATATCTCCAAGACAGCTGATATATGTATTCGTATGCCCAATGTATTTGTCTGATGTCACTGAAGGTTTGAAAGAAAAAAGTGGGGTGCCCTCTACTTTTGTTACTCTGAAGAAAAAACACTGCCTGCCGGTCAGACCTTATGTCAACTTTGCCAGGTGTGCCGAACACATGTGCAGGCATCGATCTCTCAAAGTTGGGTCTACTTAAGTTTGTTTATCTTTTGTCATGGTAAATGAGTGGTATTCGGTCAAAGGTTATCCAAATGATGAAAAACACCAATAATTTAAATTGTTAATAAAAACAAAAGTAAATACGTAATCGGTAGTTTACTGTATCTGGTATTTAACCACAAGGTGTATTCAAGCTTTGCTAATGGTAATGGTTTAATTTATTTTGAACATGCATAAAAGTCACATGGAATACATCACATAGTACAACTCACAGTTCCACATGTCCAAAAAGGAGTAGGAAGAAGCAAAGCTTATTTAATCCTACCCTCCATACTGGCCACATCAATTACAGTACATTTGTACACTTCCTGTGTTTGAAATGTGTTTGAAATGTACTCTTTACCAATTTTAAATACACATGATAAGGCAGTATAACAATGTGGTAAAATAGGAGTCAAGGTTTGTAACATAATTTTGTATCATAATTTATAATGATAAATATATAATTATAATAACTGATGAGGGGTTAATAGTTGACAAAACATAGTTGGTTGATGAGTGACTACAGACAATGTTTTTAAGAGTTGTAATCGTATTTTTTTTTTTTCCCTAAGGTCATGTTTCGCCTCTCTTATTGAGAAGATTTGTATTAAGTTTTTGGGGAGCAGGTTATTGTTTGCTTTATGCAAGATGTTGTGTACAAGAAAATGTACGAGATCTGCAAACTTGAAAAATTGTGATTTTAGGAATAAACGGTTGACTGAGTGCCTTTCAAAGAAAGCATTTCAAGATGTACACTGTCAGAAACCTACCTTCTTCTAGGATGGGCTTGGAGACCACAAATGGTAGCTCTTGCAAAGGTTCCATGTACTTATGCCCAGCACTGACAACACTGATCTGGGGCAGGCAGACCACAAGGGTTCCTGGCATTGACGCTTGGTTGTGGTACCAGCTTCGCACAGTACCAGGGATGTCACCAAAGATGATAGTGCTTGGTGACGGAAGACTGTCATTGGGGAGGAACACACAACATGATTGCAGCTCCAACTGTAGAGAAAAAAACACATGACATTAATTATGACTGTCAATCAAAAAACAGGAATTCACCATTTATATTCATAATCTTTTGGCTTCTCCCATCAGGGGTCACCACAGTGGGTCACTCAAATTTTGTTTGGCTTTGATTTTACCACCCTTTATCTTGCAGGTACATCTACTTGTTTAATTTATCACACAACGTTCTCCCGTCACATGTTCTGATACATTTACAAGGAAATGCGAATGAGGCTTGAGTGTAATGAGTTGTAATTAAATGAAGATTAAGAAACATTTACGTTTTAGACTCCCGCGCTGTACAACTCAGAGATACACCCCGGCTACCTCGTGCCTCGCGCATGCGTGATGCATCTGCAATTTGGATTTGTAGAACTACACTGTGCTCTCTGTGTGCGGGAGCTGACTGTCCACTGACCACTTGTGACTGCTTTGGGGCAGAGCGGACCTCTCAGCAGCACCCGCTGCTGTTCAGTGAGAACAGAAACAGCAGAACACTATGTGCTTTCACTTTTAAGTCTCCAAATACAAGAAAAATCACAGACGACGCCAGAAAAAGTCGCTAGATATGTCGGTAGTCGCTTTTGAGAAAATTCATCGCCAAGAGGGTTTGGAAAGTCGCGAAGTTGTCAACACTGGCTGTACCTTGACCGTTTAAAATAAAAACATGAAAATAAACATGAATAGATATATATTAATCCATTTATTATTTGAATGTTTAAGAACTGAATGCATCATGTATGTTTCAACATGGCACTCTAGTCATTTTAATATAAAACACACTTTTATAGTGTGTGTGTGTGTGTGTGTGTGTGTGAGGGGGGGCCTCACAGGGGCAGCCATCAAAGTAGGGCAGCCCAGACTTTTACGGTCCCCAGCCACCTCTTCCAGTTGCACGAGGGGGATACCGAGGCATTCCCAGGCCAGCTGTGAGACATAATCCCTCTAGAGCAAGGGTGAGCAAACTGCGGCTCAAGCGTCTTAATCCGGCCCACCGGCCATTTCCAACTTCCCTTTTTTAAATCTTTAACATTGAAATGACAACAGCATGACTTGCAGTGCCATTGTGGCACACTTGAGTAAATAGTCAGATGCAACCTGTAGCTTGTACAAAAAAAGCCATCCAAGCAACACAACACATCAACACACACAACTCACAAAGTAACTACTACAACATGTGGGCGTATACTGTAAGTAAATATCTTCGCACAATAACCATGGCAAAAAAAACCCAAACATATATTTCCATCACAAGGTATGCTAGGTAGCTTGTGGTACTCTTCCTCCCAACATTTTGCCGTGTTTGTCACATTTTTGCTTGATGGCAAAATACAGTACGTCGATGTCATCAGAAAGTAAACAAGTAGGAGTTAACATACTCTTGATCCGATGTTTTTTGTTCATAGTTCATATTGTTGCCGCTGGACTTCCCAGCATGCCTTGCAGGCATTTGGAAATACGTTTTAAATTACGATTCAAAAAGTTTGCCCACCCCTACTTGAGTGTCCGAGGTCTACCCCGCGGCCTCCTCCCAGTTGGACATACCTGGAATATCTCAACAGGGAGGCTTCCAGGAGGCATCCAGACTAGATACCCAGGCCACCTCAACTGACTCTATGTGAAGCAGCAGTGGCTCTACTCTGAACTCCTCTTGAATGACTGAGCTCCTCACCCTATCTCTGAGGGTGAGTGCAGCCACCCTACGGAGGAAACTCATTTGGCCACCTGTATTGGCAATCTTGTTCTTTCAGTCACTACCCAAAGCTCATCAACAGGTAACTGTGGTGTACCTCCAAAAACGCTTTATGAATCCAATCCATGGTCTCATGTTTGACTTGTGTGTGTCTCACATATAAGCAACCAGTGTGAAAACTGCACTTCTCAGAACAAACCTGAAACCCAAACCAATTTGGTCAAGCTCAATGCTGAGGCCTGGGTGTTGGCATATATATGTCTCTCCATGACCAGGCATTGATTCCGGATGGAAAGTATGTGTAGAGATGTTGTGTATGGAGTAGATAAAATCCTGGAGGGATTGGATGGGAGGTAGGGAAAAGAAAGGGGTTTGGAAGAGCTGTGGGGAATCCAGTGTTTGTGTTCAAAGTAATTATGTGGTTGCATACACAGTGAAAATAGAATAATGAATAATGTTTGAACTCAGCTGGGTGAACAACAAATCTGTATGGGCTTCGTGTCTCAACTTAAGGTGTAGAAGTTCAGTTGAGACTGTGCACGGTCATGTATGGTATTCCCCACAACTATGTTAAACAGCTCTGTAACAAGCCAATAAACACAGCGATGGAAGTCATTAGGCTGCATGACTCGTTAGAATGAGCTGACGGACATGTCAGGCTAGGGTATGTTTGGTGAGAGAGAAAGCATGAGCAATGTCAGGACAGGAAACTAACAAGGATGCCAGGATGACTGATGGTTTGTTCCATCAGATGCTAGGGAGGTGAGGCCCATAGCCGCCACATACAACTAGACTCAAGGGTCACTCGTAAAGCCCTGTAAACTAATTCATATTTTATCCATAATAGAATAGTGGAAAATGTATAATTCATTGAGGACAAACCCATGGAAAGGTAGCTTTTCCAAGTGCTGCTAAGGGAACGTTCTAAAATTAGAAATGGGCACAAAAAATAGCTGAAAGCCAAGAGTGTAATTGCACTGTGGAATATCGGTTACACAACTCTGACTTCTGTGGAGTTCAGGATAAAATGAAAATAAAACAGCAAAAATAAATGATAGATGGTCTCCTGAAATGACTCTGGTACAACAAACATTTTCATTACAGTCCCCTGTTAGTAAAAAGTTAAAAAATTGAAACAAGCCATAATTTAAAATAATTTTTTACATCATGACAAAGTTGTATTTATTTACAGGTCCTACCTCACGTATGATCATGAGCTTCGGGTAGTGACCGAAAGGACACGATTGTGGGTACAAGCGGCGGAAATGAGTTTTCTCTGCAGGGTGGCTGGACTCGCTCCTTTAGAGATAAGGTGATAAGCACAGTCATCCGGGAGAATCTCTAAGTAGAACCGCTTCTCCTCCACATTGAGAGGAGCCAGGTGAGGTGGCTTGGCAATCTGGTCAGGATGCCTCTTGGATGGCTAGGTGACTGGTAGAAGGCCTCAGGAAGACCCAGAACACGAAGAGGCTATGTCTCCCAACTGGCCTGGGAATGCGTTGGGATTCGCCAGGAAAAGCTGGACGAAGTAGCCGGGGAGAGGAAAGTTTGGGCTTCCCTGCTTCGACTGCTACCCCTGCGAACCAACCTCGGATAAGCGGAAAATGATGGATCATGACAACGTGAAATTGAGTCTTTCAAATTAGCAACAAGGAATTGCCCGTCTACTAATATGAAATTATGCATATGAGCTGTGTTTTTTCAGTTAAAGAGGTGCAAAGGTGAAATACAAATAAATAATGTCAAAGAAAAAGGGACAAGTAGATAAGCGGTATCATTCGATTTTGGTCTTCAACCTGTCTGGAGTTGTCCAAAAAGTCAAGTTTTCAGTGAGTGGCATTATACCTGTGGACAAAATGACGGAAACAAATAGAAGTATATACATTTAAAAAAATACAGTATACGTGTCATTACATGGCACATTACATATAAATAATACCTCTTTTCCAGTATAGTGAATTTAAGTGTTCCTGATGCGATGGAAGCCCACTTCGCCAGTGGCATTGCAGCTATCGGCGTCAATATTAACAAATGTGCAAATGAAATTCACTTTGAATAATATTACACATTATTACATAATTGATTGTTTGACAGACATTTTGGCCATTGGACAGTCAAATCTGGCTTTTGCTGACTAACATAAGCTCTGCTTGGGCTCTGATGCTTATAATAAAAAACAAGTAATATTGAGGAGGCTTTTTCAGAGGTGACTATTGCTTATCCTATGGCTTAGGTCCTGATCCCCTCATATTGGGCCTCTGAAAGGACTTTCTTATCCATCCTTCTATCCATCCATCCATCCATCCATTTTCTATGCCGCTTCTCCTCATTAATCTAGAATCACTCAGGCACAAAGTCAATCTAGAATCTGGGTCAGAACACCAGTATCTGCCGTCAGTAATCAATTAATACTATTTTGAGCACTTTCTTTGAAATTTCTTTGAAATGTAAAGTGCACTACAAATAAAATGTATCATTATTATAATCTATTACTGGAAAAGAAACATGTTGAGCGATATCAATTTGGAGGGTAAGTTGACTAATTGGTGAAATGCCTACTTTGTAGCTTCGGTATTGACCACGTAAGAGCTTGGTATGACATCACAAAAATTGAAACATTGTGACTTTTTTGTGTCAAGTTCTGCTCACTTTTATCACTAATCACTGGTTGGCTTCACCAGTGTTAGAATTCTAGCCACATGTGTGGACTGTTTCAAATCTTAAAGTCTGCCACCACCACCTCCAGAATGTCCCTGACTTCCTCCTTTCCTGAGCAGCAGCAGGAGTGTATCATCTGACTCGCTATCATTTGTCCCTTGAGTCTTTGTGAGGATAGTTATCTGTTTCCAGCAGAGCAGCTTCCCCCAGAAAGGAAGCCATTGCATAAACATACCTACATTTAATGGCTGTGGCCATGTGAAGATGGCCCATATACTGTAGCTACAGGAGCTAAAGCAGAGGACTGTGTGTCTACTGTAAGAAGTAGTATAAACTGAGAGACACACACAATAGTAAACATTGCATCTACAAGTTTTGCTTATTTTTCATAGCTTTGCACTTGGCTGAATTACCCCGTCACAGGGACGCATGTTCCAAAGTTGGACGAGTGTTAAAATGTGCAATGTTTATGTTAATAACATTTAATTCATTTTTTAATTTATTATTTTTTTAATGATTTTTGATGGTGCTGTCCAAAAAATATGTTATCTGATTGTGGGACGTTGTGTTGCTGTGCAAATGCACACAGTATAAATGTGTTTGTGTCAGTATCCTGCTTTTGCTGGGTTGTGTTAATGGAAAAGGCACATATACTCCTGAACAAAATTTTACAACCAGTTGAAAAATTGCAAGAAGTTACATTTTGTGCTGTTGGATCTTAAGGAGGTTCTAAATAGAGCTTCAAAATGCAAAAAAAAAAAGAAATGCATGTGAGACAAAACATTTTTTGAGTAAGCAATTTATTGCAAACAACCATTAAACTGAAATAGGCTGTTCATCAGCTCATCAAATGTTTAAAACCACAGCCTTTAAAAGCCAAAATATTGGCAAACGTGTGGATTACATGTCATTTTCTGTCAGGTATTCACACTGTCATGATCTCTTGACGGCAAAGGAAAAAAACACTCTTTGAATGCAGTCAGATTGTGGAGCTGCATAGGCAAGGCCTCTCGCAGCACGGCATTGCTGCTGAGGCTGGATGCAGTGAGTCATTTTAAACTTCTTTAAAGATATCTTGAAGGTTATGGAACAAAAAAGTCAAGTGGGAGATGCAAAAAATGTCACTGGCATCAGACGGCATCTGCAAGAGAAGAATTGTAACAAAAAACATCTTCAAAGGCCTCATACCCTGCAACGCCACATATTGCCCATTTAAAATTTGCACGACAGCGCCAAACATGGGACATTGAAAGGTGGAAGAAAGTTTTATTCTCTGATGAGAAAAGATTTAACCTTGACGGCTTCCAACATGACTGGTATGACAAGGAGATCCCAGCTGACATGTTCCCACAAGGCACAGTTGAGGGGGCACCATCATGATCTGGAATGCCTTTTTCTTGAATGGAACAATGGAGCTTCAGGTTGCGCAGGGGCGTCCAACAGCAACTGGCTGTGTAGACATGTTGCAGTGGGAAACATCAGTCATGACTGAAGGCCCTCGTCTGTGTGGTAATGACAGGGTTTTTTCACAGGACGACGCTGCAGTTCCAAATGCCTGCCTGACAAAGGATTTTTTTTTTTTCCCCAGAGGAATAACCTCACTCTTTTAGGACCATCCTGATTGTTCCCCTGATGTAAATCCAATTGAGAACATTTGGGTATGGATGGCAAGGGAAGTTTACAAAAATGAGCTCCACGCAGTGGATGCCCTCTGTGAAGCCATCTTCAAGATTCAAGAGAGTTTTATTGTCATGTGCATGGTAAAACAGCAGTTATACCATGCAATGAAAATCTTATTCTGTTCATTCTCCCAAGAAAAGAAAGAAAAACACAAGAAAGAATAAGAACATAAGAAACATAAACACATATACATAAATACCAAGAAATTAAGCAACAACAACAGAAGAGACATTAATACAAGTAAATAATACAAATAAATAAATAAATAAATAAAGTGCTATGAGTGTGTGTTGCGTGTGGCGTGTCTGAGTGCTTCATTGAGAAGCCTGATGGCCTGTGGGTAAAAGCTGTTTGCCAGCCTTGTGGTCCTGGACTTCAAACTCCTGTA
Source organism: Dunckerocampus dactyliophorus (assembly GCF_027744805.1). Classification (NCBI taxonomy): domain Eukaryota; kingdom Metazoa; phylum Chordata; class Actinopteri; order Syngnathiformes; family Syngnathidae; genus Dunckerocampus; species Dunckerocampus dactyliophorus. Next base: position 10,928,405 of record NC_072825.1, read on the forward strand.
GCGTCTGCCTGACGGTAGGAGTGTGAATAATGAGTGTTGTGGATGTGTGCTGTCCTTGATGAGGTTGTGTGTTCTGCGTAGGACTCTAGATGTATAAATGTCTTGCAGTGAGGGGAGGGCTGCCCCAACAATGTTCTGTGAGGTCTTGATCACCCGCTGGAGTGCCTTCCTATCACGTGTTGTACAGTTACCGTACCAAACAGTGATGGAGGCGGTAAGGACACTTTCGATGGTGCATCTGTAGAAGCAACTCAGGATTGTGGTGGACATGCCAAATTTCCTCAGTCTTCTCAGGAAGTACAGTCTCCTTTGGGACTTCTTCAGAATTTGTTGGGTGTTGTGAGACCAGGTGAGGTCCTCGCTGATGTGTGTGCCAAGGAACTTGAAGGTTTTCACCCTCTCCACCTCAGTCTCACCAATAAACAGGGGTCTATGTGGCTCCTTTTCCCTTGTTCTTGGGTCGATGATCATCTCTTTAGTCTTATCTGTATTGAGAAGGAGATTGTTATCACGACACCAAGCTATGAGGTCCGCCACCTCTCTTCTGTATGATGTTTCAACACCACCAGTGATCAGTCCGATGACTGTAGTGTCATCCGCAAATTTAATGATGCTGGTGTTGTTCTGGGAGGCCACGCAATCGTAGGTGAAGAGCGTGTAGAGGAGTGGACTCAGCACACACCCCTGTGGGGTCCCAGTGCTCACAATTCTTGAGCTGGATGTGCGATTGTGGACTCTGACTGACTGGGGTCTGCCTGTGAGAAAGTTAAACACCCAGTTACAGAGGGAGGGAGACAGGCCAAGTGTGAGGAGCTTATCTGTGAGTTTGTGGGGGCTGACTGTATTAAAAGCAGAGCTATAGTCTATAAATAGCATTCTGACGTATGTGTCCTGGCCCTGTAGGTGAGAAAGGGCTGTGTGGATGGCAGTGTTGACTGCATCATCCGTGGACCGGTTCTGGCGATATGCAAACTGTAGAGGGTCCACAGTTGCCGCCGGGATGCTCTTTTTGATGTGGGTCATGACTAATCTTTCAAAGCACTTCATAACAATAGGAGTGAGTGCTATAGGGCGATAGTCATTCAAGCAGGTCACGTTGCTCTTCTTGGGTACGGGCACTATGGTGGTGGACTTAAAGCAGGTCGGTACAGATGCTTGTGCAAGCGACAGGTTAAATATGTCAGCAAGCACATCAGCTAGCTCTGATGAGCAAACCCGAAGTGCACGTCCTGAGATGTTGTCTGGGCCTGCTGCTTTTCGTGGGTTTGTTTTGTTTAGAACCCTGCGCACATCAGCTGATGTCACCATGAGAGGTGCGTCCTGTGTGCTCCCCAGGTTCAGCCACCCTCTCTGCTCATCAGAAGTTTGGGTGTCAAAGCGGGCATAGAACTCGTTCAGCTCATCTGGAAGTGTGGTTTGGCTGGACGTGGCTTCGCTACTCTGCTGTCGATAGTCTGTGATGTGCTGGAGCCCCGCCCACATGCGCCGAGGGTCTGAGGTGGAATAGTAGCCCTCTAGCTTCTGTCTGTACTGTCTTTTGGCCTCTCGTATGGACCTCCTCAGGTCATATCTGGCCTTTTTGTAGTCATCAGCGGTGCCCATGACAAATGCAGTCGAACGAGCACGTAGCTTAGCCCTTACATCACAGTTCATCCACTGTTTTTGGTTAGGGTATTTTCTGTAATACTTGGTGGTGGTAACAGTCTCTATACATGTGCTAATGTAGCCAGTAACAGCAGAAGCATATTCATCCAAATCAACAGTACAATCTTCCCTCCCCGCTGCAGTTTTAAACACATCCCAGTTTGTGCAGCCAAAGCAGTCCTGAAGTACTTGATCAGTTTCTTCATTCCACACTTTAACTGCTGTACTTACAGGGGGAGCTTTTTTGAGAAGTTGTCTGTACGTTGGATAAAGGAATATAGAGATGTGGTCAGCCTTTCCAAAGTGGGGTCTTGGAACAGCCTTCAAAGCACCTTTCATGTTGCTGTAGACTTGGTCCAGGATGTTATTTTCCCTTGTGGGAAAGCTCACATACTGGTAATATTTGGGGAGGACAGTCCTGAGGTTACAGTGGTTGAAATCGCCAGATATAATGAATACAGCGTCTGGGTGTTTGGTCTCGTGTTTATCAATGATGTCATGCAGGAGGCCTAGTGCATTAGCAGTGTTAGCTCGTGGTGGGATGTAAACAGCAGTTAAATACACAGCGCTAAACTCACGAGGTAAATAAAAAGGTCTACATTTCACCATCAGCAGCTCAATGTCCTGCGAGCAGTGCTTTTCCATCGTCTGTACGTCTGTGCACCACCGTTTGTTTACGTAAACACAGACGCCGCCACCTCTGTGTTTACCAGACGCTAAAGTCCGATCTCCCCGGTAAGCAGCAAATGATTCCAACTGGATCGCCGAGTCCGGTATATCCTCCGTCAGCCAGGTTTCTGTGAAGGTGAGGACACAGCATTCCCTGATCTCACGTTGAGCTGTAATCCTTGCTCGTAGTTCGTCCATCTTGTTTTCAAGAGAGCGGACGTCGGCTAGCAGCAGGCTTGGTAGCGGTGGCCTCGTCGCTCTAGCTTTTAGCCTAGCATGCAGGCCGGCTCGCTTGCCTCGTTTACGCCTCGGATGCTTTGCTCGCCGGGTATTCAGCTCACCGGGGCCGCAGGCTGCTGCGTTCTCCCGGCGCAGAAGAAAGGCAAAGTCTGAGAGGCTAAATGAAAGTTCATGGTGAACCCTGCCGATGTTCAAAAGTGTCTCCCTGTTGTAATGTACTGCGTGAGTGTGTTGAATGTCCAAAATGAACAATAAAATAGCAAAAAATAGAAAAACACGGGAGAGTGTCACAGAGACGTCTGCCACGGAGGGCGCCATCTTTCACCACCTGAAGCAACATTCCCACTGGGCTTCCGGAAACACTGGCATCAAACATGCCCAAAACCAATTTTCGCTTGACAAGAATAGCACAGCTACTCATTACGGAGTCCTTTTTTTTTAAACATTTTATTTGTATTTTAGGGGTGTGTCTTTTTTTTTTTTTTTTAGCTATGGTCTTAAACGTTTGTTCAACTGATGAACAGCCTATTTCATTCAGTTTGTTTGCAATAAATTGCTTACTCAAAATGTTTTCTGTCTTACTCCAAGTTATTTTTGCATTCGAAACTCTATTTAGAACCTCCTTAAGATCCAACAGTGCAAAATGTAAATTATTGCAATTTTTGCGGAATCTCTGTGTAAAAGAGGGCTTCAGACGCCACAGCTCAATCCAATCTTCTACAAGGCATCAACATTGAGCGGCAAAATTCGTTGTTGAGACTGAGATATGACTTTCATGCACATAAAAAATATTTATGTATTCTATACTTTTACACATAATGCCACTTTCCAACAATAACAGCAATAATAATAATGATAATAAAAACTTAGATCTTAATAGCTCCTGTCAAGGGATCCAAGGTTGCTTAAATTATACATATAAAAAAAATAAAATAAAAAATGTAAAAAATAAAATATAGATATTTTAAATAAAAAGATTATAAATACATATTTAAATTAAATTAAATATTCTGACATTTTTCTCAAATTCTTCCCCTACACATTTCTCTGTCACACACAATAAGCAATTCACAACACGCAGGATGTCACCCAGAGACGGAGAAAAGAGGAAATTAGAAACACTACTTCCAGCATCCCCGGTGAAAACATTTGCAACTCTGGAGGAGAAATATCCCACTGGAGGGATCGGCAGCAAATGGAAAACACATCCCTTTGTTTTTGAAAACCTGATACCTCTCCAAATGTTATCTTCCTGTCCCTGCACCAGACGGGACCAAAGTTGCTGGTCGGACAAACAGAGGGTCTATAGAGCATCCCCTCCAAATATCTCTCAGGGCACTCCGCCCACTGTTAACCTTTTGCTCCCTCTTCTTCAGCATATCCTGCATTTCCAGCTCAATTCAAAAAATACATTTGAAAAAGAGGTTGCAATAGTGTAAATACTGTCTTCTGGAAATGTAGATGATTAATGTGTATATGACACTGTACAGATGTGCATTGTGGTGTGTAGATGTATACACTTTCCTTTGTTGTTGCCTTACTAAACTGCTACGCTTCCAAATGTCTGTGAGGAAGCCATTTTAAGCATGATGCCCACAGACAGCAGATAGCCTCGCTCTTACCCGCATGCCATCACAAGCAATAAGCTTGCGGCCTGGCACGGGAGAACATTCAGGCAACCAGCCATCCCTGAAGCCCCACATTCCTCTCTTCTAACACTGCTTACAGAAGCTGACAAGCACTGGAGGTCTCCTTGGCTGAAGTGGAAATCTGCAAAAATAAACGCTTTAGGTGACATGAAGGCTTTGTTTGTTTCTGCTGGCCCAGATGTTTGTGTTAGCGCAGTGGGTTAATTGCAACTTTGATCGCTGCGTTTACTGATCCAACAGTGGCCTTATGAGTGCGGTTGGCCTGGCCTGTAATGACGGCTCCCACCCCCTGAGCTCAAACAATCAACCCTCAGCCATTTTGGCATCCTGAGCCAGTACAGATGGGATCGAAGAGGTGGCCTAGGCCAAATTTGACTGGAGATTGTCCTTAGAAACAATGATTATGAGATGTTGGCGTGCTCAGTTTCCTTTGAAAAATCTGGGCTGTGCCTGGACAGATACATTATGAGTAAACTGAGTGATTGGGTAGCAAGGTACTACTGTAGATGAACTAGAATACACTAGAAGGTTACTAGATGGTAATGGGAATGGTCTAGTATATTGCAAATATGCTTAATAAAAATTATGAAAAGAAACATATGGTTACATTTGCACAATTCAAAGTGCCTGAAAAGGGGTAGAACGAAAGAGAGATTTAATAATAAAAATCAAGGAAGCTCTGTTACTCTAAACCTTTTCAAACATGCTGAAATGTGCAAGTGTAAACATGTGAGGTACTTCAATGTAAAGGTATGTTCAAACTAAACCAGGGGTCGGCAACCTTTACCATAAAAACAGCCATTTTGTCTCCTCTTCCAGTAAAAAACAAAGACAAACAGAAATGCTCTGAAACAATTTAAACACTTAACTCTGTAAGTCTTACTGAGTGGTTCCCGTATTTGTCCATCCATCCATTTTCTATACCGCTTCTTCCTCATTAGGGTCACGGGGGCATGCTGAAGCCTATCCCAGCTGACTTCGGGTGACAAGCGGGGTACACCCTGGACTGGTCGCCAGCCAATCGCAGCGCACATATACTGTAGACAAACAACCATTCACACTCACATTCATACCTATGGACAATTTAGAGTCACCAATTAACCTCACCTGCATGTTTTTTGGAATGTGGGAGGAAGCCGGAGTACCCGGAGAAACCCCACGCGCACACGGGGAGAACATGCAAACTCCACACAGAAATGCCCAGGGGAGAATCAAACCCAGGTCTTCCCGATCTCCAAGTTGTTACTGTGTTGGCCAACGTGCTAACCACTAGACCACCGTGCGGCCCTCCCGTATTTGTGTAAAATGAAAACAAAATATAGCCAAATTTAAGATAAAAAAAAAAAAAAGTTTGCTCAATACCGTTTATGCTTGCACTGAATTGTCATCAATAGCCATTCTACTGGTCCTGTCCTTGACTGTCTTTGCAAAGAATGGCATTTTTTCATTTTCTGAATCATTTCCGGTTTATTTTTTAATTCGGAGAATAGATGCTCTGATGAACAATTCTATCATGTATTCTCCATCTGTGAATGGCTTCCCATCTCATGTGCAGCCCTTTGTTGCCAACTTGGCTATTTTCTCACTAAATCTGGCGACTTCCCAAACACTCTTGGTGGCTTATTTTCAAAAGTAAAGACTTTTTCTGACGACATGGAGAGATTTTTCTGTTATTTGGAGACGTGAAAGTGAAAGCACATATTGTTCTGAGTGGTTAGTGTACAGCCAGCTGCAGCGGCACACTGTCTGCCTCTCCTGGAGTCTCTCCTAACACATAGCTACAGCGCATTTCTCATTATAAAACATATTGCTATGCTCCCATTAATTACATGGTTTTATTTTACGACACAGTAACTTGCTTCGGACTCAACTCAAAACTCTCTCACCATTTTTTCTCTCCCTCCCAGTCAGACTCACTGCATACACTAGCCTCCCTTGCTCATCCAATCAGCAGTCAGAAGGCAGTCCAGATGCATTCACAAACTTGCGGTGAGTCGGATATTTCACATTCATTTCGAAAATGCACATTTCCCCCACTTTGTGCTCGGCAAAGGGAACCGCAAGAAGGAGGATGAAGAGCCGCATGCGGCTCCCGAGTCACGGGTTGCCGAGCCGTTGTAAGTGTGCGTTCATGGTACCTCTGGTCGGGTTTTGGGGACTGGGCTCCTGGTTGTAGCTTGCAGGTTGCGTGCCTGGAGAGCGGCAAGGTGTACGGGCGTGTTCAGTGGTGAAAATGCGTGCCTGTTGGTCACTCTCCGGGAAGGGAGGGCACTGATGTAATATTCTCACGATCGACCGGCAAAGTCCCAAAGATCCACTAGTAGCTCGCGATCGACGGGTTGATGAGCCCTGTTCTAGGTGATCACTTTGATTTGCCTTGTTGTCAGTTAGGCTGGCTTGCTAGTAACTAGTGGCAGGCATACCACTTCCAAACTCATTTATTTTGTCTCGGCAGACAATGTTGAAGTTGTGGGTGTCAGCAAGCAACCTTATACTGTAAATGTGGTAAAGATCTACAATAGGGGTGTCCAGATATCTGTCAGCAAAAAAAATTATTACATCGGCATGCATCTAAAATCTCCGATATAAGCTCTTCCATACGAGCAATCCATTCCAGACACCGCTCCAGCACTTTCTACCCAGCAGCACCCGGATCAATAATGCAGAGCGCGCATGATCACAACAACAGTGTATGCTAAGAAAGGAGCGGGAATGATGGCCGGGTGGCAGCACCTCTTGCAAAGTTCGAAAAAGATGTCACAGTCGAGTGTAAACCCCGCCGTGGTGGCACAGAACCAGGAACGTTCAACATGACCTACTCGATCGCACATCTGCAGCATTCATTCATTCATTTTCTATGCCGCTTGTCCTCACAGCACCACAAAAAACAGCATGATGATGCTCGCAACCCCCTCTCAACCAAAACAACCAATGCCGTCCAACACATCCGCGTGAGAAAGTGAGTTTTTCCTCACACCTACAGTATGTTGATTATTGGTCTCTGTTTGAGTAACATCACTTCAAGATCAAGCCTTTTCTAACATTCCACACTACAAAATAAGTAAGAAAAGTATGTGTGACTCATGCTGATATCAGATTGATATCGGTATTGGGCAATACTCGAGGCTGCAATATCGGTATCATAGCAGAAGTGAAAAACTTGGAAGACCCCTAATCTACGATCAGGAAAACAGTGAGGAGCTCAGACAGCAGGCTTCCATTCCCTTCAACAGGAAATGACACACAAGGTGTGACATGCTCAACAGTATTAAATGGAGTGAATAGGGTCGCAGTGTACACCGTTGATTTATGTAGTGTGATCAAATACAGCAAGCCCAGCTGAACCCTCAGGTGAGCTGATCAGACCTGTGTTTGGCAAGGCTTCTTTTTGGTCTGTCCCAAGACAAAAGGGCGGATGCTTGCCTGAAAACTTCAGATTCACCTCCAAGCAAACATTCCAAAATAGATTCCTGCTCCATTTCAGCCATTCTGTCATGTCACAACCATTCATGTCAATGCCGTGTATGATCGGTTTTCCTTTTAATGGGTCAAATGTGTGCATATCAATAATAGCTGTGAAGTTATCAGTGTGTTGACACAGCAGATAATGTAGTTGATGTCTAGTCATAAACTGTAAAAACTAAGGCAGTAACAAAATAAAAAAATCTAATATATTGATTTAAATCAAACTACTATGATGAGAACTTTATAATTAAGAGTTGTATTAACTTAATAATGCAGGTAATTACATGAACTTAATATTTTTAATTCATTTCAATCATTTTCTTCATTTATTAGTTAACAAAAAAGATCACGCTGAAGAAACTTGGTACAATTACTTGGATAATAATTGTCCACAGGAAAAAGCGGGATGGATGGATGGATGGATAATTTTCCACCTTGACCAAATTTCTGAGGTCTCCTCCCCCCACCCACCGAACATGCCTGAGCACGTCTGAAGCTTAAAATCAAGTGGATATTTTCAAGTATCTTTTCATTTAGAAAAAAAACAGTGAGTAAAAAGTACTTCTAAAAAGAAAGAAAAAAAAATGCTTGAAAAAATTGACAAACTATTGATTACAAAAAAAATGCATCGAGATGCATTGATAATCGTTTTATCATCGCATCACAGGCCTCTGAATCACAGTCGCATCAAATAGTGAGGTGGCCAGAGAGCCCCACGCCTACTTATCACTAGTCTATTTCTATGTTCTAACATAAATCCATCATATGATGTGAACTGCATGTGCCTCTACATTGCAAAATGTACAACTCATAATAATAAAGTTCTCAACATAGTAGTTTAATTTAAATCAATATATTGGAATTTGTATTTTTTAAGGGTGTATTTCATTAACTTACTATTATAGATATGCTGCCTTAGTTTCTACGGTGTGTAGTAGCACTCCGTATTGTGTGCAGACAAACTGGCTGACAAGTAAACATCTAGTGATACAAATACTAAGAATTAAATAATATGTCTTACTTTCCAATTTTTCATTCGATGCAAGTGAGTGAATAAAAGTACAATGATGAGACAATGTGCATCTTTTTTCTCACAGCATCGCCCCATGTGAATACCCTGCAACCGACTCTGTTCTCTCATTTTCCTCATTGGTTCTCAGTCTCTCTCTCTCTTTATGGAAATATTTGGAAAGGTTCAGTTTCAGGAAAGAGACACAGCATTCTTCCATTAGCATTAACTCTACAACCTGTTTGCGTTTATTCTGTAATTAAGAAATCAGTCGCTTCAATAAAAACATTTTTGTAAACTGCACTTTTACAAGATGTCTATACAGGTTTTATAGGGCCATATTCATACAAATATATTTGTCTATGCTTTTAGGCTTTTCATTCACACAAAAACTGTTCAGTGTACTGAAAATATAACTGTTGTGTATAGATGGTGAAAACAATGTTTCTGGCTTCAAACAATGACAATAGCAAAATGTGTTGTTTAGTGACACAGATTAATGTAAACATACAGGTTGCTTAAATGCACCAATCGCAAACAGAAGCATCAAAATGTGCAACAACATTGGTCAGTGTGTTTTGACTACCAAATTCTCTTCAAGTGGTACAAAGTCATAGCTGTGTTTAGTTTTTTGTTTTGGGACAGACTAGGAGGATGAGGTGTTGAATGGAGGGATGATAAGATGGAGGGAGGGGCAGAAGATGAAGTAATGTGCCTGCAGAAAATGCTCCAGCTGGGGGTCAGAGCCTGTTCATGGAAACCATCTGGCCAGCATCATTTGAGCTACACCAAACATACAGTGCATATGATCCTCCTCCATCTCTCCCTTACTTTCTTCCTTAAGAGTTCCTGTGTTACTCCTTTCTTGTATCCAACCTCAGTCTCATTTCCATCACTTTACCTTTGATGCCCTGCAGATTTTTTTTCTCTGTATTTTGTCCTTCAAAAAAATTCCTACTCAATAATACATAGCAGCTGCAGGGAGCAGTGTTACTTTGTTTTTCCATGGCAACTGTCTTTTTGTTTAAGTAGATCCCACTTCAGTTTTGGTAGCAACGTGTTCCTTGCCAGCACTGAAAACATTCAAACGTTCAATAGAAGGCATTATTGCAAAATTCTTGAAATAGAATCACATGCAATTATCACTGCCCCTCAAAGAACATGGGTGCCCTGTTGGAGAACATGGATGGGAGGAGGAGGATCCAGGAAGAAAAGAGTCAGGGGAGAAAGGTGAGGAAAAGTGGGGGAGGAGATATAATGTTGGGACATGCCTGGAGAAAAAAAAAAAGGTGGAAGAACCCATCCTAATTGTGTAAGTCATATAAATACCCTGTAATATATATGTAACTGTGGTCATCCCGCACGGTCCAGCCCTGCACACGCCAGGGCTTGATCCCACGACCACACCGAGTCACAAGCACGAGCCAGTACATATCCGTTACATACAGTATACTTAATTGCGTAGTATATCAACTTTATGTTGTCATGGAATCCATGACAAAGAGAATGCATACTGAGTACACAGATATCCCTAATCTTATTATTTCATCAGTTTTAAATAGGTTCAGAAGTCACAAAATAAAACTGAAATAACAGACACCCCCCTCCTTTTTTTTTTTTTTTTTTACATTTCTCTTCTATAACAGAACCTGATTCCAACAAGCACATGTGCAGGAGAAGTGTGATCCATTAGGTATTCTGTTTATATGGGACAAAAATAAATGGAGTGGTTTAAGTTTTGAGATATCCAAGGTCTCGGGTACCAGCTGTCGGGTTGTCGGTTTGGTTCATTTCTACCTTCATGTCAACAGGACAGACTGTTTCCTAATTACTGCTGTAGTGCTTGGTGTGGTCCCAGTTGCACAGCCAAAGGGGACAGAGGAAAGTGGAGGCAATGACGGGCTCGGCAAACTATTAGAAGGTTGAGTTAACTTTTGAGGAACTACTGTAAACAGCTTAATGGCTTGACATGAGACTTGGGTTCTAGGAGCTTTTTTTTTTTTTTTCTCCCAGATACACATACGTCATGTTTGCTTTAATGTTTCACTGACATCAGCTTGTGTGGTCCCAGCAATGAGAATTTAATAGAATTAAGCAGGGTTGTTGGATTTGCATCACTGGTTGTTTACATGCGTGTTATAGTGACATCCATTTACATTCTTAAAAATTACCCTAAAAAGCAATACAACCGTCACTTTTCAAACATATATTAATAAATTGTGTTGTTTCGCGGTTGAAAATGGCCCATTATTATTAAAAAAATGAATATTGAAGCAAAATTTACATATTTTTACCTGCAGTGTAAGGCATTTCACAGCATCCCAGGCATGAGCAATGAGTTCCTTCATTCTCTCCTCTGAGGTTGTCAATGACTCCCCTGGTGTGGTCTCCGGCAACACTTTCATAGGAATGGACAAGGGGCGTGATTCTGACAAAGAAAGGAAAAGAAATCACAAATTACACACCATAAATAAAATGTATTGAGCCACAACATATTTATCTGTTTGTTCACTTCACTTCAGAAGACTAAACATTAAAATATATTATTCCAATAAGAGACTATTTATCTATTTAACCTCCATTATGTCTCCCAAGCGTGAGGTACACTCTTCTGTTGACAGCACATACAAGAAAAGGAAAGTGAAAAGTGAAGTGAAATTAGATATCATAAAATGCACAGTGGAGAAATCAACATTGGCTGCATGCATGGTCCAAGCCGTTCAAACACTGCAACCATCATCAAGGATAAAGACGGTATTGGTGAACATGTGAAAGGGTCCGCTCCTATGGACAGTAATAACTAAGCAGCGTAGTGGTTTCATTATTGAGACTTCCTCCTCCCGACAAGTCTGTCTCTCTCTCCCTTGCAACACCCCTTCCAGTGTGCAAGCCAAAATGAAAAATCTACGGATATGAGAGGTTAAGTACCAAGGCAGAAAGAGTCAATGAGAGGGACACGCAGGCAGAAAACCCTTTCAGAAAGATTAGCCTGAAACCTGTGCATGTTAAAGCCATCAAGGTGTAAGAGATGAGGAAGGAGACTTCTCTCTGAGGACACATTTAAACATATCCACAATTTAGGCCTGCCCTACTCGGCAGCTCTATTCTACATTTGTCATTAAATAGTATTGATGACACAGAACCACCAGCTTCTTGAAATACCACTCATTCATACGTCATTCAAACAGCCAAATGGATGCATGGTAACAGGCAAGACAACTAATGTCACGGTTTTGCTGACTTCGTCTCTGTATTATTTAAGTAACAGTTACAGTAGGGAAGATAATTATTTGATCCCCTGCTGTAAAGACATGACCAGTCCAGATTTTTGGGTGGTTGCTTATTGGTAAATTTATTTTAACAGAGAGAAACAGGCAATCAATTTTAAAAAATCTGAAAAAAAATACCGGTAAGTAATTTGTGTTTACGTGAGCAAAATAAGTATTTGATCACCTACTAAAATAAACCTAGAAAATTTACATTCTGGACTGTTTATGTCTTTGGAAGAGGATACAATTACAAAATCAGAAGGAGACCAAGTAATTATTTCCCCCACTGCAATTGTCACTTAAACAAGACCGAGATGACTCAAGCCAGAAAAACTGTGATGCAAGTTGTAGAGAGCAATCGAGAAAATGTGTTTTTTGGGACATCTACATCCTATGAAACATCTCGGTGAAATTATCTGAACCCAGTGTCCAATCATTGCATGTTCTGCTATTGTCACGACTCCAACTTTCCTTTCTCTTCACTTCAACCTCAAAATATCCAGCCAACATCCACAAGGCCTAATACCCTTATCATTCATAAAAGCACAAATAAGATACACAAAGAAAAAATTACTCACTCTGGAGTCAGTGAGAAGTTTGAAGGGACTAATCAGTGTTAGTCGTCCACATACATTCAAATTTAGCAATAAGTGTCCCTGCGAGACTATAACCAGTCGTCTTAGAAAGGGGCCTCATATCTCATTATTTCTAATTTGTCTTGTTTTCTTTCCCAAGCCAACCATCGTTATTTTGATAAATTATTGGCCGTACCAGAAAAAATGTTAAACTATATAAACTCCACAATGAAAATATTATCCCCTTCTGGAAAGCATACAGCAGCCAATAAAAACCTGTCTGACTTCCATCAGGCTACTAGGACTTAGATTATGTCCAACTGTGTAGGTTTGCCTGAAATCTGCCTTACAGTTCCGGCCATCATTTATGGGCATGTGTGCTTGCATTTATCAATTGTTTTTGTGTCTTCCTTCGACATGTCTAGCAAGTTAAGTCTATATAGAGTGCCTATTATCCATGAACGCTCCTTTTCCCAGCTTGACAGGATTTTGCTTAAGTGGCTGAGATCACCAAAAGGTTTTCTGAGCAGTGGAACTTCGACCAACAAGCTATAATTTTTGACAACTTTACAGATTAATGGCACAAACAATACAAATGTTTCCATTTCACTATATCACTTTCCAGTCCTCCCAGTAAACAAGAAAATTACACATAATCCCATCATCCAGACCACTAGCAGACAGGAACAAAGACAGCCGTTCTTGTTCCAAACTTTGGGAAGCAGAGCCAAATTGAAGGATAGGTTTCTCAGCAAAAGCAAAATTCTCGCAGGGTGCCAATGGCTAATTGAAAGGTTGAAATGCAAAACCAGTGAGGTCATTTATCTGGTAGATGTTAGCAAACATGGAGAAGGCTGGGACTTGGATCATGATGCTGCTTCTAAAAGGAACACTCGTTAGGGAGAAATAATAAAATACTTAAGCTACTATGTGAACCCATTTGAGGTGTAATTGTCCAGGGCAGATAGAAACTGACTCCAAACTGCTGAGGACATTTGAACCACAGCTTTTCTTGTAACAGATAATCACTCACACAAATATAAAACATGAACACTTTTGTTGTTACATATAGCGACAAACCTCAGCTTCTATGAAGTATCGTACTGCATATACAGTGGTGTGAAAAAGTGTTTGCCCCCTTCCTGACTTCTTTTTTTTTGCATGTTTGTCACATTTAAATGTTTCAGATCATCAAACAATTAAAATATTAGTCAATGACAACACGACTGAACACAAAATGCAGTTTTTAAATGAAACTTGCTCTTATAAGGGGAGAAAAAATCCAAAACTACATGGCTCTTTGTGAAAAAGTGATGTTTCATTTAAAAACTGCATTTTGTGTTCAGTAGTGTTGTCATTGGCTATAATATTGAAATTAGTTTGATGAGCTGAAACATTCAAGACTTAACACTTTTTCACACCACTGTAGCTGAAACATATGTTTGACCAATAAAAATGTCTTAGGGTGCGAACAGCAGTATTAGCACAAGTTATATAAAAAAAAGCTGAGATCACTTTGCTATGAAGAGAAAATGGTAAGGGAACAAGATAGGAATATTTGAAAATATAAACTGGGAACTAAAAGAAAGTTATTTGTTCCAAGAAAGTGAGGGTGACATAACATGAAAATATGCTGTTCTGTGTATAAAATGTGTAACCCAGGGACCTCGGTCCAATAGTTCTCCAAATTAATAGCCCCTTTTCCACCGCAGGAATCATTTCAGGAACTTTCATATTAACGAAATAATAAAAAAAAACAAAAAAAACCCTGCATTCCCACCAAAAACTACCTGCAGAAATGAGTACCCCAGCAGCCCGAAGTTCCAGGGAGTCAATAGGGTCTTTTTTTCCAATAATTACAACAACGTTTGTGAGGCTTCTGTGTACTGAAGAACATCGATTAGTGGAACCAGCATTACCAGACTTACCCCAATTATAGTATTTGTAAGATACTTTCACCTTCTATATGATTAATACTTCCAAAAATCTCATAATGTATGATAATTTTACCTATTCAAAAATCTGAGGCAACATTTTTTTTTTCTTTTTTGTTCCCCAGTGTCATCATCATCATGGCTATTAGCAAACAGGATACATTCTGCACTGTGCCTGATGTTGTGCATTGTGCCTCTTCACAGCCGATCAACGCAAAACGTAGCACAAAAACACAAAACGTAAACAACAATGGGCAATGAGTGCATCGGGGCAGGGGCACAAAACAAAGGAGAATTAAGGAAGGAGACACAAGACCTTGATACTAGGGCTGTCAATTTTTTTTTAAAATCAGATTAATCTGTTTTTAAATTAATTAATCATGATTAATCACCATGAGCAGATATTTCTAAAATATGCCCATTTTTACTGTATTTATTTAAAGATAAAGATAAATGATAGGACAGGATTATCGTATATATGAACAGCTCCAAATGAACTGAATATGTCAATCAAGCTAAAAGATACCACACAAGTCGAAAAATCTATTTGTCTAACACTAGTAGCAGAACATTTCATAATAGCAGAACAGTTGAATCACACTTTAAATCGTGTTATGATAAGCAAGGTGGGGTTGCATTCAAAGACAATGTAATTTAAGGTAAATTTACTTGTTTTCAGTGTATTTTCCAGTAAACTTAAATGTAGGAAATTGTACATCCAAATTAAGAGTTACGAAGTGAGTGATAAGAATATCCACTTTGTTTTTCTTTAGCTTCCTGTTTATTTACACATGCACACACACATGCGCAAGCACACACAAGCATGTTATGTTCGGAGTGTCCCTGAATGCATCTTGCGTTCTTGTAATGAGAATGAGGAAGTGTCGTTCCCGGGATGAACGGACTAGAGATGTGTGAGCTGGAGATACATGCAGTATATGGTGTTGGAATTGTACTTCTGTTGATGTGTTCAAGTTAGAATGAAGTTATAAAAGAGTGTCAGACTGTTTGACTGTGTGGGGACGCTCCACTGCAATTCTGTCTGCGGTCATAACAGAGAGGCGTGCTTGCTCTGGTGTGCATGCGTTTATTACACTAAAAAAAATCGAACAATTAATGAAATAAATGAGTTATTGGCATTAACGTGTTATATTTGACAGCCCTACTTGACACATGATAAGATGGTGGTTACATGATAAGATGGTGGTTAAATATGACAGATATTCAGGGGTATTCAGTGAAACTTTTTTTCCAACAGTGCCATTAGTTTATCGAAATGTGAAACTGCATTATAAGCTATACTATACACGGTCTGTGTTGACGTTTTACAGTATGGTCCTGAGCAACGTCGCATTGGTATGTACAAACACTTTCCTCAAAATGTGATAATTTTAAACTTTTGCTACAACAATTTCTCATTTGTCGTGTGGCAACACTGAGTGGAACACTAATGGTAATAATCACTAATGGTATTTTTTAAAATACAGAAAATGTATATTTAACATGCAACGAGTAAAATCTGAGAGGAGACAGAGTGACGTATTTACTTGCCAAACGGAGAGGATACTGCTTCTGTGATTTGAGCTGGACTGCAACAAAAGTACAGCATGATATCACCTTGCCCCCAGCGCTTTCTGGGGAGCCGATCTGCAGTGAGCTGGTTATGTGTGTCTCTGTACATTTGCCTAAACATTAACAGGCACCTACCAAAAGGCTGCAGGCAAGTCCCCTTGATTACAATGAAACTGTAGCTATGCTCAATGTGGTAACAAAACGGCATAGTGCTCTCTTTACATCATATGCGCCAGGCATGTGTTTCAAAGAGTAGTTGAAAGTAAAGCATCTAGTAAGTACGACGGTTCTTGAGCCTGTTTTTTACCTCGTGGTTTGTGATTTATTATACCAAGTTGCGGCTATTTTCTTTAGGGAAATCATTAGCTCTAAGTAAAAAAATATGATAATCTATATGCACATAATTTTATATTACTGTCGAGAAAATAACATTGGCTGTCTGCCTGTTATAACCTTTTACATTTGGGAGTGACACTGGGCTTCCCCTCAGTACAGACCTGAGGTCTCATTTAAAAAAAAGTTGCCTACACACAGAACAGGACCTGAAAGTTGTGTATGCTACTTTTTATGACAATATTGTGCTTTATAAAAAAAAAAAATTAAAAAGAAACTTGGCAGGAGAAGGTGCAAAAACAGTGAAAACCGACAAACCCTAACCCCAATTTGACTTTAAACTATACATAAACCAACTCATATCTTCCATAAAAATTTTGGTGATAAATTTTGGTCACTGACTCTAAATATGCCATTAGCTTTTCTCCATCAGCTCAGGTTACTGGAATATGACCTACCCTTAACAGTTGTGCATGCAACCAATCGGGGATGACGACTCTACAAATAATTGTTACCAACATTTTGATTCACAAAAGTGTTTCCTACATGCACCATTAAATTATTTATGATCAAATTACATACACGATAATACTGGACAAAGCTAACAGCCTTAAATGGAAACACATACTGGTACATTTATGGATGTGGAGCATTATCTTAAACACTCAAGCTACTAGAAAGAACTGAAGGTCATATCATTACTTAGTGGATCAAATATACCCCAAATCTATTTTTTTGTTCCCCAGTGGCATCATCATCATCATGATCAATCAAATCCAACATCACTTCAAATAACATTCAAAATTTGCACAACACAGTGTAAATTACTACGTTGCAACCACGTCACCTAGAAGCTGTCTGTGCTACTTCCAGCGTCCACAAAGGTGAGGGGGGCACATAGCCACTGAGTATCTTTGTACATTGGTTGCCAGATTAATGCTGCTGAATTATTTGCTCCTATTGTGTAAGTGTGCATGGTGTGTTGCATAAAAGCACGACATAATGATATAGTTGGAAACGAGGCAATCAAACGCAAATATTCTGCATCAGACATAATAAATTTATCAGATAAAAATAGCATTTCTAATATGTTTATCTGCATTAATACATTCTTGTATGTGTCCTACATGGTTTCGCTGTGCTGTTTTTCCATGGGGGTGTCGGGTATAAATACCATTTATTGTAAACTAACATGATCACGTCACAGCTTTGAACACGACTGGTGCAGACTTTTTCCCCCTCTTTTACATGTTACTTTTCCAGGCTTTGTCATCTCGGAGGTGTGTTTGTAGAGTTTATTGAGTATTTGGTCACTTGTACAGTTGGAGTATTTAAATGAAGCGGAATGCGTAAATGACCAATCTATATTTTTCTGTTGTGAGGCAATCCTTTCTGCATTTCCCATTTTCATTGGCATTTTCGAGTTCCAACAGTATTTTAACTGTGGTTTTAGTATAAATGTTGCTTGTTGTTATTCAAACTCGAGCGTGTTCATACTCGCCTCCACTCGATGAGAGTGAGAGGTTCAGCAGGCAAAGGTGCGGTTTTTGGTTGTTTATTGACCTTTCTTCCCTTGATGATGGACTATCTTCGTAATAATTTTTTGAACAGCTCATGTATGCGACATTTTCACTCTGGCTTCACTTGATGGCTACCTACGAATACGCTTGTTTGCAACCCAGCAATGATGTGTCATGCATAACAATGTCTTCACTCCCAGGGAAATTTACCATAGCAACAGCGCCAAATAAGAACACTGTGGGCACTATCAAATACTCATGTTCAAACTATATCGTGGGGTTGGTTGGAAGCAGAAAAGAATGAATGTCATCGCTGTAAAATATCAGAATGCAGTCATTTTGAGCATACTATAATCCTGTTAAATTCTCTCTCATGGTTTGTCATAAGCACAATAATTCTTGCTGTCTTGGATGGCATCAATACATAGTTCATATATTATGTTGCCGACATTCCACATACAATATTTCACAGCAATGTTCAGGTTTACAAACATGATTGGCACAATGTGATTCAACTCATATTGCTATATGTGTCCTTACTCCTGCATGTTGACTTTTTTTTTAATGTCACTACTTTTACCAAAACACACCACAAGGCTTGTGTCCCTGTCCAAAATCTTTCATCATACTGTGTGAGTTGGTTATGAAGTTCAAATGTAAGTACATCAAGTCAGCAACTTTTTTATTATTTACTGTATGTGTCTAAATTTCCATGTATGTGTGCGTGGGTGTGGCCAGTCACTTAAGGGCAAGTTGAAGTAATTGGATATGGTCAGCCATATGAAAAAAATATATACAGTATATACAGTCATGGAACAAATTATTAGGCCACCCTTGTTTCTTCAGTTTCTTGTTCATGTCTGATACAACTAAAGGTACCTCTGTTTGGACAAATATAACAATGACAACAAAAATAGCTCATAAGAGTTCAACTTTTTGGCAGTGCATTGCTGTAGCTATTCATGTAAGACGCTACAGGAGTTTGAAGTCCAGGACCACAAGGCTGGCAAACAGCTTTAACCCACAGGCCATCAGGCTTCTCAACGAAGCACTCACACACGCCACACGCAACACAAGCACACACTCATAGCACTTTATTTATTTATTTATTTATTTATTTGTATTATTTATTTGTATTAATGTCTCTTCTGTTTTTGTTGCTTAATTTATTGGTACATATGTTTATGTGTTTATGTTTCTTATGTTCTTATTCTTTCTTGTGTTTTCTTTCTTTTCTTGGGAGAATGAACAGAATAAGATTTTCATTGCATGGTATAACTGCTGTTTTACCATGCACATGACAATAAAACTCTCTTGAATCTTGAATCTTGAATGTAAGAACTTAAGTGATTTTGGTTATTATCAAGAAAACCATGGATGTTGCTCTTAAATTCAACTCTTATGAGCTATATTTGTTATCATCATTATATTTGTCCAAGCAAATGTACCCTTAGTTGTACCAGGCATTACAATGGATCAATAAAGTGAAGAAACAAGGGTGGTCTAATCATTTTTTCCAAGACTGTATACTCATATTTGAGTTATCATAGAACAAGGTTTTTCTCTGGAGCAGCTACACAAGTGAAACATTAGCTGGGCCATTTCACATAATTACTTACAAAAACATAATTTATCTCACTCGAAAATTATTCATTTGTGGTCTCTCGGAGGATGCGCTCAGGCCAATCAAAGCATAATCAATTTCATAGATAAAACAGCTTTACATTTTTTGAAATCCTTATGGTCTATCAATTCAACCACATGCCAAATGTTGAATTTGTTTAGGAAAGTTATACACACAGCCATTACCAACATCAACAAAAATCTACCAGATGAGCAATACAATTTGCTTTTGATTGTATATTTCATTCAGCTGGCAAAAAAAGATGAATACATTTTTATGCACAACATCAAGTAATTCATCCGGAAACACCACTGACACAGTAATGCCAAAACTACATCATAATAATCTAGCCAAATTGAACACATGTCCAAGAGCATTGTTTCTTCACATAACATAATTGAGCGCTCATTAAGACATCCTGTTTATACAGTCACCATCATACCATGTGCTCCTCATATACTATGACAAATAGAGGTGGTCCTTGGGTTACGAAAGAGTTACGTTCCTAGACTGTGGTGTACGTTAGGTTTTAGTGTAAATCAGAACTTATAGCTAAAATAGACCTAAAATAACTCCTAAGTCACTCACACTGTACGCAGAATACAAGAGGAACATATAAAATAAAGTAATAAAAAGATAGAATACAATAA
The DNA here is from genome assembly GCF_027744805.1 of Dunckerocampus dactyliophorus. Taxonomy (NCBI): domain Eukaryota; kingdom Metazoa; phylum Chordata; class Actinopteri; order Syngnathiformes; family Syngnathidae; genus Dunckerocampus; species Dunckerocampus dactyliophorus. Next base: position 10,948,558 of record NC_072825.1, read on the forward strand.
TTAAATTAAACAGTAATAAAAAAAAAGAGAACAACTTCTTACTTTTATCCCTCTTGTTGTCCTACCTTCTTAACATGTTATCCCAGTCCAGTCTGGAAGAATAACCTCCTCTTCTCCTCCCAGATCTCCTTGTAACAGTGCATGGAATACATGATCCCTGTAGTATTCATTAGCATTCAATAATCTTTATCTTTAATGATGGTCGCTATAGTCAAGAGGTTCGGCTCAAACGAGTAGCTAACATTGGTGGGCGTTTCTCTTCTCTCTGAGCATTGTTTTTTTCAACCCCATTGTGATGTCTTTCCTTTTCTTTGGTGCACTGCCGCTTAGGAGAAGTAATGAAGTCCAAAAGGTGAACTAATAAGCTATGTTATTCTTCCTGAGTGTGGTTGCACAGGTACACATTGTATTCTACAGCTGTGCGCTTGAGGCACACACTGCATTCTTGCAGTGTGAAGCGTATAGAGCGAGTCTGGTGTTTACAGACCAAAATTAAGAAATTCCGTTTTTATTTAATTGTTGTGTTCATAACTACAGAACGTCGTAACACGGTACCTGGCTAAGCGAGGACCACGTGTAATAAATTGTCTTTCAATGTCGAATTCATTTATGACATTAGGTGATTGTATTATACAATATAATATTTGATAAAATGGCTGAAAAGTCATAACATATTAGTGAATATACTAGTGTCATGTCAAAATTATGATTAAGTATTCTCCTGGATTTCGGAAAGGTTTTAACATTGAATCACATCATTATTCCTACAGCAGAGTTTCAGGTCAGAGTTGGATTAGGTAATTGCCATGTCAGATATTGCTTGTTTTTGGCAATAACTACATTTTGACAATTTGGCCAAAGGGGTTCCCAAAGAGTTTGGCTATACACCACCAAGCATTGAGCTCTCAATTCTTGGTATCCAAAGCCAATTATAAATTGTTACAGTAGGGAGTAGAGCATTGTGGTTAAATCATAGTAGCAACTGAAAATAAAAACAAAGCTGTAGCTGTAATGTTATTTATGGTTTATTTTGGGCTTGGTAAGCCTACCTGTAACAGTCTTCGTTTTGACAGGACTGCTGGCATAGTCGGAGGCTTGATTGGAGGTTTGTTGCACCAATGGTGTGCTCCCTACTGACGTGTCGTCCTCTCTCCGCTTTGCCAATGGAACTGGGCCTGGATTCTGCGATGATAACACAGCATGAATGAGTACTATACAATAAATAGGTATATGTTAAATTGTTGTAACAATACTGTTGAGCAACTATGATGACTTGAAAAAACCCACTGGTCGTTTTAAAAATGATCTGATTCTCTGTAACACATGCGCTCCCATCTCCTCATCCAACCAGCTACAAGAAAATGTTTCCTCTTTAATCTTGTCATTTTATGCCACACAATTATGAGCATTTTCCAATACCCCCTCCCCAAAAATGGCACCAATGATTTTCTTCTGTGCTGTTTCTCAAGGTTGTTCTTTGGCCTTCAGCTAAAGGTCTTTCCTAAAACAACCAGGCCTTGAGAAGTCGCCCTGCTTGTAACGTGTTTATCCTTGTACAGCCATAACCTCCTGAGTAAGGAGTCGGTGAGATTAAGTCATTTTCTCTCCTTCTCACACAGGGAAGTGCAAACTACTATATAGCAAACTATTGTACATTAGTTAACTATATGAATTAATACATCATGCTATTTCATGGAGGCCGCACGGTGGTCTAGTGGTTAGCATGTTGGCCAACACAGTAACAGTCTGGAGATCAGAAAGATTCGATTCTACCTTGGGCATTTCTGTGGGGAGTTTTCATGTTGAAAATGGATGGATGGATGTTTCATGGCTGAATACAGCCTATTATTAGCAACAACTTTCGCGTCAGTGAAGGGTTTTTGTTTTGTCCCAATAGCCACACAATACTTAGTGAAAACATTTGCACATTGCTGTTCTGTAAATGAATGTGTTAAAACTCTGGCAGATTTTTCATACTGGGCTATAAGCTATTTTATTATCTGTCCTCTTACACCAGTTTTCGGTGGACACTGCCTGTGTTTTGTCTGGTAATGGCGCGTCACATTCCTGCGTTTGACCAGCACTACAGTTTCAGAGAATATGAGGCACAACACTGGATTTTGGAAGACTGAACATGTATTGGTCCCGCCATTCAGTTTTAAATGTTCGGTTTTCTCTATCAACTTTTCTTACTTTGAAGCAAGCCATGGTTCTCTCATTCACATTTCGGGAAATAAACAATTTCATGGGCTCATTTTGAGTGACGTCACCGCGTTTGCCATCACGTAACCGCGATAACTGAAGTCATTACACCCACAATCTACACTGCAATCCGTCCGCTAGCATGATTATATGTTAATATTATTATATTATAGTTCCCATCCACTTTAATTGGTCATAGGTCCGTAAAGGGCCATCACTGGGTCCGTATCTGGACAGAGGTTTGCTATTCGGTGATGGCTACTGTAGGCAGTTACTTCATGTGACATACAACAGCTTAAAATGTTTCTAATAGGTGGTGTAATATTAAGATAACATTTAAAATTACGTAACATTAAAAACATGTTTTATTTAATTTTAATTTCCTGAATTATAACTTACGTGCATGATACTACTTGAATTTCTAGTGTTCTGTGGAGTATGAAGCACCAGCATAATTGAGTTGAGGCATTTTATCAAAACAAAATGGAAAAAAATATATAATAATTCCGATATAAATGAAATGTCTCACACCTGTTGCTGTTGCCTGTTGGTCCCTCGATGAGGCTGATGCAGCAGCCATGTGCAGAAGATTGGGTCCACATTGATAGCTATGCCCTGGACACTCGCCAACAGAACTGCACCTGGACACATAACAAGTTGAAGGAAATGACTTTCAATAGTGTAATTCCTAACTTTGCAGTTTGTCAAATCAACAATGAATTTGAGGGAAAAAAATAAATAAGAAAGAGTATGCAGTACATCTGTCTGGCAAACATTGAACAGTTGTTTAAAAGTACTCGACTGACACTTTAAACAACTTGATTGAAATACAAAGAACATCAATATCTGTCAGTGAAATTAATAACAACCAATGTGCAAAGGCGGACGAGGTGCCATGCTCTAATCTCCCAAGGTCTCACAGTGTGTCCAAAATACCTAGTTTGAGTGCATAAAGCTGTTTGCTGGAGAGCAGAAAGGACCATTTTTTTTACACTGATCAAAGAGGTAGCTCTCCAAGCCAAGAAAAACATTTTCTTCTGATAAATTTCTATGAAATATAAGACTTTCGCTCGGTCTTGGTTTACTCTTAAAAAATAATCTTTACCAACAATAAGTGAGCCCTGAGGTAATGCATTAGGATCCTATCAATAATGATTCCCATGCCGGCAGGATTAGTGGAGGGTCTCTGGCGTGCTGTGGAATGTCCCAGCATGACGACAGGAGGATGTTTCAGCTCTAGCAGGACTTTCAAGAAGTTTAATGGGGCTTTGGACAAGACCCCAATCTGCTGTTTCAGGCCCAAAGCCAGTGTGCGTGTGTGTGTGCGTGTGTGTGTGCATGCGTGCACACACTCAGGCTGATTGCTTGCTGTCCTGCAGATGTGACAACTGTGCACACATACACATGCACTGCATGCTACGCACAGATACACTTTGTTACAAAAACTTGCCAGCTCAGCAGGAATTCCTTTCTGGCCTACTATTTTTGGTGAACAATGTAAATAAAACGGCTCTAATTTGCCTCACTTTTACAATGCAGGGATTTCTGACCTTATTTGTGTGTGTTTGCACTATGAATTAACGTGTGCTTGACTGAAAGCATGTGTAATGTGAAGTGTGTTATACATGTAGTGCACGGCAGTAAACGCTGTTGCACTTTTTTTTTTTTTATACCAATGTGTGCCTCACAACTGTTTACCAGGTGTACTTTAATCCTTACGGTTTATTATGGAAACAAAATGACTGAAAAACGATACATATTCTCCTCGGACCAAGTCAAACTAACAATCCTTCCTCTATTGCTTCATCTATTATCCCACGTCGTTTACTTTCCGTCAGTTCCATGGTAATGTCTCTATGCTATTGCCTTGCACCTCCCAAGTCTTGTGTCCTTAACAACAGCTTTTCTGGCATTAATCCTGACATCAAATGTATTCCATAACCCACCCTTGTGTTCGCTCATCCATCTTCCACTACTCTTTGTATCACAAGCTCCGCACCACATTACAATCTATCACTTCACCTTCCAGTTCTCTGTCATTCTCCATTTTGCGCTACTTTTTCCACCTTCAGTCTTCTTTGCCACCATGCATTCACGCTCGCCTTTTCCTAAATAGGAATCATAACCTCAGGCCTGTGGCTTGAACTCCGATACCACAATGTGGCTGGCTAATGGGCCTTGGCTGTGGCTGTGGTGCTGGAAGCCAACTTCTAGTAGTTCCATCATAGACCAGAACAGCATGAGCAACCAGAGAATGGAATTTCTGTAGACACTGTGTGTGAATGCGGACGTTGAGCTGAAATCTTGTACAAATGTATTGAAATATAGGATGAATGTAGAAATGACAATGGTTTGTATATTTTGAGAAAGGTGGAATTAGTTATTTTGTCACAGATAATGTGGAATTGTGGAAAAGTTACGACTTATTGGATTTGGTTCGGAATTTACAGCAATGTTCAGGTTCACAAACATGATTGGCACAACTAAGAATTTGGGGAATTTTACTAAAATAAAATGTGGAATTACGGAATAATTGCCATTTTTTAATGTCCTGAATGAGTTTAATACTGTTTCACTGGAATGTTTAGAATCAGGCTTTGTTTACACTGCAGGTCACTTTGGATTGTTGTGCTCATGTGTGACCTGTATCAGACCTGAATTGTACTGTCAGTGTGAACGGTACAATTACAATTTTTTCAACTATGACCCAGACGTCTTTCATTTGTGGTCATAAATCTAAACCTACCGCACCTGGAATGTTCGGGACGCACAGATACGACCGAGACGTCAGTGAAAGGCGACAACCGTCACAATTCATCACCAAAACAGAAGAGAAAAGGCAAGTGCGGGAGCAGAAAACAGTCAGTGCCGAAAAGATGATGTTTTTAAATTGATTACTCATGTCAATATCCCACCACAGACATGGCAACAAACTGCCTTAGCAAAAATGCATGCCAATTTCCTTCTTGAAATCCTACACAAAATAAATTAAGAAAATGTTCACTCCTATTGCACAAAATCCTTGCAAATGTCGCAAATGTGCCAGGAGAGAGAACACAAACTGGGGCCATGGTTTTACTTCCATCGTGTTTTGTGCGAATGCACGTCTCTTCCCGGATGCGTTGCGTTCACATTAGACAACATAGCCTCAGTTGAGAAATGTGACAGTAGTAAGAATTCAAGGTCAAAGGGGATTGGGTTATGAAAAAAGTGGAATGAAGGGGAAATTGAGCATTTTAAGGATGCCGAAATTGTTAGCTCAAATGCCCTGAAGGTAGTAAATGTTTTGTTTCATTTATTTTCTATAATATTTGTTTTATGCAGAAAATGTGGAATTACTGAATTTTTAGAGGGGAACGTGTCAATAGCTGCCCAGGGTGTCTTGAATGAGCTGAGCTTTTTGATATTGCAACAGTACACTGTGCAACTGTCAAGAAATTTTGAAATACCTGAAGTGCTGAATGAGTTAAACAGTGAAGATGCACTCAGTACAGACAATCCTTGTTTTACAATGATGTTTTGTGATCACAACGCACTCCCATAAATTATTAATACAGTACAAAAAAATAACTAGTTAGAAGCGTGCAGCGGAAGAATATGTAGACGTAATAATAAATAGTTGCACGTCACCACACAGAGGAAGGACAAAAGAAGAGAGTAGGGAAAGAAACCCAAAAGCCCACAAAAGCAAAAAGGAGAGGAGTGGTAGTCCCTTATGTAGCGGGGGTCTCCGAAAAACTCCAGAGGATCTTATGGCAACACAAAAATTCCTACCTATTTCAAACCAGTAAATACCCTGAGACAAAAATTAGTGCATCCTAAAGACAAGGCTCCAAACCAAAAACAGAGCTATGTGGTCTATTCCATCCACTGTAAAGATGAGGAATGCAAAGAGCACTACATTGGGGAAACTAAGCAAATGCTCCAAAAAAAGCTTTATCAACATCGCAGGGACAATTCTAGTGGTCCTCAATCAGCAGTACATCTACACCTTAAAGCTACCAATCACTCTTTTGAGGACAGCGAGGTAAAGATTTTGGCCAAAGAAAACAGATGGTTTGAAAGAGGAGTAAAGGAAGCTATTTTTGTCAAACAACAGAACCCATCATTGAATCGGAATGGTGGTTTGAAGTTTAATTTGGACCCTGTGTTCAGCAGGTTACTGAGACCAAAACCCACAGCTCTTAGTCTTGCAAATGAGGTGAAGCCAGGGCCAAGCCAGAACAATAAATGCTAACGAGCCAGTATCAGAGTCGTTCATACCCAACTCAGGGAGCGACACTTCCCTTTTATTGGAGGTGTTAATAGCAGGAAAGGATTATACCACTACTCCGCCCAGGTTTAGGGTAAGGAACCAATAGGAGGAGGGTGTTGGCACACCAATTCCGCCCACTCTTACTGTATTTAAGGCCTAAGCTACCAGCACTTATTAGTTCGCTGACGAAACTCTTCGGATGAGGAGCGAAACGTCCGACACCTTCTTCACAGAAGTACAGATGACGTCTCAAGAAGCCTTTTCCTCGATGTGTCAAAGAAGATGAAAGTGAAAAGTGACAGGAAATTAGACATCGTAAAATGTTCAGAAAGTGGAGAAATGCCGACCAACATTGGCCACATGCTGGATCTAAGCAGTTGGACTGTTGCAACCATCATGAAGGATAAAGATGGTATCCTTGAACATGTGAAAGGATCTACACGTATGAAATCAACAGTGCTAACTAATCAGTGTTGTGGTCTCACTATTGAGACTTCCTCCTCCCAGTAAGACTGCATTTCCCCTCCCTTGAAAAACATCCTTTTCATGTGCAAGCCAATCACAGGGTTTATAATAGTAAGGAGTTGTCAGCTTCTTGTTTTATTAATGTTTCATTTAATTATTGGATTTAATGTTTTTGTCAGATATTTTTAGTACTTCGGTGTGAACTGAGGTATAAAACTCGACTTATGCGGCCACAGTAACAGTACGTAGACATAGGGCCTCCTGTATTCAGTAACATGTTAAAACAAAGTGTTGTGGGGAAACTATATAGGGTAAAGTATGGCAGTCAAACCTCAAAAAAGTTTAATTATTACAGAGACAAATGTTCATGTAAAACGTGATTGTGCATAACTGAATATAACTATCTCAAGCAAAACAGCTCATCTTGTTGTCATCAAGCCACTAAAGTATAGGAAAAATACAGCTTTATTCTCATTACAAAAGGGAACCTTCACAAGGTTCATTTCAATCATGAGCAGACCTTTGGTTGCCAGGTGTTGTTGCAAGTAGTGTTGTTCCAAACATGTTTTTTTGGCTTGATGAATCACACAGAGAAATTACGTGTTGCAAGAAGAAAAAAAAAATAGTCTCATTGCCACCACTTCTACGCGGCCAAACCAGCTCTTATTCCCAAATCAGGTACAAAGCAGGAATACAGCTAAGACACCTGTGACAATGTGATACACTCTAATTCCAGTCAAAATGCATTCTCTCTTTACTGGCCTGACAGCAACACAGAAAATAAATTGTTTTTTTGGTGCAATGAAGATCAAGGCTTTACCGATTACACAGAATGTCCATGTTCCATCATTGTGTTTACGCAGAGTGACATCTCCTTTGAAGCAGCAGCATGAAACAGCCTAACATGCTGACGAACCGACCTCGGCAGGAGGCTAACTGTTGTTTTCTCTGCTCTAACAGGGTGGCATATGGGTAATTACAGAAAGTGATGACAATGATAACAGATGTGTTTTTCTTACTTCTTAAATTACTCCTCAAGAAAACACTAGTGGGTGCAGCTCAACATGTACGTGCAGACATATGAGGACACACTTACCTTGACTCCTCCGCAATGGACCTATTAATGTCAAAGGTGATTTTTTTTTTCCTCTACATAGACTTAAGACCAGTAGACTTAAAAGAGAGCGCGGTGCTGCTGGTGTTGTTTTATGGCTGTCTGACATCAGCCTGCTCCTAGCCTAAGGCCACATTGAAGCACGAGACCGGGCTAAGGCAAGACCTAAACTTAGTTCAGGGTCGTTTCCCCCCACTCCCATCCCCCCACCCCCCCTCCCCCCATTGACCCCAAAAATATGTCATCTTTAAAATCATTTTTTCTAAATTGACACCCTTTTAAATCATGTTTATTACTCGCATGTTTACGAACACAAAGTCTATGAACGACACCATGTTCCCCAAAGGACCAGGGTTAAAGTCAAGGGTTAAAGATGGCACAACCTTTAAAAGGGCACAGCTTTCAAACTGCAGGGCAATGACCCCACCATCAGTTTCAGACAGGCAAAAAAAGACATGCTCAACCCCACTCCCCCCAAAAGAGGGGGGAGATTGTCTTTTCGCCAACTAATCGCCCCCTCAGAATTGGTTCATTGTGGGACATGAGGCAGTGCTGGGACTTTGTGTCCAGTCTCTCCAACTGAAAATAAATAAATATAGCCCAGCTCAAGTCAGCCTGATGACTTCTGACAGATTTAGTTAATTCCGAAGCCAAGTAGCAAAACAAAACATTACGCAAGCGTGCACGGCCTACGCTGCCTTTAATTGCTTTTCCGATGAGCTCATGACTTGAAGGTGTCCTGGAGCGAGCCATGCAGTCCGACAGGTGTTCTGCGGCTTTGTGAATCGGTGTGAGTGTTGGTAACTGTATGTATGTATGTGTGTTTATGTGTATGCATGCATGTGACAGACCAGGAGCTGTTGACACTACTGAAAAAGGACTCAGCTGTGTGTGGGTGGGTTCAAGGAACAGTGTGTTCATTACATATTATGTATCAGTAAAAAGAAATGTGTGCATACACCTTTGTCAAGTTATGGAAGTGTTTCCATTTGCATCCATTTGATGTGCGAACATGGATGCTGTGAGACAAATATTTTACAACACAAACTAACTCTGTTGCTGTTTACACGTGGGGCTGTGATCCTGCAGAAGAAGTCAGGGGCTCAGGAAGGACACAGGCCGGCATGACAGGAAACAGACTCTTGGCGTACAGAAAGCCTGCCCGGTTTAGGGTTGTGTATGTGTGTATGTGGTTGTTAGGTGAGGATGCTATAATGGCAACAGCTAGACAGAGGAGTATGTATGCTTAATCTTCAACTAGTATATGTAACTGAAGGGCAGACATACTGTACATTCAAAGAACAAAACATGCAAGACCAAATGAATAGAAGAGTAGGGGATAAAAAGAAAGCTCATTTGGGTGGGCCTGTATGTATATGATTTATGGGATGACTATAATCACTTTATGTTATGTCATGTAAAATGCACTGATATACTGCATACTGATAAACCAGATATGCAATAAACTGTGTTTTTGAGAGTTTCTCATCAAGTGATAGTCAAGCTATTTTATCAGTGTAAGAAATGACAAACAGCAGGGAAAACCCTAGCTGTGGATCAAATTGCATAGCGTTGAAAACATAAAATTATAAGTTCATTCTAAATGCAGTACTTTCAACATGATGAATCGCTGAAGAGTATCAATAAAATGTGCAAAATCCATAACAAAAGCAGTGATGTGAAAAAAAGAAGCATCACTGTATAGTGCATCTTTGCAATACCAAATCTGTTTTTACCACAAATGTAAATTAATTCTACAATAACATCTCAAATGATTAAAATGATGAAAATCTGTATAACCATGGGAAAGCATCATACAACCAGTAGTGAGGCCAGATGAGGTGCTTCAAGAAGACCACTGCAGTTGAGCACCAGATGTTGATAAAAAAAAATCCCCTTTTATAGTAAACTCCTTGCCTTCATATATTATCATTAACTGTGTTAAAAAAAAGAAAAGCAAAAAAAAAAGCAGCAAAACACAACTCCTGCCCGTGCCCCTAATGAAACAAGATGCCTGGATTTCAGACTACGCCAGCTATTATCTATCCTCCTATGCTTTCGGTACAAATCATTTTTCTGCTATGACTACATAACACATTGTTTCTGTCTTGCTCATTTCACGTCACACCAATGCAAAATGCTTTAAGTCATGACCAAATGTGACCTGGGTCTTGTCAACAAGATAGCTAGTCGTCTTAATGAGAGACAAAACAGACAAGGTTCTGATTGCTTTATATCCATGATGGATATAAAGTGCACCGTGTGAACTCAAAATGAGCTCCACTGTAATGTAAGGGGAACGTAGGAGACGCTTCTGAGATTATTAAAATAAACAGACTTCTGCTTCTGCTGCTGAATTCCCACAGACAGACTGAATTTTGCACAGTTACCTTGAAAACTCCTTGTCGCTGCTATCCATCAGCTTACTTATCAGCTTTTGGTATACAGTTCAACCTTAGTTCTTTCAGTCCATCATGACGGCTGAGACGGTGGTTCAACTATGTAATGTCTGTCATTAGCTGGAGTTTCTTCCATGTATATGACACGTTCTCCGAACCTGCTGACTAAAAACCTGGCAAGGCAGTCAAAACTTAAATGTTGACATTGAACACAGGAAGTGAACAAATTTATTAGTGATCGCTGTGATATTGAGAACGGGTAGGATTAAATATGCTCTGCTTCTTCCAACTTCTTTTGGAATGTGTAGAATTTTAAAATAGTAAGCATGAGATGTACTCCAACGTAACCTTGTATCTATGTTCAAAATAAACTAAACAAATCAAAATGGTTCACCAGTTCTTCTTCTTTATGAATCGTGTCAGTTGTCACTAATAACTGACAAGATGGCGAAGTTGTATACATGCATGCACGTATGCAGGCAATCGGGCCCAAGTGTGCCAAACTTATACCGAAGTGTACCCAACTTGAGCACAGATCAGAGCACTCTCAGTGGCCAGATGGTTTGCAATATATGAGGTAAGCTCAAGGATGGTACGGTCAAAATTTGCTATGCATGCATGAAGTCTTGCAGTTTTGCAAGTATTTTATTCAGAAAAAAAAGAGAAGCAAGGCCTGTATTTATTTTTACCTGCATGTTTGTTTGATAAGTGATCATCCATCCATCCATTTTCTATACCACTTCTCCTCTTTTTTAGGGTCGCGGGGGCATGCTGGAGCCTATCCCAGCTGACTTCAGGTGACAGGCGGGGTACACCCTGGACTGGTTGCCAGCCAATCGCAGATAAGTTATCATGCCCAACATAATGTTCTCACATTAAGCAATGCTTTCAATTGAGACATATATCACAGTGCCATATGTAAGGCACAAATCCTTTAAGTAGTAATGGTAAAAGTTGTTTATGCACACTGGCATGTATTTGAACGCTCATTATGCTCGTTATATTTGATCATTAAAGAAAAACAATCCTGTTCGTTCTAAAGTAAACATTACAACATGACCACTTTCTTGGGACCCACATGTATGTTTAGAGTATCCGTCTTTGTACAGTGTGTTCAACAGCTTTAAAGCACACTTGGCTTGTTATTAGCTACTGCTGAATGAAGCGGTGCTTTTGAAACGTGAAACTAACAACAGTGTGGTCTTCAGAGGACGTCACTTGTGATTGCACACAAACAGATTATTAAGCAAGTGTTTATAGCGTGTGTACCCGTAAGCTGCCATTAACACTGTCACGTAAAAAGACAGCGGCCCGTGTGATTTTAGTGTATGGACCATCTGCAACTCACTGTGAGAGATATAATGATTTGATCCCTTCCTGATTTTGTAAATATACCGCCTCACAAATCATCATGGTCAGCAGTTGCTCAGTTGTAAGAATCACAGGATAGTTGTCTGAATCCTGTTGTGGGGAAAAAAGAAAAGAAATTGCAGCTGGTTGATAAAAATGTCTGCATCTTCATCCTGACAACTGCTGAAGTGCCCTTAAGCACGGCAAAACTCCTAAACCTAGCTCATGAATACACGCAGTTTATATACTCAATTACTCTCCCTGCTCGTTTGTGGGGTCTGGTTCTCTGTGAATTTTTCTTCAGAGATTAAAATTAGTGTAAGGAATTATAATAATAATAATACAATTAACAATTATTATTCTATTTTTAAAACAGAAGTTATTGCGCCTATAATTATTTTTTCTCCCCGAATTTGCTTTTTTAGATATGCATGAGAACTTTATAAGCAAATAAATGCCTCCCGCAAAGGTGCACTTCGTTGTTTCGTAAAGAAGCTGTCTAAAAGAGGCGATACATTTTAACGCACACACAAGCTGTGAGTCTGAGATGTAAGGTGGGTCTCATACTATTATTAGAAGCTTTATGAGCATGGTGGCAGGACTCTTAATTATGAGCCAGAGGTTAGATTAAGGTAATAGTGTCGGGAACTCATCCTTTCATCTGACGAGCTTGTATATGCAGTGAGCAAAAGAGAGTGGTGCTTGAACGGCCTGTGTTTACTGCCTGTTTATCTAAGTGGGCATGTGAGGCCTGGAGGGCCAAAGCAGGTCAAACCACACACAGAGAGAGGAGTCCAGGACCCCCGAAGGACCATTCAAAGTGATGAAGTTTTACAACTACTGCTTGGTCTATGACTACTGCTGATGCGCACGCGCGCGCACACACTCACAGACTCTGTGTTGAGAGTTTATTACTACTGTGTTGAGACTAAGATGCCCTTGGGGCAGGAAGATGAGTTGGTGGACTCTACTGGTGGAACCAAAACAACTGCTTTAAGATGGCCAAAAGAGCATTACACATATTCTGTAAGGGGAAAAATAGCAGTCATTTAATAGATTTTCAGAATAAAACCTCACAAATTTGGAAAAAACTGCTTTTCATTTGCCGCCTTTCTTCGTTAAAAAAAGATTTGCAAGCTTTGCTAACTATTGCTTAATGATACCAAAGCTTGCCAAGAAAGTAAATCTCATAGCAGATTGTCACGTTGCTGCCACCTGTGGGATCTTAACATCGGTATTGCAAATATGCACAGAGAACCACTTTGTGTGACCGAGAGAGAGACAGAGAGAGAGAGAGAGAGAGAGAGAGAGAGAGAGAGAGAGAGAGAGAGAGAGAGAGAGAGCACAGGGTAGCCACTGGGACCCAGAAACTGAAAGGCAAGCAGTTGATTTTGTTTTTTTGCAGGGGAGGGTTTGAGTGGGAAAATATGGCTAAATAAAATAAACCTTTAATTTGACTGAAATTGCAGGCAACAGTCACTGCTGTTAAAAAAAAAAAAAAAAAAAAAGGCTGTGAAGTGTGAGTTCTTGTGGTTTGGGTTAATCCTGATTGAGGAGCCCCTGAGTTGAGATGTCAGCAATATGAGACTAAAACAAAAATAATTACAACCAGGGTTAATGAATACAACTGCCTGGGGCATGAGGACTAGAAAGGAAAGGGAGGGGGAGTGGTTGAGTGAAAAAGAGCAACAGCGGAGGAGAAGGGAAGAAAAAGTGAATGGGAGTGGTGTAAAATACAGAATGTATGTTTTGGGGTGAAAAATCCATGGAGCATATTCATGCAACTAAAAAAAAAAAAGTTTTCCATTAGGGGAAGAAAAACATCTAAAATAAGTGTGTATGCCTGACATTCAGATAAAGAGCCATCCATCCAGCTGTGCCTTTGTAGGGCCTGAGGTATGCTATTCCTCCACAGGTCTGATAGCTTGTATGGCTTAGCTTGACACATGAAGTGTGGCAAACCATGCCTCCCATTTAACTACTGCCGTGTCGAATACGTTTATACATTCTCTCTGCAACTACCTTTCATCTTTGCTGTTATGTCTGCACACACTATCTCAGTTATGCAGGGAGCTGCCAACACAATAACACTGGGGGTAATAAGAGGCACCTGCACCTTCGGTTCATGTTCAGAGCGAAAAGTAGAAAATCTCATTAGAAACATCCATCCATCCATCTTCTTCCAAGGTCAGGTCGCGGGGGCAGCAGCTTAATACAAGAAGCCCAGGCTGCTTCGTCCAGCTCCTCCCAGTGGATCTTGAGGCATTCCCAGGCCGGCTGAGAGACATAGTCTCTCCAGCGTGTCCTGGGTCTTCCCCCGAAGCTTCCCACCAGTTGGAAGTGCCCTGAACATCTTCCGAGGCATCCGGGAGTCATCCCGACCAGATCAGCGAGCCACCTCATCTGGAGGGGCATTGATTCATTTGAAACATGTGCCAAATTAGAAGTTCATGACCTTTATTAATTGTGGAGCAAACATAAGCAGCAAACAAGCAGTGTTTCAAAACTGTGGCACAGGTGGTTGTCGTTGTCTAACTGACTGGAAGCCAAATGTCAGGAAGGTGGCCCGAGTAAACCAAGTTGGAAAAAGATGGAAGGAGAGATGGTGGACGGAAAGAAAAATCACCAAGTATAGTGGGACAGCTCTAATAGTTGAAAGTTGAAACCATTAAGACCTTGATGAATAATGAATTACAACCCTCCTCAGTATTGTGTTTAGTTCCTGAAAGCATTCTACATTTAACCCGGTATTAACTGAGCCCATTAGTGTGTTATGAACACAGCAGGCCCACTGCCCTACATAGCTCAGAAGACGACATAGCAAAGAAAATCAGTCGGACCAGCAAGATCTCCCTGTCAAGGTATAGCTATATGTCATTCTCATGCCTCCGATGGCCGATAATTGTATTTATTGAAATCAAATTTGCATCAAGATTGATCAGAGACGTTACATCATCACCAAGTTGGCCGAGAAGCAAATAGGAGACAAAAGTCACTCGGGTATGTTAAGTGACGTGATTTTCATGCCATCATGAAAAATTATAAAAAATCAAATGCAAAATATCAAATACTGGACAATACTGGCAACCGACTCCTTTGGAGTCGGTCCCTCACCATCGTTCTACTACAAACTTGCAACATTGGGAATATGGAAATAAAAATTATACATAAAAAAGAATCTATTTCTTAAGAGGCAATGAAGTTGCCGTGCCGAGCATGAAAGCACATTCAGCACATCTCACTAAGTGCTCAACACCTGGCGGACAGCTGCTGGAGTGGATGAATCCCACAGAAACAAAAACAATCCACATTAAAGGAGTTCCATGAACACGATTATCAACGTTCCTTCTGACTACAAGTCCTCCCTCTGCCTAGGCATCACTCACTTGCATGGGGAGGGGAAAATGATAAGCAAAATTTAAGCTGATCACTGATGTCTTACTGATCTCTTCCTTTTGTATTTTTTTTCTGTAGTTCTGTTATAAATTGCAAAAACCAAATAATGTGGTCACTGATGACCACTTACTTTATTATGTAAGTCATTAGTGAATATATTATCAATTACTGTACATCATTTAAGCTTTTATTTCCAGGCATTTACATCTGGACCAGATGCACAACTTATAAATTTTGTTTGAACCCACCCCATTTTGTGAGCAAAAGTATTGAAACATGCAACTGACAGGTGTGTTTTGTTGCCCAGGTGTGCCTGATTACATTGTTTATTCAATCATTAGCACTGAATGTCTACGCTCAGTTTCAAATTGGGCAGGATTGGTTTTACTTGTGCAGACTGCATCTAGCGGCGAAAACAACATTAAAATGTTTATAGGTGAAAAACAAGCAATTGTGTATCTGTAAGAAGATGGACAGTCAATCAGAACCATTGCACTACAATTGGTCATAGAAACTACAACCATTTGGAATGTACTGTAGAAGAAAGAAACCACTGGTGTACCAAGAAACAGACAGCATTTGATGACAGAAACATTGTGAGAGCTGTAAAGATCATAAAACAACTATTAGTGCCATCAGGAACAACTTGCAGAGGGCAGGAGTGAAGATATCACTATCTGCTGTTCATAGAACACTTCATGTACAAAAGTACAAAGAAGATGCAAACCACGTATTAGCAAGAAGAATAGGAAGGCCAAACTGGAGTTTGCCAAAATATACATAGATGATCCTCAATAATTAATCAGTCTATGACACTTTTGCCTTATTTAGGCTCATTGGCAACGTCACTGCAGTAAAGGATGCTTTCCATACGCCTTTTGTAAACATTTTCAACCACCTTTATTTAGCCATTGACGTCGCTAAGCAATCCTCTTTTGTCTGTTATCTGTTAGCCTGGCTTGCTAGTTGCAGACTTACCATCTCCTTCTTAATTCATGAGTTTCCCGCTGAGAGTGTCAGCAAATAATCCTATGATCATTAAAATTTGTGGTCAAGAAAAAACACCAAAAGCAGTCTTAAAAAAATGGTAATGCAAAGCATCGGTACTCATGCACGATTCGTCACAAAAATGTTAGATTTGTGTTATAAATGTTATCATTTATAACAGCGTGTAGCTGATGACAGATCATAGCAGATAGCTGCATTTAGCTCTCTAAATATTGACATCATAGCAGCAATTCTGCATTTAAAATCACTCATGAATTCAATAAAGATGTAATAAAGAATCACAAAACTATTAAAATCCATCATAATCCATTTTTAATTTTTACCGGTGCGTTTGCTTTCCTCCAATTCTGTAGTGAGGCAGTTTCTCCGAGTAGAGTAAATGCCTCCTTCAAATAGATGCCTACTGTGCATGTGAACTGAGTAAATGAACACACCCAGAAATAAAGTAAGCATGTATTCCGTGCTAAAATTCAGTCCAAGTATTCAAATTCTCTCAGTTCAGGTCACTGGTTAAATATGATCTTGTTCACATTTGATATGTGACTCCACCCAGCCCAGGGTGTGTATTCCCGGCCCTGGGCTAGGTGGAGCCACTCATCTTGTTCAGCTCATGAGGAGCTAACTAATAAAGACCAGACAATACGCTAAAATGAACATATCCCTGATTCTGAGCCCAAGGGATGGTCAACATGGGTCCATGGTGCATTACCTAACTTTGAAGGATTGTGTTCAGCTCATGTTTTGGTTGCAGTGAGGTCAGGCCCCAGAAAAATGTTGGATAAAGTGTGAGATAGAGTTGCAAAACACTGAGCTCTGCTGCAGCAAAGGATCTAAGACATGGAATGGACCCACATGATGTCGCATACATGGCAGTCTTGGTGTTCATCATGAGGAACACATTAAACACAGATCTTAACTCTAGTTTGATATATGCAATGTTCATCTATAAATCCAAAAATATATTACATGGCACATCTAATTTAGGACTCCATAATGTCCTTTTAATGACCCATACCACCCTAAATGACCAGCCATTACTTTCTGTCCTCCTCCCTACAAGGCAAGATCATTGTTCATCTTAACATTCTTTGTCTTGATGTCATTCCCAACGTCTTAGACACGCTTACATGGAAAAAAAAAATCAACAAGAAGCTTAAGTACCAACCAAGTGCCATACAAGTTTACTGTTTCTTCAAAGCACTATATACAAAATAAATATTGGACATAGTAGCAGCACACAAAAACGATACAAAAAAACAGACATAAAAGTGCAGTCACTGCTGAAGATGAGGGGACTGACATCAGGCCGACCCATAAACCTAGTTCAGGTGTGGAACTGTTTTTCTTGGACCCATCCAATAAGTCATGAAATAAGAATGCCACTGACAGACCCACAGCTAAACAATAAATCCCTTCTTACACTTTGAAAACTTTTAGTAGACTTGCTGTTCAAATAAACTATGGCATTCATGGAGGCATGCAGGCTAATGTACCATCTGACACATCTCACAGTCTCACAATCAGTGCTGTGTCAACACCCATTAGGACTATTAGAGCCACAGTGCAACAGGGCCACTGTAGGGTCAGTCAGCAATTCCATAGTGGACCATGACTGGTACTGGGGCTTCTGAACATTGTAAAAGTAATTGTTCACAGTAAAAGCATCACAAACAGTCATTAGTTTAAGTGTAGCGGTTTGCATACACTTATGTATGATAGTAGTATTTTTTTAGTATTAGTATTTTTTTTTTTCACAAAAGTAATCCTGCTTAGAATTTCTGGTCTTTTACCTTTAGTAAAATGCAAAACTGATGTTGTCCTTGTTTTGACCTATTTGCATTGCTGTC
Source organism: Dunckerocampus dactyliophorus (assembly GCF_027744805.1). Lineage (NCBI taxonomy): Eukaryota > Metazoa > Chordata > Actinopteri > Syngnathiformes > Syngnathidae > Dunckerocampus > Dunckerocampus dactyliophorus. Next base: position 10,966,594 of record NC_072825.1, read on the forward strand.
ATCCCAGCCCACCATAAAGTTTAAGGAGTGCGGACAAAGTCTGTTCAGCTTCTGGCTCACCCCGCTATGACCTGCCTCATATGCTTTACTAAGTCTGATTGCATCTCTTTCTGTCAACCACAGAAGAGAAAGGTTACCTCCTTGGAGCACAGTTTACTTCAAAATATCTGCTGAGTATCAGTAATAGCGTACAGAGGTGTGACAAATTTAAGAAAAAGAAAAAAACATTAGAGAGGTCCCTACAGTGCATGACGTGGCATTAAATTATTTGTATGACCACAATAATATACTATGACCTTTTAAATCACCGGGTGAAAACAAATATCAATATTTTAACAAATTAAAGGGGCAATAAAGACATCAAAACAATATACAAAGAGTAATACAAAAATTGTAAATTAGCAAAAGCATTATTATTATCATTTTAAATATTACACTTCTGAGGACATACTAACATTAAAAAAATCGTCCTGACTTCTTAAAGTGACACACCATAAAATAATTTGATCATGATTATGTGATGAAGGGAGGTTAAAATAATGATTAAATGATTTTTTAACCACTTCTTTATTCTGCATCATCATGCTGGAAGAGCCATCCACGATTGAACTTTTTTGAATGATTGAGAGTCACTGCAGTAATTAAACACTATTTATAATGTTGGAAGACAAAAATCCGTTGAAAACGGAAGAAACTGAAAAAACTGCTGGCCTGCTAGCGCAACTTTGTCCACACACACAGACGCTGAACGAAAGTCTCAAGAGTTTGTATATTCATTTTTTACTCTAATCACATGAGGTGATAGAACACACAGCTTTTTTATTTTATTTATTTTTTATTTTTTTACTTGTGTGTTGAGACACCATAATCTTAGTGTTGGCTTCTGCTATCCAGGACATAAACACACTATTTAAAGGTTATGGCAGCAGACACTACCATTGACACCACAGCCAGTCTGTAAGAACTTTGTCTACATGCAAATATACACAAAGAACCACAAATTGACACACAATTCTTCCATGACTAACCATTCTAACATCCTGTTATATACCCTTGTATGCTGCTCTTGCTCTGTCTCTCCCTGGCGGCCACGCATTACCAGGAGCTGTTTAACAGCTTACCATACCGTATCTTGGCCTCCACTGATAGTTTGTTTTAGTGTATTAATTAACAAAAGGTGAAGATTATGGAAGTGTCCGTGTTTTAGTTCTTTCCCAGCCAGAGGCAACTGTGCCTCCTCTCACCAACACCACATTTGACGTTTATTTGAATAGAAAATGACCCCGCTTGTGTTTAAAATATCTTCAATACTGTCATCACCAAATATTTATTTGGACAAGAGAAGACCTCTGATTCTTGACATTCCTTTTGCCTCATAACATTGTGCCTTGATGACAGTAGTTCAAACAAGCACTTTGGAGATTCATATAGATGCCATGGCAAACTTAACATGGTTTAAAAAGTAAACTTTAACAATTTGGATACTCAGCTACTTCTGGAGAAAATGTATATTTAAGTATTGTTGACCTTCTTGTGGGGTATGATATTGTATCTTATTGTTGAGGTGTTTAGTTTATACATATTCTGAATGAATAAGCAACTTTTATAAAATATGTCTTTCAATTGTGGTCTTACCCTGGCCTTCAATGATTATGAAGAATTAATGGATCAAACGCCTGCATTCTTGACAATTGTTCGAGGTCAAACAAATCTGTAAAGCATCAGTCAAATATTAAATACGGAAGCTTTCCTTTGAGTCTTTCATCTAAACTGTGAATCAAACAGTAAAAACACTTACAGTATACTATTATTATTAGCGTATACTATTATTATGGTATGGTGGGTAGGTGGTGCAGAAGCATCCTCATCAGGATGTTTGGTAAGCTCTTCACAGTATTAGTAGTAAACCACAAGGGGGCAGTGATGTAACAAGGAATTACCAAGGGTCAAAGAGGTCTTTTGACAAAGGCAGAGAACATGGGGGAAGGGAACAGGAAATAAAGATGAGGAAAAAGGCATAATCTATATGTTGACAAGCATTAACGGAAGTGAAACAGAAGCAGAAAGTTGAAAAGTGAGTAAACAAAAGAAGTGCTACCATGTTTTTTTTTTTTTTTTCATTTTATTTTATTTTATGAGTACTTAATATTTTGGCCATCCATTGAAATGTTAATTGTTGCTTTAGAAGGACAAAATAATTTTATTTAAATAATTTTATTAAAAAGATTTTATTTAATTTCTTTGTATATACTTTAGTTCATAAACTGAATTATAGTGTACAGTATATAGTTAAACAGTAAACAATCACCTTCAATTTGATAATGTATTGAAACTATATATTTATTTATGATTGCAAAGGCTTCTGCCTTTCGGCAGGCGCAGATTTGATTGCTGCCAAAGATTGCCGCAGGCAGGGCAACCGGCGTAAAAACTAAGCCAAACCTGTACAAGAGCAAGGAATATGTTTGTTAAAATATGGTGGCCTCTTACAGGAAAATGTCAAAAGACAACACACACAAACACACGCATATTAACTCAACTATATTTATTTATATAGCGCCAAATCACATAAACAGTTATCTCATGGCACTTTACACATGAAGGTAACACTCATAAAGGACAAAAAGAGAACCAACTGAAACCCCACATGAGCACGTGGCAACGAAGGCAAGGAAAAACTCTGGGGAAGAAACCTTGATCAGAACCCAGGCTCTGTGGGGCAGCCGTCTGTCTCGAACGGTTTGGTTGCGATTGAAAAATAGAGTAGAAGGATAGATGGTAGATCAAGCCAGAAAACAGCAGAGTCTTTATCTTAGTCCAAAAAACATAGATGCGTCTCTCTGATACACATCAGCATATCAGGGGTCAGTTCTAACTATATTCTTTTGCAAAAGTATGAGTTTACTTTTAAAAGGAGAGAGGGTGTCTGCCCTTGGATTGAGTCAGGGAGATGGCGCCATAACAGAGGAGCCTGATAACTAAAGGCTCTACTACTCATTCTACTTCTAAAAATTGGAGGAGTGGAAAGTACGTATAAATTCTTAGAGTGCAGTGTTCTACTGAGTTGATAAGGTCCTAGAAGCTATTTAACATACAGTATATTGGTGCCTGACCGTGTATTGCTTTATATGGAAGGAGAATTTTGAACTCAATTCTAAATTTTACCAGTGCAGTGAATCTAGTACAGCTGAAATATGATCTCTTCTTCTGGTTCCAGTTAGGACTCGTGCGGCAGTGTTTTGGTCATTTAAGATTTCTTAGGGCAACCAATTAACAGAAAGTTTCAATGATCCAACCTGGAGCTCACAAAAGCATGAACAAGTTCTTCGGCATCTGGTAGTGGCAGGAAATTTCCGATTTCTTTTATGTTTCGTAAATGAAAACAATGCTGTTCTTGACACTTGTCGTATTTGGGAACTAAAGGAAAGGTCTTGATCAAAGATGACAATTAAGTTTCTGACTGCTATGGGGGGTGAGTGCAAGACTGTCAATCTTGTCTTACAATCTTGTCTCTCAGGCGCTGGGAACCAAGGACTATGATTTCAATTGTATGTGAGTTTAATAGTAAAAAGTTTGCGGTCATCCAGGTCTTGATGTCTTTAAGAGACGCCTGGAGTTCGGAGAGCTGAGTAGTTTCATTAGGTTTCATTAATTATTTATTAATGAAACCTAATGAAACTACACAGCTCTCTCAAGTTTTGATGTGTTTTCTTTGATATTGCCTAAAATATTGAATTTTAGTTGAATGTGGTCAACTAAAATTCCTAAAATCCTAAAAGTGTTGCTGGACAGTTTTCAGTACATGCACTATTGAGAAACATATTAGCCTCCGTAAAAGTGTGTCCCAGTTAAAACAAAAGGATCCAGAGGGAGGTACTTTAACATTCCCACTGACACCAACACCTACGCAGACCACATTCTGCCACAAGAAACCTACACATTGCTGCTCTCAAACTGGGGTGTCGAACAAAAACAGCCTCACATCACTGTGTTTGATTCACAAAAATGTGAACTATATACAGTACAGTACACTCTCTGGATGTGTAGCATGTGCACTCGGTCTTCTGTTTTTGGTAAAGTGTTCTTTACCAGACCACTGAATTCTGCTTTATAAGCATCATTAGTACAAGCTTTTTTCATTTATTTTTGTTTTACTTAGACTGGACAAAAACTTATGTTTTTTAATTAATTAATTTAATTTATTTATTCATGTATTTATTTTTTATAGTACACATTTTATAAATGAAACTCCTCATTTTCATTGAAATATCTTAGTTGTGTTCTGTCATGCATAACAGTGCATGGAAAAAAAGTGTATTTTGATTTCTGAAGAACAGTTATAGGCAGAGTTATGAATTGAACATTTCTGCACCCAAAAATAGCTGTGTCATCAGTTTCAGACCACATTTTTGCTGATGAAACATAATCTCACAATCACACACATGCAAATCTGGGTGTAGAACACCACAAAAGGTACATGCTTAGTATGGCGCTTTATCTAATCCTCACCTTTTTATTTCTCATTTGTCTATTAGATGAAAGCTACATATAATAAGGTAAAACAGCCAAGATCAGTAGCATTATTCTCCACATACTCATAAGTTTAATATTTGTATACTCTGCCAAAAAAATAAAATAAAATAAAAAGTCACAACAAATTAAATACCGTCATGCTGACAAAGCATAAATGAAGCTGTAATGTCTAGGGCGGAGCTTCTAAATCCTGATTCGGACATGGACACATTTTTAGAGAGACCCAGACCTATTATTTGATCACTTTGATTAACATTAGGGATAATTACTCACATCCATGAAAGTTGAAAATGCTTCAGTTCCAAAATGGTGCCTTTAAAATGGTGTTTTAAACCAAATTTTTTGTGTGCAGCGAATGAGTTCAGTCATAGTCTGAATGAGTAGGTCTCGTAAGTTTTCTGTGTGGCTTCCACCATGTGTCAATTGGTGTTCAAATGCTGGATTCCGGGTACAACTTATCTGTAAACTTACTTATTGTAGTGTGTTCTCATTCAAACACAAGACTTTAAAATATACATATTCACCAATTATCCTAGCTAAGTTTACATTTCTTCTTTAAAATTATTTTTAAAAAGCTAAAATAACATTTTTAAAAAAGACCACAAGTCAGTGTACTATATGGAATTGTTTGGTCATGTTTTTGATTTGGGTGCAGCAGTCACTCAATTACCTTTCAGCGGACTACTTCTTTTGTACAACCATCTTTACTTTCCCATCTGAGGTACACACACTGTATGAACTGCACTTCAAGCTACAAATTAAATCGCTTGTTTGGAAAAGAAAAAGGGGAAAAAAATTCTGGTGTATTATCAGAATGGCAAGCGGCCGATGTCTGACCACCGTCTCCAGCACCCTGTTGCTCTGTGCTGTTCTTTCCCTCCCCTGGCACTGGTGACCCCGTGTTAACTCCATGATAGCAGTAGGGGGCTTAGAACGCTAAAATATTCCTCTACAACCCTGATCGTCTGGCAGCTCTCTTCAAGGCAGCACCATGTCCCCACACTCCCCTGCTACCCACTGTGTGGGCACCAGCTGAGTGGATCTGTTGGAGCTCATGATAAAACATCTTCCTTGAAATTTAACTCCAATTGTGTATTATATTGAATTACAGCAGGCCAAAAAGTTGTAAAGCAACCAATAAACTGAGCATTTGACTATGAAATCTAGAGATTCGTCCTTTTGACAAATACATCTCCCTCTTGTACATTCACGGCTTGAATTCCAAGTGCTGTGGCCTGTCTAGCTTCCCTGTGGTACAGAGGAAGCTCCTGTGAAGCTTTCTGATAGTGGAGAAGTACTGCTGGTTGATAACCGAGGTGTGAACAGCAGTGTAAACTTGCCACTGCAGGGGGCTACAATGACGGCCCATCAGAGGTTAGAGGGTTACAGGGCTGCAGGGCAATGTGTCAATGGGCAGAGCTACCTATCATCACAAAGATAACTAATGGGCAGCTTTGAATAAAGATTGTTTCAAATCAAACAACCTGGTTTTACGTCTTAAAACACAAAAAAGCATAGATTTTTTTTCTTCTGTTGGAGGGTCTATATTAACATGTTTGTAGTTCTTAAGGAAGGATATGAAGACAGGTCCGTTGCTAGTGATGTAACAGTATGTTATTGTCAGGCTTAGGTAAGTACCTCTGTATTAAGGCTATGGTTCGGTTCATTTTCGGTATAGTAAGGGAACAAAACACAAAACATAAAACTGCTTTTGTGTTTAATGATTTTCAAAATTAAACAGGAAAATATAATTGCAATCTGCTGGCCGGTAATTCACCATTAAAAAAAAACTGTTGCATTGCAACAGCAAATGTACACTTGCTGTCCTTCATTTGAAATGTGTACCGAGTGGGAAACTGCTTGGTTAATCTGCGCACGGATTCGATCTGAATACAAAAACATTTTCGCAACATCCTTATTTATCATATATCTAAAGTTATTTTATGACAATATGTCATGCTGGTTGAACAGTTATAGGCTAGGTGGTAGCCGGTTATGTCAGTCAATTCTGACTATTGAAAAATAATTCATATTAAGTATATATATTTTGTGTGGGATGGATTTGTCAAAGTGAATCCAAACAGTGATCAGACCTGATGCCGCACTATAGAGGCCACTAAGTTCCACAGAGTCATAAATCTACCATGTGACTAGGTGATTAGGTCCCTTAGCTGAGCTTCCCCCATCTGCTTCATATCACACCACTGCACACTCCCTCCACTCAACCATCCCACCTTCCATCCTTCTACATATTATGGAAAAGCACGACAGTGTGACCTTTGACACCTTAATCAAGGAGCATTAAAGGGCCTCTTAAATGAAACTGACGGACTGGCCAGATTGGACTGACAGGGCGACTGACTGACTGGCCTAGAGGCTAAGACGGATCCAGAAGCAGCGGCGCTGAAATGCTGTTACCAACACGTCGGAGGTGGCAGAGGTGGTGGGAGAGTGTTGGCCATCACAGGGTTTACATATTAGCCTGGCTTATTAGTTCACTAAAGGGACCTTCCACCCTCTCAGGATTGTCACACATCGTTTTACTGCTTAGCCATTTAGAACCTGTCTCACAGATGCTAAGAGTCTGTCTGTCAGAGGCAGATGGAGGTTAAAGGTTGAGAGTGATTCCAAGAGCCGGTAACTTTGCAATAGCCACTAGGCCACCATAAGAAGGAATACATACAGTATGTTGACACATGACCAGAAAGCACACACAAATAAATACTGTATACACAAAGGCTACTATGTTACGTGATTTTCACCACAACGAGATAAGAGACTTCTCATTTTGAATTGTAATAATTTACGATAAGCTGTAAAATGACGCTATGTGAAAAAAATGCAAAGTGCACGAAGAGTACAGTGATGCAGTGACTAAACAATGCATCATTAATCAGAAAGAAAACAAGAATTAGATCAGAGCGTTGATATAGCCAGGATAAAAGACATAACTTACTGTGAATATATTATATCCCTGTGAATAATACCTACCCTCCAGTAAGAGGGTCAACTAACTGTCATCCATCAAATGTATTTCCAACAAATTCCACTGGGGGAATCATTTCCCTTAAAACATTCAAACTGCATGATTGAAAGCCTTTTGTTTCATTAATACTTGGGAAAAAAATAGGATAAAATATGACACTATGGTTGCATCAGCACAAGATTACATTTCAAAATGTTCAATCCTACCACAATGCTGCGTGCAACACCAAGGACCTGAGAGATACTGCCCCGTAATGAGAACAAACACCATTATGATAAAAATATGAATACAAAAGAAAAATGGCAATCATGGTAGAGATTTTACATAAATGATGCTTAACATTTAACATTTAGATATCAGATTCAGAAAGTACATATTTGTATTCAATTTCCTTTTGACATGCACTGATACTACTGCATACACAGTATAGACGTGTCTGCTATTAGGCCTCACTTAATCAGAAGACAATGTCAATGTCAGACAATTGGGAGTCACACGATTAGAACTTAGCCGCAGTGCTGTGTAAACCGCAGGGTTCAAAATTTAAGGAAAAAGTAGCAGCTTATACACCGGAATTTAAAGTAATTAAAAAGCAAAATGTATGAAGGTATAAGTTTAACAATGATTTACTTTTTTATTTTAATTATAAATCACACACTCATTATGGCAAAAACTGTGGTTCATGTCATTTGAATAATGTCACAAACTTGGTGCAGTGGGCTCTTTTTAAGCACAACCCACCCCACCAAACATTGTTGGGCTTGATGATAAAGTGATGACCCTGTACCATTTTTCTGGTGCATGTTTGCACTTCTACCTGAGAGCACATGTATTTTGTCAGATAAATAGTAAGTATGTAAATGTAGCTTTCCTCCATTGTATGTGTCTTTTGTCCAATTAGTGTACCATTTACTGGTTTTTGTTGCAACCCACAAAACCGACTCGCAACAAATCTATTTCTGGTCTTATTGGAGACTGACATGAAAGCATGTACTGCTCTTCTCAACGAGAAGCAGGTGCTGCCATTGGCCCCTTCCCGCTTTCAAAGTACTCACAGCAGCTCAGATCTGTGACAATTAAAAAAAAACAAATGACACAAAGTAGCACCAGGAGAAAGTTTGTATTTCTAAAACATGTGTTTTGCTTTTCATGTTTTTTACTCGCACTGTGTCTCTTCCACAGCATCCACTGCTTAGATGGATTAGATGTGCATCATGGTCAGTTATGCAAATTAGACAATGACATCATCTAAACCACCACAAATAAATTGCAGTCCTGTGGGAAGCATTATACAAGACAATTCAGTCTTAATTGACATTGGAACATTTGGATTCTAATTTACAACCACAGGGCAATGTTGGTTTATTGTAAACTACTGCAAGTTGATAAACTTTGTAAATAGAACTCATAAGGAGGGCTGAAAAAAGAGCGGAAACTGCATACAAGAAGCATCGAGTCTCTCAAACACCGTAGAAATACAGTCCTAATGGTGCTGTCAACAATGGAGCAGAGGGCTCTGAGGTCCAAGGCCCCAGAGCACACGTTACACCTTAATGTGTAGCTCAGTCACACAGAAGCAATGATGTGGCCCCCAGGCCTGGTATTAAAGCTCCCAGTCCAGACAATTTGTGCTGTCTGGAGGCTGATTAAGCAGATAAACAGCGTTGGCACAGACATATTAGCCACAGCTTTCAAAACACCAGATCATATTTCATGGTCAAAATGCTTTTCTTTTTAATTTCTTTAATGAGTGTGTGGCTAGGTCAGCCTGCCTGAATTTAAGTCATTTACTCACACAGAGATATTAATGTCAGAAAGAATGTGATTGTGAACTGTGATTTATAATTCTTTCTAAAAAATGGAATAATAACAAAACAATAAATACAATGTAAAATATGAGTATTTAAAATAAAAACAATATTACAGAGTGATGATGATGCTGCACAATCAACCTTTATTTCATGTACACCTCGCTTTCACCCACTTGCATGGTACCAAAACTGAGGACATTACCAAATAAACTTAAACTAAGGCCTTCTCACCATGTGAATGAGAGAGGAAGAGAGATAGGCGAGAGGGGGCATGAGAAACACAGGCAGAAGACACATAAATGAGCAGTGTTCAGAGTCAGAGAATGACAACTGGTCATAAAAGTTTAGCAGAGTTGAAGGTGACCAGCTAGGAGGGTTTGTCTGGCCTTCAAAAACACAAAGGATCAGGTTTCCAGAAGAGGCTGAAGGGCCAGGGGAGCTCGATGCTCTCCTCACCTAAAAGACCATAACTCTTGCTGGGCCAGAACCTACTGCGCTAAAGCTTGCCCTGCACAGAGGTCTCAATCACCTTCCAAATCTGTTCTCATTGACAGCTTCCATTAACATTCCTGCCTAAACTGGCAGGGGAGCAAATAAAGGTTAAGTGCGGTGAAGGAATAGGGGGTATATAGTGTTTTTACGTACAAACACACTGGCAAAGCCAGTTCATTTTGATGACTATCGCATCTTCATCTCAAAAACCTGGGATACAAAGCGGAAAAGTGTCACATCTGTATAATATTTACTATATTCAAATCATCATATATATTTTCAACAATAAAAAAGTACAAATGACTGGATAAATAAAAAGAATGTTATCAGTCCAAAATAGTCATGAGTAACGACAGGGTGGGAGTATAATAAAGGATTGACCCCTGCAGTCCAAGGTCAGCAGTGGAGAGCAGAGAGGTTGACGTAAACCAGGATACTGAGCTTGTACTTCCTCCTGTCATCCCTGCCTCTGCCTAAGCTAATACTCTTCCTATTGTGGCATCAACAACAGTGAAGAAGTCTTTCCCATACATTCATTTACTTGTTGCAGCCCACCACAGGTAAATTTGGTCCACTACAAATAGATTTTCTTTTCTTTTTTTTTTTTTGTCAATGTGGTGCTACCTGTTGTCCCACACTCATTAAAGCACATTATAATGGGACTGTCTGCCATTACAGCAAGTAGATGCCATTGTAACTCTCTTAACACTTGGTTGCGCAATATAACATCAACACACAAAAAAATACATAAAGTCCTGTTTTTTTCAATATTGTCAGTATGGACTGTACAACTTTTCAATCAGCGAGCCGTATCATTCTTGGCATAACTGAGGTGGGTGGTATACGAGTATGAGCACTGAGGCGACTGAGCAACAGTACGGCCAGGTCCACTTATTATATCAGCTTATTTTTGCGTACAGTAGCTTCCAAATGACCAACTTCGATATAGTTTTGGACTTGTTTTCATAAAACTACTCATTTGGCTTTTTGACAATACCTGGTAACACTGCATGCAGTCAGCGCCAAAGAAGAACACCTGCTATCATAAAAAAAAAATGGCTGAACAAGTACGAGTAAAAGCATATCAACACGTCGTATCAGTAAACCAGGTAGTAGAAGTTCCGTGTGGAGATACTTCATATTGGAGGCGTCTGAAAGTGGTGCAATTCACAAAAAACAACCATGCAAACAGTGCCTCTGAAGTTTTCAAACACAAAGAGGAAACACTACGAACCTGGCAAAACACCTGAAAGACAGGCACCCTGACTTCTTTAAAGAATTCAAGGTATGTTTCCGTTTACCATCACTTGTGTCACATCATACATAATATAAGTTCCGTTATTTGAGCTTGAGAGACACCTTACTATGTTTGTAGAGGTGCGGGCTTCTAATACTCACTCGCATTACGTGAACTGAGATGGTTAAGTAATAATGTAACGATACTGATTATGAGATGATCTCTGACAGAGAATCTCTGAGCTTTTGTTATTTCAACAAAAACAGTATTTTTCCTTGTAAAGCAGGGTTCTCAAACTTGCAGCCAGTGTGCCTTTTGCAACCCACAACAAAGTCGAGTGTAAATGTGCCCCACGTACCTTGGGGAAATGGTGAGAGGCACTTTCGCTTGCAAGAAGGAAGCTCTTCAATTGGACAAAGAATAACCAGCACTAAATTCGCGGTGAGCTCATCATTAGTGAAATGGACAGGAGGGTGACCAGACAGAACACTTATAACAATCATGGTGCCAACACAAAAATGGCAAAGGAAAAATAAAGAACAGCAGCAGTGTTGAGCCTGTAAGTGTATACGATTATATATAAAAATAACTGCTGTTTGTTTTTTTTTTTTAAATGTAAAATAGTTGGCGATTGTTGTTATTTATCATAATCAATTAGCGGCGCACAATAGTCCTGAATGACATCAGTCAAGGCCAAAAACATTGCAATTGGAAACACTGAGAGCCATCTATGTGTGCGTGTGTGTATGTCTAGTCTGTAAAACTAAGCTGCTGCCATTACTAGAGTTAATCCAGAGCACTCTTGTCCCCACAGCCACTTTGTCATCTTTTCATCCTCACCACTGCTGCTTTATGGGAAACAATAATCACCCACTAACTTTTATCTGTTGAAGAGTCATGGCTGCTGCAGTTTTGTGTGGTTTGGGCAACTGATTTGGGCAACAGTGAAGCCTGGGAAAGTGTGGGTAAGGGGAAGAACAAGAGGGAAGTAGCTGAGGTGAAGGGAGGACTGAGTGTGGGAGGAATGGGCAAAGACACAGGGAAGGAATGGAACAAGGGAGGTGGCATGCTCCGACAGCTGAGCTGTGAAGAAGCTAATAGGGTCTCATCCCCTTCCCTTTCCCACGGCAACAGTATGTTTTCTGATGATCAGTGGAGCAGTGAAACCCATATTGGTTAGGCTACTGGCACAGAACTGCAGTCAGCATGCTTCAATAGCGCTTTTCAAGGCACATTTTGTATCCATCTGAACTCAGGTTAGCCTGCCTGTGACTTGTGACTTAAGTACAAGTATACATGTGTGTGAATCAGTAACCAAATACTAATAACATCAGGAGGTGGCACTTGATCTTACTCAAAGTTGGGACAGCAATACTGACAGATGAAAGACAGACAATGTCTCAAAGAGTCACTGATGGCAATAAAATGAGGGGAAAGACGAACAGAGATACACCACAAATTAATGCATGTATCTTAGGGAAAGTTAGGAAAGAATTATGAAGGGGAACTTTCTTTCACAAGGCAGCATAAAAAAACTACAACTGTTGCTTTAGCATTTGTCATGTTCAGCAGAAGTTATCAATCATATCAATGACAAATACGACTAATAAGGGGGTTGAGTTATTTTCTGCAATTTCCATCACAATTACATTATGTTAAAACTCAGGGCAATTGGAGGAATAGAAAATTAGGTACAGATGTAAGTTAAATGCAGAAGACATGCTGCAACAAAATTACATCAAATTCAACTGAAGAAGATGTGGTAGCCTGGCACGGTCTCTGTGTTATCCAAAAGCAATAGCAAAAACAAAAATGTTTGTTTTTACTGTTCTTTCCCGTTTTCAAAAAGTCTGCACAGGATTGAATCAGGAGTCATTCCTATCCACACGAAAATACTTAGAACAACACAAAATTATGTCGTACAAAAATCAGCCTGATGGTTGACCTTGTTCTACAGTACTCTGGAGTTGCTGCAGGGGAGAGGCGGCGAGCTGGTGTGGGCTCATTATTAGCCCCCCGGCTCGATGCCTCCGTGTTGGAGTCATCCAGAGTGAATGACAGAGTCACTTCCCTACCCCTTCGGGTTGGGAAAAGGGTCTGACAGTTCAGAGTAACTAGCCTTCTTGGAGTCTATCAGAGGGTTGCTGGAGAGCACCCCAGCTGGTGACTCCATAGTTCTACTGGGAGACTTCAAAGCGCATGTCAGCAATAGGGGCATGATTGCGAGGAACGGCCTCCCCGATCTGAACCCGTTCGGTGTGATGTTATTGGACTTCTGTGCGAACCACAGTTTGTCCATAACAAACACCATGCTCGAACGTAAGGATGTTCGCAAGTGCACTTGGCACCAGGACACCCTAGGCCGTACGTCTATGATCGACTTTGTAGTCATATCACCAGACCTGCGTCCACATGTTCTGGACATGCAGGTGAAGAGAGGGGCTAAACTGTCAACTGATCACCACCTGGTGATGAGTTGGATTACATGGTGGAGGAGGATGCTGGACAGTCCTGGGAGCCCCAAAACGTGTAGTGAGGGTGTGCTAGGAACATCTGGCAGAGTCTCCCGTTCATCGAGTCTTCAACTCTCACCTCCGGCAGAGCTTCACCTGCATCCTGGGGAAGGATGAGGATATAGAGTCCGAATGGACCGTATTCCGTGCCTCCATTGCTGAGAGCTGAGGCTGCAAGGTGGTCGGTGGTGGTGGTACCAGTCATAGCGGCAAGCCCCGAACCTGATGGTGGACACCAGAGGTCAGGGCTGCTGTCAAGCTGAAGAAGGAGTCCTTTCAAGCATGGATGGCTTGTTGGGCTCCTGAAGCAGCTGACAGGTACCAGCAGGCCGAGCAGCGAGTCAAAAACTCGGGTGTGGGAGGAATTTGGTGAGGCCATGAAGCACAATTTTTGGTCTGTCTCAAAGAGGTTCTGGCAAACCGTCCGAGGCCTCAGAACAGGGAAGCAAAGCCTGGTCCACACTGTTTACAGTGGGGACAGAAGCCTGTTTACCTCGACTGAGAATATAGTAGGCCAGTGGAAGGAATACTTTGAGGCCCCTCTCAATCCCACTGGCATACCTTCCATAGAGGAAGCAGAGTGTAAGGACACATACACGGACAGTTCCATCACCGTGACTGAGGTATCTGGGGTAGTCAAAAGACTTCCCAGTGGCAAAGCTCCAGGTGTGGATGAGTTTTGCCTTAAGTTCTGCAAGACTCTGGATGTTGAGGGACTGCCTTGGCTAATAAGTCTCTTCAACATTGCGTGCAAATTGGGAATAGTACATCTGGATTAGCAGGTTTTCATGAAGTATGACCGTAGAGTGTGTTCCAACTATAGGGGGATCACACTCCTCAGCCTCCCTGGGAATGTCGATTCCAGGGTGCTGGAGAGTAGGTCACGGCCATTCATCAAACCTCCGCTAGAGGAGGTGCAATGTCGTTTTCATCCCGGTTGCAGAACACTGGTCCAGCTCTACACCTTTGCAAGGGTACTGGAGGGTACATTGGAGTTTGCCCAACCATGGGAGTCTGTCCTGTGGGGGGTGCTCTGGGAGTATGGGATTGGTGGCACGCAACTACACGCCATTCGGCAATTGTACAACAGCAGCAGGAGCCTGGTTCACATTAACAGAAGTAAGTCGAGCCTGTTTCCGGTGAATGTTGGCCTCCGCCAAGGCTACCCACCCTTTGTTACTGATTCTGTTCATAATTTTCATGGACAGAATTTCTAGGCATAGCCAAGACGTCGAGGGACTCCAGTTCGGGGTCCTTAAGATCTCCTCTCTACTATTCGCAGACAATGTGGTCCTGATGGCCTCATCATGCTGTGACCTTCAGCGTTTACTGGGGTGGTTTGCAGCTGACTGTGAAGCTTCTGGGATGAGACTCAGCACCTCCAAATCCGAGGCCATGGTTCTCAGTCGGAAAAGGGTGGATTGCTCCCTCCGGGTAGGGAGGGAGGTCTTGCCCCAGGTGGTGGAGTTCAAATATCTTGGGGTCTTGCTCACGAGTGAGGCAAGGTTGGAACGTGAGGTTGACAGGCGGATCGGCACAGCATCTGCAGTAATGCGGGCGCTGTACTGGACCATCGTGGTGAAGAGAGCTGATCTGGAAGGCTCCTTGGTGAGGTGTCCCAGGCATGCCCAGCCAGGAGGCTCCGGAGCAGACCTAGGACACGCTGGAGGGATTATGTCTTACAGCTGGCCTGGGACTGCCTTAGTGTCCCTCCCAGTGGAACTGGAAGAGGTGGCCAGAGAGTGGGAAGTCTGGACTTCCCTACTGAGAATGCTGCCCCACGACCCGGACACGGATAAGCGGAAGAAAATGAAATGGAGAAATAAAACAACAAAAAAACCCGAGGGGTCGGTTTATACATGCAAACCCATTGGCAGAGTGTGTGTCCGTGGAGCACTCACAGGAAGCGACAGTACAGAGAGACAGCCCTTCTGACACATTTTCTGTCATATATTTGTCGTTTCTGCATGCTGTTTGCTGGCATTTTAACGTTGAATATTATCTTTAGTCCGTATACCATTCACGGCTGAGTCCTTCTCGGACACATGTACTGGTGGTGCCAACAGTGCTTTTAAAAGTATACTTTTGAAGCTTTTTGTGAAATCTGAACTGGTAAAAGTAACATAATATAAAAATAACCTTTGTATTCAACCCAGCAGGCAGCATTTTGTTTTGACTTGTGTCATGTAATAAGTCACAAAAGCTTCCATGTGCATATATTTTTAACTGTGCAGCCTTTGGTCCATGACAAAAAATAAGCGCGTGAATGCTAAGTGAACTGCACCAAATAAGTTTTTAGGTCCGGACAAGTGTACCAACCTACAAGAGTGAATGCAGCCTTAGCAAAGAACAAAGAAGGAGAGTTTGTTTGTTTGTTTGTTTTTTTTTTTATTTTAAAGTAATGACCAATGAAGCAGAGGCAACAAACAACTGTCAAGTAGCTTTTTTTTTTTTTATTGTAAGCTATCCGTTGTTATTTCACTGAAATTGAAAACATGATAAAAAAAATATACGTTCAAATGTTTAATATGCTCACTGTGTGTAAAGCGACATTTCGCAATGCCGACATTTTTTTTTTTAATTCTTTGTAACAGTTTAGTTTTTCCATTTGGATTTAATTCAAAATTGAAAATATAAAAACTGCATTTGACTTTACTCTAGTATGTATTTTTTGTTGCCGTTTTAAATGAAAATGATATTGTGTTTTTTGTTTTGAACATACAGTACCTGTGTCATGGATTGTAACTTGCCTTACTATAATAACCTTTAACGCATTGAAACATATTGAAGATATATTGAAATTCACCAGAAATTCACCATTTTAAAAGACCTAAAATCCGGCACAAACTTCTGCCATGATATTTTTTTTTTTTCCAAGAGGCAAACAATAATAATATTTTATTATTAAAACTATATTATTTAAAAATATACTGTAAACACAAATTCAATAACCAGGCCCTCCCTTTGTCATTTAAATACATTTGGAAGTCTTCAGAACTGACGACTTAACTTTCACACGGTGAATAAGGCTAATTGCGTCTCCCTTTCCTTTTGACCTTGCCTTTCTTATAAGACAACGTGTGAACCCTGTGACCCACGATGACCTCTCTTCACTCTCCAAGGCCAAATCTTCATGTTTAGCGTGTCTACTACCACACTACAGCGCTGACAACCATGGGTGGATTTATTTTACCACAACCTAGTAAAGACAGAAACATCCTTTTCTTTGCACTTCATGGACAGGCGACAACATTGTCTAATGAAACATATATGCATACTTGGACATCACTTGGCAGTGGCACATTCTGCACATTTAGATCCACCTTAGTCAGATTAGATTTCGATTAGATCTGCGTCTAATTCGATCATTGGCCAAACTGGGTATTGCTCGGGGGAGTTTGGTCATGTCCGCTTGTTTAGCTGTGGGTCATCTCCTTGACTCAATCCGACAGACACCAAAGCTTTATTGAAAAGTAAACTCAAAACTCACCTTTTTACCACACCATACAGTGGTGTGAAAAGGTGTTTGTCCCCTTCCTGATTTCTTATTTTTTTGCATGTTTGTGACACGTACATGTTTCAGACCTTCAAACAAATTGAAATATTATAGTCAGTGACAACTGAAGACAAAATGCAGTTTTTCAATGAAACGTTTTATTATTAAGGAAGAAAAAAAAATCCAAACCTATGTACATGGCCCTGTATGAAAAAGTGATTGCCTTCTAAACCTAATAATTGGTTGGGCCACCCTTAGCAGCAACAACTGCAATCAAGTTTGCGATAACTTGCAATGAGTTTCTTACAGCGCTGCTGAGGAATTTTGGCCCACTCATCTTTGCAGAATTGTTGTAATTCTGCCACATCGGAAGATTTTCCAGCATGAACCGTCTTTGTAAAGGCATGCCTCAGCATCTCAATAGGATTCAGGTCATGCCTTTGACTAGGCCATTCCAAAGACTTTAATTTGTTTTTCTTCAGCCATTCAGAGGTGGACTTGCTATTGTGTTTTAGATCATTGTCCAGCTGCAGAAACCAAGTTTGTTTCAGCTTGAGCTCACCAACAGATGGACGGGATTTCTTGGTAGCAGAATTCATGGTTCCGTTTATCACAGGAAGTCTTCCGGGTCCTGAAGCAGCAAAACAGCCTCAGACCTTCATACTACCACCACCATATTTTACTGTTGGTATGATGTTCTGTTTCTGAAATGCGCCATTACTTTTACGCCAGATGAAATGGGATACACACCTTGCAGAAAGTTCAACTTTTCTCTTGTCAGACCACAGATTATTTTCCAAAAGGTCATTTGGGATCATCAAGATGTTTTCTGGAAAAATTGAGACAGAGTGTCTCTCACTGTGTTCGCTGGAGTCCCAAAGCTGTAGAAATGGCTTTATAACCAGACAAATTGAACTCAGGTGTTATAAAATGCAGTTATTTTAACAGGGGGGGGCAATGACCTTTTCCACACAGGTTACAGGTTAGGTTTTGATTTTTTTCCCTTCCTTAATAATATGTTGTTTCATTTAAAAACTGCATTTTGTGTTCATTTGTCTTGTCATTGACTAATATTTAAATTTGTTTGATGATCTGAAGCATTTAAGTGTCACAGACATACAAAAAAATACAAAATCAGGAAGGGTACAAACACGTTTTCACACCACTGCATAGTTACAGCTCACTCCTTTCTCCTAATAGGCTGATATGCATCAGACGCCTGCCTGTATGTTCCTTAGACTAAGATAACAACTCTCCTGCTTTCTCACTTATCTACTATCTGTCCCTCTACTCTATTTTGTCCTAACCTGTCTTTTCATTAATGAGGAGCATGATCACAGACCTACTTCATGTGTAAAGTGCCGAGAGATAATTTTTTATGTGATTTGGTGCTATATAAATAAAACTGAATTGAATTGAATTATTGAATTGAACGTTAGACACATCTGGCCAGTCCATCACTAAATATTAATTAAAGTTTGATTAAACAGACTATTGCGGCTCTTGTGGTCTTTGTTTCTGTATTTTGAATAACATTCTTTGGCACAAAGGCATATATGAGATGTTAATTAGTCCCTTTAGTCCAACTGTCCCAACATTGAATGATGCGAGTTCTGGGTTTTCTGAGGTTGCATTATTGTTTCAAGTATATCACCATTTTTTTATGCCCTTTTTTCTGGCCATAAGTCTTCCTCTTCTTTTTAGATATATTATTCCCTTCCATGAGCACTGGTGCTTTGATGGACACCAGGAGTGTTCCAGTCACCTCTCTCTCTCAAGCACATGTGTGTTGTATTATATTGCATCACACTATATGTGCTATATGTGTAATGCATTGCTTGAGTTGCATTGATTTTTTTTGTTCGAATCCCCACAATT
This sequence comes from Dunckerocampus dactyliophorus, assembly GCF_027744805.1. Lineage (NCBI taxonomy): Eukaryota > Metazoa > Chordata > Actinopteri > Syngnathiformes > Syngnathidae > Dunckerocampus > Dunckerocampus dactyliophorus. The sequence goes on from NC_072825.1 coordinate 10,985,540, forward strand.
TTCATAGAACAATTTCCACGGTTTGTTTTGGAGTTGGATTTTGGACGGTCCATCTTGGTCTATTATTCTTATGGATGACTATTAAGGAAGGAGAAAGCACTGGCTACTTTACTTTAGTCTTACTCCTTAGCGTGGCTCTGACCCTGACTCCTAGTTAAATGGCATAATACTTGTGACTTGGGCAGTGTCACATACACACATGGGGGCAGTGATATCATGATAAGAGTGGAAACTAGTCTGTAGAAAAGGTTCAGTCCCAGCCACACTCCAACCTACCCCCAACACTCTCACCACTATTAGCTCTTACACTTTCAGACAAAGTCTCAAATCTCTGCCCATTGCCTCTCAACCTCATGCACCAGTCTTACTTTAAGCACTGTGAGACTGGCCTAAGTACACTTCACAGATGAGCAGCTCTAGTAATGGGCTGTGATTGACCTCAATCGCCAGCCCTGAGTGGGTTCCCTTAGGGCTAATCCCCCCATTACCAACTCTGCTTCTCACACTTCTTCTGATGATGATGCGATGAAACATCCAGCAGATTAAAGAGATAGGTGGTGTAGATTCGAAAAATAAAACCTTAATTTCAGTGTAATTTAGTCTAAATTTGAAAAACCACAGATTAAAAAACACGGAGAGGAGATTTTGGATTGAGGGTGCTTTCACACTAGGACCTCAACTCAACTTGTTTTATTTTGCAGATTGTCAGTCACAAATTTGTACAGAAAACCATCTAACTGGTTATTTTTGCACATACTGCTGAGAAGAGCGCAATTTCTTATGAGCCTCCTTCACACAAAGACCCTGCAAAACAGGAGCATCAAAGTCAATACTGTATATGATCCATCAATAAGCCGTCTTTCCTTTTTAATAGGGATGATAATATCGGCTGATCAATATTACCGTCTGACATTGACAAACAATTAGATATTGGTTCATATCAATATAGTTGTTTTTTTATAATGATAATAGCATAATGATAGCGTGAGTTATGACGTTGTGTTCCACACGGCAACAAGCATGCTAGCTCAGTATGTACGCGGTCTGTTTCAACTTCGAATTCTTTAAATATGCTATTTGCATACTGATGTGATTGTAAAGCGCCGCAATGGGTGCATACTTCGAATATATTATCACACCTCAGGAAGAATCACTCGGAGTCACGCGTAGCTATAGCGTACTTCTGCAAAATAATAAGCGACGGAAGACATGTTGAAAGAGCCCAATTTCTAATTTCAGTATTTGTATTAATCCAGAGTTTCATACTTTGCATTCTACTTTGTCCTTACAGCTTTAAAAACTGTGTAATTGCTAGCATTATTTAATTGGATTTTGTAAGAAGAACCTGTTTTACTTGATAGCAAGCGAATGTTATTTTAGTTGCTATTGATCATGATTTTGTAATGACTATTTCGTTTCAACAAAATGTTTAAAATAAATATGCCACTCTTTCTATACCTTACATTGCATATTGCAGCATCTGTCTTATTTTGCAAAAAAACTTTATTTGTGAAATACAAGTGGGCAACAAAACAGAACTAAATAGTTGAGTGTCGAGTATCAAACTTCGCATTTCTGAACCGACATCCCGGCACTGACATTTACAGAAACATTATCCTGGCTCTGTTACAACCTCCAAAGCGTAATATTGGCAGGAAGAATTGGTCTACCTCTTTCCATGTCTGTGTCATTATACACATACGTAATTCAATCTTGAACAAGTGGTGGAAGAGGACATGGTTTGATATGAAACATTGATCAGATTTTTTTTTCCCCAGGTGACTAGACGTGTATGTATAATGTCATCAACTGATTCAGACAATAAAAAATTAACAACCGGTGTGGAAAGCACTCACAAAGGCAGCAGCTGCAGTATATCTGAACTTTCTGTACTTTCATTGAATTTCTGCAAATTTGCTCACTGTGGTGTCTGTTATTCAAAATCACCTCAAATTTGCTTTTGGACAAATTCCAAAACATACATAGTTTTTCACTGAGTCACATGATTTTTGCTCTTATACTGATGTATTATGTATTTTTAGTTCACATTTGTCTACTGTGGATTTATCAAGCAGCCAAAGTTCAAACCAGCAGCTTAAAACCATCATGCTGCTGCCTGAGACAAAGCTGGCCTGTTGATTTAACACTCGACAGAGTGCATGAACACATGCACAGGAGTGACGGAGTATGATAGATGGACATATGAAAGTACAGCAAGCCTTTGAAAGATTGTAATGGAGGAGACTACCAAGGGATATCCTAAAATTCACACCTCATCTATGGTGCAACCCATTCAACAGCTCCAGTTTCAGAGAAGAAAGCACGTGTTTTTCAATGCATGCACTACACATACTAGTGTGTGTCTTTGTGCGAAATGTTGAGATCAAAGTCAGGTGGCGCTTCTTTTCCACCTGCTCTCATTAGTCTTCGGTGTACAGGCTTAGGTAGTGTAAGAACCCATCTGTTTTACTGCTGTGGGCAGGTCACTCAGTCAGGACACTGAATGAAAGTGCCAGCACTAACGGATCAAGAAACGTATTTTCTAAGAAACTATTAAAATGGCATACCACAAAATCAAATCCTTGTATCACACCAATGATTGAAAAGAAAATATCTTTAATATCTACAGCAAAACTACATGCATATGTTTAGTATGACAGTATCATATCACTGTCGAAGGATTAATATCATGTACGTTTCTAAATTCCTTCCAATATATTTCAATTACGATTAAAGCTCACTTTGTTTCCACAGTTTTCATGGTTTGGTAAAGAGATCAAACCTACAGGACTTTACGGGAAACATTTTTAACATTTGTTCAACTCTCCATGTGCTTGATTAAATGTAACATTTTGAAAGCTCGAAGAGTTCTAAGAAAAGCATAAATCATTGTCTCGCAGCTGCTGGCCTGCCTTGAGAGAACACATGCTATTCCTCACTCACTCTCTCGTTTTGTCTTCATTATGATCATACCGGACCCAACAGTCCCTCCTCCTCTGTTGCAAGTCACTGCGGTGGCGGGTGGGGGGGAAACACCTGCAGGCCGCTGCTCGCCCTGAAGTTGTGCATAAAGCCAAGCTCCTCACACGCCCTCTGGCCCTCCGCTCCCTCCGGTCTTTAACATTAGCTATGACCAAGGACCCCAAAGTCTCTCTCATCAATCAGTGGTGACAGATCAACATCAAGCCAGAGAGGATTGTCAGCCCAGCCTGTAACTGTCCATGGACCAAAATGATACGTCATCACTAAAGGATTGCAAAAGGTTATGAATAACATAGTCAAGGACTTGAGATTCACAGACCACTTATACCGTGCATACATTAAGTTGATCAAGACATCTGGCTATCGCTGGTATTCCACTGCTCCGCTAACACTGACTGGCTTATATTAGCAAAAAATAACTTACACCACACTAACAACGTTGAAGATGTGATGTGATTCAGAACAAGACAGGAGTTGCGGACAGGTATTATAAACCATTTACTCTCCGCTGAACAATCGACAACCACTTAGTTGCTAACAACAATCACATGACCGAGAATCGGAAGTGAAACAAATGAACCAAAACTCAGCAAATACATAATCCAACAACTCCAAAACTCTTGTGGACAAGTTGTGACCTGCACATTCACCACGCTATGAAATAATAACATAACATTACTGTTTTTTTATTTACCTTTTTGAGCCACTGATCGCATTTATTTGCATTCTGCTTTGTTTTTGGTTTTTTTTACGAAGAAAATATGTATGGTCTTATGCACATGAGTTGCAAGATTAGCCACAGTAGACTGCATTAAGAACTACATTTAATTTATTATTTATTTAGAAATATTAAAATATTTTAAATACATATATTCCACTTCCATCATATTCCCTTATATTGTTCAACAAAAAAATGTACCTTTTATTTAATAAAGATATTTCAAAATAACACATTTTAGAGCTGGAATTCTAATACCGTGAAACCATGATATTTTTGCCCAATGTTATCATACCAGCCCATGCCTACTTACCACTAGGCCACCACGATTTTGTAAAATGTAAAATGGCAAAACCTGTGTCACTTGGCTCGTCTGCATCCAAACAAGCTTTACAAATATGTAATGCACATTGAAACATCAACTCTGATAAGCAACTGAAAAACCATACCACTCAAGTAAACTACAACCTTGAACCAGAAGAGGGTAATATAAATTTGAAAAATGGTAAACATTTGGATTATTTACCATAGCCTAATGTGGGCTTCTGAGAAAATGTTGCCATTTTGTTACTTTATTGATGGACATAGAATGGTCACACAATATGAATTAGACTAACTAAACATGTAAAATAAGTACAACAGTGAGTTTCATAACAAATCCAAATTCTGTAAGATCAAGATCACAACATGTAGTGACTCTGTAGTGACTGAGTCGGCCCCTTGAAGCAAAGACCGCAAGCCCATTTCAGCTGGGGTTACTCCTGCTTTCATCTTTGTCAGGGGATTCATCATTCCGTTAACACGGCTCTAACAGGCACCAATCGCCCTCTGAATGACGGCAAGGACAATGAATATGTGGACAAAAGGTTTTGATGATGTAAGCCTGACCACCATACAAAAACACAAATACACAAAGTAAAATCCCTGTTGCATGCATGTACTCACATGGTTAGTTCTTAGACTCTTTTCTCAGATGCATGTTTGTCATGACACACATGCAGAGAGAGAGAGAGACAGAAATGTAGCAGTCTGGTAAAATTGTTACTGTCAAACAACAGTGCTGTTTTTAACCATGACATTACTGACAGGCATTCTGCAGATAAAAGAGATATTTCTGGCAGATGCATACTGTGTGTCTGTGTGCACTCAGGGATACACATATGTGCATGAGATTGAGAGTGTGTATGTGTGTGCATGCATGTGCATGTGTGTGTGTGCGTACGTACGTGCAGCTATTTTGCTTTGTTTTTTAGTTCATATGTAAGTCACTTTTATGGCGCTAGCATTTGTATTGAACTCACCAAAAGCTAATGAGATGAATGCATGTGACAGGAAGACGAAAAGGATATGCTTATTTTGATGTGAAAAGACCATAAATTAAAGCATGTAGCGAAAAAGAAATAATACTGGTAAAAAGATTACAAACTAGCGACTGACGCAGTGATCATAAGCAGTCTGGCACCACATTCAGCTCTACATCGGCTTTAGCTACACTCAAAGCTTTTGCGTACCGCTACAGTCAAAGCCTAATGTGTTCTACTTTTTTCCACTTTCTGGAGAAAAAAATTGGTCTTGAGTTTTGAAAATTCAAAATTACGTACAGTCTGGAGCAACATTCTTTCAAGCAAAGTTGCAGACATTGTAATTCCAGTTTAGGCATGACAAACCCTAACAACAACAACATTGCTATAGCAATCTTCTGTTTTCATTGCACACAAGTACGTCTACTTCTAGTGACAGCTCCATGTCTCACTACTGACACATTTGCTTGGACTGGTCACAGAAATAAAATTACAGAAAACTTGAGTCTCAAACCAACTCCTCCATATAAATCTTACCTAAAATACCCAAAAACCTAAAATATGGCTGCCCAAGACATAAATCTAATTTCCTCCATAACAATAAAGTTCTCTGTGCCTCAGCCTGTGTTGCATTTTTAAGAAAAGCATGTGAATGACCATGAAACATCTGTGCACTAACAAAAACATCTAAAATATGTCCTGCAATGAAGATGACGAAAACTGCACAGAGCCTAATAGACGTGTAGATCAAACCATACCAACTTGAAAAATGTCTACTTTAAATTGTGATTCTGATATATATTTGGTGATAAGTAATATATTAGGAAAATGTATCTGAAGTATAGTACAAATCAAATTTTCTTTCTACAGATGTTGATGCAGACTTAAAAAGCTGTACATTTTTACCTGAGTTCCTGCAATTTTCGCCTTTCTGTGGCACCTGGACAGAAAATGTCAGCAAGTCGGGAGCCAAAAGGGATTCAGGCTTGCGGATCTCATTTAGCCATCGTCTCATATGAAGTTCCTTGGTGTCCGATGGTCCCTGGATCAGCGGAACCAGCCTCTCTTTTACCCCCTCTAGTGAACCTGAGGGACATGAGATAAAACCACAATTTATAAACATGACACATTAAAAAGCTACAAACCTTCAAACCTTGATTGGTCTGGACCAAAAGAAGAAACATTCCATATATAATGTTGTAAACTGTATATTTTGTGTATGAGTATTTTGTACTGTTGTACTTATCTGTTATACTATTGTTTTAATTCCTGATGGGAAATTCTATTTTCAATTTCCTGCTGTGAATAGTGTGGTTCATGTGATATACCACACTAAGAACCACACCAGCAAGGACACTAGACCACAGGTTTTAAACTGGGGGTCCACGACCGCTGAACGGCCCGTCAACGTATATTTGTTTCCCCCACAAACTTGCATTTCTTTAATACACAATTAACCTGAGCACAACATGTTGTAGTGAATGAATAAATAGAGATAGAAGAGGAGGTCTGGCAGTGGCACGACCACCCAACTCACTGTACCGTGCGCGTGTTTAAAGTTAAAACATGAACCTGTATTGAAGACCTTAGTATTGAATGCATAATATCAAGGCACATTTCTACATGGCAGTAGGCCAAGTTTAATGCGAAACAGAATTTTAACTGAGCTCCATCTCTCCATCATTTTGGTGGTCTCTAGCCTGAAAAATGTTGAAGACCCATAACCTGGCTTTACTTTGTCTTGGCCCCTCCGTAATTCCACATTTCTTTGTTTTGAACCATTCCTTGGTCGATTTCCTGGAATGTTTTGGGTCATTGTCATGTTGCAAGATCAACCTCCGCTTCGGCTTTAATTTTTGAACAGATGTCTCACTTGTTCTTCAAAGCACCCAATGTTCTATACATTGCCTCTGATAGGGTGAGTCTGAATCTAACTTTACAGTTCAAATAGTAAGAAATGTTGTGGTAATTTTTACCTGCCAAGAAATACATTTTTTTATTAAATATATTTTACAAATCAGTTTTAAAAGAAATTTCTACAGTGGTATTTGTTAATACCTTGGTAGATTACCGTAACCGCTAAATATTTAAATGGAGATCAAATTTTCATGTGTTTAATTATGTTAAAAAAATATTTCATGGAGTGTGCTAATTTTTTCCCATAACTATATAAACCACCTGACAAGTTGACCTTGTGAACTCTCGCTCTAGTAAAATACTTGCCGTCAAAGGCCTGGCCAAAGCCCAATGACAACACCATGGGAGAAAACAGCAACTTAATCACACAGCTGGAAAGGAATCAACATAAAGAATAAAAGGGAGGAGACAGAGTGAAGGGCTTTAAAGCATAGATTTAAGAAAAAGTAAGCGACGGTCCACTGCAGTCCAGTCGATCTCACTCGCTCGCTCACACAGGCAGTAAAGTTTTAACAGGGCACAGCTGCACACACCTGGGGTCCTGGCACACACTTTTATAGCTCCCACGGTTCCTGAGGCGCATTTCACCGTTGCACGGCTGCAGAACTTCAGCTCAAGATTTTGGAGCGAGCCTTCAAGAGTCGGTGACTGGTCTAGAGATTTCACACCTAATAAAAAAATGGGGGGGAAAGAACAAGGAAAAAGAAGCAGAAAACAGTGAATATGAAGTGCAGTTCAACAGGTTTTAATATCGCTGCTGTGGCTTTGTTAAACATTTGATTGCTTTTTAATCGTTGTTGACCCCTTTCTTTCACAAAGCTCTGATCAATCAGATTCTCTAACAGAGGTGAGATGAACCCAGCTGAGCTGCGACAGGAATCTGTTGGTGGCCATCTGTTTGGCATCAAATATATAAGAAAGTTATATTTAGACTAACATAGAGCCTGGGTCCAAAATTACAACCAAAGTTAAAAACTGCACTGAGTACTTTTGATTCACATGCATGTTTATGTACAACTTAGTTTGCATTTGAAAAGAAGTCATCAGTTGCATGAATTGGACAGTTTTGGATTTTCATTTGGTGCCTTGCCATGGGAATTCTCTGTGCAACTGGAGTAATGGTCCAAAAAGGGGTTGAGAGAAGTGAGAGTTCATTATGTTAATAATTTGGTATTGTCATCATCTAGTCTGGACAAAAAATAAATGATAAGATAGCTGATGTTTGCCCCAGGAACCACACTGAACATAATCTCTTAGACCTTGTGCTGAAACTCACACAAACAAGCAACAAGTGAAGGCTGCAGTACCAAAAGCCTGGCAGAGCATTTCAAGGGAAGTAACGTATTTGATGATGGGTTCCAGATTTCAGGGGGTCATTAGCATCTTTTACGCTGCCGTTTAAGGCCAGGAATGTTACACCGCTGTTACCTCTGCATGGAGACAGACGGTACAGCTGTTTAGCTGGCTATGCTGGGATTTGATTGAAACAAAATTCTAATTCATTATGGAGCACCAACAACAGTTAAGCACTTTTTTGGTGACCTTTCAAAGTGAAACACATGTTTATGCCCTGTTATGATGTCCTACTGCCCACTGTATTTAAAAAAAATAATATACAAAAAAAAAATAAAATTCTTATTCAACTTAAATGACGTGGTGTCTTTGAATGCAACTCCTCATTGCTCATCACAACACAGTTAAAGTCTGATTCAAATATTCTGCTATTAAAGAAACCAGAGTTAGGTAAATAGATGTTAAGACATTGTGCCATCTCTTAACTTGATTTAAATTTTCAGTTCATTTGGTGCTGTTAAGACATACAAATATATTATATTGTACTTTATTTATCCCACAAAAAGGAAATTTAGATGTCACAGCATTTATGTCATTTATCTTTCTTTCAATAAAATACAGCAAAAACTGCCACATTTCAGACACGGGGTGACATGGTGATTAATCATGATTAATTCATTTGAATACCGTGATTAATCTGATTAAACACATGGCACATTATTTTTTTTCATATCATACAGCCAATAGCAGGGGCAGCATAAAACCCTTATCGAAGACGCTCAGTGGAGAAATCAACATTGGCTGCATGCCAGGTCCAAGCTGCTGATACGCAGCAACTATCCTGAAGGACAAAGATGGTATCTTTGATAATGGGAAAGGCTCTTCTACTATTAAATGGCAGTGATAACAAAATAAGCACCATACACCATACTCTCATTATTGTGACTCCCTCCTCCCAATAAACCTGCCTCTCACTCCTTGCAGTGCCCCCCCCCAGTGTGGAAGACAACCAAATGGACAAAAGAAGTAAGGCATTGTTATTTTTTTTTATTACCGTTTCATTTAATTCTTGCATTTAGTTTTTTATTCCTGTATTTTTGTCTTTCATGTGTTCTGTGTACAGTGTGAGTAACTTAAGAGTTTAAAAAATGTAAATGTGGGTAAATGTGACTAAGAATAACGTTCAATTCATGCATTACCTATTTAAATACAGTCTGACTCCTCAAAATGATCATTTCATCTTTCCCTAGAAACATTCTTTTGAGTAACACAACTTTGCAGATGTAAGTAATTTGATTCAGTGGATGTCATAATAAACTACTGGTAAGGCAGAGGGTTATTCCATAATACTGTTGCAGTACATCCAGTAAAAGTTGTTAAATATGAGGATGGCCATGTGTTAAATGTCTTCCATCAACACCACAGTAACTAGCTTGCTTGTGGCCAACTAACATCTATTTAGTTACATGTACTAAAATGTGTAAATAAAGTACACACTGTATGTGTTGGGTTAAAAGTATTAAATAATAGTTAATAGTGATTTAAATTTCATTTGTAATTTGCAATTGACCTTAAATAACAGAAATTTGAAGGACTCAGGTAGGCATATTTATAGATGACATTTTAAGCAAAGGAATTACAGGCAATTTGCTGAAATCTTAACCACCGACTTCCCTCCTCTCCCCCCAACAAATTACACAGTGACCTCTTCATCCGCTGTATGAGAGGCCCCCTGTATGACCAGATGGAAGATGGGGAGGTTAATGACACCCTTTATGTGTCTCTGCCTCCACTTCATACATTTAGGGAAATGGAGCAGTGTTGGCTGTTAGGACAAAGCTTTGGTTGAGTATTCCTGTGTACCAGCTTCCACTGTGTCTCATGCACGTGCTACAAACAACCTGTATAGTAGGTTCATGTGACAGCTTTCATTCAAATTTAGAATTCAAGTTTTTAATATTCCCTTACAGCTATTTTTTGTGAATGACAATCTAGATATTATTTCAGGACTATCACCCCACTCTAACAACCCCCTTGCCGACGTAGATGTCCTAAAGGGCATGGTGCACCTGCTGGGGTGCTGGTGGTTGTATTGGGGGACGGCTCTTGACAATGTCTTGTCCAGCTGTTAAGACTATAAAAAGTGGGGTACACAGGAAAAGAAAACACCGGTTAGTAGTTTTTTGCCTTCAACTATGGTATTCCATTGGTGTATGTGTGCAATGCATTAGTGTGTGCATTACAACCAGACGTGTGAGTGTTTTTGCGTGTGACTAAAAGAATGAATGCGTGTGGTGCTGTTATTTGTCAAATGAGGACAGGTGCAAGGAATACATAAACACACAGCTCGGGGCCAGAGGCTACAGCACTCCACCAAACACCATGAGGGCAACTGTGGGCAGCTGGATTTACCATCCTGAAACTGACCAACTACTGCAAAAAGATTAGGAGGAATAACACAAACAATGTATTTGTTTTATAAAATGTATACAATGTGCCACTACAGGATAATAGACTTTCGATGGACTCAGCATGTACTGTGTGCATGGAAGGCATGCGTGTATGTTTCCACATGCATGAAATATATGGAACGCAGTACTGGTCTGGGTCTCTGATGGTGTGTGAGAGACACCTGCATACATGAAAGCACAGTTTACCCTTTCCTGCTCCCAGTTCTTCAGGGAATGGTGTGGGAAAGTTTTTTTGTTTTTTTTTCTGCCTTGCTTTTAGAGTACATTTACACAAGAACAATCTAGGGGGGGAAAAAAGGTTTTGTTTCTTTATGTTTTTGAAAGGTTCCACGTCACGACAATGTCAAAAATTATTTCCGTTCACACATAGCTGGAAAAATTCCTAATACTTTGCAATTTTGCATGCAGGGGCTAATGGTCTTGTCCAAAAGTGTGTTTTTAATATTCTACATTGCATATATTTTGGTTGGGAATTTGACTTATGGGTCACATTAAAAGAACACTTCCCAGTGGAAGCTCATCATTTTGAACTGTGCGCACACAGTAGCCCTGTGTTCCGCTATCCATCAATGCATTTGACACATCTGAGCATGCGCACATTATCCTTTTCCAAAAGGGCATTTTTCATAGTGAAGACAGTGCGTGCTTCTGCGGAGCACTCTGACACACACGCACGCACACACACACACACACACACACACAAACAGCAGAACACGGAGCAGATAGTGCTTCTAACACACTTTCTCTTACATACAGTATACGATTGTATATACAGTACAATTCTAACACTGGTCCGTTTCTCTAGTCTGTGTAATGTTCGCAGCTGGGGGGTGCATGGCAAAGTACACTTTAAATGTATAGTTTAGAAGCTTTAAAAATAGCAGAATATAAAAACTACCAACATATTCAAGCCAGCAGACAGCAGTTTGGTCATACACTGTAATAAGTCCCAAATGCTGCCCAATCATGTCCTTATTTTATGCATGTTTTTACTCCGGTGTGATGACAAAAATACCAGTGTGAAGACAAAGCAAAGTAGGGTCGTCTTCGACGAAGGATTTTCAAAGTCAAATGTGATTCATTGGATTTTCGCCAGAGTCGACTAATTGTCAAATGTTTGTTGTTGTTGTTTTTTTTTTTTTAGAGCAATAAGGTTCCCTACAAATAAACAGATTTCATTTGTGACTTTTTCCACCTAAAAGAAAAAAGCTAAAACACTCAGATAAACAAATGAACATGGTAGGTGTGCAACAACAGTACCTTCATTTGAACAACAATTGAACAAAACTGAAACACAGCCGTTCGGTAAGTGGGCATATCGCACATCAGATAAGTGCACATAAAATAGGAACAACAAGACTTAAAAAGTAACAACTTGTCAAAACTGTCAAGTTATCAGCCTAATTTCTTGGATTAAAATCCACAGTCAGGATATAAAATGAAGTGGCAGGACGTTACACGTTTTCAGTGATACGCCATGTTGGTTGTTGTCGCATGATATTTAAGAAGCTGCTGACACAAGTTGCACTTCACTTTCTGGGGTCATCTTAACCTTTCCAAAATACTTCCAAACTTTGGATGATTTTTTTTGTAGCCATTATGAGCCAATACGTCTTTCAATGTTTGACAGTCTTCCTTGCGCTCAAAGCTCACACTTTGGATTGTGCCACTAATGTGGGTGATGCATAGTAAATGGGTCTTCAGTTAAACACACACGTCATTTTCAATTGTTTAACACAAATTAGGCTGATTGTGTAGCAAAACAGGCTAGTTATAACAAAAACAAAGATATTCTATGTAAAAATGTGTGCTCAACACTTTCGTGTCACAAGATCTTTTTTTTTTTTTTTTTTTTTTTAAAGTGGTTTGTGTTAACATTTTTGAGTGTCTGGAACAGAGGAATCAGATTTACATGATTTTGCGGGAAAAATTTATTCATTTGAGTTGGACCTTCTGGAATGAATTAATAACGCTAACAAAGGTTTCAAACAAAGGTTATATATATATATATATATATATATATATATATATATATATATATATATATATATATATATATATATATATATATATATATGTATATATACACTGTATTCTCCTACAATGGCTGTGAAATATGAGAATCCTCTAGATCGCTTGATTTTGGTGACTAAATTATCACCAAAACAAAGACAGACAACCTCTCATCTTGAGATTGAAAGCAGCCAACTAAGCCAATAGCCAATGTTGATTCAAAAAGCATATTTGTCACTCCTGAGGAGCTCAAGCAGAAGTAGAAGCAGGGGGTCTACTGGCACATTGCCTAGACTTGATCAACAAGGAAGGTTCATGCAGAGAGGGGACTTGAAAGATCGTCGCGGTGAAACTTGTGTGTACTGAACTAAAAGCTATAGATTGGGTCTGCCTGTGATGCTGTGCAACAGTTCAGTAAGAACAAATCTGTCACTCCTTAAATTGTAGTTATTATAGATGAGTCGGATACTCATTTTAGACGAGTATCCGTTACGGATAATGCATCCTACCCAGGTGCATACTTTTCTGTCTGCACACTAAAGCAGTGGCACGTTACCGGCCACCAAATTACCTGAAAGTCATGCGAAAGCAATTTGCTCGAAACTAATAGGATTGGGGCACAAGACACAATGACAGGAAGAGTGAGGAGAGTTATGCGCGATTCCTGCAATGGAGACAATTAACTGGTGTAGAGAAAGACCATTATAAAAGCCAAATTTGAGGATCTGTTTCTATGCTGTGGAAGCTACTATACCCAATCTAAAATTTTACATAAAAAACACAGAAATTCTTGCTTTGAAGTCGTAGCCAGGGTGGGACTCCATGAGAGATGCTCAAACTACTGCCCGCAGCTAATGATGCTAAACCAAACTCTGTCTCTAAAATGCTTCTCTGGATTATCGCGCTGTCTGCCACCCAGATCTCCGAGAACTCACTGCTGTGTGACTTCTCCCCATTTTATTTATCCTATAGAAGGGAACTACAAAGAATTCAGACAAAACTTTAATGTTAATATCTTTCTATAATCTATTAATCCATTAAGATCAATATTTCTCTTTCCGTTTTTCTGAGGCTTACTGTGTCTGTGTGTGGTGGAAGCCAGACGTGACTGGGAATTTAGTGCTTCTGAAGCACATCAATGGGGGCTACAAGTTAAATTTATGGCCATGTAACATGGCACTTTGTGCTCAATGGGCACCAGCCACGCCGCTGTGATCGGACCGGAATGGTGGTCCACAGCAGGAAGCCAGCTCTGCAGACGGTATCAAATCGCAGCCAATTCACAAATGTCCATTTGTCATTTATTCAGAGGTTATGCCATTTAGATAAGACTCAAAAGAATACTGTGAAAACAGTTTTAGAACTATTTCTCTAATGAATCGTCAAAAATAAGTGTGATACTAAATTACCAAAATTTTCTGTCCCTAAGCTACTAAGGATTGATCAGTACACAAATGAATTCCTTTGAGAGATAGAAAGATATACAGTTACACGTGAAACCAGGGCTCCAAGATAGTGTACTGCTTTTTCCAATGTGCACAGAATCATATTTTAATTCCTGTAAAATAAAACTGGGATACAGGTTCAAGCTAAAATCTGAGAGGTAATGACTGATACCTTTTCAACTGATTTCTAAATTATTTTAAATATCTATGTTCAGTGCTGATGGTGCGAATAAGAAATGAGTGGAAACGGAGGTACGGTGACAAGTCACAAGCTAGATACCTCCTGATGCCTGTCAGAAGGTGCAATTGTGGTTTAGTGAAAGTAGGCCAAGATGTTGTTTGAATGATTAAAAATGTGCTTCCTTTTCTTTTTTTTTATCTCAAACAGTCAAATTGTATAAATAATTATGTGGCAATGTATGTCAATTTTTTTTTTCAGTCCACTTCCCTGGTTTCTTAAATAAAGTCTAGACTGAAAGACAGAAAAAGAGATGTAAGAGGACAAAATAAAGAATAAGAGGCCCTCTGTCTGGATTGACTTAAAAAATCATCAAGATGTGCCAGGAAAGGAATGAACAAGACCGTCTGTGGCCCATTGAAGTTTGCACTGACAAAAGTCGTCTCAAGTTCCATCCCTAAATTATTTATTGGTTCTCTGATGTTGACATAACATATTTTTAATGTCAGAAATAAGTTTGTGTACGGATGAAAAGGCCCTCTTTCTTTTGTGACCCTCGTGACTTCTTGCTACTCTTCCAATATGTGAATCACACTAACAGTTTACCTCTTCATAGAAGAAAGTACATTTGACTGAGGGGATAGACCCTCTGAAACAGACATTGCATCCATCCAAACGTCTTCTACCACTTATCCAATTCAGGTTCACTGGGAGCTGTAGCCTGTCCAAGCTGACTTAGGGGAGGACTATGCCCTGGACTGGTCGCCAGTCAATCACACAGCACATAAAGAGACAGACAACCATTCACACCATCACTGAGTGAACCCACGCTGTCTGCAACTGAAGTTGTGCACATCAATCACTATAGCAGGCGTATTCATCTACAATTGAAATAGGTCCATATACAGAAAATCTCCTCAAGCTAAGGTCCAGTCTGGTCGAGTCCTTCCTTCTGAAAAAAAAAAAGAAAACACAAGCTGTGGGCCAAAAATGGCGCCCCGGCCGCACCCCTGGTTTAGGATTGAGAATCACTGACCTACAGGATTAATCTTACACCTAAATCCTACCCCACTGAAAAGGTAAAAAAAAAAAGTGTTTGCGCTTACATCGTTTTTTGCAATAAATCGTTGACACTTTTTTTTTGTATCTTGCTCCTGTTTCTTCTTTTGGCATTTAAAGCATCAAGCTTTACTTACAATGTGGTTACAATGTGGTTACAATGTGGTTACAATCCACTGCCATATAATTGTAATACTAGTCAATTTCATGCAAAAATAAATCCTTTCAAGTGCTGACTGATCATGTGGTTTGTTTGAGAAAGTGAGACTTTGTACTCTTGGGACAATGAAGCTGTAAATGCATTGTGACTGACAAGTGAAAATTATTTTAGGATATCAGTAATTGTTTATTTACAGCATAATATTTACACTACATTAAGGCTATTTAATTGTATCTGTGGCATTCATATGTTCACTTTTCTTCACCCTTCCCTAAGGGATTCAAGTGCATGAATTACAAAAAATAGGAATGACATAATACTGCAGTGTCACTGAGAAGACTGACTTCACTGACTTAATAACAACCTTTAAAATAAAAAAAAGCGTACTACAAAATTATGAGCACCAACTTTTGAGTACAGTAGGCATCATATAGCATCATGTTTATGTTTTGGAATAACTACACAGACATATAAACAGTTCAGAATTTACTAATCTTGTGGGCAATAGGAACTAAAATGTATAGCTACAGTATGTGAAACATACTGTACTGTAATTTCAAACAAATGCATGGAGACTGTGACCATGTGTGGGAGGTCACTGTGGTCAGCATGTCGCTTAAGCAGAGTTTAGCAGTGACTGCATGCCACGGCAGGCGGGAATTACAGGCCTCCTTCTGTTAATGCTACTGTGACTGCTGCTACTAGAAACCACACAAGAATCAGAGAATATGCAACAACAAGGAGTGCAAACAATCCCAACTAGTGGATAGAAAATGATACGTATACAGAAGGAAATCAGATTAAATAAATCAATGAATCCAGAAGCAAGACAAGAGGAATAACAGAGGGGAGAGACTAGAAAAAGGATGCAGACAATAGCAATGATTGAAATAAAGGATTAAAAAGACAACACAGCAAGCAATGTTATGATTGTGTTTCTAACCTCAGCCAGGGTGTAAGAATACGCCCACATATAAGAGCAAACACCCACCTCTCTATGGGACACATCTCCATTTCCACCAGACACAAAGTAGGACGTCAAGTTTTGTGCAGAGCCCACCAATAAAACACAACACTAGCGTGAGGTTGAGTGGAATTCATGTGTCACCACAGAAAACTGAGGTCTGAGCCAAACACAAAACAGTTCTGGACATTAGTGCTGTGTTACAGACGTAATGTTGTATGATGTTTGTTTGACAAAAACAATTTCACCCTTTATTTTGTGATTTACTCAATCATCTGACCACTTTTAAAGACCAAAGGCGGGCTCTTAACCATATGCCACTTGTAAGGTTAATACGTCTGCCACTGTGCAGCACAGTAACTTAAGGTCTTACAAGTAGTGGCTGCGTTCCAGTATGCAATGACAGCTGCTTTAATCTGAGGCCAAAATTATTTCAAGGAAATTTTACCTGCCTGTCAGTACACTGAGATGAAAACTGGAAATTTCCCCCATTGCTTTTGAGTTTTTCTTAAGAGAAAGACTCTCCTACCCAAGCACCTTCCCCAAGGAGGACATTGACCATCTGTGTCATCAGCTTGAATCAATATGAAACACCTTTCATTATTGGAAAAAATCTAACATCAAAAGAGAAAGGAGGAACACTTATTTGACAAAAAATGCATATGTTCAAAGTGAACCGTTTTTGTTTTCTCAGAATTCAGCTAAAACGTGTGTGCATGTATTCTTTGGTCTTGGCAGTCACCTGATGGCCACTGCTTGGTCAGAGAAGAACAAACACAGGTTTTAAACCCGCTTCCAGCTCTGGATTTTGTAATCATTGTAAAATACCCAGTCACTCAGTCAGTAAGCCACATTAAAAGAAAAGTTAGGCCACTGCAAAGATGGTAAATACATTTATGGCATAGAAGGTCAAATAAATGGCACTGTGTCAGCACTTTACAGAGAAACAGAAGTCCCTTCATTTGCTGTGGGATTTCAAGCAAAAACAAAGAGCAATACCTACACAGAGATTTTTGTTATGGTTCAAATTGAGTAGAACGATGAATCACTTCCTAAAATATCAACTGCAAATAGTTTAGAAGAGATTATATTAAACTGTTACTCTCCTGCGATTGGCTGGCAACCAGTCGCCCAAAGTCAGCTGGAATAGGCTCCAGCATACCCCCACGACCCCAATTACGAGAAGCGGCATTGAAAATGGATGGATGGATGGATAAACAGGTACTTTTTTAGAAGACTTTTAGAATGAACAATTGGGGTACAACATTAAAGATTAAGTGCAAACATCTATGCCTTAAAGCTTCCGTTAACTAGAAATGTTGACGTGACAAACGAACAAATGGTCACAGACGATTGCATTGTATCCTACTGGGCATCCTCCAATTGTTGCTATCCAAGTGATACTGCATAAAAAAAACATAAAAATCACACATACAGTCTAAAATATATACAAACACTCGCCTGAGTCTTATAGCAAGTGGTGCAGATTTCAGAATGCATTTTACCTCGGCAAGGCCAAGCCCTATTAACATCTCATTACTGATCATCATTGAATATAAAATGGTAGTCTCTCTTTGGCAGCATAACTTGTTTGACACCACTCATTGGTTTAAAAAATACCAATACTAATACAATGGGAAAATCCACAAACTCAATGAAAGCCTAGAATTTTAAATTTACTCAATCTGGTAAAGTCTTTAGGAGCCATTACTGATCTACAGATTTTAAGAAAATCAGTTCAAACAATAACATCCCATAAGTGGGAGGTGTAGAGTATTACTAAAAGTTTATTACGTAAAAATTATTTGGATATGCCACCACTTTGCCAAGGTCTGGAAGAAGACCCATACTGTCACTCTGAGTTGAAAGGAAATTGCTTCCAATGTTCAGGAAGAACCCGGAAACAAGCCTGCTATGAACTGGGAAATGCTGCAACAGCAGTATCACTCCTGGTAAAGCGAGTGCCCACAGGGACAAGCCAGCTGCCCTCTGGACAAACGTTTCAAAACAACTGCTATTTGGCTATAATAACAAGAAGTGTGTTTGGCAAAGTATGTTTGCCGTCAAGGTGAGGCTTTCAACTCCAAGAACACTGTAGCAACTTTCAAGCATGGTGGTAGTAGCGTCATTCTCTAGGTCTGTTTTGCTTGCAATTGTACCGGTGAACTGCACAAAGTAGTTGGAATCATGGAAAAGGACTAATATTCTACTACTATTCTTCAACTCCACCTCAAATCAACGGCTAGCGCTGGTGTGCATCGACCGCTGCATGAAGTGAAGCCAACACCCGTGAGTCAATAACTTCATTACTCATCTTTAGTCGGATTATTGGGTTTATAAGATTTAAATACACAGCTAAAGTTGGACATTTCTGATGACACAAGCTAAAAAGGTCAGTTTTACCCAACCATACAACTATACAACAATGAAGCAACAGTTTTCGTCTTTGTATGAAAAGTAATGTACAAGTAAATGTTTGAGTGACTGTATAAAAGCACGAATACTGAACTGGTTTTGTGCTTAAATAGGTTAGATAACATTTGGTTTGATACAAAGTGGAACAATGTATATGTGAGACATGTGACTGCATTTATCACATCCCCATTTGAGTCTCCTGTTCTCATTTCCTCCAAAAGGTGCATACAACAGCTCAAAAGTTTGCATGCAGGTGCGCACATTCTCTCGCCAAATATTTCTTTACAAATCACAACACTGCCGTAAAAAGTGACCTACACTGCTTCCAAGCCTTGTTGTGTGCATACACAGCTTTTATAAATTAAACCCCTGATTACTTCTTCCCGATCTGTGAAATTGGACCATTGCAGGACTCGAGTGTCTTGCTGCAATACAGGTAATATGTATCTGTCAACACTAACAAAGGCTGAAAAACAATTATTTTACGAGAGCATCTGGCCTTCACAATGTCTGCTGAGAAAAATGTTGGCCCTTGGACAAGTGTAGTTGATGACCCCCGCTAAAGAACATGTGTGAAGTATTCTTAAAGGCCGGGACCGTGCCAGAAAACTCATTCAAATCAACTTTATCCAATTTTGCAAAGTTTGCAAATATTCAACCAGAATTACACCAGAAGCTTGTTGATGGCTAAGAAAAGTGTCTGAGTGGGGTGATTTTGGCAAGGTGGGACTTTACCAAATCCCATGAAATACTGAGGGGCAGGTTGATACTGAAGAACGCTGATTGGTGTAACACACTTGCAGCATTTCTGTACACACACCTTCGTTAAGCTAGTGTGCGGCTCCAAACTTGTTTCTTTCATTTGTACAAGTATCATTCAATAATTTGGACACTGAACAAAAGAAGAGAAGCTAAGAGAAGTGGACAGAAGACAGAAGGGGAAGATATTCAGGGATTGGAAACGACAAAGCCGGTGGAAAAACAGCCGACGAGCTAAATGTAGGGCACACAAAACAAATATGAGAAAAGTCTAAGAAACTTAAATAATATATTATATTATTACATTAACCCGAAAGTCACTGTGGGTCTGATCACCACATAAACAACTGGTATAAGCAGCAACAAAGTACTCGGCAAACTCGTTGATGGTGGATATTTGCCAAGAGTGTATTCACAAGTTTGTTACATGCTGAAACAGTACTTAGCAGCACAGCATTTGTTTTTTTTAGTCAAAAGCAGCGTTGGTCTAATCCTAATAGATGGATCTGGTTTTATTGTGCTTTCCAGCTGAAATGGACTATACAGACTTAACCTTATGAGCTCATCCTTCTCCGCAAGGACGGCCTTCTGGCTGTCCTGGACATTGTGGTTGATGTTGTCCAGACACTTGGCCAGAAAGCCCTGACCCTTCACACGTTTTTTAATAAAACATCTTTTACCCAACCATCTTCAAATTCATTTATGTTGTATCAATATAAAAATATGCCACTGCCCCATACATAGTGCCAAAAAATTGATGACATTCATTCCCATGAGACTGTATGTAAACTTTTGATCAGAACTGTACACTTGCTAAAAAAAGTTCCACCTATAAACGTAGAGACCACATAATCTATTCCTCAACACCTCTCTGCTTCCTAAACTCTAAACTGCAAGCATAACCACACACACACTTTTTGTTCTTTTAAGCTGCAACCGAAAGTCCAGATGTAAAACTGTTTCTCCTTGGAACTATTCAATGCCTGTTTCGAGAGAGGGCAGAATGAGCGAAGAGGAATATTTGACTTCACTCCACGGGAGACCGGTTTCATACATTTCTGGCAGCCACACAACAATAAAAGAGGTAGTTTTGCTGGCTTGGCAGCAGGGGAGTGACGGCATACCAAACAACGCAATCCTAATGAGTTGGAAAACCCCAAACCCTTCAGAGGACTGTCCAGATGTGACCATCATGAGAAACGCTACTGTTGTATTTATTTTAGAGTGCCGCCCTGACTTTAACAAGAAATACTGAAGTTGGCGATTAAGCCGTCACAGGTAATGTGAAACAAGAGTTAATTTTTTTTCTTGGCTCTACGATTACTACAGCCACTTCAGTTACAGGACAAGTTGATATAGTCAGTATGTCTGTGAATGAAAATGTGTGTGAAATGTTTTAACTTATTATATTCTCATTGTAATTGCAAACAAACAAAAGAACAGATATACTTAATAATTAATGATGTTACACTCAATATTAATAATTAAAACATCAATATATCACCTTGCTTTGGTTTTATAAGGATTTATGGACAATTTAATTATATTGCTGAGTTTACTGTTGCAGTTGCCCATTTCCATGGTGCAGTTTTCTGATGCAATACATACATTTTCAGTTTCAATTTTTAAAAAGGGGAGATAGAGCAGGTGAATGTAGTACATTTTCTATGATGTAACTGAGATTTCACAGATTTTTATAGACACTAAGTTTTAACACATAAACTCAGTAAGTTTGAACACCTGTGCCCTGGTGGGCGAGCTGACTTTGCACGATGATACATATAAAGTAGATGTCACTTTGTTTTGTTTTTTTGTTTACCTGGAGCTTTGAAAACCTCATTGATTAGGCTTTCGTTGAGTGTTGGGGTTGCACCACTCAATGTGCTTTGGGTCCAACTCTGGTAGATTGCTTGGAGCAGATGTGTCTGAGCTCTTGTGGCCTGCACAGCAAAGTAGGGAAGCTCCAAAATACACTCTGTGGTCGGTACAGAAGACAGTTTACTCCTGAAAGACAATGACATGTAATAAAGTGGGTTAGGTGAAGGATAGTGCTGGTGAGAGCAAAACAGAGTCAAGATATTTCCACAGTTTGATTTAATATTATGTTAGGAAAAAAAAGTGAGGGAAGACACACTATGAAAGACACCGATGGGGAAAAAAAAGGACAAAAAATGTTCAGTTTTGTGAGAACCAAGTGAAGTATCTCACTATGGGAGGTGCCTTGTGGTTCTGAGACAGACGCAATGTGTTCAACATGTTCAAATGTATAGATATACAGGCAGCCGTTCGGCACCGTGGAGGTTGACCCACAATGTTAGACTTTGAAAACCCCTGCTGAACCCAAATGACAGTCGTTCAAGAGACAGACATTTCTCTCTGGGACGAGGGGCACAGGATACAAAAGGCTGGTTTATGTTTCTAAATTGCTTTGTCTTATACAAATAAATGCGCAAAGCTCTCACGGGACACACTGGGAGACTTTCCATACTTCACTGCGAAGTGGAGAATAAAAAACACACAGCACAGTTCCAGCGTGGGGCTGCTGTATGAAGGGCAGCTAACCTGAGGCACAAATGCCAGGTTAGGTCTCAACATCACCTGATCCATAGTCAGGCGAACACTGCAGGCAGGACGTGCATGCACTTTACTTATCTGTCTGGTAGATGTCAGAGTCAACTGGATCATTTTAAGAGAAACTACATGAATTGGGACAAAGGTGGGAGTCTACCTACTTCAACTTATCACTTTTACTATTACCCTAAGAGGAAGCGGCAGGAGCCATCATTAGCTACCAAAACCTTGACGGAGGCTCGTAACAGTAGCTTAAGGTGTTAGCTTAACTTCTTCACAAAGAATGTTTTTTTCCACAAAGAGTGGAAGCCTGTGACGACCACCAGTTAAATAAAAATCATTTTAAATGATTGCCCTATGAATTCTGTTTTATTTTATTACAAATTCATTTTTTTCCCCCACTTGTAATTTTTTTTTTTTTACCTTTTACACTTACTTTACCAGAATAGAGTGTGTACTTGCGACAGTAATTAAAAGGTCAGTTATTTAAATGATTAAATGCAAAAATCCTTACATTTATTGATGCAATACATCAGAAACGGATGTAGCTTGACTGTTCGAATGGGATGTCAGCCACTGCACACACAAAATCCTCAAACTGGAATTCTCGTGCTTGTGGTTAACAAAGACGTAGTCTCCAATGCAATGCCAATTGCATTATTAATATAAGATTTTTTATGACACCCTTATTTTGATTACACAATTAGACAGTATGTGGCAAACGGCGCTCTTATTTTGAAGGTCGGAAGTGTGTTGTGTGTGTGAAGAAAGTCTGTTTACGGTTAAGACGAGCTGGGAGCAAGACTAAATGTGCCTCTTGTCCTTATTTCACTCAGAACTTGCACAACGTCAGCAGGCATCGTAAAACGCTTGTTTGTATTAACAAGCGGTAAGACACACACAGTGTTAACACACTCATACAGCCTGAGTTGCACACACACAGCCGCACCAGCATGCTCTGCTAAACTAAGTTAACCCCTCTAGCTACAATTCATACTCGGTAAGAGAGGAGATCCTAAGTTTTTTTCGCCAACTTTTTCTGGTGCTTCAAGTACCCGTTTGGACATGTTTAGTTCTAGAGGGGGTAGGCTAGTGTTTGTGATGAGATTCCGCCACTACTGAGCACTCTGCCAAGGAAATACGTCCCCACACAAACGTTTCTTCTCCTCATGGGGACAGCATTTCATTCATAGTATGTCAATTTCCGCAAGATTCCGCGTTCAACAGTAGATTCTGTTTTCATAGGCCAAATCCGCAATTCTGTCCGCGATTCTGTTAATGTGGAAATCATAAGGCCCCACTCAAGTCCAGACGGCAAGTATTTAAGGTTACCTTGACGGCTCTGTCCGAGAGCAGTTATACAAGTACCCAGTAGGGCTGCACAAAAAAAATCATGATCTCAAGTCATACCAACATGCTCTCTCAATGCTAAATGCCAATGATTCTTTCAATTTAGTGTCGTTTTACTGAAGGACATAAGGACTGCCGTTGGCATGGCCATTGGAAGTTCACAAGGCAATGAGGAAGCATTCCAACAACAAAAATATAGATGGAAGTCACGCTTATTAGTTATTTGACAATGTGCTGCCTCTGTGCTGTGCCGCATAAACCTTCCGTCTCCTCCCTCAAAACTGGGACGATTTATGTGGCGGCATGTCGAGAAACCTGACACTAAAAAGTATCTCAACACAGTGAAAACTTCATCTGTCAATCAAGTGAGAAAGAGACCATATGTGTGTATGTATTTGCATGCATATGAAAGGCAAGCCTGGGTGTTCAGGGATGATGAGGTAACAACAGTTGGACTTGTGGCCTGCAAGTTGCTGTCCATCAGAACCTCAGACGACTAGACATTCATTTGTCATCCGGCACACAGGTACGCACACACGCACTTTGCAGTGCTCCCTTATTGCCAGCATGTACTGTACAGTACATCTGCACTACCACACAGAAAACCATCTTAAAACACAAGCTTTCCAAATCCCTGACTCAGGTCATAAAACTACTTGCAATGTGATGACCACCAGATGCACAGATACCACACAAACAAATGTGCTTGTCCTCATTATAAATAATTCTTGTTCCTACATCTATACAAATAATGTGGTCTTAAACAGATGATAAACCTTATCATTCCTTTCTGGGGGTGTGCATTATATTTTTTGAGTATCCATATACTCACGGGACTACAGAACACACTGTAATCAAATGAATGCAGTGAAAGTAGCAATGCATGATACACTGCTCTCTCGAGTGGTGGTAAAAATAGAAATGTGATTAATTCCAAGGATGGCTGTGGTGTGTCAGGAATGAACATCACACTTAATTTAAATCATACATTCACTTGGTCTGATCCCATTTAAAGTGTGGTGCATGTCACAGGGTTTCTCCCCTGCTCAGAAGCTCTGCAATCGTTTAACTTCTCTCCCTTTCCTTCTCTATGTGGCTCTTCATCTCTCCCTTTCTTCTGCTCAAGGGTGGTTCAGCAGGGTGAGACGAGCTGCTAGCTGCAAACAGACGGGCACAGAGTGCGTAACCACATTCTGTCTTGGAGAAGGGCAACCGAGACACATTCAGTTTGGAGAGAAAGTGTGATAAAAGAAAAGAGTACAGACAAAAACAAAGAGAGAAAATTCTTAAGTGACAGGGTCAACAGGTTTACCTTGATTGCACGCACATTTTGAATACACATCTTACATGTGGTACATTTGGCAACCATGCAATGTCAAGCTTCTAAACTATTAAAATCACTACTGTTGTATGCCATAGAACTTGACATCAATCAAACAGATCCTCATGTGTTTGTGCATGCCTGTGTCCATGTGTACACACAGTTACATTTTGCTGATGTACAAAAGAAAGTGAAGGGGACCCTGCAACAATAATGTCCCCCACATGCAGAGCAAATGTGTTTGCAAAGCCACTTCAATCGGCGGACTGGCAATAGATGAAGGTTTCTTGGCTTATTCAAGTGTTTAAACGTTTTAAGGGAGCTGCCATGTGCATGTGGTCGTCTAAAAGTTTAATTATGCACCTGTTTTTATTATGTCATGCCCAACTCATTGTAAAAAGCAACGTGGATCTTGGGACTTAAACGAGAAGCAGAAATTCTCATTAGGTCCTTTCAGGAATGTTGGATGTGAGGACAGTCAGACACTTGAGATTCCATTAAATAGCTGTCACAATTTGCAGTTCAACACAACATGGTAAACAGTTGTCTAATAATTATCTTCAGTTTTGCAAGTGTGTCTGAAAACCTCATGATAAGCAAAAAGAAGCATTAAAAACGTAAAGGGTAACGGTAAAAAAAGTGTCACTCACTGCTGTGGTGTGTGCAACATTGAAGTCAAATTTGCAGCTTGGGGAGTAGAACTCATTAAAGTATACTTCTACTGTAATGTGGGGACCCACCAGAAGTGGGCCCACAACTCATTTGGGATGCTGACTCATAAATTAAGGAACCCACTCCTTGGCTTCAACATTAATGCCTCATTGAATGGACAAGCTAACCTCACAGCAGTCCTTTAAGTCAATAACTTTTCTATGAGAACACACAGCCATTGGAAATATTTTGAAACGGGAAATCAAAATTAGTCAGGAGTTACGAAAAACATCTTAATTCCAAGTAATAAAATGAGCTTTCGTCTCGTGTATTTCAAAATTAAGCCCCATTTCCAGGACTCCCCTGTGTTGGTGCGGCAAATGAGTGACAAGGTTCTAGACTAGACTGAGGCATGTCCAACTGGAAGACTCCCAAACTGCTGAGCTAGATTTGCGACTGACTGACCGGCACTCGAGCCTTCCTGTCCACGACTGCAGTCGGAAATCAGGCAATACAGGCCATGGTGTTGTGAAGAAGCTATGAGCCAAGCGCTATGGCCATCATAACAGCAAAGGTGCTATTGCCTCATCTGTTTCCACTGTGTACTGGTCAAAATATGAACATGAAACGGACAGTGAGTGAAAGTGAGTGAGCAAAAGGTCATTCATTTACGGTATAAAACTATCACTATCTGGATTATAAAACTGTTTCCGATGCCATATAAAATATCACATTTATCAACAGTGAGTCTGTGTAAAGAGCAGACACATATTGCAATTTCCAAAAGATCCACAGGCCACTGGTCCTAAACGGTTTCCTGATACCAACAGAGGACATGTCTATTTTTAGGCAAATACAGCTGGGCTTTTGCAACCAGGTTATTTTTTCTGCCAAAGAAGGCCACACAAAAACTCAACTGATGACAAACTGCCACAAAAATGCATTTACTTGTACATTCATGTTTTCAAACATACACAATGCCTTCATGCCAAAACCTTTACTGTTGCATAAGCAAAACATGGTCACACACCTGTGCACACATATGCTCAGACTAATAAAACAAGTTGGGTCAGCATTAATAAAATCGAGGCTGACAAGTAGCCTGGCTACTCTAACAACTTGTAAAAAAGACCAATGTCTGGAAAAATGCTGGTTGTGTGAGTATGTCAGTCCCAGCCATCTCACAAAGTGCAAAAGAGCTAATAATTAGATGTACTGTATTCAATACTGTTGAACTACTGGTGTCGCACTCCAATCACCAAATTGACTTGCAAAAGCTTCCTGAGCCATTAAATGGTTTCCTAGTATAAACTAAAATACTAAAAAACTAAACTAAATTAAATAACTTTTGCACAATATTTGACTCATATAATATTGAATTTATTGAGATGCACCTGTATGTGCATGTGTACAATGAGTATGTGTGTGATTACCGTAGATGCCCAGTAAAATGTTGACATCACAATATGTTGGCAGTAATGGAGATGACAGAAACTCTACTAAGAAAGCCAAACATATTTCCTGAACTGGAGAGCCACCTGTTGCCTGCCAATACTTTTTCCCCATTTTCAGATCATGCATCTTGCCATAATTAAAAAAAATATTGCCAAGAGCAGCAAGTCCTAATGATTTATACATTGTCTGTGAACACAAGCTTGGAGACGGCAGACAGTTTTCCACAGTGTTCATTTTTGCTATTACTCATATCCTGTACAGTACCAAAAATCAGTTCCCTCACTCTTTCCAAAATACAGTGACAAAGACAGCTGTTGGGGGTTAGGAGGTTGACAGGAGATGTGGAGCAAGGTGTCTGGTCAATGAACCATAGAGTAGCAGCTCTAGTCACACAATTACATATTCCTTAGAGTTTACGTCTGTAATGCGATCTGGATGGGAAAATTCCACTTGAATTACAACATTCGCTTCAAATAAACGTTTTAAAAATTAGTGGGAATAGTTGCAAAGATAATTACAGATTTCAGGAAGAAGAAAAAAATAGTGAATAAGAAAGTCAATCAGTCTGTTCAGCTTTCTTTGTAATTTGCTACTTTCGCTTGCCATTTGGCATACCTGAACCACTTCAGTCTACGGCAGCACCAATATAATCAGTAATTGACTGACATATTTGTCCGATAGCTGAAATAGATAGCCACTGTCTAGGAGCCAGTGACGTTATCTCAAGTTTCTACTAATCATTCACTGTCACAGCCTTCTTTAATTAACAAAAGCAAACAATCCCAAATGAAAACAGTCAAGAAGCTTCTGCTCTTGTTTTCCAACTTCTATAACAATAAAAATCCCTAGTGCCACACTCAAATTTACTACCCTTTGGGCATTTTGGTGCCAAAAATATACAAAACCTTGCACACAAAACTGCTATGGACAAACATACATCAATATTTTTCTGCTTTATTCTTTTCATGAATCACTTATCTTAATCACTGATATAATTTAAAGGTTGAAGTGAAAATATGTGTATACTGTATATTTATATGAAAATATCTATTTTTGTTTTTTATTATTTATTTTTCATATAACGGGTATGTTGTTCATTCTCCCAATAATAACACACAAAGTGATAGTCAACACAAGACGTGTCGCCTATCGGGTCACTGGTCAAGGGCCAGCAAGGCAGACAGGCGATTCCGGTGCATGCTTATCAAAATACAGCGCAGTGAAACATTTTTATTAGATTTTAAATAGTTTTCAAACTAATTGTGGTCAATATGCGCGTAAATAATAAGCTATATATGTATCAATATAGCATATATATATACACACACACACATTCATACAATATAGTACTTAGAATTGATTTCAAGTCTAAAAAAAACTCATTTTTTAGGTGTGGCTGCTTTTATTTTGTAGTGGCGCACTGCCACTATCTGTTACACGTAGCGGAAACCCTGCAGAAGTTGTGAGTGATTCATGAAAAAGCAACGATGATAGAATAGTTTTATGTAATTTTTGTCACAAAGGCAATAAGGGGGTGCAAATTGCATCAGTTGAGTAAAAGACACTGAATTTAAAAAATGTCTCTAATAAGAAATGTTCTAAAGTTCTAAAATTGTTCCACAAGTTGTCACCGCAAAAATCATCACAATATAAAAAATAGTTGCAAAAGATGAACAGAATGCCTGTGGGTGGGTGTAAGTAGTAAAATAAATGTAGACTCTGAATGGCCACTTAATACAAATGTCAGCAGCCATATAGTATATCAATCCAAACAACCATTACATTGTGAGCTAACTTAATAGTGTAGCAGCTTGGGGAGTAGACACACGTTTGAGAACCAAACGTTTGAGGGTACCGTGTTTTATATAAATTAGCAATTCACAACAATTGGTGGAAGATACCATTTCATGGGGCATGAAAACTTGCATAAATCAAAATTTTTGGTAAACATTTTGGCTATGTGCACACCAACATGGATATTTTAAAAACACATAGTGATCTATGCATTTTGGCCTTTTGTCCACACGCATACATTGGTATTTGCCATTAAAAACACAGCTTTTGGAAAGCTCCAGCCAGTTTGAAGACTTTCAAAAACTCCAGCTTCCGCATGTGTGTATAGAGAGACAAAATGTAGTTATTGGTTTGTTGCCTTCAGATAACGTAAGAACTAGGTGATCTCATTTCCTCACTAGAAAAGTATAATTTAATGTGTGCAATTGTAAACAATACATTGCAGGTTATAAACACAGAGAGAGGGCTTTCCATTGTTTAGGAGTGCACATACATTCACTTTACATTGACCTGCAAAGGCTCCACAATGGGCTTCGAAGGACACTGCTGCTGCAGCTGTCTTGCAATACTACAGTATTGCCTTGCAATACTGCTACGATGTTCACGCCAATGACGGTGGTTTTGGACAAGACCCGATTGAACCTCTAGCTCAGGAGTGTCAAACTCAATGGGCCAAACCTCGTATGCTCTAACTGGTGGGACAACTTTGGCAAGCAAGTCGTTATTGGATGGTAGTTATAAGAAGAACGCAGTGAAGATGTCCGCATGTCAAAGACATCATGATTGTGTCGACTGAGCTGCTCCATCCATACATTGAAAGCTTTGCTTTGGGTATTAGGCCTGTTTTGTGCCACCTAACTACTGCCATGGAGAAAATTCAGCAAGACAAGGACAATCAGCCACCATAAAAGGATTATTTCAGCGATGACAGCAACACAGCAGAAGGAAAGAGAGTTTGGAGAGTCTCAATACCTTTGTCCATAAAATGAACCACACTTCACAGCATGATCCTGATAAAAAACATCTGTTCGTTTTCAGTTTAGCATTCAATAAATTTTGCATACAAATGTGACCACTTAAAAGTACCTCTACTTCGCTATCAGTCCACATGTAGAACTCCTGCTGCGACTCGCCACGTTTGTTAATGTGCCACTTACGGAAATTATTTCATTGACACTTCTGATTGACTTTGTCATGTGCACAACACCCTGTGAATGTATTTTTGTGGACAGACTCACAGGATTTTCTACACAGCCTGATTAAAAAGTACAGAAAGGGCATCCAATACAATATCATCTATAATTATACCTCACAAAACTATTACCATTTCAGCTTAGGTGGTTACATCCATTTTCTCTACCACTTGACTTCACGAGCATCTCAGCTGTCTGTGGGCAAGAGGCGTGGTACACCCTGGACTGGTCCCCAGCCCATCGCAGGGCACATATAAGATAAACAACCATTTACACTCACATTCACACCAATGGACAATTTAGAGTCTCCAATCAGCCTATCATACATATTTTTGGTCTCACACACATTGATGACATCCAGCCACAGCTCTAACAAATACTTTGGTGCTAGATCTGGGAATGAATTATGGTGATGCACAGACTACATTTCTGGGCACTGTTGAAAGTTGTGCGTCAATGGTGTTCCCTGTGTTTTTTTATTTTTCAATCTGTCCTGTAATGCCTCAAGTAAGAAACAGTAGAATGAAACGGGGCTCCTTGTTTCTCCCTAAAACTCCCTCTCCCTCTGACACACACCCATCTGGAGCACTCCTAACCCACAACACACACATTCTCTGGAGAGAGCTTCATTACACAGGGATTACTAAAAGAAATGTTTTAATCAAGTTGTGCAGACAGCTGCAGACCGCAAGGCGAAAAAATGGCAATGACGTGGTTCATCAGTCGTTAAAGGAAAACATATCAAGAGGCCTGCGTATGAGAGTGTATAATAGTGTGTGTGTGTGTGTGTGTGTGTGTGTGTGTGGGTGTGTGTGTGCGTGTGTGTGTGTGTGTGTGGCTTCCTGCCTCTAACATGTCCAGCTGTGGAGGACATGTGGTTCATTATTAGTAGATAAGAATTACTCTAACATTTATATTCAAGTTTTCATGACAGTTTAATGACAGATATTGTAATTCACATTGTCAATAAAATGACAGAAGAGTAGTTTGTTTAGTATAAGAATGCTAGAAGACCATGAAACAGTAAAATTGCGTAGGTTTTCCCATGGAAAGCCCGATACAGGAAAGTGGAATGCTCACCACAATGATGATGCACTCAAAGGTTGATAATCTAGCTGCCCTTCCCCATTTTTCCTCAGTCAAACGTCACTTGCTCAGATGACAACTTCTGACTAGGAATGCTCCAATCAAGGTTTTGTGCTGCCGTTTCCAATACCGATCATACCGATCATCCGTGAGTGAGATCGGCCGAGACAGACCACATGGATTAACTGTACATTTTTCAATGTATTTATCATAAGTGCTATTGGCCAAGGCCACAATTCCAACGAGGATTTTTGTACTATTTGACACAAACCTGAATTTAATTTGACGCACGTTTCAATAATTTATTTTTTGCTCAAGACAACAAAATTAATAGAATAAAATAATACAAATACATATATTTATTAAATACAATACAATTCAGTGTCCAGGTTGCAGGGGTCTTAAACTTTCATCACTATTAGAGCTCTCATTATTTGTGTTTTATTTATGACTGGCAACATTTACATTGTACCAAGCAGATCTCCACTCATACTGTGTGGCCACCATCTTTATGCTATTCTATGCTCATTTGTCATTATATAAAGATAAAGATAAAGTCTGAATTGAACAGTTATAATTAAAAAACTACTAAGCGTTGAAGAAAATATTATTTGACCCTTTGCGAGTGACTCAAAATCACCTGGCTAGCTAGGACCTGCCATCGAATCACCAGCACTAGGCTGGACACACGATGTGTTTATGTTGATTAAACAGCAACACACAAATAGTGTTTTGAGGACAAGACATAATTACCATGACAACAAGAGAGCAAAATTGTTCTGTGACACTTGAAAAAGTTAGTACGTGATATCCACTTTCCCGCGGGACAAAAACGAGCTCCGAACTAACCACATTGCTTGTTTGTTTTAAAAACAAAATGCCTCTGTGGTAAAAACTCGCTTTTGGAGTCCTAAGACGAGAGGCTAGGCGGATAATTCTAGCTAGCTGCCGCCAGTGACGGCTAGGCAAAGCGTGTAAAGAAAGATGCAAAAAAGTCGAACACCAATTGACAAGGGAGTGATCAAACCTGCTGGCACTGATTGGCGTAGCAGTCAAACTGAAACCATTGAGGTTTTACAAACTAGTGTTGATTCTCATGGCAACACAGGATCAAGTGTGTCTGTTGTCAGCTCACAGGCGTGACACAGCAGGCATGCACATTCATGTCATGTTTGTGTTGCCATTGCCATTGCCACAAATTGATTAGCTTTTGTGATCGTTTTTTTTTGTTTTTTGTTTTTTTTTAAAAGCATTTATGCTGATAAATGCCTTTTAAAAAAACGATTACAAATGCCGATAACATGTTTTTTACGATACTAATTGGTGGCCGATCCATCAAAGCATCCCTCCTTCTGACATTAACTGTGTTTCAGCTACATACAACTATACCCGTGCTTGAATTCACCATCTGGATTCTAGTTTAAACAAATCCATCTTATACCACAAAGTTGCAAATTGAATTGAAAAAAAACTGCCTGTTGGACATGTTACCAAATAATATATAAAATAGTATAATATAAAATCTATGAAAACTATTTTATTTTTAAACACATGGACATTCAAACTTTAATAATATTAAAGGTAATACAGGTAAACAAATACAACATGACCAGCATTGGGGTGGAATTAAAATCAACGCTGATTTGAGCTACCAGCTGACACACAAAGGTAAGTGCACTTTTTCTATTTCAATGATTACTACAGCAAGCATGGCTGAATTCTTGGTCAGCATTGATGCATACAGTAGATACACACTGCGTTGCCAGTCAGAACAAGATGTGACTTGGAATAATGCCATTACCATGTCACAGAGCTCCTTGCTACACCCAACCAAATAAAAATGTCTTGACACCAAAAATTGGACGACATACTTTATAGCCTGTATAACACCTGAAATATGATGTTTTAAACTGCAGGTTACAAAGCCTTGCACTTCTGTGCTTTGCAGTAAGGGGTGGAAAAATATTACATCATATGCAATTGCAGGTCTTTACTACACACCTGTTAATACACAAACTCCACTTGTTGGATTAATCATGGAGAAATGTTTTCTTCCTAAAAATATTCAATCACGTTCATGTTTTTTTAAGAACAGAGAATGACCAAAGGTAATATTTGTATTGCCTTTTTTTAAATCTAAATGATGTTCACTGCATGTACTGTATATTTTCAGGTCGACAAAGCAAAGCTGAACGTAAGTACAAGATCTGAACAGTAATTGAAGGGCACTTTTTTATAAATAAGCCCAAAGATCAGTCAGTGACTTCATATATGTACTGTATATACAGACCACTCATTTGAAATGGTAAGCAATCTGTTGTGGGTTGGTGGAATGAACATTGGCTGTAGGTGGAGGACACGGCTATGACATTGTTCTAATACTATGCAAGGAGGAACTGATTTTTCAAATCGGACAGCCGCTCCCACATTACGCTTCATAGGCCAAAATATATAATTTGCTCTGAGCTTTTCAACAAGATTGCCTCATAATCAAGCAAATGTTATTTCCTCATACAGTATGTTATCATTATTATTTGAGGTGTACTGGCTAAACATGAATTAGTTCTGTGTGGTATTTATGCCCCTGTTGTATGTGGAGACACAGACCAGGAGCTGCTCACTTTGGCTAACTATGAAGTGAAAAATGAGGCATTACAATCACACAACAAGGCTCATGCATCAGATGCCTTAAGCAGCCCTCATAAATCACCACATAAGGTAATGTCGAGTTTAGACTACTGGTCCAGATGTAGTAATGGACTTTTCAACTTCACATAAAGCAATCCTTCAGGTGGTGTTAAAACCAAATTTTAAAAATACATTGCAATAGAGTTAGAACAATAATTAGATAGAGGGAAAAGCAACTTTCTCCTCTGTTCAGAATTATTCACAGGGCAAATGGGCTTTCTGTGGCAAAATAACATGCACCTGTAATGCCATATGGCCTAAAAAAAATGATCCCCTCCGAAATAGCTGAGCGAGAAATAGGGGCTGCTAAAAGTGCCACATAAAAGCTGACGTGGGTCTGAATTACAGCCTGCAATGCAACCAGCCACACTCGGCTGCTGTGGGTTTGTTGGTAGACAGGGCTGTGGGCCCCGGGCTTGGCCTGCCTCCATATGCTGCTGCTTTCAGGTGGCTCTGCAGAGGGAATATTGCATGGTATGAGTGTGAGGTGAGAGGTTCTCTTGGGGATATCAATGCAGGTGGTACTTCTAACACCCCTTCTAACATCCGTTAACATTCTCCTATTTTTTATAGCACTTATCTGGGATTATGGGCTTAACAGCTAGAACAATTGAAACCGAGAACTGGTGAAATCGGAAGCTTCAAACATTGCAATGTAAATTTAGATGCGTACCAAAGGCATAAACACATGAATAAGTGGAAAGATAAGATAAAAATTGTGATAATACATGGGTAGCGTGTTGTGCAAGTGTAAATCAATAAGAATGTCAGTGGCTGATGAAATGTAACATCTCTGGTGTTATGAAAACATAACATATTTGTAAAGCATATACATAACATTTAAAAAACAATATTGAATTTTCCATCTAAACATAATGAGCCCAAGTTAATCGTTAATAAAGTTAATAAAATGGGGGTTCAACCAATAGGTGCTGTGCTCCTGATCCAAGTTAGTAACAATAGATTTAAAAAAAGCTCATCTGGTTTTCAACACAACCCACAGCTCACACCACCCCTGCTCCACTGTAAGAGCTAATGGTAGTCAAGTAGATTATTGCTTATACTGTACATCAAGTACTCATAACAAATTTCTGTTAAATATTTGCGTAAGTAATTCTCACAAAGTTAATGCTAGTTTTGTCAATTTTGTTGTGGCTAGCAAATAAAAACATTTCAGATATTTCTATCAAATTGTAGAGGTCTTACTAGAAATATTGAGGTTAAGATGCAGATTCAGTTAGGTTTGCCAGGAAGATCACCGTTGTTCTAGACCTGCGGTTCTCAATTATTTTCTGTCATGAGGGGTCAGAACATTTTTAAATGAAAAATTTGCAACAATATTGCTTATGTAATATGAGTCTCATTTACAAGTATGCATTTCAGTTCAATTTTGTCCTCTGAGCATTGCCATACCCAGGAACTAGCTACTTCCATTGGGGCGTGTAATGTGCTCATCCTGTCTCTTGTTGAGCCGTAGAATAATGTTTCCCTGTAAGTATGTTGTGCTTATTACGCATAATCTGTTTAAGTGGAATGTACATTTACATGTATAATTAGCTGTCATATAGAATTTGGAGGTGTTCAAAATCACCAAGCGCGCGGATATGGGATTTCCCATGTAAGTTAGCATCGAGCTAGATCTTTTGTTTAAATGCATTTCATTTATGTTGAATGTCAGAGAAATTATTTATTATATCTTACGTAAGTCACAAGTGACATGCTTTATTTCTGTATGTTCAGTTTTACAGTGCTTCAAAGTAAAGGCTCGAAAATGAAGCTCAACTGGAGTCTTTATTAAGAAATTGCTGTGTTCCTTTCAGCAAAATCTGCAAAATAAGGAACCTGCAATGTTGCCAAGACTCACGAGAGAAACAAGCGACTAGCTGTGAAAACAAGCCCAAACAGGGAACTTCGGAATTTGCAAGCGATCTTACAAAAAAAAAAAAAAAACAGCCCAAACCGAAGAACTTGGGAATATGCAAGTGACTTAAAAAAAATAGGAATACAAAGCCGTCTATAATAAGAAAACCTAGCAACACTGATGACAAGGTCTGCAATAGTTCAAACACTGCACTCCAGTTAGCTTCGAGAAATTTCAGTTTATTTGGGTAGAGCTAAGGTCTGACAGAATAACTCATGCCCAGTTAAAGCCAAGATTGGCACCAAAAGGATGTCAGCGCAATGTATTTTCCCTGCCGAAAGCCCGAGGTTGCCTACTGTGTGAAGCAGGAGCCTTTGTGGTGAAACCAAAAGTGACATAAACTGAAGCGTGTAAGCCAACTTCAGGAAAGGAGCTGGACCGTCACAGATGTCCCATCTTGCAGTTGTATATAAGCATTGGTTGAGTGTGCTTACAGTTCATGTCTGTTCAAGTGAGAAACGTACTGGACCTAAGCAAAAACAGAGGCAACAGAATAAAAATGGATTAAATTTGTTATAGTGCTTTTCAAGGTACCCAAAGCGCCTCACAAAGTGAAGTGAACCCATTATTCATGCAATCCTCAGTCAAACTGGTGGTGGTAATCTACATCTGTAACCACAGCGCAGGTAGACTGACAGAAACGTGGCTTCCAATTTGCGCCTACTGCCTCAACAAACCATCACTAAACATTTTAATACATCAGCTAGGGCAGCACCGGAGGCAACATTGGTGAAGTGTCTTTCCCAAAGACACAATAACAGTGACTGGATGGCGAGATCAAACCACCAACCTCCCGGTTTCTGGAAGGCCTGCTCTGCCTCCTGAACCACTGCCGCCCGAACCACAATGTGTGGTTATGGTTTATTTTGAACGTGCATACAGCTTACATTGAAATGCTTAATGCTACAATTCACAATTCCACGTCCAAAAAAGAGTAGGAAGTAGCAGAGCGTATTTAATCCAACCCCCTCTCCGTTTCACATCAATTGCTAATAGATTTGTTGACTTGCTGTATTCAACATGCACTAATTCACTATTTACATTATTCTTCCATACGATTAATCCTGGATGTTGAGGGAATGTCTTAGCTGACACTATCTTCAAAATTGCGTGGATCGGGAACAGTACCTCTGGATTGGCAGACCAGGGTGGTGGTCCCCCTTTTCAAGAAGGTTGAACGGAGGGTGTGTTCCAACTATAGGGGGATCACACTCCTCAGCCTCCCTGGGAAAGTCTATTCCAGGGTGCTGGAGAGAAGGGTACGACCGTTCGTCGAACCTCGGCTACAGGAGATGCAATGTGGTTTTCTCCTGTTCTCCACGGGATTGGTGGCGCACTACTCCATGCCATTCGGTCCTTGTACAACTGGAGCAGGAGCCTGGTTCGCATTGCGAAGTCGAGCTTGTTTCTGGTGAATGTTGGCCTCCACCAAGGCTGCCCTTTGTCACCAATTCTGTTCCTAATTTTCATGGACAGAATTTTACAGTTTCATCGGACTGTGACCTTACTGGGGCGGCTTGCATCTGAGTGTGAAGCTTCTGGGATGAGACTCAGCACTCAGACTAAGAAAAGAGTGGATTGCTCCCTCCGGGTTGGGAAAGAGTCCTGCCCCAGGTGAAGGAGTTCAGTATCTTGAGCTTGTCTTGTGCACGGGTCATGGAAGGTCGGAGCGTGAGGTCGATAGGTGGATCGGTGCAGAGTCTGCAATAATGCGGTCGCTGTACCGGACCGTGGTGGTGAAGAGAGAGCTGAGCCGGAAGGCAAAGCTCTCAATTTACTGGTCGATCTACAGTACGTTCCCACCCTCACCGATGGGCATGAGCTTTAGGTTGTGACCAAAATAACGAGATTGCGGATACAAGCGACTGAAATCAGTTTCCTCCGTGGGGCGGCTGGACTAGGGTGAGGAGCTTAGTCATCCGGGAGGGGCTCAGAGTAGAGCCACCGCTCCTTCATTCACATTGAGAGGAGCCAGTTGAGATGGCTCAGGCATTTTGTTCGCTTTTCAATAAAATTGCAAATGGAATTGTAATATTTAATGTAAGCTATTTTTACGACACCCTTATTTTAGTAAAAAACATTGAAAACCTCTGGTCAAGCATATTCAAAACAACAACTTCATAATGACCACTCATGATAACGACTATGACAATTCTTATATTGCCATTAACTTGAAAGTATAATTTAGGATAATACCGGGAAGAGCAGGCAAATTATTACGATAGATTATTTTGATAGCGCTGTCATCTCCATGTGAAAATTATTACAAAAAAAAAACACACACACACAGAAATTCCCATTTGTACTTGATCATAATTTAAAATGTTCCCTAAATATGTTATTCATTTTTGATGGTGCATATTTTTATGAATAAATATGCACCATATATTCATGGAGCAGCCAAAAATACCTAACTAAAAAGGTATAAATAACATTTTTAGAAAAACAAAAATCTAAAAGATTTTACCTCACATTAAAATAAATAAAATATATTTGTCAGTTGTAAAACCTAGAAATTTACTTTCACCTAAAACTCAGCAGACGTGGGAAAATATTAAGTGAAAAAATGATGGCCAAGCAGTCACCGTGTTCTGAAGTTTGATTCACTTCCATCAAGAAGTCTAGTACAATTTATTAAAATAGCACAAAAGAATTATGTCACCGATAATTACATGGTCAAAGGCATGCATACAAGAAAGAATAACATAGTCCTTTCTCAACTTGTCAAAGAGATGTAGGGGGAGCATGTCAGTGTTATTTCTAAGGACTGGATGGAAAGAAAAAAATCCAGCAGGGCATTGATCTTTGAGGCTTTCTTAAAGAGAAACATTGAACAAAAAATAACATCCATTTGACATCTGCATCCACTATTTGATGTAGGCATGGAAGAAAAGGCATGCTTAGAGATCAAACAACTAGCAGTTTCATATCAAGACCAAAGATGTAAAGCAGAGTCTTGACATAAGAGAGCATCATACGGAACACAACTAGGGGTTTTCCAGTTGCCTGTGTGACCTGTTCACAAATGCACATGTATACGACAATTGTCTGGAGAAGAAGTCAGGAGAACCATCTGCAATCCTTTTGGCAGTTTTGCATTAATGGGCAAAAATCGATTCCCAAGCCAAAAGGAGGTTGTTGCTGTTACACCCACGGTGTAAGAAGGAGAGGTTCCGCAGGTCCTTCATACCGACCGCTGTCAGGCTCTACAACACCTGCACCACCAGAACCATGTTGTAGTCAATATGTATTCTTTACACTGTATTCTTTACTTGCGTATCTTGCTTGCTGCTGTAACAAGTGAATTTCCCCGCTGTGGGATAAATAAAGTCCAAATACAAATACAAAACTCCGCACATTTTCAAACTAACAGGCACTCAACTGCAAGGTGTGATCCTGATCCAGATCCTATATATCAGTGGTCACCAGCCTTTTTCAGCCCAAGATCCCTGGTCTCAACGGTGAACCGAGGCAAGAGATTAAGATTTTTCCGAATATTTTCGACTGTATGTGATTTAAGCAAATTCTCTGGAGCACCTCATCCACACAGCTGGTCAAAGAGTCAGATGCAATGGAGTGAAGATGCAATAGAACGTTTATGGAGTTTATTAATACACACTTCAGATATTCATCCAACTAGCTGATCTGACATTGATGTAAAGTCTGATCTACTGTCTGGTATCGTTTATCCCCAACATACAGTTGGTTTGGACAGTCATAGGGCATATACTGTGGTGCCTTGGTTAACGTCATGAATCACTTTTACCTAATGCCATTTTCCAAAGCAATAGTCTGAACATGAAAATACTCAAATTAACGCACCACCTGTACTGCATTACAACAAAACCACACTCATCAAGACGGTAGAACCTCAAACGTGTAAGATGCCCAGCTACCAGCTGCACAGACGTCTCCCACCGAAGAAGCCCCTTTAACAGGGTCCATTAGGCGGCCCTTCACATAATAGGATGAGGCTGCAAACCAACAGGGGACAGTAGCCTAAGACTCTCATAAGCCATCAATATTACCTGCACAACCCAATTGGGAAGGCGCTGGCAAAAGAAAACTTTTCCCTAAAATACTTGTTGTCGTCCAATAAATGCATGAAGCTCTCAGGGGAGAAAGCAAATTGAGATGCTCCTTTTCAGCTGTATAATTAGGGTTTTTTGTTGCGTTTTGTTTTTTCAATTTTTGAATCTTAGAACTCACCAGTATGCAGGCATCTGGATCATCTTCCCATAAAGTGCTGTGCTAAAGGAGGGAATGACTGGGATCAATGGAAAGAATCCTCCTGTACTATCTTGGCATGTCAGGCCTGCCTGGAACCCAGACACCTGGAACAAAATGATCAGACGATGTATGATTTAGCTCATTTAGCCAGTAGATACTGCTGTAGTCCAATCTTCTGTTGCTATATCGCGGTTCGAATATTGCTCCCCCACTATATCGCGACTTTTTAAAAAATAATTTATTATATCGCGGCTTTTTAAAAAATAATTAATAAATTATCTCTGTTTCGTGGTTGACTATAGCGTATTATTAGTTAAAACTACTAACAACTAGTACAATAAATAGTAACTGTACAACACGCGATAGGAAGGCACTCCAGCGGGTGATCAAGACCTCACAGAACATTGTTGGGGCAGCCCTCCCCTCACTGCAAGACATTTATAAAACTAGAGTCCTACGAAGAACACACAACCTCATCAAGGACAGCACACATCCACAATATTCATTATTCACACTCCAGGCAGACGCTACAGGAGTTTGAAGTCCAGGACCACAAGGCTGGCAAACAGCTTTTACCCACAGGCCATCAGGCTTCTCAACGAAGCACTCACACACGCCACACGCAACACACGCACACACTCATAGCACTTTATTATTTATTTGTTTGTTTGTTTGTTTGCATTAATGTATCTTTTGTTGCTGTTGCTTAATTTATTGGTATTTATGTTTCTGATGTTCTTCATTTTCTTGTGTTTTTCTTTCTTTCTTTTTCTGGGAGAATGAACAGAACAAGAATTTTATTGCATATGACAATAAAACTCTTGAATATTGAAAAAAAATATTGAAAAACAAGTTATATGTAGCATTCTGGTCACTAGGAATCAGTAATGTTACGAGAAATTACTTTATATAACATTACCTTTCACACTGCATTGAGACTAGATACTGAGCCAGCATAGCCGAGCTGACATGCCATGGCTGAGATCAAGTGGAAAAAAAGATTCTCCCCACATTACGAATGGAAGTGGTAAGTTTTTGGCTTCTTTGTCCTTCTTCCCCACTCTTACATTTAAACACTTAAATTGAGAATAAGTAAATTAAAGAGGTTAACTTGCTACCTCTATAGATTGCTATGCTAGCGGCAGCCGTCTTTGGTCCCTGCAGTGAATCCATAGCCTGCGCAATGTGACATAAACAAAAAATAAAAGTGTAAAAGTGACTATAGGGTGTTATTTCATGTCTACAGGGCTCTAAGAATGTTAAAACCTGTATTTAGAAAGTCAAAAAGGGTTTTCTATGCTCTAATTACAAAAACATTTAATCTATTAATATTGAATTCTACTTCACAGAAATTCACTTATCACGGCCGGGTCTGGAACCAATAACATATAATTTTCAATATTTAACACCTTAATTCCAACTACAGGATTTTAGACATTTTAAGACCCCGCGGATAACCTGTATTTCATTAGGTTATTGAATTCTAACTGTAATCTGCAATCAGTATATATGATCTGAGCAGGTTATCTTTTGGAACACTTAATTTGCCACAGACTGCATGTTAAAAGTTAATAGTAATTTGCTGTACCATATTTCCGCTCCTTTCAACTGTGATCATTTACGGGGATTCATGTTGTAGCTAATGCATATACGTACATCTATGCCCAAGACAATATGTTTTGTTTAATACAGCAGCAGTGCAAACCAGGTACGCCATTGCACGGTCATGAGTATTGTAATTGTTGTGAACATTTACATCTGACTAACCATTTGAACTCTATAACCAACACAGTAACAAGGGAAGGTCACAGCAGTAATAGTGTCTTTCAGCATCCCATCAATGTATTCAGTCTAAATCCCTGAGACTGAACAGAGCAGGACTGGTACTCATCAGGAAGCTTGCCGTGCTGAGATTTTTATGACCAGGTGGAAAAAGGTCATCAAGGTCAGTAAAAGGTTTTTAGCCTCACAGCAGAGTGGAGTACAAAGTGTGGCAACTCTGTTCATTGGCTTTAGACACAGCCTATATTATGTGGAAACCACTGGAATGAATGTCAACTAGAAATAGATTTGTGCTGCTGATGACTGAAATATCATTGATCTTTTTTTTTTATTCACTTTTTAGAATTGTCACATGACAAAATGCACTAGTAATTCAGATGGCAAAATAATTCAACTGTAATTTTAGCCATTTTCTACAGTTAACACGGTTAATGAGGGATCATTAATCGTAGTTAATTGTTTCCAGACAAAGAAAGA
Organism: Dunckerocampus dactyliophorus; assembly: GCF_027744805.1. Lineage (NCBI taxonomy): Eukaryota > Metazoa > Chordata > Actinopteri > Syngnathiformes > Syngnathidae > Dunckerocampus > Dunckerocampus dactyliophorus. Next base: position 11,027,734 of record NC_072825.1, read on the forward strand.
AGCAAAACACTTACCACTTCCACACGAAATGGGAGGATAACACTTTTTCCCCACTCGATCATGTCGGACATGCCATGGCTGACTACTTGCAGTGTGAAAGTTATGTAATGTAATGTCATATCTCACCAATGTAACATTACTGATGCCTACTGACCACAACACTACATATGATGTGCCTTTCAATATTTTTCGACTAATAATAGGTCGTAGTCAACCACGAAACAGCGATCGGTTATAAATTAATAAATTTCTTAGTTTTTGAGAGTGAGGGAGCGATGTTCAAACAACAGAGGGACAGCTGTAAATGCAAACATATTGCCTTTACCTTGAGGTAAAAGTGTGCATAGCAGTGATGTAGGAGGTTGTCAGAAGGCTGGCTGAGAGCACTGACTGTGCTGACCAACTCTGGAGCATACATGGGCACTGAGTGTTCAACATTCATCCGCTCAACCTGGAACTGTGCTGAGGGTAGGGGGCGCACTGGCCGAAAGGCTGATATGTTGACAGGTCCTGGTGTGGCCTAGGAGATTAAATATATGGGGAATGAAAAAAAGAATACAAATACTGTCCGTATGCTTTTTTCTTCAGTTGTCTTTGTGTAACACCTGATTTACTTTAGATTTTTAAACACATTTAAAATGTGTGATATAGAATCTGACTTTCTAAAATAGCATTTTATAATTTTATAACAACTGCTAAGAAAGTTGTGGTGCTGCTGTGGTGGTGCTGTGTACAACACCTCAACATATACAATATGCGCTGGAGGATAAAGGAATCTGTGTTTTATTTGCTCTTGAAATTATTAGATTAAGTGACCAACTAACTCAGCTGAGACCTATTTGATGACAGCATGAATAGTATAGTGGTTATGTATTCAATTTGCAAGCAACGTCATCATATCTGTGCAATCCCACTGTTGAAGTGAGGCGGGCAATGAGGTTGTCTTTTTAAAACGGGTAGGGAACCTATGGCTCGGGAGCTGTGGCTCTTTTGATGACTGCATCTGGCTCTCAGACATTTCTTAATACGATAACATTTACTGATTTGAATTTTTTTTTCACTGACATTTTAAAGTAAAACTTTACAGACATAACAGAGTTAAAAATATCACTCGAAATATAAAACTTTCTTACGCATTTTAATCCATCCATCCATTTTCTACCGGAGCCATTGCTTGCCGTCCTTCTGATATTTTCCGGGTCAGACACCAAAACTTAATTATTACTGGATAATGCTGTAGCCTACACAGATTACTAAGGAGGTTAAGAAGTAAACTTCCCTCCTTTAATCATATAGCCAGCTAGCTAATTCTGCAGAGCCAACCCTTTTGACGAAGAAGGCAAAGGCAAAGAGAAAGAAAGATAAGGAGTACGGTACAAAACCTTCAGAACCAGAAGTTGCATTAATGGTAGCAAATATTTTATGTATTATTGGTTAGCTTCAGTGTAACAACGTTATTAAAAAGAATAAATTCAGAGCCTTACTATATTCTAAAATAGTTGGTCTGTCTTAAAAATGCACACATTTAGCTGTATTCAATGTTAAAAAAAATATTATATGGCTCTCCTCACGGTAATATCATGACTCTCTTAGCCAAAAAGGTTCCAAACCTCTGCTCTAAAAGATGTATAAATAAAATGGAACACGAATGACAGATTTATTGCACTCACCTTGCCTCCAGTGATGACAGGCATTAGTGTGTGAAGAAAGTTGAATTCAGCCATCGAAACAGTGACAGAGACTTGGAGCAGTGTGAGACAAGTGAGCCTGGTGGGGATAAATTCTTCTAATCTTGCTATCTCTTCTGGAGTCACTGAACAACGACTCTCCTCAACCGTTTCTGCAAGGACATTAACAATAATTAATAACATTGAAATTGTTTGCTTCGGAACATTCACTTAGTGCATGAGTTATAGTAAAGAGTAATGGTAAAAATGTGCGGATGCGAAAGACACCTAGAATGGAGGTTCAGAGAAAACAGATGATGCGCTACTGAGCATCCAAAAAACAGTTGCAAATCCATCCATCAACAATGATGCCCTTGGTTGTTGATGCTGGTTGCTCGATTAAAATCTCATACGTGCATTTTCAAATCTTAACACATTTTATTAGTTGTGAGAGACCCCAAACATGACAACAAAAACTAGGGCTGGGCCATATCCTAATACTTTTTGGCTGAATGGCAATATTCCAATAAAGGAGGTCCTTGCTTTACGATTCGTTTTTTTCATGTTACAACATTTTGTAGTTACACCATACTCCTATGAATTTATTAAAAACATACATTCAACTTAAGCGCTTTGGTTTGTAAGCCGGAAGAATACATCGTCATGCATTGCTACACTGAGGACGGACAACCTTGCCCTCACTCTCCTTTGCCATCCTCCCGCCCTTTATCATGCGCAAGGCAGACATCCTCTATTGCAGTGTGCCAAAGAAAAAGAAAGCCACCACTATGGAAGTGAAACCAGACATCCCAAAAATGCTCAGAAAGGGTAGAAACCACTGAACCGCTGCAACCATCGTCAAGGATAATTAATCTAGGTATAATTAAGTTCCGACTTACACCAAAAACCAACTTAGAACATGTCGTAGGAACGGATCTTGTTTGTAAACCAAGGCCCTCCTGTATTTTCTAAAAAATGTTTTAAGTGTTCAAACAAGCTAATTTGTTACAACATGTGAGATGCAACAAAAACTTATTTGGATTCAACATTTGGTCCAGAAAAATAGGACTATATTTATTAATCTAACAAATATCAAAAGTCAACAGTGAATATAAAAGCTAATATTTATACCTTTATTTGTCAAGATCAAGCAGAAATATTTCCTGCTAAACAGACTTGCAGTCAGATAAACTTTAGAGGTCTATTCAACCAAATATGACATAATTATACTTATTTCATGCCAATTAAAAAACTCACTCATCAGCGTCTAAAGTGATTTTGCTGTAATTGTGATGATTAAGTAGACTGTTCCAGATACAAAACGAGAGAAATCACATTCAAACAATGTGGTTGCTATAATCATTGACTCAGATGGCTATTCAATATGAGCAGTGCCTGATATGCTGCCCAATCACGGTGGGGGAAAGCAGAACTTAAACAACTGGAGAGTGGAGACAGGTATGCATGCACACTGAGGCAGCCCTGCTCACCCGGCTGAATCTTTGGCGTTTGTCAGCCTTAGCAAATAGGAGTAAAGATGCAAATTTTAAGATAATGATGATCAGTGAAGAAGAGTAATAGCACTACTGTTGAGGTAAGACAGTGATTAATGATATATGATGTTACTATTGAAAGCCTTTTGATTTTTCCTACAAAAAATGTTTTCCTAAAAACAGGTCTTGAAAAAGAAGAGTTGTTTTATATTTAGGTTGATTCTTTATTCTTATACAGGTAATCTGGTCAATATGGTAATAAAACCTCCAAATGTTAACATTTCGCTGTAATGAGTAATGTGTTTTTTGTTTGAGATATTACTGTACATACGGACACACATTCCATTCCATTCTTTCACAACATCCCAGGAATGAAATCATGACAGAAAGTTATGCAGGGATGATGACTATAGAGGTGTTTGACTGAACCTCCCTTATACAGTCGAGAAGCTCATTACTTTCATGTACAACTACATGGTGAAAGATGGGTTGCGCAAAGAAATAATGTGATGAAGACATTGAAAAGTGGAAACTCGTGTGGTTTCTAACCACTGGCAGAAGAGAACAGTAAACATGTTCTTACCTTGCTGTGGCTTACAGTAAGGCTCGTACTCATGGTCCATGGCACAAGTGATCATTTTGATTATGCGATGCACAGCACTAGTGTGCAATTTGATATCTAAAGGTCCCACCACAAGTCTCTTGATGGAAGTTTCTTGAACAGTAGGCACTACGTCTTCCATAATCCCCACAGACAAGTCCTGAAACTCTACAATGAGAAACATGCAGTAAGCATCATTTAAAGACACATTGACACAGCTGGGACACACCTATTAGTTACTTCATAAATCACAGGTCTCAGAAGTCTCAAAAAGGGATGTTCTGTTCTGTAATTGTGCCACGGTGTACACTGCAAGGTCCATAATAACACCTTTGGATGAATTTAGTGTGAAAGAAACCTCACAGAGCCCTGACATCAACCCCATCAAACACCTTTGGGATAAACTAGAACATACATTACGAACAGGGCCCTTTAATCCATCAATAGTGACCCCTGAACACTCGGGAATACTTTTCTGCTAAAGCTCAGAGGGGGGACCAACTTAATCAACATTATTTATTCTATTTTCAACTTATGTACCGTAGGTGTAATACCCAAAATTACAATTGTATAATAGTTTTGTCTATATAGTGTATATACAGAGGATAGTGGCTATTAAAATTGTTAGCATAATGCACCAATGTGAACTCAGCCACACAGTGTTACTTCTGTCCCAGTATTCCCAATATCCCTATCAATGCAAGAAAAATATTTAATTGACACTTAATCAGGTAAAATGGCCTCCACTCATCTGTTGGGAGAAAACCGAATGACGATATTGAGTGACAAGGATTTGATCCAGCCAAAAAGAATCAGCTCACACAGCACTAAACTTTCAATGATGAGTATAACAAATGTCCACTCCTCTCACACAGCTGTCCCTTCGGTCTTTGCAGGCCTCTGTTCCAGAGTTCCACTTAAAAGACTCCAGCAAGTCCCCAGCAATAAAAAGGGAGAAATTAAAAAGAAGTGGGTGGATGAATGGCAGAGAGGGAGGAGGACAAAGGGTCAAAACTTGCCTTATTCTCATTACATTCCACGACCGCACAGAACATTTTTTAGTTCAGAAGTCAAAAAATGTATTAACTGTGTGAAAAGCAAAAAATGTCTGATGGGAGATTTTTTTCCAAATGTAGCAAATTTATAAAGGCCAATGTGCAATGGCACTTCTTTTCTTTCGCCATTCGATTTAGAAGGAGGATTAGGTCTACTTATTAACCATATGACTGCATTTTGAATAGTCAGTGACATGATGGGCAAGCGGACTATGGTAAGGATTTAGACTATTTAAAAGGTGCCTCAGTCTCCAAAGATTAAAAAGAGTTACTTGAATGTGAAGTCAGTGGTAAGTGTGACCTGGGTCAGCTAATGTTTCAGTTGACTCAGAGTCTGTAAGTCCTGTGGCAATAGAGACTAATTTGTTTGGTTGACACTGGATCAGGTCTATGTGCGGGAAGGAGGGAAACACTGACAGAAGAGAAGCATTCCATTTGACAAGAGTAACCGCAACCATCCCACACTTACCCTACTGTAACATACAACTTTGACAGCTGAGGATAACAGTATCAATGATTTCTTTTCATATTTTCAATCCTTATCTGTTTCAACACAAATGTATTAGTAATGCTTTTGCTTGTTTACAAGTTATGAATGATGATCAATGAGTGATGATTCCACCACCGTGTCATAATTCATGCATTCTGACTAAACTATGTGTTTCATAGTGTTTCATAGTGCACCATAAGCCTCCTCAAACTACGCAATGAACAATAAATTGGCAAGAATTCAGCTAAAAATAGATTAGGTTAGAACATTTGTCTGTCAAACTAGGTTGAGCCTTAAATCAAGTCAAAACCACACAGTCTCTCTGGGGTTCTGAGCAGCTATACTCAACAAAATGCAACAATTTTGTCTTTGTTCCTATTTTTCATGAGCTGAACTCAAAGGTCTAAAACGTTTTCTATGTACACAAAAGGCCTCAAAAATATAGGTTCTAATATCACTCAAATATTGTATATTGTTCACAAATCTGTCTAAATGTGTCACAATTCATCCACCCCACATGTGTGGCATAACTAGATGCTTCTTAGACAGGATGATTATTACACAGGTGTGCTTGAGGTTGGCCACAATAAAAGGCTTAAAATGTGCAGTTTAATTGCCTCCAAAAAACAGTCAATATCTGGTGTGACGCCCATTTGCCTGAAATACCGTACACGCCAATCCAGAGCATCCCAAACATGCTCAGTGTGTGGCATGCCCGGTGAGTATGCTGGCCATTTTCAGTTTCCAGGAAATATTTACAAATGTTTACTTGCAACATGGGACCGTGCATTATCATTCTGCAACATGAGGTAATGGTCGTGCGTGAATGGCCTCAGGATCTCCTCACGGTATCTCTGTGCAATGAAAATGCCATCAATAAAATGCACTTGTGTTTGTTGTCCATGATATTCACCTGCCCATACCATAAATCCACCGCCACCGTGTACCGTTGAATCCACAACACAAGTTTTAGATATGTGACTTCAGCTCATAAAAAATGGGAGCAAAACCAAACGTGTTGCATTTATATTTTTGTTGACTAAATATATATTTAATGTTAGTCATATTTGAGAGTCATATAGTATTTGAGAATAAATGCTCAGCAATCACATAGTATTATGTAAAACATGCAGTTTCAATAGAACATTTCTGTAGGAGAAGTTGAATGTCAAAAAGAATGAAACCTAATTAGGCAATAGCGCCCTTTTCACTTTATCAAGGGCTTACAGGTAAAAGACAGGGGAGGAACAGTGTTTCAACAAGCATCAAGGAGAAAGAAACTCAAATATGTGTCAGCAGACTAAACACTTCTGACAGTTGCCCTCCAGGTAAGTTGGGGTGAGCGAGGGGACAGGAAGGGTCAAGGACCAGGTGGCTGCGAGTTAAACAAGACAATTGCTTATTCAAGTCTCTAGGGTTCTTGTTTGACAGAGAAGAGGGAAAGGGAGAAAAAAAAGATGACTAAAGAAAGAGAATGAGAGGGAAAGCACAACACTGATAGGAAAAAAGGAAGGACAAGCCGGAGCAAAAGGGAACATGACAACTATAAAGAAAGAGAAAGAAGTGGAAAGGTGAGCAAACAAGCTCTGTGAAGAGGAATGACTAAGACAATACCTTTGCCGCTGCTGTTCTCCATTGTGTAGAGGTAATCCAAGTAAAAAGCACCGAAGCGCTGCATGCCTGCTATCTCTGTGTAGGTCTCCTGTCAAACAAAAGAAGAGTTGGGTAAACATGGTGAGGGAGCAAACAAGAAGCCTTCAAGACTGCAATGACTGGGGTCATGATGGATTCGACAAAGAGGGGTAAAATCCAAGATAAAAAAGGGTTATTGAGAGCTCATCTTTTAACCTTTGATGACAGCAGGGAAATTATTTGATCCCCTGCTGATTTTGTAAGTTTCCCGCCTTACACAGACATGAGCAGTCCATAATTGTTATACATTCATTTTAACAGAGACAGACACAATAACTACAAATAATTCCACAAAAAAGCATTAAATAAAAGATGTAAATTTCTATTTGATTCAGGCCGTACTCATTTGAGGCTAATCGTATTGTGCCAGGGCCCACTTCACACCTAAAGCCCAGCCCATTTGGCGAGTGTGAGCAAACTGATCTGCACCCAAGTATGGCACATGGAAGAGTTGACCAGGGCACGGCATGGAACCACGCACACGCATATGCGCACACAACGTAGTCGGGCCATAGAATTACTGTAATGCAATCACTCCTCGCATGTTTTTATCGGTAACTGACAGACAATTTATATTATTATATTCATGTGCATTGTAAAGATGTGCCATTGTTTATGTCTTTGCTCTTCTTACAGGTATTTAATGACAGATGCCACCTTCCACAAAATAAATTATCACAACTTAAAATAAGAAATAATACACCAAGTCAGGCGAATTGACTTCATACAGCAGTGTAGAAGTGATCGGACAAGCAAATGGGCTATAGGACGAGGAGTAGTGGGTATCACCCCGAAGTCCAGCAAGGTACAACTAGCGTGAGTGAAATATCTACTTCATCCCCTAGCAACCATCAACAATTGTGACCCCCACAAACCGGTTATGTGCCTACGGAGCATACAAATTAGTCCTATCCCTTCAGCAAGAAGCTTGTAGAGAGATCACTGTTGACTCGATAATTCTAAAATGGAAGACACAGAAGGTAAAAGTCAGTCGCCCTTGCTCTGGAGCTCCATGCAATAACTCACCTTGTTGATTAAGGATAATTCTGACAAAAGTGAGGGATCAGCCCAGAATTACATGGGAGGAGCTGGTTAATGATCAAGGGAGCTGGGGCCGCAGTCACCAAGAAAAACATTAGTAACACACTTTGCTGTAATGGATTGAGATCCTGAATGCACATGTACAGGCCTATCTGAAGTATGCCAGTGAACACGTGAATGATTCAGAGAAAGCTTGGGAGAATGTGATGTGGTCAGCTTAAACCAAAATTGAGCTCCTTGGCATCAACTTGACTCCACGTGTTTGGAGGCGGAGAACGGTTGAATATAACCCCAACACCTCCCCCCCCCAATGTCCAACAGTAGCAGCAGGAGCATCCAAAACACTGAAGATGGGTTGGGGATGGGTCTTGCAGCATGACAATGACCAAAAACCTATGGAATGCAAAAAAGAAGTCGCTCAAAAAGAAGCACGTTAAGATCCGTGAGTGGCCTTGCCAGTCTCCAGACCTTAATCCCATAGAAAATCTGCAGAGGAAGCTGAAACATTGTATTGCCAAGCGACAGCCTCAAAACCTTTATGATTCTGAGAGTATCTGTAAAGAGGAGTGGACCAAAATTCCTCCTGAAATATGTGCAACACTGGTGACCAACTACAAGAAATGTCTGGCCTTTGTGCTTTCCAATAACGATTTGTCCAAGTGCTAAGCCATGTTGTGCTTGGGGATCAAATATGTATTTTGCTTAAACAAATACTAATTTGCGCCCAGCAGTGACAATTACTTTCTGACAGCCAGACATATCGTTCACGATTCTTCTCACAAAGCCAGAGTCAGCTCAAACCAAGGTGATGCTGCAAGGGCTAACCTTAAAATGTATCATTTACAAATTAAGAAGAAACAAACAGAAAAGAAATAAAGATGCAATCAAAATGTATTTCTGTATGTGTATTTCTTATACACAGTTAAATCATTAACCACAAAATTAAAGTGTATGAAAGAAGAGACAGACCCAGAACACACACACAACCAACCAAAGCAGAGGCACATAGACTTAACCTAACTAACAATCTCAGGCTCTCCAAACAGAGATTTCAATGGGCTCTTATCAGAAAAGCAAGTTAATAAGTAATATTTATAAGGGGACTGCTAATAGCTCTGGCATGCGTTTGGATCAAAGCCATTGGCTGATTTCAAAACCGCTAATGAATTAACACGAAAACCTTTGACTCTTAAGACTTTCAAGCCTGAATAGATGGATGAATGGATGTCCAAACAAATGCTTCACTGATGGTCATGAGCATTTGTGAGCAAAGTCAACACTCGAGCTCTGATGGTAGATGAGGGGATCTCAGAGATGGCAGGCATAATCTCTGGTGTGGTAGCCAACTAGTTCAATAGCTGGAAATTTCCTCTATTGGAGCTAGCAGCTGGGGGACTAAACTTAGAAGTGCGGATTTTAAAGTGAATTAAAACATAATTATTATATTGATTTGTTTAGATGAGAGGTTACTGAAATACAACTTAAAAAGAGTATAAAAACATATGTACTTAGTAACGCTGAATATAGTAACAGTTGTCATTGCCTCATAAAAAAACTTTATGTAATTACAATGTATCACTAGCGCGGTCAAAATATTATAATGGCAATGTGGTAATTAAAAGGTGTAGCACTTTCATATGACTGATTCCTTTCATCCGATTGGGATGGTCCTCTCAACTTTTTTTTAAATTTTGTATGCACTAAAAGATGTTTTCTTTGGGGAAAAAAATCGGATATTTCCTGGCAAAGTTATTTGAAACAGCTGCAAACATTTCTCGTTAACCAGCGAAAACAACAATGAACACCAGCTTAACTCCAAAACAGTGCAGTGAATGTTGGGAACACAGCTTTGCTGCTTGGTGTTAAATTCAGTAACACATAAATCAAGTAAGTACTACAGTAGTTTTGAAGATGGGAACTTCATGAAATTTAGAGACCTTGTGAGTGACAGTATCCAGGATGAACTCAGCCCTGACACCATTGTTCTCTGGACTGCGGTAGTCAAACAAAGAGTTTGTAAGGTAGGTCATTCCTTTGCTGCTTAGGGTGTCCCCACAGCTGAAGAACACTGCATCCTGTGAGAACACAGAGATAAAACAAAATGGATGTAAGACATTGAGAACACACAGAAGAAAAGTAATACAAATCAATCTATACTGTATATCACTGCCCAGATCTATTACAAATTATTTTTCTGCTACTTTACTTCTACTTTTCTACTGCACTATACTTAATGAGTATGTTTTAACCACACACTTAAAAGCTGAAATTCACTTCTTGTCACTCAATGCTACATACAGCAAACAAAGCAACACTGTACAGAACATACACCACTGTTAATTAAAACGTATAATAGGGAAGAAGATTTAGTTCCCATTCTTGTGTCTTACTTCAGTTGACCAAGACATTTGGAAAAATTATATGGTTCCAACTTTGAGGAATTTTTTTTTTTTGGAGGAACATTTTGAGGAATTTCCTTTCGAAGGCCTGATTATTTTGTTGAAGTTATACAGTTGTCTTTACCTCTTCAGGTCGATTTGTGTTTTCTTCAAAATCCTGTACTCCCATGATGCCTTTCAGACAGAGAGCCCGGCAGCCCACGAAACCAATCTGACAGTCAAAGAAGGGCTCTCCCATCATCAGCACCTACAAAAAATAGAACAAGAAAGTTAAACCAAAGACCAAATGCTGCAAAACATCATGAAACCAACGCCACTTAACAAAACAGCATATGCTGTTCATTAAGAATTTATTCCTTACAAAATGAAATGTATCAGTTGTTGGATTTCAAAAGATTTGAAGATAAAAAAAGAATGATTTTGAATGAAGTAAGTCTGCCTGTGAATATTCTCATTCATTCAGGTCAATTCAGGTATCCAAATACAACGGGACTGTTCGGGTTGTCTTAGAAAACATTTCACCTCTCATCCGAGCAGACTTCATCAGTTCATGCTCAAAGACTAGGTGGGACACACACCAATTAGACTAGATAGGACAGCTGTAGTCTGAGACCTTGGTGCAAGATCAAATCTATTTATCCTCTAAAGGAGGAAGCAGGTCCAAATAGGAATGGTTAGCTCTTCAGCAATGTCAAATGACAATCGTTAGGATACAGTCGAGTGGGGCCTCCAATCACTCAATTGTATCATAAATGTTCATTTTTCCTTATGTTAGCCCAACAAAAAACTTCGGTAAGTAGACTATCATATAGAAAAAATCAACATCTGAACACACAATTACGTGTGTAAAGACTGAGCATAAATATAAATGACTTACCTCAATTGTGATTCCCTCTTGTTCCAGGCACAAGACTTCTCTGGACTTTACTTTCTGAGGACTGTAGTAGCTACTCTCTGCCTGGGATTCTGTCAGCTGAAATATTAGACACAAAAGGGTCATGTCAAAATGTCACGTTTCTCAAATACGCAAGCTTGATGTCAGTAAATCAAGGGCATCACATATTCAGACAGCTATTCTTCAAATGATGAGGGAATATTTAGTTAAGAAAAAAGTAAACTTTTGTTGTAAGCCTTTTAATTGTTGTTTATCATTACATGCTAATTAAAAATTACATAAAGAAAAAGCTAGTAAAATCGTATTTGAAAAATAAAATGTGGTCATTGTAATATCATTGTGACAAAACGGGAAAAGACTAAGCATGGGTTTCATATATTGTGTATCACATTTGACTTCTGAGAGTGACAGACGGTAAATTAGGCTATGCTAGCCATAAAAGGCTGAAGGACAAGGAGGTAAACCTGAACAATGATGAAAACCTAAACCAGTGGTCACCAACCTTTTTGAGCCTGAGATCCCTAGTGTCAGCCGTGAACCTGCGCAAAATGCCTTGTGCCTGAATTTTATTAATAATTTTGCTTGATTTAGCAAAAAGACGCAAGCCGGCCGGTGTGGCGTGCACTGGTACCGCCAATCAGGTTTTGGGGCCTGGGTTCCAGGCTGGGGCTTGTGGGTTGCGTGTCTGGATGGAGCTTGGTGAGGCATACGGGCGTGTCCAGTGGTCAAAATGCGTGCCTGTTGGTCCCTCTCCGAGCGGGGAGGGCACTGATGTGATAATTTTTTTTTGTAATAATGGGGGCGGCATGACTCAGGTGGTAGAGTGGTCGTCTCCCAACCTGAAGGTTGCGAGTTGCGGATTCGCTCCTCCGTCCTCCAGTGATCGTGTCAAAGTGTCCTTGGGTGAGATACTGAACCCCCAGTTGCTCCTGATGCTGTGTAATCAGTAGGTAAATGTACTAGCAGTGTCAAAGCGCTTTGAATGCCTTAGAGGTGGAAAAGCGCTGTACAAGTGAAAGACCATTTACCATTTATTCTCACAATCGAGAGGCACAGTCCCAAAGATCGACTGGTCGATCGTGATCAACGTGTTGGCGACCCCTGACCTAAACAATAAAACCCAAATCAGAACAAGGGCATTTTGCCAGATCAGAGATGGAATTTCAGGTGGAACCACATGATAGCAACTCCCATCTCGTTTTCTGGGAGGCCCTGGTTTTCTCTTTGGGGGATGACTATCAGAACACTAAAAATCCCAACTAAAACAGGGATTGTCCAGTAGAGCATTTATTCCTCTGGGTGAAGGTCTGACGGAAGCAGCGACAGAAAGAGCGATGGAGCATCTGGTCAAAACTAACTGGTTGCAAAAAGACAGAGTAGTGATGCTTCAGAGTTTGGCCCATATAACAACTGTGGGTGTGGAGCTGAACTGTGCAGGCCTCAACCCATTCAACTTTTACACAGGAAGCAGGTGCAGAACAAGAAGCAGCTGTGTCTTATTATCCCTACTGATGGAGCAGATTCTCTCACCCTCACTGCCTTCCTCTCCAATTCGCACTTAATCACGTGTGGAGACGAACCTGGAAATTCCTGGAAGTTATATTAAGAAAGGATGTTACTTAAATATCTAAAACTTGCCTCTTTGCTGAACACACACACACTCGTAACTTTTGGGACTGAATTTGTGGAGTAACATGAATTGCCAGAAACAACAGGATTAAAGATTGGGAACCATTTCTGAATAGTCATCCATGTAAAATGTTTAAAACAATGAAACGAGACATCAGTTACAAATTTCCCTCTCCTTGCCTATACCGCACACAGAGATAAAAAGCAGTGAAACTTCATAGGGATCAAGCTGTCCTTTAAGACTCACACTCAAAAAATGACTACAAGATTTAGGGGTGGGGTGCACAGAAGTACTAAACTAGAAAAAAGTGTAGTGAAAAAGGGAAGAGAGGAGTACTGACTGTAAAGAGAAAAATATTCTGTAGCTATATATTTTTTCAAGCCGACACCACCACCAATAAACTCCTGCTTCTCAAGACAGATATAGATAACCAAAACTTTTTATATCTATTAATTTTTTAATTTAGATTTAACGGTAGCTTGTGCACACCTGGAGGTAATACCGACTCAGAGTTGGATTTGACAAACTGTACCTGCAGATTTGACCTTACCAAATATCATGGCATCACTACTATTAACAAAACCAAAAAAAATCACGGTTGCTGAGAAGTCCAAACTGTGGCTCCAAGGGGTTTTACTAGCCAACATATGTCTGTATCGTCAACGATGATAAAGGGCTGTTTGTCCAGCATGTGAAGCATCTGGTCAAATTTCTTCCTCTAAAACAGTGAGAAGTCCCACACGATCAACGGCATGTTTGTTTGTAAGTGAGCTTGGGGGACGTTACGACATTTGCAGCATGTCACAGAAAAGGATCACTCGATTTGCTCACGCTATCCCACCTATTGCACAGTACGGGTCATCTCGCCTTTTTTTATCGTTATCGGAGCTATTTTTATGTTGTATCCGTTTTATCGGTATGTTGTCAAAATTCCTCATATTGGTCTGATAAATATCGTTCACCCTTAAAAAATATCTTTAGTTAGTGAAATTTAGGTAACATTTTGTTCACATAATATTACAATAGTTCATTACCTTAAATGTTAGCGAGGCCTTAGTGCAGTAGAACCCAATTGAAACCATGGGATCCTTGGGTGTGTGTTGTTGGGGATTGCTTGGGACGCCTCCAGTCTCCCTCTGCAAAAAGAGACCTTCTTCCCCCTCCTCTGAGCCTACAAGGGCTGGAACAAAGGACCAAGCCCAAGAGACCCACCCTTGGTAATTCTCTGCAGAAATGTCTGAGTCCATGTAGAACTCTTGACTGGAGTACTGGCTTGGACCTTGGTTCTTCTCTATGTCCATATCCATCCCTGAAAAGCAAAGGGAAGACAAAGAACAAAAAACAAAACAAATTAACAATGTACAAAATAGCAAAGCTGTTGTGTGGCTGGTGTTGAAACTAAACTTGGTGGGTTCATGTAGAACTGTAAAGGATGATTGCATAATATATTACTGTATTGACCTAAATATAAGATATTTTTTCCCTATTGTCCATTTTCAAGGTCTAAAGATTAAACAAAAAGGGCTAGATATTACAATCCCTGTTAGGTCAGCACTTGCTTTGACTTGGCAATTACAGCCACACAGCCTCTTGATGGGGTGACTTTCAAGGGCGGTGATGTTCTCCATCCATATATCATCATCCAATTATGAGACGGTATATTTTTCCCTTTTGTCTTTTTTCAAGGTCTATTGATTTAAATAATATAACATAATTTCTCCCCCCGTTTGTAGCATGGTGCTTCATGGACAGGTGCCCACTGCACTCTTTCTAAGTATATTTCAGAAGCTTTTTGTGAAATCTGAGCTAGTAGAAATAGCCAAATATACATTGATTTAAACAAACACCACCATAATGAGCCACTCTCCGATAACAACCTTTCAACTTTTCACATTTTGTCTATTTCCATGAAGATGGCGAAAGAGGAAGCTGATGTCAATACTCAAGAATGTGTAAGCCCATTCCTTGCAGCCTCATGTCCTCTGCAGAAAAACAATACTGTCCGTGAGGTCACTGCTTAGGAATCCCAGAGGCTAAGGCGGTGAAAATTATGAATTTAATTAAATCTTTCACTCAGTGAATTGGCAGTTGTAACTCTCATGTCATGTGTTATCTCCTCCAGTGTTCCTGTCCTATTTGGTCTTCTCTTTTTTCGCTCAGTGGTAGCCTTTGAGGTGTCACTTCAACAAGTTAAGCCGTTCCGCTTCATGTCACAGACTGACGCAGCCTGCGTTTGAATTATGAGACAATCAAAATAAAAGAGCACTTACCAATCAAATGATCAAAACACAGCGGCTTAAGTAGACTTTGAAGTATTAATCCACAGAAGTGAGTGAAAAATTCCCAGGGAGATGTGGGCTGGACAAATGCATGTTACTGTGACTGAATGCTTTTCCACATTAATACATCCAAAACATAATGACTGAACCTAAAATGACTAAAATCAGCTGAGTATTAATGTCCAAAGTAGGGTTTAAAGCAGCATTTATAACCTGTCAAATAAGCACATAGGTGCTCACTTTAAATAACAAGTGGGTATGCAAGTGAGATGACACTGACACTGACCTAGGAGGACAAACGAGAAAAAGCAATGCCCTCAAAGGCCAGCAGATGTCCGTCCATGTTTATGGAGGGAAAGCTGGACTGGCCAAATAAGCAAATCCTTAATTCTCCTGTGGTCTAGTCTCTAGGTGCATAAGCATAACTTTTCAGTCATGCATTCTCCAGCAAAATTGTATATTTTCAATTATTCAAAGGTCAAATCATATCAGAAGGTTTTGACGAAACAATCTGTGCACCACTCTAAATGATCCTGGTAACTTCCAGCATAATCTAGACCACTAATCAATTGTAAATTTAGAACATTTGTATATGTCTGTATTTTATATTTTCAGACATGACACATAAAATAACCACATAAAAATGAATAATTATGCGGTTAACTGGACCAGCATTAGCATTATTTGTATTACATACAGAGATGCTTGATATTGTCTTTCTGACCCAACATCTGATATACCAATATTATCCAGCGCTTCATTACCGAGACGCATACAGATATTGGCAGCAGCTCTTCCCTCAAACTAATGTCAGGTCACATCTCTTGTAATGAATGAACACAACACTGGCAACAATTTGGAAACCTGCACATTTATCTGTCACACAAGAATCTGTATAAGAACAAAGTCAAGTGCAAACGCTGGACTAATACAATCAGTAAAATTATAAACTGGGCTCATTCAACAAATCTCCTGTCGCCTACTATTTTTGCTGCAGGTATGAAAGCTACATCTGACTCAGAGTGATTCTTCCTGAGGCGTGATATAAGATTAGAAGTTTTAAAAGGAAGACGTCTTACACCCTCCCCTTTCCCCCGCACCCCCAGCACTTCATAACAATTCCAAATGTCATATTTACAATTAGAAGGCGACCACAGACATACTGAATTAGCAAGCTTGTTGTCATGTGGAGCATGACGTTATCACTTGCGCACCAATATCACTATTGGCAGAAACATTACCAATATACTACACTATATACTGGACTACAGAGTATACTACCAAAAATACCGACATGAACAGATATCTCATTTTTATGCCAATATCGATATCCCTAGTTACATCCTATTTAACTTAAGCACCACGAGAATCACATTTCCATTGAATTTATTTGAAATAAAGTATAAATATAATACAAGTCCCTGCTATATAAAATGTTGTATCCCCATTCATATGCTATAGAAAATATTATGATGTATTAAAAAAAAATGTTAAAAGGCCCTGTCACATCACTGAACATATGGCAGCCATATGAAGTTTAAAAAAGCAAGATAGCCTGTGGCTTCAAACCAATGTGTGTGATAGTCTGGTCCCATCAATGGGCCTCTGAGGCAAGTGAGGGCAAGCTCTCCTTCAAAGCAAAGTCTCGCTGCAAACACATCATAGAAAGCCCAAAACATACAATATGTATAGGTCATTGGACAAACTCCAGGCACTTACGTACACAAGCATATAGGGAGGTCACACACACACACGCAGCTACAGACCAAAATATACTGTATAATTCTTCACATGCACATGAAACGGGTCCATTCCAGCAAGTATGTGATCTATGTTTCCAACGTCTGATATTGCCACAGCATTTCACAACTTAATCGCTGCTTGGTGTAGTCTCCTTGACATTACATTTATTAAGGCACATTATAAAAAAAAAAATGTCAAAATTTAACTATACAATGTTCAAGAAAAATTGTGGCAAATAAAACCTTACACTCACAAAACATGTCAGTAATAACAATCATGATGATTGGACACTACATGATTTTTAGATATTGACACATAATTTACTTAATGTTTTATTCACATATAGTAATTTGGCCCCACAACCATAGCCTAGCTTCTTGCTTTGCAGCTGCTGTATGTTACAAGCAAAACATAAGGCGTTCAAGGCGCGTCCCACTCTAACAAGCATGACGGCGACGGAGCTGTAAGGTAACAATTATTAGATTTCAAAAGTTCCTGTACTTTGTTAATATTATGGTTGTAGCAGAAATTTTGTGTGTATTTTGTAAGCAGCACATGGATAGACCACTGCAAAACATTTTACAGGATGCAATTACAGTTAATGTCAGAGCCACTCAATAAAACCACGGTATAGCTGTCAAGCTTTCTTTTCCAATACCCAGGATTAAACCATCAATAAAGAAAAGACCAAACGTTATCCAAGATTAATTTTATCATCACTATACCTCAGTAATGTAACTATTACAAGCGTGGAATTTCCATTTCCCCTTCGACTAACAATTTCACAACACACGTAGAATAGAAGATCCTTGTAAAGATCGCTGCAGGTTCAGAGAATGTGTCATATACATGTTAGGTCAGTCACTTTAAGTGTTGATATGCTCAAATGTGGTACTGGAAAATAAAGACATAAATGCGCTGAAAAGCACATGTTCATGAACAAGCCAGAACCACTCCCTACATCATCCCATCAAACACACGCCCACCAACCCCCCTTTCAGTTTCTCTGTCGATTACTTCCAGCATAACAAGATCTGGAGGCGCTCAGGTTCCAAGAGCTGGTCCCCTCTTGTATATTTTTGTGATAGGATACTAATTCATTCTCAGAGGCTCCACATAGCAGTAGCATGACACCGACTCTTACATCTGGCATTGGAAACCAAACTGCAAGTTGCGCCAACTTGCAGTAAAAGTTCCTGGCCAACAGGCAGGGAGTAGGTCGTTGGGGGTGAACAAAGGAGCTACAGTATATTTGTGCCATGCTCCCACCTTCCTTCTGCCCACCACTTGCTCTATTAGCTGCTTGTGCTACAAAGAGTGTCCAAATCCATTACAAGCTAGGACTCAAAAACTCACTTTTGTTGTGATAAGGACAAGTCAAGGACAAGGACAAGTGATGTGGGGAAAAGGTTTGCTTTTGCTTTGGCTGTGTCTTCAGTTATCTGATATGTTTATGGATTATGTGCATCTTTGTGTGACTATCTGAGTGAGTTTAAATCTATGTAGTTAGGAAGGTTCTGAAGGTTTAGGTCACTATAAAATAATCATACCACAACTGAGTGTGCGAAGATTGAAACGTATAAATGATCCAGGTACGATTCCGTATTATGCAGTGTGGACACATCTGCGAGTGAAGCCAGGATTGTGTATTTTACTTGGCTCCAGGATGTGAGGAGTGCGAGTTCCTCAGCTTCAAAATCAGAAATCAGAAAGAGATGGTCCTGTGTTTGATTTACCCATGTTCCTTCACTTTATCCTTCTATGCACATGGAAGGACTCAAGCCTGATGACAATAGTCTGTACCGAGTTAAAAATGCTGTAATATATTTGTTGAAATAACGGGGGAAAGATACACCATGGTCAAAGAGACATTTATTGCCATTTTTGAAGGAGAAAAACAAAGAAAATGATTTTAAATAATGATTTAACTTTTTTGCTTATTTTCTCCAGACAATGCTAATATCTGTTTGTTTATATTCAGCAGTGGCCCATTCAAGTCCTGCTAAATTTGTAACTGGGAAGTGCACATTTGTTTCCCAAACACTGTCCACACTTTTGGGAGTTCAATGAGTGCAGCCCCCTCACTCTGGCATGTCTTTACTACATGTCCATTTCATTCAAGTTCATGCATTTGTGTATGTGTGTGCCTTTTGTGTTTGATAACTGAGAGAAAAAAGTAATTTCTTGCCTTGGGGACGCACAGAGAAATTTCTTCTTCCTTCCTAATATTCACCAAAACATTTTTTCCTGAGCATCCTAATACCAGTCCAGGGTGTACCCCGCCTGTCGCCCGAAGTCAGCTGGGACAGGCTCCAGCATACCCCCGTGACCCTAATGAGGAGAAGCGGCATACAAAATGGATGGATGGATGGATCTTAATACCTGATGTGCAAAACGGTTCCCAGCACCAGCCAAATTATTGTTGGTGATTTTACAACTAAAAGTGAGTACTATAAGTAACATATTATATATATGTTATACATATTATATATACAGTCTTCCATCGCTATATAGCAGTTCAAATATCGCACCCTCACTCTTATCGCGGTTTATCCAAAATGAATGAATTAATAAATGATTGCTGTTTCATGGTTGACCATGGCCTAGTATTCCATGTGGGAGTGGTACATTTTTGGTTGCTTATTTTGTCCTTCTTCCTCACTCAGTTTCAAACCCATTCTTACGTTTAGAATAAATAAATAAAAGTATTGCACAAATGTGATGTAAAAAAAAAATCTAGCACTAGAGTTGGAGTGTACGTCTATGTATGCCAGATTCATGTCAGGCTGGCATGAATATATCAATCAAGTGACAAACCTCATAGTGAGGATGGACGATAGGCTGATGTCGATCTATTTTTTAATGCCATGTACGATTAACCCACATTACGTTCGAGACACTACAACAACAAGGAACTTTCCAAATGCTAACGTGGAGTTATGTCTTATTATTGCTTACCATCTACTATATTAGGTAATACGTGTATAAAGGTGAATATAAGAGTGTTATTTCATGCTTACAGGGCTCTGATAATGTCAAACATTTTCAGAAGAAACAGGTTTCCTACGCTCTAACTACGAAAATATTCCATTTGTTAATATTGAATCCTACTTTGCGGAAATTCACCTATCGTAGTCGAGTCTGGAACCAATTAACCCCGATAAACTAGGGACGACTAATATATCTGTACAGTATAAGTAGGTAACAACAAGACTTATAAGCAACAATAGCAGAATGATTGGCATATTGCACTATTTTACAGCATAATACATTTTCCTTTTAGCGTGAATTTATGTATTGTTACTGAATTTACATATTTACGCTGGGATTTTTCGAAGCTGTGGTGGTGAGCTGCATGGGAGGGCGCACTGCTGCTGCTGTGTCGTGCCGCTGTTGCATCTGCATTTTTTTTCCATCCATCCATTTTCTATGCCGCTTATTCTCACTAGGGTCATGGGTATGCTGGAGCCTATCACAGCTGACTTTGGGCGAGAGGTGGGGTACACCTTGGACTGGTCGCCAGTCAATCATAGGGCACATATAGACAAACAACCACTCACTCTCACATTCATACCTATGGACAATTTAGAGTCGCCAATTCCGAGAACATTGCAAAACTGTTTAGCATGTTGGCCACAGAGTCAGGAGATTAGGTTTGATTTGAATCTCGGTTGGGCATCTCTGTGTGGAGTTTGCATGTTCTCCCCATGTGTGCGTTTGTTTTCTCCGGGTACTCCAGTTTCCTCCCAAATTCAAAAAACATGCAAGTTAGGTTAACTGGCCACTCTAAATTGACTCTAAATTGAATGTGAGCGTCAATGGTTGTTTGTCTATATGGGCCCTGCGATTGGCTGGTGACCAGTTCAGGGTATACCCCACCTCTCGCCCAAGGTCAGCTGGGATAAGCTCCAGCATACCCGCGACCGTACTGAGGATAAGCGGAAGAGCATAAGAATATGAATGGATGGATTTAGAGTAAAACAGATGCATAGGAAATGAATTGTTCAATAATATATTTTTTTGTTCTAAGTAAGACAATTAACTAAATAAAATGACAATTTAAATATTTTTGCTTGTATAATTCTGTACTGTATAAACAGTATAAATTTAAAGTCCAGGGTTACGATAGCACAGGTGTATCCAACTTGCAGCACGAGAAGATAATGCAAAAATAAAATGTAAGGCTTTAATTAAATTTGAACCTCTAATCGGATTTTTCAATGGATTTTTTTCCCCCAACAGTACACCAGCTGTTGTTCAATGGTAGTTAGCAAGATCATTTCTCATCTTGCATTTCACCAAATGAACTACAGTGACTACTTGGACTGCTTTTTTATGGAAACATAAAAATAAATAAAAAATTGGGGAGTAATAATACATATTTTCAATATTTAAGAGTAAAATACATTCTTGAAATAGTGACACATTTTAACACAACAGCCATCTCACTCACCAGGTGAATTTGTTCCAGCTTCCCGGACATGACAGCTGCCCTCTTCTCGGTCTGTTTCTCTGTGCCCTCCTATTTCACCATAGTAAAGTGCAACTATTAGTTCTAAAATCCGGATAAACATGGGGAGTTGCTGATCTGTAATCGATAACTTCAGGCTATCCACCATGGTTTGGATCTGAGGAGACAACAAAAAATAGGGGAATTCATTTAAATAGGGGGATTAAGCATTTGCTAAATGTTTCTTACCCTGCTTCCATACACCAAAAAAGGAACAATATAGGCGTATACATAACCCGACATAACCCCACATAACCCAAAACGGAGTAACCCAGGGGTAATTTTCGTGTTTTAAAAAAACGGAATATGAGCATATTCCGTTTTTTTCAAAAGGGTTATTGGTGTTTACATGGTCGTGTGCAACCGGGTTATTGCTAATGTTCCGGTTACGGCAGGGTTATTTGACTGCATGTAAACGTACTCAATATTATAATAGGTCGTGGATTAATTTGTACTGAAGAGGGGACAATAGAGAATCTATCTATATTGTCTTTTTCTGTGATTCCACTAAATTAGATTCTTCCCAAACTCAAACTTAATTAGTGAGTGAAGGAAAACATTTTTTTTTAAAAGAGGTCTGTAAAGAGTTTAAAGGTTTTGGCCATAGAGATCACTGATTAATTAAGGGTGCACTCACTAGGGCATTTGTGCCGTGCGAGACTTGGGCAAAATTCCCCCCTATCTCTCCCGTTTGCTTGGTTCATCACTTCTACACTGTATTACTTGTATTACTGCAATTTCCCTGACTTAGGTCTCATTTCAAGCCGTTCTGATTTTTTTTTTTGTGCAAGGTGGCAGTTAATTATGTCTTGTCTTGATTTCGCACACAAATTTAGCTGCTGCTGAGCAAGTGTGCTGTGGGTTGGACTATTATTGAGTCTTTGTATTTTAGCTTCGGACCAAACCAAACCAAAAAAGAAAAGATCCCAAAATTCTTGTCAGTGGAGGAAGGGAATGAAACTATAGACAGGAACCCCAACTCAATGTTCTTCACTGATGTGAGAAAAAAGGAAATCGTTGATATTGTCAATACATGTGAAGCAAAAACATCAAGTGATTGTAATGGAATTGAAATGGAAACGATAAAAAGTAATTAAAAAAGGTCATTAATGAGATCACAGAACCGCTGATGTACATCAGCAACTTGTTATTTCAAGCTTTTATATTTCCAAAAAAATGAAAATAGCTAAAGCAGTACCAATTTTCAAAAATGGAGACAAACATAAATTCACAAACTACCGACGAGTTTTCTTATCACCACAACTTTCCAAAATCACTGAAAAACTATTCAACAACGGGTTGGACTTTTTATGAATACGAATAAATTGCTCGCAGACAGCCAATACGAATACAGAGTTAACATTTCATGGCACTAATCCAAATTACTGCGGAAACTACCAACTCTATAGACAGCAGAAAGTGTGCAGCTGCAGTATTTATGAATATGACAAAATCTTTCCATACGATTAATCACAATATCCTAATTAAAAAAATAGGAAAGGTATGGAATCAGAGGGTTCATATTGAACTGGGTAAAATGCTACTTAGCAAACTGGAAACAATATGTGAAGCTAGGAGAATATACATCTGCGAGCTTAAATGTATCATGCATACCTCAGTGATCAATACTGGGACCAAAGTTGTTCAGTCTATATATTAATAACATGTGTAACGTCACGAAAGACCTAAAGCTAGTATTATTTGCAGACGATACTACTGCATTTTGTTCTGGGGAAGGCAACACAAGAGCTAATAAAAAAAGTCACAGATGAAATGACTATACTAAAAAGATGGTTTGATAAAAAGACTATCCTTGAACCTAAGTAAAACTAAAATATTGCCATTTGGTAATAGCAGAAATTACACTTTTTCACAAATACAAATTGACAGCGTGGACATTGACAGAGTGAATGAAAATCAATTTCTGGGGGTCATAATGGATGATGATATGAGCTGGAAATTTCACATTTAAATATACAACTGCTGGATTTAAAATGCATACCTAACATTACAAGACATGCATCTGTAATATAATAAAGACCCTTTTGATCATTGATCATACTTTTGGAGCATAAATTATCTAATACAAAACATGTTTTCAGCATTGGTATTGTGGCAGTCATTGTGCTGCCCCGTTTTAATTCAGAGCTACTCACCTTGATGACAGATGGGATCTTAGAATTGATGTTGTCATAGCTAAAATGAAGACGTGTTCGAAAGGAGCATTTGTACAGCAGTGGGTCCTGGTAGAACTCAATCTTGCCGCTTGCATTCCGCTTGTCTAAGCACACAGTGCAATCTGCAAAGTTGATGACTTTCCGAAGAACCAACTCTGGAGCTGCAGAAAGAGCAGAGTAACAAATAAAATCAAAGGAGTGGAAAAACAAGAAATGAAGGTGATCTCAATTAGAGGGCGCTTATGCAAGGCTTAATTTGACAGAGGAATTGAGGAATGGTCTTTGTGTCCTTGTAGACGTTATCATTCTTGGAAATCTGTGAGTCACTTTTTTTATCCTGTCCTGCAGTATGATTGATCTGTATACCCTATACTGATTTGTATACCTTATTGTATTGTATTGCCGGTACAGACTTACTGCACAACAGGTGAGTCTGGAATACTCCTGTTGTATTTTATTTTATTTATTCTGTATGCCACTGGACACTACATGGTTTTAGAGGGGGACAGACAGAGGAAATGGAGAGGACATAAGAGAAAAGGTAGGGTAAAGAGAGCAGGCCCAAACGGCCAGGGCATCCCACAGCGCAGAAACACAAGGGGCACGCTCCTACAATGCAGAAGAGTGGGGAACAGAGCACAGGCACCACGCCCACAGCCAAGAGGGGCCCGAAGAGGGAAAGGAGCACAACTGACCCACTGAAGGCCACCATACACAGTGTGTGGCGCATCTACAAATTATTTTTATTACCTCAAAATCACAACTAACATGAGAAGCCTTTGCTTACCCGTGATGTCCATGAAGGCCCTTTCCCACAGATCGTCAACAGTGTAGCATTCTGCTGAAGTAATGTTGATTGACAACACGATGTCATCCTCAACGTACTTCAGTATCAAGTTGTTCACCAAAACATTCACATTATTCACCACACGTCTGATCAGGCTCTGAACATAACCTGAAACAAAAACAAGCATATAAATGAGAAGCATGATGAACAACACACTATCTACACGTTATAGACACAAGAAAAACACGTATGATGTTGGACAAGATGACCTGACTCACAATCTATACTTTTTCTCCAAAGATGTTTGACAGGGTAGAAATCCAGGGATCTGCATGGGCTTGTTCATTTCTTCCACACCAAATCGTTCAGACTATGCAACATTTTTTTGCACTGAATCTTAGTCTTGCTGGAACAAACCAAACTGTTCCCATTGAGTTGGAAGCAAACTTAGTGTGCGAAAGTATTAAGACTAGGGTTGGGCATCGTTTCAATTTGAACGATTCTGGTTTCGGTTCTGATGCCGATTTCTCGTTTTGAGGAATAGCTATCATGGGTGCCCGGCAGCCATGCAACCGTTGGCCAATGACCTGTTCTGCTGGGAGCAATGCATTATGGGTAGAAGTTAAAATAGCTGTTGTTTGTTATTTTAAACTGGTATTGGTACTTGTCTTGTATATTTCCTAGCTACCTTTTGAGTGTTAAGATGCAGTGTGATGATTTGGGGTTGCTTTGTAAGATGACACTGTGAGTCAGACTATTACACTGAGTAATGACCTCCTGTAATTTCAGATGGGTTGACAAGCTAATTGTGAGTTTTCTCATAGCTCATGATTGGCTCCTGTTAAATAAAGAGCTACCTGGTCCTCACGGACTTGTGCGTGCCACAATATGTAATTTTATGATGTAGACATGTGAGGCTTATAGTCCAGTGCGGCTTATATGTTCACATCTGTTTGTCTCTCTAAACTTAGTGGGTGCGGCTGAAGTAGTGGTGTGTCTTATATACTGGAAGTTACAGTAATATAAAGTTTTGTTTAAGTGTGATGACAGCTGCTGGGATTTTGTGCAGCAGAAGTAAAATTACTTAAGTACAAGAAAAAGCTGTAATAGATTGTTTCATCAGACTTAGGGGAGCCACAAATCCCTAATACTCAGTCATATCCATAAATATTGGGGAAAAGCCAAAAGTACATAACATTACAAAACAAAGTGAGACTATAATAAAAACATTGCACACAGAATCCTCCAAATCATCGGATCAACGCCATCATTTATTTCGCCTGTGTGCCGTTTCACACAGCCAGTGTAAAACATATAAACATCTAGTTTTCCCTTTATTTTCAAAACGGAATGTTTATCTTCCTGTATTTTCATGAATATCCTAAACAGTAACAGAACTAATAACGAAGCAGCACTAAATGGTGCTCCTGAAGGAAAATAATTATATGAATTACCAAGCTGTTCTACTGTGCCTGACTAGACATGACAAAAATATCATGAGTTTGATGACTGACCATTTAGAGGTAGGAGGCGAGGGTGACGTACACTCAGTGTACAAACGCAATGTGTGTTTGTCACATAGGTGCCTGGCCTTGCTTGCATGTGCTTGCCAAAGTTTGTGTGTGTTCTGGCTGCTCTTGCGTGCATGAGTGTGCCTGTGGTTCTGAGGTCAGTTAGAATGTTGCAGTTGCATCAGCAGCCTGGACATAAACCAGCACTGTTATTTCCCTTTTTGGATCAAATTTGTCCTCTACTGGGATGTTTTTGCTCATGTTACATTTGTCTTTTTCTTGCCTCACACAAAGTCCCTCTATGAACTATCGCACTCTTATGACCTTCTGAACGATTGACATGGCCGGTCTCGATCCTGCAGCCAAAGACATTTCAACCATAAAACAAATGGGAAGAGTTATAAAAACGCATTTGTGACTTCAACAGGACAAGTTTCTTGTCTTCAATACAAATACCGTAAACTCCGGACTACTGAGTGCACCTGAATATAAGCCGCACCCACCAAATTTAAAAGAGAAAAGAATGTTTCTACATATAAAGGCCACACTTGTATCCACAGGTATCCACGTTGTAACATGGGATATTTACACAGAAAGACACACTACAAACCTTGCAATCCTACCTACACTCGGTGTTCCCACTAGGGTGGGCGATCATTTTTATATACTGGTAAACGGGTATAAATTCTTCCAATGATAATGACATATCGGTATAAATGACAATTTCAAAGGGAAAAAAGCAGAGTTGATGACATGTTTTTCCTGCAACTGCGCGCTGCGGCACACTGTATTGTAAAAAGTAGTGGCTTATAGTCCAGAATTTACGGTAGATCATTTTAATATTTCATTAATTATTAATATATTTAATATTTTTACAAAGGTAAGAGATATGCCTTATCCCCAGCCTATTTTACTTTGATAATTAATATTTTCCGTCCTTTTACGAAGTGAGTGAATGGATATACTGTACTTCTATGCAAACATATTCAAATTTGACATTGTAAATGTAAAAAATAAATAAATAAAAATAAATAAAAGTAATGTTATTAAGTCAATTCCAGAAGGTCAGACGGTTATAATTGCTGCGTATAAAGGAGATGACACCCTAAAGCTATATGCATCGGTCACTTCCTTAATTCGTCAGAGCATCACTCAGTGGCGATAGAAAAGGACATTAAAAAATTTGCTATACACATTAGCCTACTCTTCCTAGTGAATTTTGCAGGTTGACGTCAACACAGACTGACAAGCTTAAGTGGCGAACCATGTGCATGTTAAGCACTGGTGGTGGATGTGGCATGGTGATGAAGTTTCCGGCTTCGCCATTAACCATCAAAGTGTCACCATTTGACTGCAGATGGTCACATCTCTCGAAAGCAAACTCCTCTTTGCAAATTGGATAAAAGAAATCCCGTAAAAACTGCTACCAAATCTAAACTTTTATACCAGACAGATGGATTGGCAGAGATTTTGAGTTTTTCCTCCCACTATGTGAGCGTGCATGGGGTCAACGTTTGATGCCTTGCTATGAGACATGATCCTCCAAGACCCACACATGAATTTGTGACAAGTATAAGTCCACCTATCCCATTTAAAGCTAAATTATCTTCTCAAAACTCTTGGAACTCAAACTCCAGATTGTGTAAACAGGTTCTAATCTGTGCTTCAGTTTGTATCCCGGTCCTCTCCGACGGCTTTCCTTGATGGTCATTCTGAAAGAAGGGAGGTAGCATAGCTTTACTGGCCCCTATGCCATCACTCACCTGGGGGCAGGTCGGGGTCGCTTGGGGCAGCTTGCTGGAGGCGGCGGGGCTTGCCTATAGCCTTGGAACTATCTGAAACACTGCGACTTGTTGAGGTGGAACCACTCTCATGGTCATCCTAAAAAAACAACCACAAGCACATGTGAAGATGCACATTGGGAAAAAGATGTAAATTTTATAAGTCATTGAGGCAATATATAATGAATCCCAAGAATATGGCAGCATGTCATTTAAGTACTATTATGGCCAAAACATTCATGTAATGTCATGCAATTGAATGAATACCACATTCATGTAAACATCTGCCTGCAACAAGGTATGGCGACATTTTTTGATAGTAAAAAGGTAAAACATAAAAGGTAAATGAAAAAGCCGAGAAATTTTAACAATTCTAAAATTGTGGATGTTGAGAAAAGCCGGAGTTCTGTGTGAAGTAATCTTAATGTATGACAAGGATTAGAGATCATGTCGGCACTGTAACTTTTAACTCAGTGTAGGTGGTAAGTTCAGCCAAGCCAGCCAACCAAGAGAAAGAACAGCAGCATCCATTTCTATTATATGAGGGATCATTACTGTCACCTCCTTATACTGAATAATTTAAAGTGTAAAAAGACAGAAATTGTTTTGGGCATTTATTGTTAAAATATGTATACACAAAAATGTTTGATTTACACCTTCAAAATTGCAATGTCATGTGGACATAATGCTGAAATGGTAAAAACCTTTCTGTGTGGACAGGGCCTTAAGATTGTCTGAAGTGGTGGCCCTCACCTTATTAGATGAACCCTGCTGCCAAACATTGCTATTGGAAACAGTTTCTTTGGCGATGCAGTTATAGCTTTCCTAGTATAAACATACAAACTCAAAACAGAGACAGAAGTTGCAGTATTATGGAATACATACTACTAAAGAATGTTGTCAGCACTTTTCAAATTCCACTGCAAACATTCATCCATCCATCCATTTTCTATACCACTTCTCCTCTTTAGCGTCGCGGGGGCATGCTGGAGCCTATCCAAACCCAAATGTTTTTCAAATAGCAGACTTGACAGATTCTGCAGGTTAATAGAAGCATATAAAATGCCATTGCTGAGCAAACACTCTCACTCTTACTGCTGTTTTTCCACCATGGGTCACTAGCAGACTCATGCTGACATCAAAGTGACAGGCCTGGAGATTAGGGGCCAAGCAGTGGAGGGCTAACGCCTATGGTGTGATAAAACAAATGAAGAAAACCAACAGATCTCTATCAAAGACAAAATCTCTCTTCTGACATGTATGGGGCCCTGTCCTCCACGTCAGGGTCTACAGAATTGTCCCTTGAGCGGGTCCTCCAATTTGACCTCCTGTGTCTTCATAACTAAACACTCACAATACATTTGTCCACCAAGTATTCTGCTATTTTAATGCTTAATATCCAGAGGTTGTTCGATAAACAGTATTAACAGAGTATATTATCTCACAATGCTTTCCACAACAATACTGGGGTAAAAACTGCAAGCTTACACACATTCCACAGTTATCACAGGCTGCATGCAGGCTTCTTCTGAACTATACTTATCAAAAGGATATAACTCAATAGGCACATTCTCTTTAAGCATTGTTATAAGATGATGTTTTCTAACAGAACATACAGTTTTTGAATTATATTTGCAAACAATTCAATTGACTCAAATAAATGACTTTGCTCATCAAGGACAGCAGACAAGTGATTAGTCCTGATGATAAACCCATTCAAATCTCAGCCTCGTGGCGTCTGAATCTCACACACCTAGCTGTATCATACACAGGAAAATGAGAGATGTAAGAGTGAAGAAGCCAACAAGTCAAAAGACAAGAAATATCAGACAAGAAAGTGAAGGGGAGAAAGAGAAGACGACGCATAGACAAAGCATAGACAAAGAATAAACAGGAGACATTGTTGCGTTTTCAGATCTAAGAGGCTCTGGTCCTTCAGATGTCTTCATCAACTAACCACAAACCCAGGCCAAACATGAGAGGCATGCTGCTTCCACTGGCATTGCTAACCTCTAATGCTAATTACTGCAATGTGTTATACACAGTAAAACACTCTATACAAAACCCCCGACATAGACACAGCCATTAAAAACAGACCAGTGTGTACATACACATTTTTCAAATCAGCCACAACAGATGATGAGAAATTTCAAAGTCCGGAAATTTATCATACAAGCTATTTGCCATATGTAACGAAAAACAGTTTTGCATACGGTTTTCCTCCCACATGCCACAAATAAATTCTGGATTAATTGTCTACAGTATATATGTATATACCCCACCTCTTGCCCATACTCAGCTGGGATAGGCTTCAGCTTACCGGTGACCCTTATGCATACCTGCCAACTTTGAAGAAGTTTTATGAGTAACCTGCCCACACGGAGACAAACCAAACCAATTTGAGTTTTTTCCCATTTACCGTATTTCGTTATCCGTTCATAAGGGTTCATCTCAGGAAATATTCCTGTTCGCACAATCAAAACAAGTGTTGAGAGCAACGAAGGAGGAGAACTTTAGAAGTCTAAAAAGCTTTAACAACAAAATGTTCAGTGGGAGTTATATCAATCAAAATGTATGATGACATTTATGTATGAGTTCTGAAACAATATTCTGTCAATACTAGGGATGGTACCGAATGGTACACTGGTTGACTGCCTGCCCTTTCGTCTGTCTGGCACCCTTATAGGGCAGCAGTTTTTCAATACATTTTGCACTGTGTGTGTGTGCGTCACTGTACATAATTCAAGTGAATGACAGTCTGCCTAAAAGTGGATGAAAAGGCGAGGCATTTGGCAACAGAGTATACAGTATATCGGAGCGTATAGACGACAACAGCCGCACGGTCTCGCCCATCTGTATCGACGATGCGCAGGAGCGACTCAGACTCGGCAGATCTCCTCAGCTAGTCAAGGTGCGAAGCACCTAGTTTTGAACACTTCACCTCATAAAAACACTTGACACTTCAAAATAATTAATTAATAGGGGAGGAGATTGTGCTCTGTGTGGTGCGCAACACAAATCTATACAGTGTATAGATTGGAAATTACGTAACAGGTAAAAGGACAGAAGGAGAGTATAAACTGAATTTCCCTTCAAGGGAAGAAAGGGAGAAATGGGACTTTTCATCAATGTAGATAAATACCAATGGCTATTTGAGGTTTCATACTTTTAGATTTTAAAGAAATGTGCAAATGCACGTATGTGACAATAACGTCAAAGACCCTCATTCTCTTCAGAGAAAAGTATTAATGCAACGCCTGGAAAGCAAGTAATAGGCTGTATCGAGGAACTGTTGCAGTCCGGAAGGCCTGAAAGCAAGGATTAAGCTGAGGGGTGGCAGCATCCTGCCCAGAGTGTATTGATCACCACTTGACTCAATGGATACAGGAAGCCGCTGGGCTTAATTTTTCCCCTGGCTGCTTTCCTGTGTCTGAGGAGCAACAGTAACATCATCCCACTAGGGATCCAAAACTTCATCAAACCTCAAAGACAAAGCAGTGTTACACTAGAATTAGCTGACTCAAATGCAATGCCGGTTGAGCACAAGGTTTTCTGGTGGAATGACATGCATTGAACTCTGCATATGCTTTAAATCAGTCTGGAATGCCAACCAGCCCAGAGCAATGGGTCACTTTGGAGAGGTTTGAACTTAAATCAGGGAGAAACCCATAAAGCACAGTAAAAAGCTAGCACATCCATGCCAGAAACATTTGTGTGGCTTATACACTTTTCCATATGAAACACTGACTTACTGAACCATGAGCGTCATTGGAACTTAAAAGCCTCACAATGACTAAACAAGTCTGTCGCCAAATGCAGGGATTTGAGGCCACCAACAGACTGTGAAGAATGTGTTGCAGGCAGTGATTCTTCAAATTAGGTTATATTATTCACACAGAGTCATTGCCTTGACAATTTGTATAATTTGATTTATGTACTGACATGAAGCTTCAATTCAAGATATATTCGTAAAAAGATCTACCTATTCACATGAGAATGAATTAAAAAGAAACTACATGTGCTCATCCTCTGACTCTTCTTCCCTGATGACAAAGCCCAGTTTAACTGATGGTCAGATGGATTTATTGAGCAATCTCTGTAAGCCATTTGCAGGGGAATCAAAGACTAGATTTCCGGATGGCATCAGGGCAGAGATTACCCAGTTATTGCTGTCTGATTACAAACTCCTACGGGCTGTTTTGCTTTACTTGTTTCACGTTTTCCCTTAGTGTTTTCTGCCCTGCATAAACAGATGTACAAGAATATTTTTTTTGTTTACTTTAAATGTATTATACTCATTCTCAGCCCTGAATGCAAAGACAATTTCACTGTACTGTATATACTGTGTTGCATGCATTACACCAAACAGCCTGCCAAAAGTGTGCAGGCAAGGAAAGATGTCAGAGTAATGGGGCAAAGAGTTACTTTTTTTTTTTTTTTTTTTAAGCCTTACCCATCAGTCCCAAAATACCACTCTAGGGTAATCATCTGATGATGATTCCTAGCATTTTAGATGATATCAATCAGAATTTCTACATCAGTGGCAAATGCACTCAACAGTGCTAAAACTCCCTGATGATAAAAACTGAGTCAAAGCCAGAAAGAAAACTTTAGTCAGCAAACCTTATCTTCATCTTGTAAACAATATAGATTGCTGCGGAGTGTCATCAACCACTGTAACAGCTGTCAAGTCAGTAACTCTGATGATAACACCTCATCTGAAGTGGTTTCCTAAAAAGAAAACTTTTTTTTTATAAATAAATTATAAATACATCCGGTACATGTTGGATTTGTATGCACACAAGGTCTGTCTTCTTCTGCTTGTCTGGCCTGTCTACACTTATGACGATGTGGAATTAAATCTGTGAGTCACTATGTAGTATAAGGCAACAACAAAAAAACGGGACAATATCAACTGAGCGTCATGCCAGTCAAAATATTCAGATATTATGCTGGATTTTCAGCAGTAGTGGACAGGCTATAAAGCAGCATTTCTCAAACTGTGGGGATTTCCTGATTTTTTTCTCTTCAGGTCGGAACTCAAGTTGAGCAGGCGGAACTTAAATTTTGGTGTCGCAGTAACCCAAACTCATCCAAACAACAAAATCCATACTGCCATGGTGACAAGTATTAGGTTGAAGAATAAGACATTTTTGACAGGGGCAAAAAGAAAACTGCAACGTTCTGAAAGCTAACAAGCCAACATCAGCCGAAATGAACAATGATTCACTTCCAAAATCCAAGACAAGAAAATATGACAACGCATATCTCAGTCTTGGAATCACAGTGGATGTGGTAGAAGTTGAAGAAAGACCTCTCTGTGTGTTGTGTCTCAAAACATTGGCAGCAGACGGTATGAAACCTGATAAATTGAACAGACACTTGGAGACCATTTATTACTGGCACTTCAGTAAGCCACCAGAGTTTTTCAAGAGGAAACTTAGTGAATGTCGACAGCAGGAAAGCGTTTTTTTTAAAAACTGCCTGTGTAAACAACAAAGCACAGCTAGCTTTCTACAAGTCGCCAAAAGAAGATAATCTGTGTTTGTATTTAGTTTTTCTGCGAAGAGACCCATCTCCTTGTATGATGAACAGGAATCTGAAGAATCAGAAAAATCAATCAAATGATTGTTGAGAATTATGTTGATTACGTGGAATAGATGGTTTATATACACAAAGTCCCCAACGTACATCCGAACTAGCGAACAACTACGAACGCAAGCTGACTGGTCTATATTTTCATGTATTTTGCCTTTTGGAACTACATATTTATACTGCTACATACTTGACCAGTAGAGGGCACGGTGACACTGCTAATTGGACCAACCGGTAGCGGGAGAAGAGGAAGAGGAGAGAGGAAGGCTAAGTTGTAGTTGTATGATACAACCCGGACAGAGCGTGTGATTACATTTTATGAAGAGTTAATAGGCCTGCTTAATTCTACACCACCCACAGAACACTACCTCACTAACGACGACGACGATTTGTCCTTTTCTTAATATCTCCTCCTCCTCCTCCACTCCCAACGACATATGATCGACCACTACTCTTCAAAGGTAAATTATATTTATCATTACGTATTATTATATCATTTTTATTATTGTTTTTTTCATTAATTATCCTTGTTTTAATATTACTACTGCATCCAAACTCATACTTACATACATACGCATATATGTATATATGTACTGTATACACGTACATGTAGTACCTGTATAATTGGTAATATTAAATTTTTTTCAACTTACAAACACATCGACTTGCGAACGTCGTCTGAAACCAATTGTGTTCATTGGTTGTGTATTGTGCATGAAACTGGAGCCTCCTGTTCTGCTCAAACCAGCAGTGGCACTGTCAATTCCTTTTCAAATAATTTGCATCTTAAACAACAATATGACCTCATTTTAAACTTACACCCAAGCAAATCTCCACAATGGCATAACTTGTGATGCACTTGATGAAACAGGCTTAAAAATCTACATCAGCTCTCCCCCTATAGACAGCTTGCAGGACAAATCCAGCTCATAAGGTCAATGTGTCTGGCCCACGCTGACCCAAAGAAACTACTATATTTATTGGAATACACTCATAATGTGAAATCAAGTTTGTGCTACTCTCCGACAATGTGCTCTTTAAATCCGCTATCTGAACAGGATCGAGAGTAAGCGCCACTTATCAGCAAGCAGGTTGTGAGCTGATCTTGGTGCTTTGAGGCTAGGCCCTCCACAGCAACCGGACCATCCCTAAAACTCGGCAGTTCCTCTCAAGGGGGAGAAAAGGTTAACGTTTTGCTCATATTACACACTTTTTAAGCACATTTTCAAAGATGGATGCACGTTTTTACAACCCCGTGCTCGGATTTTAACTGCAAACCCTCAATTATAGAATTGGCTATTTCTACACATTGGTCTTTGACTCTCCGTGTCCCGGAAGAACTTCTGCTGTAAGTCTGGCTATACTCCATATTACAGTAGGTCTCATGGGTGTACATACAAGTGACTAATTTGTCCAAATGTCAATTGCAATTTCCTCCAAAATCGGCTTTCAAGTGGTAGCCTTTTTAAAAGCATCTGCAACTAAAGTTGTTTTGAAACATCAATGCTGGTGTTGGTGTATGACCTTAAACTTGGTATAGGCAAAAAAAAAAAAACTTCAAAAGTTTCAATTTCATTCACTTTAGAAACCTGATCCTTCAAGCAGTAGTCATCGGCAGTGTATGATATTTACCAGTACTTCTGGGTAGCCCACGTTCATGTGTTACAAATCTTTTTGCCACAGCCTATATAATTAGCTGTAATTGACTTCCCTTAAAATGTGTTTCTTCTGGGACATCTGGCCTTGAAATTGCAACTTCCCCATAAAATCATAGTACCGGGCAAGAGTTGTATTTTTCTAACTTGCATGGATAGCAAGTAAGCTTTCAGGCAAAAATTAATTAAAGAAAAATATAATCCACATTAATCCTTCAAAAACGAAAGTGCTTATCACTAAATAAAACAATATGAGTTTCTTTATTCGAACAAAAGTCTGATAAATGTCTATAGTGATGACACATGATACAATAGGACAGTGCTTCCCATACATTCATTTATTGGTGGTGGCCCTCCACAAATAAACCTGGACCACAACAAATAGTTTTGGCGTTACCTGGTAGGTGGCAGTATACATTGTAGTTCCGCTGTAAATTCCCACGCAGTACACATTAAAAGTGAAAAACATGAAGTGTTTCTTGCATCATGCATTTACTCAGTAATCAAATACAACCGGTCAGGAAAGGCAAAGTATTTACCGCAGGAGCCAAGCTCCAGACATTGCAGGGTCGCCAAGCCTGGGGAGTGTGTATTACCACCACCGTGAAAGGCAAGCCTTAAAAGCGTGCAGAACATCCCCACAAGCAGCCGCAGCCCATCATTTGGTGACACGCCCACTTGTCGGTGAAATACGTAAACCAGGGGTGTACGAAGTGCGGACCAGGGGCTATTTGCAGATCACGGCTTGTGGCTCAGTTAAAATGGGCCCATGGCGACTTGTATAAATAAAATATAAAAATAAAAAATGTAAAAATACAGCAAAAAGGCACAATGTACAGTGTTCCCTTGCTCTTTCGTGGTTCACCTTTTGCAGAGTTGCTGTTTTGGGAAAAAAAATTGTATTGCTTTTTTTTGGTTTTTTATTATAGCATACGAACGCCATTACAGAATGAGCCTGGCCCTTTAAGAAGAATTGTATTGTGTAAAGCTGAGGGTCTCTCTCTTCCCTCTCTCGTCTGTCTGCACCGTCCATTGTTTTCTGCGTCCTGATTGGCTGTAGACCATGGTCAATCAATCAATCTCCTTCATGCTGCCCTGCCGTGTCTCCTGCATGTGTCCTTGCTAGCTTGTAAATGAATCTTCGGTTCGAAGGAGGAAGACTTCAAAAGGAGGATTACTGCGGCAGTATGTTTTAACACGCATACAAAAACGCTACAGTGCAGCGGAACGGCGCCAGGACGAAAAGGCACGGTCACAGGAGTGAAATATGCATGAGTGACTTAATAATTTGTGTCCGACTTGTAGGTTGAGCATAAAAATTCTAATGAAGGTTTGAACTTTTTGAGTGTTTAAACATGAGAAAAATTAGAGAAAATGCTTGTTGAGTAAAGTGTATAAAGTGCATGGCGGGGGGTTTACAGCCTTAAAACATACAGTATATAATTGTAGAAACAATTTAGCTGGCTACTTCGCGGATTTCACTTATTGCGGGTTATTTTGGGAACCTATCCCCAATGATAAGCGAAGGAACACTGTAATCAAAAAAAGCTGAAATGTTGATAATAATAACTAGTAATATCACAAAGATTGTCTTTAAATATGTATCATGTTATTTTTAACCTCTTAAATTACATGCACATGCGTCATTGGTGATTCCCATTAACCATGAAATAACAGTTTCACAAACAAAAGTGTAGAAGACACATTTCTATACTGGAGTAAAGGACGCAGAGCAGCGCCATTAAACAATTCACTTTTATTTTTCTACATAACTAGCCGCTACAAGTGAACTGCTAACTTTTGTAATAGATATAGGCATCTTACCGCCGAGTTAATCTGTAATCTGAATAATAATGATGAAAACTTACATTTCTGTGTGCCGCTTATTGAGTCATCCGTTCACCACTTAATCACAAAGGAGCAACAGCGAAACAGGAAGGTATCTTAATGTTAGCTGACTAATGTCATACATCTATATATCATCTATAAAGTGTTGTTTATGATGGGGTAACACAAGCGATCGACCCACACTACCTTCGATCGCGATCAACGGAACGGGTAGCCCTCATCTAAACCTACTCTCCTCCTGTAACCCACCAACACAAATAGTCTGCAGTCCTGTGGGAAATTTCGTACGGCATAAACATGACTTTTAGATTATTAATCTATTTTGTCATTTAGAGGCCTGACCATTATAACCACGTATAACTATACAAACAAAAAGCCTTGTTGAAAAAGGTTTTCTCAGATGCCCTGCCTCCAGCTTTGTCTTCTCTTGTGAATCTAATATAAGGGCTGCACCATTGATCCTACAGTACATAGAGAATGGCGTGTGCGTAGTCTAATCCTTAAAGTGTCAAACATGATGTACACATTAACACGCACATAAACACATTAATGTGTTTATGTGCATTTTAAAACGGTGGTTTCAACAAAGTTCATCCAATAATTGTTTTTTTTAATCCATGTAAACCTACTGAATGTTACTGTGAGACTTGACTCAGCATTAGTTATTAATAGGTTACTAATCTGTATGACTGAGACCATTTGCAAATGCAGAATTCAAATTCTGGAAAGACAAAGATGACAACTTTGTTTCTTGATATTTTGTAAAATAACAATAATAGACATAAAATTATAAAAATACAAAAATAAAAAATATAGATATACTGATAATTATGTCAAGAAACTGCCACTTCACACACTAACCTGGTCTCCGTCCCTCAGCTTTAGGATGCACTCCATGGTGTTGATAGTGATGACAACAGGCTCTGACCCCAGCTTTGTCCAGGGTACATGAATACGCAGCTCATGGATATGACCACTCATGAATGTAAACGGAAGTTTCAATTCCTATAAAAATGTAAAGACAAATAAAAAACAAAAAAATACTAGACAAATAAAATGCACATGCTGTTCCAGTCAGAAACTCATCATGGGCTTGAATTAATTTTGAGACCTTTATGATTTACTTCAACATTTTATTTTCCAGGATGGAATGACAATACAATGAACATTTTCAATATTTTTTAAAAACAATTGAGTGCACAATTTGGAATATTTTGAGTTTTCAGATTTTTCAAATATACATACGGGCTAAAACATACACATGAAGTGAACAAAATCTTTAAAGTAGGGTTGTGAAAGATAAACCTGGCTGCTACCGATGCAACCGCATCTCTCGCTTGTCAAACCGGATATCCGGTCGCATCGGTAGCAGCCCCCTGGATCGATAAGAATCAGCCATAAATCCTTAGATGAATCGATTGTAGAGACATGCACCAGGCATCGCAAGACTAGCAACCAGTTGACAGTTCGTCTCCTAAACAACGCAAAAGCCTGGGCTTCTGGCCAAATGATTGTCGGGCATGCTCCATAGCTTAGCCTGACTGAAGACGAGAATGGCTCTAAATAGCATTATCAGCTCTACCATTAGCAGTGCACTGGCTAGTCAAAGGCGAAAGATTTCGCGATCTAATGTATCGTATTTATTACATCAACAAATGTAACCATTAAATCGTATCAAAACGAATCGTTTGTACACTGTATTGAATCGTATCGAATCGTTCTGTCTTTTAAAATATATCTTTTTTTAATCATATCGTAACCCGTGTAGCTAGATGCGTATCGCATCGTCTACCGCAATGAGATTTACATCCTACTTTAAAGTAGAGCGGAAGGTTCCAGAATGTCTTCTAAATTGACACGCTCAAGCCCTGTTAGCTTCTCATTAGTGATCATGATCGACTGTTGGTAGCAGCTGATAATGCCTTGATGACAACATCAAAGGATTTTTTTGACAGCACTCAATGGCTCCACCAATACTCAGGAAGGACAGCTGGGAGATTTACACTAAATTGTGAAAGTATTTTGGAGCCAGTACTAAACAACTGCAGATTTCAATATTAGCTGTTCCAACAATTTTACGAAAGGTCAAGTTATTGTCTGGAAGAAGATCCATTAAGTTACCCTTAGATGAAAGGAAAATGGTTAGGATGCTCAGGAACCCTTGCGAGGGTGGCGACCAAGAAATAAGCACATGCTCTGAAATTCACAGTCAAGCTTGACTGAAATTTGCATCTTCTCAAATAGAGAAGCCAAATGCCTTCAGAACAAAAGTTTGACAACGACACAGGCTCTGTCTGCTATTTGGCTGTAATGACAAGAAGAATGAATGGAGGAGTCAATGTGATGCTTTCAAATCATCATTTGCTGGGGCTGCTTTGCTGCCAGTGGTTCCGGTCAACTTCACAATGCGAATAAAATTATGAAGAACGACGACAACTTCCAAATTCTTCAACTTCACTTCAAATCAACAGCCAGATTACTGAAAGTTGAATACAATTGAAGAAGACATGCTAATAAGTCCGTCGTTTTCCGCTTTTCGAAGGCTCGTCTAGATTTACGACAAAGTGGAATTACTTCTGCGAGTCATTTTGGAGTATAAGACAACAAAATATCAGGAGAATGTCGACTGGGTTGAGCCATGCCATTCGAAATATTCAGATATTATGTCGGCTTGTCGTCAAAGCTCACATATGGACACGTGACGGATGACGTCATTTTCGTAAAGCAGCGGTTCACTTGTCTACATGGAAACGACAAGCTGGCATTTTCAGATTTTCCCACTATGGAAGACGTTTTTAAAAAATACTGTTTCAGTATGGTTGAAAGGCTGAAAAAAATCACATATTAAGTCGTTTTGACCTGAAAACGTTTCCGTGTGCATAGACCCCGAGTGTTCCAACGGCACAATGATCCCAAACACATATCAAAGCTAACTTTAGAATGGATAAAGCAGGTTAAAATTAAGCTTCTAGAATGACCTTCCAATGTCCCAAACTCAAACCTACAAAACACTAGTGGACTACAGCTAAAAGCTGAGTCTGTGCCAGAAAATCAGCCAAATTAAATAAACTCCACCAATTCTCCCAAGCAGAGTGGTCAAATATCTAGCTTGAATTATGCCGGAAGCTTGTTGATGACTACAAAAAGCATCTGGTTAAGGTGAAATTTGCTAAGAGAAATTTAACCAAGTAATAGTGGGGATATATGTAAATATTTGAATGTACGTACAATTTGGACCCTGTGTAAACGAGACACAATTGTAAATAAATTCAGATTTGCCCACAAAATGAGTGCATGTCAACTTCTGACTGGAAATGCACATCTACTTTAAAAACATTACAAAGAATCAACAAATAATGAGACATTAAACATACAGTTTCACTCAAAATTATTACATTTGTCTATTTTTTTAGTGGCCATCTATTGAAAGCTTGTGCATTTTGAAAATAGTTAAGTAATTTACAGTAAGAGTTGAATAATTTTGACTCCAACTGTATATTAATAGTTAAGACGGACACTTTCTACATTATTTGGAGCCTATGTTAAATTATAGTATTAAAACAATAGATTACGATCATGCCTTTGCAACAAATTGATGAGACAATTACTAACATTTTTAAGCAGTCCAACAGAGCTCGCCTTAAGAATTGTAAAAGGCTTTCTAAAGCAGATGTCTACAGTGGCCGATAGGTGCAAACACGCAGCAATGTCCAAACGCTCCAAACACAGAAATCCAAAACATGGACCCAAAAACACCATAAAACAAATGCAAAGGGAAAACGCTGCAAACACATAAACACTGCATGATCAAAAACAAATGCAGGCTACACGGGGAGCCAGACCTGAGGTATGTCCGTATGTAAAGAGAGATGCGGGATGCCCAGAAGAAAGTTGGCTAACTATTGAACACACGGAATGAAAAGGTGCATTATTCTTTAAGGCTTTGTTAAACACTTGGCCGTAATATTTAACTATATTTTAGAGCTAAGGATTTACGTAGCTAATGTTATCCCGCTCATGTCTTTAAAGAGACTTCCTTCAGGTCTGGCCCTTTGCATTTGTTTTATGGTGTTGGTGTGTTTTGGTTTTGGACCATTTCTGTCTGCATTGTTTGAACGTTGCTGTCGGTTTGCCCCTATTGGCCACAGTAAATGTACTGCATAAAGTACCTGTTCTAGCACATCCAGCTTCAGGTCCAGTTTGCTGAGCACTACATCCCCTCCCCAAAGAGACAGCTGCAAATCGGATGGCTTCAAATTTTTGATGTATTTGTTCACATAGCTCATCAGGAGTGGTGTGACATAGGACTCCAACATCTTGTCCCTCTTCTGTAAGCCAGCTGAAGAAGAAAGCAGAGCTTATTACCTAAATGTTCTTATTGAAAATATGTCTGCTTTTAAACACGTCAGGTAGTAAACATGATGCTACAATTCAAGGGCAGAGTACTACGTATTAACAAAACGCTGCAATGCTATATAATCAACAATACTTTGAAGGAAAGCTTGCAAACAAATACTGTATAGAGCATTCAGTATTATCGAAGTTCCAAGTTACACCAATAGTGCGTGAACTGTAGGAGAGCAGGATGACATTTAGCCATAGCAGAGGAAGAATGTGTAGTCAACTTGCCGAAGGTGGAGTCACTCTTTGACCATGTTTATGTAGTCTTTGAATAAAAATACCAGTTAGCCTGCCTGCTACCAGCATTCACTTTTTGTGAATACGACAGGTAGCGAATGAGCTATTATAGTTACGCTACCTATAAAGCAAGGCATTTACCTGTGCACACCAATGTAGTAAATAAAATGTGTTAAAGTAAAACACCAAACTTACTTCAGTATAGTTAGCCTAGCTTTGACTGAGCTGTCATCCTCAATAGCGACCAGCACCGCAGCTGCAAGGCAGAGAAGCTAAGCTAACTCCTCAAAAGAAGTCACCCTAACTTTGTTTCCTCAAAGACATATGGTCAGACACAAAAGCATACAACAACAACATGCTCTCGCGCAACTCTAGCTTGTTTGCCATGAGAATTTCATTTGTATTTAAGGTAACTAATTCGCTCCGTTATCTGTCGCTAGCTACAGTTTGCGTCGGCTGGAGCTCAAACGTCATCAGTAAACACCACTTCCGCATGTCTGGTGGGGCGTTCAAGTTCACTGGTAAATGAGAGCGCTGCACAGCTACATTGCTTACTGACGTTATGATAGAGCGGCAGGTGTTGGATTGGACTGACTCAAGTCATGAAACATGTCTGACAATCATCTACAGCCAGATCGCTTGAAACATGCCAGGATAATTATCAAATAATCCATTTATCCAGCTATTTTAAGAAAATGATTCTGTCGGCATGATTGTGGGAATTTCTAATTTTATGAATTAAAAAGAATTTCTAGGAGGCATAATGATAAAAAAATGTTTTTCAAACCTGGCCATGAAAGCATATTTCTGCTAAAGGCGACGACATGTAATGAACATACACATCTTTCTGCTGGTATTTATTTTATATCTTTATATACAATTGTACCGCATTTCAATACCATATTTATTTTACTTTCGTTGCAAAAAAATAAATAAGGTGACAGAGGCACA
Organism: Dunckerocampus dactyliophorus; assembly: GCF_027744805.1. Taxonomy (NCBI): domain Eukaryota; kingdom Metazoa; phylum Chordata; class Actinopteri; order Syngnathiformes; family Syngnathidae; genus Dunckerocampus; species Dunckerocampus dactyliophorus. Next base: position 11,070,172 of record NC_072825.1, read on the forward strand.
TGACAGGACGTCTAAATATAGACTTATTAAAACACGTGGAGTGACTATAGTCTGGTCTCTACTATTTTATTAACCACGTTACATATTTTTTTCCGAATATATATAATTTGCTGTTGTTGTTGTTTTACTAATTATAACCCATTCAAGGAAATTAAATTTACACTCGGTTGCACGCATTTGTGTTTCCTTTACTTTAATTCAATCTAATACATTTCGTCAGTATGACAGTATCTCACTAAACTGCTTTTTAAACAGATGCATATTCTCAAAAGAGCATGTTGAGAAAGAGCCAATTTAAACAAGATGTTGCTCGCCTAATAGTTACCAAACCTGCACGAAGAAGAGATTTTATGGAGAGTTTGATGTTCTAACCATTACATTTGTTTCTTTAAAATAACACCATATTATGCTAATCGGAAAATAAATGTGAATATTGTTAAAAATAGTGTTTTGCATTGCTGATTCTCGTGCATATCTGTAGAAGGCTGAAATGCAAATTTGGCACAAATCGCATTACATGTAGGTACGTGTGTTAGGACTTTTATGGGGCAGTAAAAAATATAATAACCTTTGCTGGGGGTACGTCGCACTAAAACCAAATTATCATTGTTAATATGCTGTAAAATTAAGGAAATTGTTCATGATGTCCTCGGTCAAAATACCATATTTTCTAGAAACGTATGATTATTTTATTTATCTATTGAGTGACTGATTGATTTGGCGCAAAACCCTCCATATAAAACATAATGAGATTCAATTGCAGTGACAACGTTAACAACTAATTCAGAAGAAGACCTCTTGTGTCTTCTCTTCCAAAACACAAGATATAACAAATGTTTCTTTACAAGTGTTATAAATATACACAAGCCTCCAACATTGGCTAAATATTTTAAATATTATAGACATATTTCTTCTCTGCAAGTGATGTATTTTTTCCACCTGGGTCTTTGTTTCCTAAATGGCAAATTCTTGTTTAAAGAATCATTGCAGAAGAGTTGTCCCAAGGTAGACAATGCTTTTCAGGAGCATAGCTTTCAAAAGGAGTGAACAGCATAAATAACATCAGTGGAGGGTTGTGAACTTTATACTTTGGTTCCATGCTGACTAACACTGTGATGGATACTTTGTCAGTGTGTGTCAATAACCAGGAACAGTCACAGAGATGCAACTCATTGCTGTAAGTTATAAATCAATTTACCAATTTGCATCAATCAATTTCTCCAGTAAATTTCCAAATTAAACATTGACTTTTACTTTCAGGTAAAGGTGTGTGAGCAAACAAGGACTGTTGGTTTGACATCAGAAGTGTCGCAAGCAGTGATTCTGAAAAAAAATGACTCGCACTAGGCAAGTTGTACCGTGCTTGGGCCCATTTCACACCTACGTTTGGATATTTAGAGTGCACTGATCTGTGCTCAATGTCGGAACACTTCCCCTTCTTTGGCTCCATTTGGAATAGATGGGCCAGGGCATGGCATGATTGCATGTACATGCAACATCTTCGAATATTAGAATGTCTCCTTGCATGGTTCTTAAACACAAAAAATAATCCAAAAGTCAAACCCATGGCACACTGCCTCGTCTCCAACTGCATAGAGACGTGTCATTTGTATAATTACATAAATAACTGCAGTAATACAGCAGTGGAGAAGTTGTGGGCCGACGCACGAACGCACAGTGTGAGCACAGGCCGAGGAGGGGGAATCTCTCCCAGATCCAACACGATACAAATGGTCTATAGAGTTGTCCTAACTTTTTCTACTGAGGGTCGCGTACCGTAAATTTGAAGGATGGAGGGGCCACTTTGATACATTTTCTGCATTACAGATGCTCAAACCAATCCAATACAGTTCAATATGTCAGGCTATCTGAACAAAATATGCACACCTTAGCTTTCTGTTATAGGTGACAGAGCAAATTATTGTCACAATTAATTATGAATTCATTTTATTTTTAAAACATGCCAATAAAAAATGAGCTGCTGGCTGTAAATGGTCCTCGGGCTGCACTTTGAACACCGTGGCCAAAATATCTGTCGTCTGCAAACACAGTTTTGACGATTAGTCTTCTAAACATTAGAGAGTGAGTCATTTCACTAACTGTGCATCTGGTTTGTCACATGTAGCCAGAAGAAAATGACGAAATGTTGTCTTACCAACGCCCTTAATTTATTTGAAGACTGAAGCTAAGTTCTAAATCCTGCTTATGATGATGATGATGATGATGATTGTTATTTTTAATAGAGGTTTTGTTGTTATTGTAACACGTATTGATAATATATATGACAAGTGTATTATTTTGTTTTTCAAAATAATAGATTGTTGGAGATTTTACACCTGCCATTAAAATATGTGTGCAACTATTGGCCAGTCTGAACGCCTGGGGTCCTTTGTTGATTGTCTTTCAGAAATGTTTCTTCTTTAAGAGCTTTAAATGTACTATTTGTTACTGTCAGGTGAAAAGTAGAGTTTTCCTTTTTTTTTTTTTTTTTTTACCTGTGGCTGTTGTACTAATGAGAAAACAGGCCTGCAGGCCAAATGGAAGAAAGATGCTGAGAGGATCTCAAAAAGAACGTTTGTAACATTCAAGATCCTGAAATGTAGTCGGACTGAATACAAAAACAAACCTAAACATGAGAATGTGCTCTTAAATTCTACATGTATCTTATATACAAAGGCTACATCTTTTAAATCCACTTGTCTATCCATTTGTCAGACTTTAATTTCCACTCTTATTCAATGTAAAAAAATAGAACAATATTAACATAGTAAATATCAAGTGTATTTTTAGGCAATTGTTTCCTATAGTTCATGATTTGATTGAGCCACTGCTCTGATGAATGTATTTGGCAGGTCAGTAACAGGAAACTGATAAAGATGTGATACGGCTGATAATATAGCTAATAATACTTATCAGCATTTGATAAAAATGTATGTTCCATGTGTAATATTGGCTTTTATCAACTGGAGACATTTTTAATAAATCAATCCATGAGCTTAAACGTGGGTATTATTTTGCAACAATAAATCTTTTTTGTGTGTGTTGAATAAACATGGAAATGAAAGATTGTTTTTTTGTCTTATGAATGACTCGAAAGTAGTTTAAAAAAGGTGTAAATGTGTCTCTTCTGGAGACCGATATCTGTTGGCCTATAAAAACCCCACCCGCTCAGCCACCACTGCACTTGTAAAAACTATAAACTTGATGAGGGTGTTAAATGCTTTCATGTCAATATTGAGGCGCAAGAAAAATAAAACAGCAAATGTATACAATGGAAATATTTATTTCTAAAATGCAATTTAACACACTTTGTTGATAACAACTTTGAATGCCAGAAAAGACTACTTTATTTATTTACACGGTTTTTGATATTTACAGGTGGTGTTCACGGTTGCTGTCCAACTTGCAGTGCAATCAAGTCCTAATGTGCTGCAGTATCCACATTTGCAAGTCAATACACTCCTCTTCTTGTGTTTTGTCCATTTGTCATATCGTTTTTTGTTGTTGTGTTATTTATTTCTTTTTTTTTTGTCCAGGCTTTAGTAGTCCTGATGTGGGCTGTGCGTCAAACTGTGCCGTCGCAAGTCACAGTTGCGCCGAAACACCTTTCCGCAGCGGCCACAGCTGTAGGGCTTGATGTCTGTATGGGTGAGAAGGTGAGTTTTCAGGTTACTTCTTTGATTAAAGGTTCTTCCGCATGTGGGGCATTTGTGGGGAGACTCCTGTTTAGATTTAAAGCAAGCAAAGGATTATTCCCTTCAATTATATCGAATATTAATCATTAAAATATTCACAAAAAAAGTACAATTCATGCGGACCATGTTTATTTGCTGACTGGCCCCAACATCCCCATGCATGCATTGCATGCAATTTTAATTATGCTCATAATATGTTTTATGATATCGGCATCTTACCTGCATATGTAAGGTTTTATGGACTGCTAGAGTTCGTGACTGGCAGAATCCTTTCCCGCATTCTTGACATTTGAATGGTTTTTCCTTGGAGTGGATGTACCTGTAAAACAAAAATAACACGTCAGTATAAGGCAGAAACTTGATTGGCTGTTAAAAAATAAATAATCTATCATCCACAAGGACTGATAGGGTTAATTGTGGGTGCTTGGAGGAGCTTTGTTGCCCTCATGTGCGGATATTATTAGAGGATCTGTGGAGAATTCTTACCTGTGGTCTCTGAGGTGGTCTTGTCTTCTGAAGGCCTTGTGGCAAATGTCACATGTGTAGGGCCGCTCGTCCGTGTGGGTCCTTTCGTGGATGAGAAGGTTGTAGGACTTGGTGAAATGTCTGCCGCAGAACTTGCAAATAAATTCCTTTTTAGTCTTGGACGGGAGCCGGCCCCGAGTGGGTTTCCTGTCCGGGGACAGCTTGTTCAGCTCGGTTATGGTCCCCCCTAGTCCCGACGCCAATTTGGCCAAATCCGCAACCTTCGGTGGGTCCTCCTGTGTTGCGGCCAGGGCCAGATTAGCGAAGTCGAACCTCGGCCTGTCCTTGTGCAGCGAAGGCATGCCGTGCGTAACGGAGGCTTGTTTTGGATGGAAAAGCTGTGCCGCGGCGGTGAAGGGCAAAGCCTGGAATGGAAGCCTGGGGTCCATCAAGCCCTGGGCGGCAGCCATTTCTGTGATAGTCGATCTCAGTCCTTGGATGTGCGGATAGCCAAGAGTCCAGTGGTTCATGTGCATAGTGTGCACCGCGCTGAGGCCGTACAGTCCCTGCAACTGGTCAGCTGGGAAAGTGTTGACGGCCTGCAGGAAGGAGTAGTTAGTGAGCTGCAGGGGAGGGTGCAGGGGGATCGGAGCGTGCAAAGCTTTGCTCCCCATCTCGACTCGCACTTGTGCACAGGACACGCCGACAGCCCTGGTGAAAATATAAAACAGGTTCACTGTTAGTCATGTGTGAGCATCAGAGACAAGTAATGCAACAGCTTTTGCGTCTGCTCGTGATTGTTTGCTTGTATTGCACTCAAATTATATTAAGACAAATGAACACTGCAATATTGTATAAATGTGTCGCTATGCAAGACTGAGCAGAAACTGATATCTGAAAAACTTGCAAAAATATTTATTACACACATTTCAAGATATATACTGTACATATGATTATAGATACAGGATGGTCATGGTCACGGAGCAAAATGTATTCACTGCACTTTGAACAAAACATCTAATATTATTCTTACGGTGGCCTACATTATGTTATTACTTATATGATTCAGGTCATAATAGACGTTTTGTATTACAAAATTACAATTACAAAAAAGTACTATAGTTTGCAGGAAAGGCATAGTTAGTAGGCTATTTATTTATTTTTTTTTACTAATTTGAACAGCAACATATTTATTTCCTTAGATGTCATCTGTGTCATCCGTAATATGCAATGGGTAAATTTAAGCAATATTTCTGCAAGTCTTTCTATTGTAAAAAGTAAATATACTTATGGCAAATTATGTGACCCTGAATGAATGAAAAAGCAAACAAAAAAAATCAAGACCTGACAGGAGGAAATATAATCCGTAAACGAACAAGCCCTCTACCCAGGACAGACAAAGAAAAAAAGCAAACATTTGTGTTGTTTAATTTTGGACGATATGTTTTCTATTTATTTGTCAGATGTACTTTTCATATTACGAGTGTATACTCGTAATTGCTTACACGGTAGTTGAAGGCCTGTTCAATGCCTCCACTAATGTTTTTAAATTACTTTCACAGACCTTTGGCATTTGAATTTGGCCTCTTCTTGTGTCTCCCCCCCAGGACAGGATGGGGTTAAATATAATTTTGCACAGGTGCAACATAGTCACCATACAGGAACTTGCTGTTCCTCTGCCATACTTTGATCAACAAGTTCTGCCTAACCTTTGGACCTCATTTACACTTAAAGTTTACCTGAGAGCCTACATCGTCTTGTTGTGTCCCGACCAGTTAACGTTCTTCTTCTACGAGTATTAGCACACGCGTGTTCAATGTTGTGCATAGAGCAATAAAAGCAAACGTGGGTGAAGTCTAACCCACATGCAAGGATGACACTGACTTTGCAGCTTGATCACTCTGCAAACAAGTATTCAAGGTGACAGAAGAGTTGCAAAACATGTAAGGTGAAGATTTCGTGACATGTACCAATCTTACCCCAGTAAATAGTTGTCTATATCCTGTGGTGTGCCAGTAATCCACTAAACAAGCGACCCGCTCCAGTATAGCGACACTATAAGTTTTCCAAATTCGAAGTCCATGAAACATTCACAGCCATGCAAGCCAAGTGCAGAGCCTCGGAAGTGTGCACGCTTGTGTAATGAGACCAGTCGGGTCTGGAGGACAGGCTGCAGCTGTGTGTGTCTGGAAGTGTGCGTATTGCGCACCGGTTCTTCACTTTTTAGGGCTCCAGCTTGGACTCACTCAGCCCGCCTCCGACACGCCCCCCCCCCCTTCTCTATCATTAATTCCAATGTTCCTCCTCTGTTTATTTGTGTTTGGATAGCAACTAGAGATCCAGACCCGAGTGCAGTGCCGTGTTCAGATCAACTATATGTGACACCTCTATTAAAATGCAAAGTTTTTCTGCAATTCTGCTTTTTTGGAGACATTAAGCAAACAAGATGAAAGTCTCAGCCCAGTCCCAACTCCACGTTTTGGATTGCAAGGCTTTTTAAAAAAAGCACCTACCACATAAGTGGACTTTGCCATTGGGTAAGGATAAAGTGTATTGTTGAAGTATATGAAAAAGTGTCGCAGAGGAGCAGGAGCGTAAATGATTACATACATAAAATTATAAACGCTGCTCATTTTTGCAGGGAACAATCGACGCTTTATTTTGTGTCTATAATTTTTCTCACCGTATGTAAATTGCCCGTATTATCACCAACATCTGTTCTTTATTTTCAACCAATTATAGCTGAAAAGAACACAATTTTCATCACAAATGAATCCAAATTATAATTTATATGAAATATGACATGAAATATCACACTTTAGATAATATTTACAAAATATTTATTCGCCATATATTACTGTTATGCACAGTGTAGTTTGTACATGTTTTTTTTGTCAGTCTTGTTTATTTATTTATTTTCCACGTGAAAAATGATATAAGGCCGAATTTGCTATCATCCAATATGCAGTTCATGCAGCGTGATTTGTGTCTGCAAATAGATTTAAATACAATAATGCAATTGGGAGTAAATCAAAAGTTGTAGTTTCGTACACATTAGGTGTACAAACCACCCTTACAAAACAAAAAAACGAATTCACTATGTATATAAATGTATATTCTTAAATTGATAAAATAATATCAAACCTATTTTGCACCTTTACCAAAAATATCATATCATTTCTCTCAATGCCTACAAAGTGATTTTCAGTATACCGTTATGTTATTTTAAATTATTACATTCATTATTATATTAATTATGATTTAAACATTAATTATTTATTTAAAAAAATCTAAAAAATATATAATTATGGCACCGAAATGTCCAAAGACTGAGTTGTGTAGGTCTGAACCTGGTGTTGAAACAGTTAAAGGTTTAGTGCAGGAGGGCTGAGAAGGTTCGCGGTGGCTGCCTGCAGTGCTGCTTTACGACTATGCAGCGCCCCCTATTGGTGTGTTAACATAACAACAACACATTTCCTCTTCCAATTCAAGTGTTGAGTCAGGTTGTATATTCTCTTTGCATGGACAAAACAACACTTTAGTTACAACTTTTAATGAGACTATAATTAATTTACAAGTAATTACCTCTGACTATTTCTGATCTCGGTCAATGAGAAGACTAAAACATTTGAGCAACTCATCAAACAAGACATAACTGAGAAGGCAGGTAGTCTTCATTCTTAGAGCTCCAAAGCATAATATGCAACACACAACCTTGTGGTTTCTGGTCTCTTTTGTCACCCACAGTGCCAATTTCTTTATTTCTGTGTTTTAAAAATTGCAGAAAGACCAGAAGAATATAACAAACATAACCCTCAATCATGTTAAACAACATATTCATTTGTAAACATGTAAATGTGAATGAGAAATTATGGTTTACGTATAACCATTTAAAATACACTCCAATTGGAATTTGATGTGTTTGTCGTCAAATGATTTTTTGACTGCAATTCACATTTTCATTCAAAATTTTAATTTGCAAACCGTTCAGGCCCCAAATTTGCATAACCACACCTGCCTGAGCTCCTGGAGAATACTTCCAATGACATTACTGACATTGCATAGTGTCTTTATTTTCCTTCACACAATAACAATCATTGCTCATGTGGCAGGTGCTTGTGTTTGAATGACATACACTAGCTCGGACATTAATGTCCACATTTCATTGCATTATATTTTATGACTTCTTTGAGGCATTTTCTGACATGTGAATAGTATCATTGGAGTTAGGCAATGTCAGAGAATTAGTGTCTAGACCTTTGACCCTGGCCTGAGTCCTAGCAGCCGCCATCATTCTCTGTGATCGTCAGACTCCAAGAGAGTATTAGTGTTGGAACCCCATGCAGCTGCCAAGTCTGTAATGGCCGTCACTCTTCTTCTAACTTTGACCGTCAGGAGGGATACACTAGATTATCAGTAAAGACCTTTGAATCTCTCACAAGTTCACACAAAATACTTTCATTGAAAATGACATCTAATTATGTTTAATTTAGGATGTTTTCAGATGATTGTTTATATCTTTTTCATTACAAAAAGGCCAAATTAGATTTCTGGATTCACATGCAACATCACATTACATTTTTCATGATTATGACAATAAAATTCCAGTAGATAATTTCTGTCAGCCACAAATAGAAGTGAGCACAAGATAAAAAAGAAGAAAATAAATTAATATCAAGCAAATATAAGTGTAATTTTGGAATATAAAGACGTCTCCAATACTCACATGTCTTTGACAGGACAAGTGAAGCTCCTGACTTTGTTTCGCGTGTGTATATGTTGCTCTTCTGTGTACGCTGTCTAACAGGATGTCAGGTCCATACGACAAGTGTTTACCTGCCTGCTGTGGTTTCAACCCCCCCCCCAACACCACCATTCACACTCACTCATCCTGCTACAGCACTAGTTCACACTAGACCCCTGTAGTCATATTTCCTCAACATCACATTTTTACTTGAAATTGTAAAAATGGAGTCTATGAGTCCTTTGACAAATTATTTGTTGTCATTTACAAATTCTGACACTTAAACAAGTGACATCGTTAAGTAATAAAAAAAATGTGTTTAATTTCAAGGAGTGGTCAACTGACACATCAAATATATACAGTATTTTTATATGTATGTAATTAACACTGACTGAAGAGCAAGATAAATATATAAAATGGGGGTGGTGACTGATTCCAATAGATTTGTCGAACGCAATGACATATACTAAAAATGCAACACACTTTGATTAAGATGATAGTTACTTTGAAGTTTTATTATGAAAGTGGGAAAAGCTAGGACAATTCCAAGGCCCCCTGACTACTGGGGCACCTAAAAATAGGTACAAAAAAGGGCGGCGCAAGGTGATTTTTTTTTTTCATGGAGCCCAGAATTCCTGGTGGAAGCTCTGGTGGAACCTGCAAAATTGTTTTTCTAAAATAATGAGAAAATGTTCCAGACTTACACAGTTGTTACTGAACACAGAGATCCTTTTTGCACCTGCGGGCCTTTTGGTTTTGGGTGCACTTGCTACAGCTATGCATTGTGCATTGCACAAGATGGCCTCCTGTTGGTTAACAACCAAACTACAACTGGCATAGCGTTCATTGCAAACTACTGTATAATGCTCATGTTTGAGTGACACTGTGAGACAGGTATTAATGCACTCATATGTTTATTATTGTGTCTCTGATTTTCAGTAATACTGAGATATTTATCTACAGTAATAGCTGATTCTCTCTTGTATGTGCAAATAATATAAACATTTAATTTGTAGTAGAAAAAATGAATGAGTGTCATCTTCTCAACCCTGTACTATCCACACAAACTAGACACACAGTCTCCAATAAATACGTAAGTATTTTTCTGCAATCTGAAAATGTGATACGCTGTTATAGGATTGTTAAGTTTCACTTAGCTCATTTAAAATTCAATGTGAAGCAGCAAGAGACTGGCAGCATGGGGAGTGTCGAAGGACAGTTCTCTGATCTCCAGTTGATCTCTTCTCCATCTGCTGTGCATTGCCCCTCTCTTCACTGGTCTCCTGCCATCTGTTAAACAGCACCCAGCATCTTTGCGTGACCAAATGCCTTTACTCCTCAACATGTCATCCGTGCTGCCAGAGAAGCATAGCGAAGAAACCCATGATATCATGCTCCTTTAACCAATAAAACCCACCAGTTAATGCTGTTGAAGCCCAACACTGAATCCCATTTGTCAGCAAATAGCTTCCCTTAGGCTGTTTGTTCTGGCCAGACGCTTCTGTATCGCTGCCTGCCATTAATATAACATATTTTGTTGTTTGTTGTCTGGTCTGTCTGATAGCAGTTACTATGCAGTAAACGGAATAAGCAAATACGTGATCTGTGCATGATCATCACTGTGATTCTAAAAAAAGAGCTCCAGCCCATAAGTGATACTGCATATGCAAAAATACTGATATGTCAGCAGTGGTGTCAAAAGAGCCATGCTGTGTAAAATGCCAACAGGAATGTAAGGAGTACCCCACTGACTGTAATTCCCATGCAGTAACATCATAGGTCGCTTGTATTAAACATTCTCAAGTAGGTAGTACCTGAATTTATTTCATTTTTAATGAATAAATAATGAAAATAACTATATATTATATTAAACACAAGAATGACTTAGTTTTCATTGAATTACCTGGAGGCACCATGCCAACCATATACTTATTATTGTCTTTGACTGACTTTCTTCCTTTCATTCACACGTCATCTGAGCTCCAACTCCCTGCAACCTTGAACAGGATAAGCAGTAGAAAATTGATGGCTGGACCTTTGCTGGCCCAAAGTGTTGAAACTGTCTGAGCAACTGTACTACGTGCACTCCCATTGCAGATCAGCTCTGGCTGGTGAGGTGATGGACAGTAAAACTCCTGCACCTGTTTTCTGGCCACGCTCAAGTGTTGTTACAACGATGATGAGCCACATTAAAAAAGTTTCTGTAGCACACTTGGAGGGATAAATCACCAGAAAGGCAGAGTGTCTCATAAAGTCTGTCAAAAATTACATTTTAAAAGGTCCCACATTCACTATTTACCTGGAGGGGGTTGGAACCAAAATGGAGAGATGAAAGCAGAGATGGAAAGCTTTTAAAGTTCTTGGGTGGAGAGGAAAGGAGCTGGATAGAGAGCAAGATGAAGAAATGGAAGAACTGCAGAATGGAAGGAGGGAAATATGTTGTGGGAGCCTGGAAAAGGCTGAAGTGAGGAATGGAGAGATGAAGGAACCATGATGTAGGCGACTTGTCAGGATTTTGTGTAACCAGTGGCCTTTGAAAACATTTAGTGATTATGTTGGATGTAGACTGAATATTGCAATAAACCCAGTCATTTCCCACATCAACCATTATATGAGTTCATATCATTTCTTTATTACCTTGCCTTATTCTCTCTTTGTGATGTGCCAGATGTAAATGCATTACAAAGCTAAATCATTCTCCATCTAAAAAGGGTAAGCAGATCATGACACTCTGTAATGTTGGAAAGCCAGTGGTCATATTTTCATATAAACCTTAGGACAACAAAGTCCATCCAGGCATATACATATTTCTCCTTATCCCGTTAAGGGTCACAAGGAGCCTACTGTGTCTCTGCTGACTTCAGGCATCACCATTTTGTCTCAGGGCAAATATACTGTAGAGACTGAGCCCACACGGATTGCATGGAAGTCCGGCGAGTCAACCACTAGACCCGTGATTTTCTTTCACGCCGCCTAGGAGACAGACTTTAAATAGAATTTAAGAATTTAAATACAAAAAAACGGATTATATTTATTTATTTATTTATTTATTTAAATTAATTAATTAATTTATAGTATTTTTTTAAATAATTAAATCATCATATTGTTACATTACCTTATCATTATTTTATGTATTAAAAATCACATATGCAATACAGAAAGTGAATAAAATGTACTGCACAAGATGTGGAATGGATAGGGGTAGGATTAAATAAGCTTTGCTTCTTCCTACTCCTTTTGGACATGTTGATCTGTGAATTGAATTATTCAAGATTCAAGAGATTCAAGATTCAAGAGAGTTTTATTGTCATGTGCATAGTAAAACAGCAGTTATACCATGCAATGAAAATCTTATTCTGTTCATTCTCCCAAGAAAAGAAAGAAAACAAATGAAAGAATAAGAACATAAGAAACATAAACATATATACCAATAAATTAAGCAACAACAACAGACGAGACATTAATACAAGTAAATAATACAAATAAATAAATAAATAAAGTGCTATGAGTGTGTGCGTGTGTTGCGTGCGGCGTGTGCGAGTGCTTCGTTGAGGAGCCTGATGGCCTGTGATGTATTCCATTGTAACTTGCATGCATGTTGAAATAAAATTAAACCATTACCATGACCATATTTGTCTATACAAACCAGCGTATGAGTTGCTGGCACCAGCATTCTGCATACACTCACCTAATTATATAAACAGATTAATAAAATGAACTGAGATAACATCTGGAACAACTTAAAACAATTTCCAAGTTTATTAACTCAATTTGTAATATTTAATCAAGACTGGTCACTTCATCTGATTCTCAAAACAGAGAAAATGATTAACACACCGGTCTTTCCTCGTTTTCGTCGGTATTTACTGCAAATCCAAGAGCTATGTTTGCGTCATCATATTTTCTTGTCTTTTTATTATTCGTCAATAGCGTTCCTTGCGTCTGTCTCTCCTTCTTTTAATTTCTATTAGAGACTTCTCCATTGCTTTTCCTCCATCTGCTATGCACACTGATGTTCCTGTGTGCTTCTTCCATTGGCTTGAACAGGCAGCCTGTTGATTAGTTTGAGCATTGCTGGAGGCCATCTAGCTGGAGGCGTGTGTATCGGTCAAGCATGAATATCATGCATGCAGCCAATGCATGAAGACACTGATACTGAAAGCACCCCCCCCCACGCCCCACCAGACACCTGACCCCATCCCCCCACTATTTGAGAAGCATCCACATTATTGATTCAATATGTTATTGTTGTGAACGTCAGTCATTGATAAATTCCTGTCAGAAAAAGTGAGAAAGCAATTGTTACTCTAAATGCTAAAAATATCCCTTCGGCATCTTCTTCTTTTCCGCTCACTAGTCTCTCTCTGTGTGAACCTGTTGCTGATGGATTACTACTTCACTGTGGTTTGAATTATTAATGAGTGTGTCTGTATGGTTCAATTGGAAACACACACACAAACAAAGAAAAAATGCTTCAACACACAGTCTAACACACATACTCACTCACACACTAAGTAAATGTTAATGTACAGGTGCAGTCTTAAGGGAGGTTGTGTTTCCCTCTCATCAGTCACTCGTAATCACTTCCCCTCAAGCCCAGTAAATCACCGTTTTCACGAATGCATTTATAGGATGCAGGTTCACTACAGCCAGGGGAAAGTTTGTCTGCCACCAGGAATACATTATAGGCTTCTGCATCTATACAGTCAAACAGTCAATGCAGTCACCTCACAGACAGGAAATATTGTTTTATAAAAGTCTACTTGTTTCTGAAATGTATTTGTGCTTTTAATAGGGTTTTAAGCTGTTTACGACATATAGGTGAGAGCGGAATTATTGGCCCCTGGGGGGCTTCTGGGCAGCTGTACATTTTGGCAGGTTGCACAGCTCCACCAAACCGGTCATGGGGAGGTCCCAATGACCTGTTTTATACCAACACAGGCGCTTTGTCGTAAAACTATGGGGAAGTGTAGTCACAACTTGAGTATTTGTTTGAAGTGGGTGGAAAAGGTCCCCCTGTTGGAAGACCATGCAAGTGTTGCGGGCTGGGAATGGAAATGCATTGAAAAACATGCTACTTTGTATGTCCATCCACCTTAAATCGCTTCTCAGGTTCTGTTAAAATACTGCATTCCTTTCTTTCTGTCACTGGAGTTCGTAATTGGATGATGACGGGCTTGCACATAGAGGTGTGATGTATGGTTTCAAACTACACACTAGTTTCTCACCTCACAACAGGTCCAGATTTCTGTTGTCCCGTTCTTAGCAAAAGCACGGGACAGTTTTCCATTGGTTCAAATATTTGTGGAAGCCATGAACTTTACCTGTCACAGTGACAAAAAGCTCTCTCTGCATGAGTGCGTGCGTCACAGATGGATGGTGTAAGTGTGTTCCAGGATTATGTTCTATGAACATTTAAGGGACCCTGGGGTTGATCTGCAAAGCCCATAATCTCAGTCAACGTGTTGGGTTAGATGAACGTTATTGCTTTATTATTAAACACCTAAAAGTGGGTTTTGAGCTGGTAGAAGCCCCTACCATATCCAACTGAACACTCTCTGGTAATTCTCGACACACGCCACTGCTATTTGGCCATGAAATTATGATACTGCTCAGGAACTACATCATCCTAAAATGAAGCTGCAGAAAATGAAGCTTGAAAAAGAACACCCTTTAAATGTGCAAATGTGTGTCATGTCATTCCCTTGTGCTGTCTTTCCAATAGTTGAGTTTTTTTCATGCGTAGTGTTTTATATCTGTGGAGAGAGTGAGAATTCAATATAAGTGGTGTTGTATTAATTTCACATGTGCGGGAAGAGTATTCAGGCTGAAACAGAAGTGGAGGAAGGGGATTTGGGCCTTGGGATGTTGAAGGGCTTCCTCAACACTTCATGTGCTCATGGCTTGTTCCACAACCGTGGGAGCTGTTAAGAATACTATAAAATGTGAAATTCTGCAATTATTAACGCTTTTTGGATTCATAAAACTGTGCTAATGTTCATGGCGGATGGGTTACTGGTTTAAACACAGGAACTGATTGCAGCCCATTTTAACTTAACTAACTTCTAACTTAAGTTAACTTGCGCATTATAAATTAACCAAGATCGGCAACAGTTTTTAAAATACAGTTAGGCACGATAGTTTAAGAAGTCAGGAAAATTGCAGTTGGCACTGCAACCTCAGCGCAGGCCAGCGAGGGCCACAAGTTGGACGGTTGGGGCACTTGTGCCCAAGTTTAGCATGGTGCAAATGGTCCTGTGTGAGTGTGCCCTAATATAGGAAATCAACCTTCTAGAGCTGATATACAAGCTCTGCCCTCTTCTGTGATATTAAAAAAAGCCTTTCCCAGTTGATCAAACACGGGACCCCGACTTGCCACATCAGTTTTGGAGGAAACTAGATCATCTGTCTTATATATGACACGTTCTCCATACCTGTGGACTAGAAACCTGACAAAGGAGTCAAAACTTACATTTGAGGCGCACTCAAAACTTGCTTATTTGTTGCAGTGTTCAATCACTGCCACATCATAAAAAACACGCAAAAAGATAACTGCACTATGTTAAAGGGATAGTTCTGACTTTTTGACATGAAGCTGTATGACATCCCCATCAGCGGTGTAGTGCATCAACAGTGACTATACCCCTACTTTGTTCTGTTAGCACAGTTCTGGCCTGTTTTTGGTGTTGATGAAAGTAGTTCCAGCTAGTTGACTGGGGTCACAGAAGTAAAGCGTTTTGTTTGAATACTACGTGATTTTTTTATATCAATACAAAATTAACTTAATAACATTTTATTCATGTGAAGTAATTTGGCCCCATAACTATAACCTAGCTTCTTGCTTTGCAGCTGGTGTGTGTTAGACGTAAAACAGAAGGCATTCGAGGTACTTCCCATGCTAAATAACTCGCGTGACGGTGGTGGACACGTAAGGTACTCCGTCAGTATTTTCTGTGTAGCAGAAATTGTGTGCATATGCGCAAACAGCAAGCACATCAATAATGACTTCCACTGCAAATCATTTTATAGGATGCAATTACAACATCAGAGCCACTCAAGAAAACCATGACATTCATGTCAGGTTTTTGTGTCCTTGTTTGTGTCCTTTGTTCTCAATATCCAGGATTATTGTTATGATTATTATTAATCATTAATCAAGAAAACATCAATCGTTATCCAAGACTCATTTTATCATCACTGTGCTCCAATAATTTAACAACCATGGAATTTGTGTTTCACCTACGACTAAAAATTTCAGAGAATAGAACAATGGTTCTCAACTGGTTTGGCTGTGGAACCCACCATTACCCTTCAATGACAAGCGGTAACCCCAATTTATAGAAATTTTACGTAAACTTCTCAAATATATTATTTATGTAATAAATGGCATTTATCTATTCTAATTTTAAATGTAAAAAAAAACAGTTTGCAGTGGTTACATGGCTGCTTAGAGGGATCTAACTTTTGAACCTGTTGCAAGCGTTATATCCTGCCCCCGTCCTGCTCCGAGCAACTCAGCTGCTCCTTAGGTAACACAAACCTGTAGGAGCCTTGCATGTTAATAGCACAGACGCGAGGTGTGTTCACAAACATCGGATCACGACACAATTTTTTGTGCAAAGACCCCGCGAACCACTGAAAACAGCTCCGTGACCTACTTTTGCGTCAAGAACCACCAGTTGAGAATCACTGGAGTATAAGATCCTTGTAAAGGTCACTATCTTTGTCACATTTTAATTCCTTAGGTGGAGTTTGTTGAAGTAAGAGCCATTCATTTGCTCAAAAATCTACTCTACTAACCAAAAGGGCCAACTTCCTATTCATTTGTGTGCATGGGTTCTTTTGACTTTAGCGGAGGATGTAACCTTAAAATGTCAACGTCTTTAAAAAATATCAAAAGAATAGAAAGTAACTGAAATGTACACTACAAATGTTGGAAGTTCCTTATGAGTTTTGCTGTAAAGTATATGTTCATCTACATCATCAGCTTCTATGGAGCGTGATCCTGGAAATGTTAGGTGGTCCACTTTTGATTTATTTATCTGTTATCGTCTTGGGATTTTCATTTGATGGTGTTTGGGTAAAACAGATGCTTTCAAAAAGTGAATGCAAGGAGGAAGCAGCAACAAATGCTCCTTATTAGTGCGCCAACCGCAGCCTTGCAACCCAAAGGGACCCGCTTTTTATTTATGATTGCAACACTGAGGATCAGTTGATCTTTGTCATTTTTACCATCTGGACTCTTTCATTTCATCTGTGCAACTTAAAAGGCTGACATTGTAGCAACTATTGTACACAAGAGAGAAAATTGACTTCAAGATGTGATACTGCAAAGGGCCACCAAAAGCGTAGCTGGTGTTTCATGCTGACTCAACTGAAGTTATTATTTCTATTATCTTTTTTTAAAAACAATTCTTCTTTATTACCCTGTCATGCAATAACTTGTCTTGACATTCCAAGTTGGCTTTGGCCTTGAGTGCAGTACTGCATTTGCGGTGGTCCGATTTCAGTGTTATTTGGCCACTGTCCAGTCACATCCAAGGAAGTTAAAGAAATTGCGGGAAATATGAAGAGGATCAATTAAGTACAATCACATGAGATGTATGTGGGGAATGTGGCCAAACAGAAATTCCCTCAAGATCAAAATTCATATTATAAAAATTACTCTTTACTCTCTACTGGCATGAAATCCCCTTTTTAAATACATGTTTATTTAAGAGCACAACTTTTCTTTTTTTCTTTCCTCTACTGAAATCGGTTTTGAATCGCATTTCAAACAACCTCCAAGTGTAGTTTGTGTCCTTCCAAAAGTCTGATTTTGCCGTTTCAGACCTCTTAAAGTCAAGCTGGATACAACAAGGATATTACACCAATTGGATTTGGGAACTGACAGTAATTGGTTTTAAATCAAAATGCATAAAAACTTTGGTTTTGGCATTGGTTGACAAAACAACATTTTTTCTGAATAACACTGCAAACATTTAAAACATGTCTCCAAATGAAACTTTTTGAGAGCGCAGATGTAAAAATCTGCGTATGTCACATTCATTTATGAATGGCAGAGTACAGGGATGCTGTTGCGTGTGTACCGATAATAGACAATCAGCTTTTCAATGCTTCTCCAGTGACGTATATACTATGACAATTGGAGATCAAAATACACAAATACAAGAGGACAAGCAGCTCGTCCAGTTGCAAAAGTATTAGATTCTAGATGGTGGCTTACAATGCTGCCAATTCCAGATGTGCATGTTTTTAAGACAGCCGAAACAAGGTTGCATCATAGGATATGGTTTTCCAGGCCCAGATGTGCTGCTACCAGTCTCCCAGAGGTGATTCATCAATGTTAATGTTCAACAGGTGGATACTGCCTCCTTCCATAGGTTACCTTCCTCTTTACCAGCCCCTCAATTATATGGCACAGTGGCATAGTGGTTAGCACATATGCCTCATAGACTTTTGCCACATCCCCAAAACATGTATGTTAGACTAATTGGAGACTATAGCTGTGAATGTAACGTCCTGTCTTGGCCATCCTGTTTTTTTTTTTGAAAGCAATGAAAATGTCCTGAATGTTCATGGTTTTTCATTGGGCCATTAAATCGAACGGCATTTGGGCATTCTGCTGCAGGTGACGTAATCCCTGAGAGGCTGCCGTGTGTTTGAATTAGTGTTGCCAAAAAGCCAAAGAAAAAGCAATACATATGCACGGAGTTGATTGACGGCATTTGAAGTCTCACAAAACTGGGGACGTCATGCACAACGACGGTTCAAATTCCCAAGTTCATGTGACTTTAGAGGGCACATTTTTCTTCGTGGCCCACCATCTGTTTTTAACTAACCCGCATCAAAGTCTAAAAATATAACTGACTATGGCCCGCACATAATATGTAATTAACTGTTTTGTACTTCTTAGTTTAAACACTAGGTGAAGCTACTGAAAACGATCACAGAATAAAAATGGTTCAGGTTAACCATAAATACCTGAACCTAAGAGACGCAAGTTTGCAAGCAAGAGGTATGCGTGGATAAGCTTCCTTCAGGATGAATCAGTGTACAACATTACTCCCCTTCCACGGGGCGATGGATCAAGCTGGGAGAAGGTATTTCTAGTCCAGATGCAGGCTGGTAGGTACCGTGATATTGTTAGCCTGATTAGAGGGGCTTGGCTTGGAGCTAATTAGCCGAGCTAACGCTTTGCAACATAGGCTATGTTCACACTGCAGGTCAAGTCCAATTTTTAAATTCAAATGTGACCTGTATCTTTTTTTTCATGTGAGTGTGAACAGTGCAATTCCATCTTTTTCAATTGCGACCAATGCCTCGTTCGTATGTCTGAACGGTTAGGTCGCATATATCTGACCTGTACGTGATTTAAAGGCGCGTTTTGACGAGGCTTGGAAAAGGTACTCACAGGTGTAGGCAAGCACTCCTGGCTCCGACATCCACCCACACCATCCTCGGAAGAGACGTCGCAGCAAGTTCCCCACAAACTGCCATCGCCCAAATTACTGCCCTCTTCCTTCTTAATCTCTCTCGCAAAATAATTTGGTTCATTCAATGTTGAGTCCGGTTGCACAAAATCCTTGAAATTGCCACAAACACGCCAAGGAGAGCACAAATCTGTTAACGAATAATTACACAAAGATTTGGCTCTAATACTGTACATTTTGTTTAACCTTTTTACAAAATATAAAAAAAATATAGACAAATATCAAAGTGCCCCCGTATCCTTTAACTTTTCAGTATGGAGCCCTCAGTATGCTGTGGAAAAAGTTTGGACACCCCTGATCTTAAGGCTAAGGCAGTGTTCTTGTGGTTTCAACACTCAATGGCTGCTTAATGTGCCTTCTTCCAGGCTCATAAGCTGCAACAGAGCTTTTGAGGACTCCTTTGTGGTCGACTTTCCTCCCGCTCCTGATATGGTCAGCTTATCTACACCCGACATGGTGACATGAGTAATGAACTCAGTGGACTTAATTCATCACAGTAAATAGTTTCACGTATAATACAAGACCATAGGATCTTTCCGGTCTAGGGGAGTATAGTAACTTTGAAGGGCTATGGCCTCTTCATTTCAGCGGGGCATGTTTGACTTTTTTGTTTCTGCTTTTTAAAAGATGAGTTAATAGATTATTTCTGTTTTTGATGTCAAAAGAAAATGGCATATGTCCTCATTCCCTCTACAATATTCCAAGAGAGCCACAGTACATCTTTACGGCTCTTGTGTCATTTCAGCTCTTTATGATTATGTTTCTTATTCCGCTTTGTGGTATTTCACCAGAAATTCACTTTACTTCAATGTGTCATATAAGTGTATCCGTATGCATAAAAGCAATGAAAGAGAGTGTTTTATGTGCACTCCCCAAGCTGAAACAGCTGGGTGGCTGCTGAAGTTGTGTTGACCTCTAGCCCTTTAGGTCTTACTGCAGTGCTGTGGTGTAAGTCAACCAAAGCATTTCCAGCCCAGCTGCAAAGACTGGGATCTGGATATTTCGATATTGTGGAGAGAGTCAAGAGACTCCTCAGCCTCTGAGGACCCTTTTGTAGAATATGCATTCTTGTGCTGAGTGGCCTTTAAAAACATTCACCAGAACTGCACTTTTGCCCCTCAGAAAAACTTGCTTTATGTTTATATACACATTGTTGCATGCAAGCGGAACACTGGAATAAAGTTACAGCATTTATGTTTCTGTACTCGTTTTGCTGATGAGACCTCTGTTGCCTCATTCTGCTAGTTTCAGTGTACTTGTATGGCTCCTGGCTTGGACTTTTATTAGCTGTTCCAGAGCCTCAAAGTACTTGGCCCAACCTGGTTCTCCCCAGCTTTTTCTCACTAATGAAGTGCACATTCTGCTGTTGAGAGCTTGGCAGAGCTTGGTTCCTTGGTCATCCCTTAATGGGAATATCCCCCTTTTCCATGCTTCTTTGCCTGCCTCACTCGTTGCCGCTGCCACACTGGTGTGACCCGTTTCCTGAAATGTCAGTTATTAGCTGAAGGACATTTGATTCATAAATCTTCACACACTGGTTTGCCACTGTTGGACTGGTCGGCTGGGCAACTGGCTGAGTTGTTAAAGGGTTGACTTATTACATGACTGGGTGTCCGTTTAGAGGTTGTGACCTCACTGAGGTTAAGGTGTTGACAAGGAAGGAAAACATGTACTTTGTGTGGTCAACACTGTATGTCTGCTCGGAACAAGGAAACATTTATCATCACTTCTGGTCCATGCAGACATGAGCTACATGCTTCACAAAGCCGGAGAAATCCACCATTCATTTTCCAAACTTGATGGATGGAATTATGTCACACATGAGTACTTGCTGACATAAATATTAATCATTTACAATATTAGTTTAAGTATATAAACCGATATGTGACAGTATCTGTTTCTGGAGCAAGATCTCTTACTTGAGTCTTTAATGAGAGATGTACAAATGTGAGGATGAGACAGCCTTCATCCTCAAATCAACCTTGAGGACCCTGTGCTATCTGCATTTATGAGGAAAATCCACAGGGAGATGGAAGCTGGGAATATACTGTGTGACAAGGAAGGTCGTGCGAAACTGGCTAAATCTGGTCCGGCTGGCCATTTGACGGTGAGTTGGAGTCCTCTGGGCCTTAGACTATTGAAAAGTCAACATAGTAAAATAAGGTCTCCTTTGGGGATTGTGACAAATGATCATTTTTTTGTCATTAGTTGTTTTGCTATGACTGGATTACCCTTTCAGATGTAAAACAAAGGCAGGATAAGTTGGTGGCCTTATTTTTACATCTAAAGAACGGAGTCTTGAATGCCCAATGTGAGCCTTAATTATGCCAAATTTGAGAACATTTTTGATTGATGCTATCCTGAGAACAGAAGAACGTAGGCTTGTGGTACGGGCAGTTGCTGAGAACAATTTACTTTTTCCACATGGGTGCATCTTTTCTCCTCTTGTCTATTTCCTCTGGGGGGAGTCAAAGAGGATACTTCAGCTCCCTGTGGACACCAGTAGCCAACTGTTTGCAGCTGAAGAATAGCCTTAAGGCGGGGGGTATCCATGTATTATAGCCTAACAAGCTCAGTGGAGAAGGAAGAAGTTAACAACATATGGTGCAATATATGATTCACAGATACACATTTGAAAACGTACATGCACAGCAGTCATGATACAAACTGCACACTGCAAAACGTCTCCACATGTTGATGTTACCTAGACCATGACATTGTTTTATCTGCATGCTGTGGCTGAGAAAGCCAATTGACAAAATACCCTTGAGGAATTACATACTGTAATTATTTATTGGGTAATATGATTCAGAAACAAAAAAAAGTCAGTTGAAATGAAAGAACCAAATAGTTCCAAACTGACTGCGTCTGCTGCTGCTGTTGCTGGCTGGGTGGTCCAGGGTCTACAGAGCAGTACCCCATTACTCACCTGGCCACATCCTTTAACATTCTGGACCCTTATCAATTAAAAAAAAACTTCCCAAAAGCTCCATAAAAAATGTGACCTACTAGGACCTGAATTGGCTGAGAGTTTGCTGGACCAACCCGGTGGGAGCAAGGTGAGGCTACTGGGATGTTGTTAGGCTTGGAATGTACATACTTCAATAAACCATGCAACCCTCAGCCTTAACACATGTATCGCAGAAATATTTAGAAAAGAAAAAGAAAAAAAAACTATGAAATCTGTTTTTCATGTCAGCAAGTGGTCACCATGCATTTCATTGCCAAGACAGTGAAGGAATGAAAGAAAGAATGAGGAATGGTGTGTAATGGGGATGTGTCATGTCTCCGTGAACTTAAAAAAAAAAAGAAAGCTAATATTTTAGGCCTTTTCATCACATTTTATTGCAGTCCATGCCCTTCATGTCAATTGTTTTTGTTATATGTTTCTATTTGTATTTGTAAATCAGATGGAAAAACTGTTAGAGTATATTCAGCTTATTGATTCCTGGTACAGGCAGTTCTTGAGTTACGGCGTTCCGTGTTACGCCGTTTTGTGTTTACAAAGGTGCTGCCATAAATTAATTAAAAACTTAAGTTTGGTCTGTAAACCCTTGACTTGTTTGAGAACTAGTTACAGCACGCGGAACAAATGAATGTGAGCTGCACGCTGCAAGGATGCAGTGCATGCCTCATTCGCAATGACACGAAGTGGATAACTTTTCTTATTAAATCATTCTTTGCTCCTCATTATGTCTCGCAAGCGTAAAGCAGGCTCTTCTGGTGGAAATGCACCAAGGAAAAGAAAAGCCATCACCATGGAAGTGAAAACGAACATCATAAAAAGCTCTTGAGAGTGGAGAAACACACACACCAATATTGGCCGCACTTTTGGTTTTAACTGTGTGACTGTCGCACTATTATACAACTATTAAGGATAAAGATTGTATCCTTGAGCATGTAAAAAGATCTGCTCCTATGAAAACGACAGTAAAACTAAACGCAACTAAGCGCAAAGGTCTTATTATTGGCTGGAAAACCAGAATCAATATCCCAGTGAAGGCTAAGAGATAGTTGTATTTATTCTCAATGCCTCTTCTACTTCCTCCTTGATATAAGCCACAGGGATAAAAGTATGGAGTTGTTCTCTCTTTTTTAGTAGTGTTTTATTTAATTCTTCATTTAGTTCATTTTAGGGGTAAGAGCCGACTAACATCAAAACTCAACTTACACCACGGTTAATTCCTTGCAGCCCGAGGACTACTTGTATTGATCCTGACCAATAGAAAATAAACCGGCACATTTAGTCACAAATATATTTAGTGAGATGATTTGCTTGAAGAGAATGATATGTGAGTGATGGATAGTTTACCTTACCAATGTCTAATTGTTTGTTTTGTGTTTTTTGTTGTTTTTTGTGAATTTGTGTTTGTTTTTATATATTAAGGTCCATTTTGTGTTGAGCTGTTTACAAAAAACCCCAGAAAGTTTAATAAACAAAAATGTGCATGGAACAACAGTATTATCCAGTGTCATGTTGCTAGGTGTATTCTTTCTATCTGCGATTATTTGCGATTAATTATGAGTTAACTACAGACAAAGTGTGATTAATTGCGATTAAATATTTTAATTAATTGACAGCCCTAATTATATTATATTATATTATGTTTACACCTGTCAAAAATAGCGTGTTAACGGCGGTAACTAATTTATTTACTTAATTACGTAAATTGTTTAGCAGTGCAATTCCAACACCATATACAGTACGTATCTCCAACTCACAAACACGTCTCCAGTCCGCTGGTCTTCGGAACAATACTTCCTCATTGTTACTGGACGACCATGAGGTGTATTCACAGACATTCCGAACATGACCATAACGTCTTTACCATGCGTGTATGTGTGGTCTAAATAAACAGAAAGACAGAGAAAAACAGTAAGTGGATATTCTGACGTAACTCTTACTGCGGAAGTACAATTTTCTGCATTTAAGTATGCTCAGAAATCCCAGAAAATACAGCTACACACTCAAAACGTGAATTTAACGTAAATTACATGGTGTCTTTGAACACAACCATTCATTGCTCTTAAGAACACGGTTAAAGTGTGATTTAAATGTTCTGCTCCTATTAAAGAGACTAGAGTTAGGCAAATACATGTTGTGTGGTATTCTGTAGCTTGAGTTAAATTTTCAGGTCATTTGGAGCTGTTAATACATTCAAATATATAACATCCTGTCTTGTTATTTATCTTTCGGCTCATAAAATACACTAAAAATGGGCATATTTCACACTTAGTTGCAAATGGTGATTAACCATGATTCATTAATTTGAAAACTGATTAACTTTATTAACATTTGTAGTCATTTGACAGCCCTAATAATGTAATATATTACATTATATTATATATTAGTTGAGGAAAAGGACAAACTACTGGTACTTAAGATGTATGATAAAAATTCTTTATTGCAATCAGAGTATTCCACATACTTTCCTGTCTAATCTAAATCATGTGCTGTGCAACTTGACTTTCAATAAAACGTTCAGCAGATGGTCACAAAGGATATGACTTATTATTTTTATGTGCTTCATTATCCTCAAAGAATGCAACAATTAAAATGAGCAATCACAGCCCAATATTTGAACCTGCATAGGAAAAACTGCCTCACAAAGATGCAAAGAAAGTTTAAAGTGATAAAAACAAACGACAGTGATGGTGTGCCCTCTTCATGTGGTTTCGGCAGTTGTATTGAGGTTTACACTGGTCAAGAACTCACTGAAAAACTCCCAGCATGAGCATTTTTATTAGAACACCCAAAGTAAACAGTTCCAGTGAGTGTTTTTGATCAATGCAATTTGCTACAATGCTCCTTTCCAAGTTACATCTTGTGTTCAAGATGTTGTAAGTTAATTTGCCAGATCAACAGAAAAAAATAGAGAAATCTAATGAAAACCACTACCCTGGCATTCACACTGCATACCAGTGGTTGTCTAAAGAATGGGAGCCCTTTAATGTGGTGATTGCACGGCTTCGGATTGAAAGCTAGTTTCCGTAAAAGAACATACCCTTCCGTTATCTTGTCTGTTCTCCGTTTGCTATCATTTGTTAGTGAAATTCAGTTTTTACAAAGTACAAATGTGTCACTTCGGGGTGAACTCTTCCCCAACTGGCTTTTTTCATCACATTAGAGCTAATGTTGTGGCTGCAGCTGGCATCATTGTGTGGTCATCATTGCATCAGTGCGGCTGAAGTACAAGACATAAATGTCCATGAATAGCGGGAGGGGAACTGTGAGATTCTGGGCAAAAGTAAGAAGTCTTGGGTAAATCAAAGACCATATGGCACCTGAGGGAGGTGTTCTCATAACCATAGGATTCATTTATGGCTATCCACAGCTGGTTTGGAGCTGGATTTGTGGTGATCACGACAATGACCTTTGTGTTCTCCCTCACACATTTACGACTGAGGCAACTGTTTCCTTCCTACGATAAAGCTTGTGACCACGTTTGGGGGGATTAGGCGGGGAAGGAGGTGCCGTATAGTACAATGTCATGTTGCTCCATTCAAATACATGCTTCTCAGATTCGTACTGCACCCATGCTTTGCTCAGTCACTTGGCTGGCCAAGGTGGCTCTTAACACAACACTTTGCCAAGTGTGAGTTCACAAGGGCAACACTGACGTACTTCGGTCAGGTGGCTGGGAAGGGCAGCTCGTCTGGTGCTGCTAATACTTCAATCTTTTCAATGATGACATACTCCTGCCATGAGAAATACCTCATATATTTTTGGTTAGCAGTTGGAAAACATCTGGATGACATTTTTCTAACATGGTACCTCCTATTACTGATTTGTTGGATGGAAAATGATCTCGGTCCCAAATTTGAGAAGTCTCCATGTTTGTTATTATTTAATGTAGTTACTACCTGGTGGAGGGTACTTTTTAAGTCATTGTGATTTGCATTTACACATCCGTGAGGTCTCTGCAACATTTATGAAGCAAACCATATTTGGTTACATAGTGCAGTTTTTTTTACACCGTAGGTAAGCGTACATGCCAAGAAAACTACAGCACTATTTGTCACTCATGTGCTTTTGAAACAGCTACGTCCTAGTTGCATAGTAGAGGAAGACTTAGAAAGTGAGTTTGAAAAAGAGACGGCGTGAGAATTACACGTTATTTTACCACTGTCACAAATTTACAGCGTAGCAATCGGAGCTGTGGGCGGGTCTGTGCCCGTTGAGATGTGTGGGTTATT
The DNA here is from genome assembly GCF_027744805.1 of Dunckerocampus dactyliophorus. NCBI lineage: Eukaryota > Metazoa > Chordata > Actinopteri > Syngnathiformes > Syngnathidae > Dunckerocampus > Dunckerocampus dactyliophorus. The sequence goes on from NC_072825.1 coordinate 11,096,766, forward strand.
TGCATATTTTTGAGACATTGATTTCAACATTTAACATTTATATTTATTTATATTTGTCATACAGTCCAGGGTGTCCTCTGCCTCTCACCTGTAGACAGCTGGGATAGGCTCCAGCATACCTGCGACGCTCGTGAGGACAAGCGGGACAGAAAATGGATGGATGGATTTATATTTATATTTCATTCATTCATTTTCTCTGCCGCTTGTCCTCACTAAGGTCACACAGGTATGCTGGAGCCTATCCCAGCTGACTAGGTGAGAGGCGTGGTACACCCTGGACTGGTCACCAGCCAATTTGGATTTATAATAATTGTTATTATTATTATTAATCGCAAAATCGAATCACAAATCTACGCAAATCGATGCCAGCGTGTTTGATCACTCTTTTACCAAACCTATCATTGTTCAACTATTCTTGCATCTTTGTTTACACGCTTTGCCTGTTTGTCACCGGCTGTACTTTACATTGGCGGCAGCTAGCGAGCTAGAGTTATCTGTCTAGCTTCTGGTCTTCCAGCTCCAAATGTGACTTTTTACCACAGTGACATTTTGTTTTTAAAACAAACAAGCAATGCGGTTAGTTCGGAGCTCGTTTTTGTCCCACGGGGAAGCCCCAAGTGGATATTACATTCATGGGGTATGCGCTAACTTTTTCTATGTGTCACTGAACAACTTTACTATCTTGTTGTCATTATCGTAATTATGTCTTGTCCTCAAAACACTATTTGTGTGTGTCCAGCCTTATGATAGTGATGCTATCACATGGGTCTCTTATCTCGCCAGCTAATTTTGAGTAGCTCACCAAAGGGTCAAAGAATATTTGCTTCAATGCTTAGTAGTTTTTTTAAAATTGTAACTGTTGAATTCAGACTTTATGCCTTTATATGACAAATGAGCACAAAATAGCGTAAAGACGGTGGCCGCACTGTTGGAGTGGAGATCTGCTTGGTAAATAAAGTAGTGTACAATTTCAATGTTGCCAGTCATACAGTAAATAAAACACAAATAGTTGACTGTGTAATAGTGATGAAAGATGGAGACACTGAATGTATTCTGTTTTAAGTTGAGCAGGACAGATTTCTATTTAAGAAAGATATTTATTTGTAATATTTTATTTTGTTAATTTTGTTATCTTGAGCTAAAAGAATAACAATTAAACAGTTTATTTCCCATGTATTGGTAATACTCCAAAACATGCATCAAATTAAATTCAGGTTTGTGTCAAATAGTACAAAAATTCACCCAATTTCACCCAAATAAAGGCAAAAAAAAGACAAATGTTTATTTTTTAACAATGACCTATTTGGGGCCCAGGGGCCCTTGGAATTGTCTAACAGCACCCCTGACCAATAGCACTCATCATAAATAAATTGAAAAATGTACAGTTAACCCATGTGATCGGTACCGGTATCAGCCAATCTCAGTCATGCATGATCACTGTCGGAATCAGCAGCATAAAACCCCGATTAGAGCATCCTTAATTATTTTACATTTAGATTTACTATGTAGAGTCACCATTTAATTTCTACCTAAAATGCGAAGAAAACAAGTTAAATGCGAGAAAAGTGAGATAAATGTTGAAAAAACATTAGCTTAAAAAAAATTAATTTTTACTTTTTACTTTTTACTTTTTATTTGACACCCCAAACCACCACACAATCAAACTGATAACAATTTATCAATGACATCCATGGCAAAGTGCCACAAGTTAGGCCCTGGCCACACAAATACTGTACTGATGTTTTAAAACGCTAATTTTGCTATGCCTTTTGGCCTCTCGTCCGCATGCAAATGTAGGTTTTTTCTCTTTAAAAACGGAGCTTTCTGAAATCTTCAGCCAGAGTGTAGATTTTCAAAAACTTTTTGGTTTTGGTTTGTGTCTTAAGAAATGTGAACATTCATGTTGTCTCCTGGGCTCCATGTAAGTGAGCGCTGATTTTAAAAATAATGTACATGTCATTGTACATCTAATATGCCATTACAGTATATTAATAAACAGAAGTGTAAAAATGCACAACCAAGTCAGCAGTGGTTGCTTTTTTAGGCTTGTGATTGGCCAAAATGCACATGAGAGCCGGTGAATATGTTTTTATGAGGATTAAAGGATTAAAAACTCCACTCATGTGGATGGAGATTTTTTTCAACACCGTAGACAGGGAAATTTGCATTTTTCAAAATATGTGGACATAGCCACACAAGTGTGTCTTTAGATGCTTGGCTCCACTGCCGGACACAGCAGAGAAAGGACAGGGAGGTGTGGCAGTCACAGTCAGACAGAAAGAGCCATGAATGTTTTACATTTTTATTTTACGTGGTTAGCATGCCAGATCATAACAACTGCCCCTCACTTTTTAAAACAGTTTCCATATTTACAACACAAAGAAAAGCAGAAGGCTGGGATGGCTTATTTTGGCTTATACCACCTTTCATTATCGAAAATACACAAAGTCCAAATAAATACATGTCATTCATTAATGCGATGACTCCTGTGTGATACGGAAAGTAAATGAGAAATTATTCTTATTATGATTTGAGGCTTTACACAGGAGACAAACACATTTAACAGTCAGCAAGGCTAGGTTTTACACATTGAAGGCCCCCAGGCCGAGCCATTCTATTCTACTGTACTGTATAGAGTGGGAACTTGTTTTGAACCTAAACACAGTGACCTGTGAAGAACCGAAAGTGCTGTATAACTTTCAATGTCTGTTTCAGACCAAGTTTGATGGTGGCCATCATGCTTGCAAGCAAATCATCATGACACCAAAATAACATGATGTCACTTTGAGGTACTGTGATGGATCTGCTAAATGTCCAGTCTGAGCTGGGCAAAACATTGTATGGTTATATTTTCTTTACCTTGAATCATGATTAACACACGTACATGACAGGCTCACACTAGTACATGTTACATTTCATCATATTCAACACTGTGCTGGAATCAAGACGGACAGAGAAAGTAAGCTTCCTTATTCTCTTGTAGTTTGCGGTTTGGAGTTATTGTTATTTCAGAGGACTGCATGTGAATATTGGGCATATCGATTGCGTTTTGCTACAGGCAGTCTTGGCAAGGCCACAAAACCCTTTTTCTGCATGCCGCCAGTAGGCCCTTTTCTGCAACAATTTCAGTCAAGTATTACATGACTTTGCTCTTTCAAGGCTTCAGAGGGGAGGAAATAGCAGATTGAATGTAAACAAGATTAGCTTCCCGTGTTGCACAGACAGCTGCTGCTTGAATGCGGGACCATAAATCTGCTGGCCAAGCCGTGCAACATAGAGATGTTCTGGAAAGGTGGAAAGGAAGATGTTGCTATCACTTCTTGGCAGGCAGGCTGCACTCCTTTTGATGAAATATGAATGATGAGTTCAGTACAGTATATTCATTTTAATAGAAATAAGGCTTTCTTACACCAAACTTCAGGATTGGTGGAACATTACAAGGATTCTGGAGGATTTGGCAGGCTTTATTACAAGCAAATAGTGTGCATGTCTTGCATCACCTTTGCATGCTGTAGCTCATTCGTCCTTCTTTCCTAGTTTACTGACACAGGCCTTGGTTTTTCCTGCTACCTCAGCTATCAAGGCCTAAAAATAGCACATTTGTGGCTCCTTCAGAATATTTTCCAACTGCCAAAATACACAGGCTCTGCTTTCTTAACCTTGTGCAGTGATCTGTGTATTTGTAGTGGAAATGCTGTGAAAAAGGAAGCTGTGGTGCTCAACAAGGCTGCCTTAACATGTAATAATGACACTGTGTGCTTGTGTTTTTGTAGCTGTGAAACCACAGTAGAGAAAAAGAGAGCCATAACTCCTTCAATGTAACTACGTGTCATAATTCACATCACAGAGATCAGGATTGCTGCTGGAATTGCATCCCTTCATTGATGTAGCTAGCCTTCGCACTTCATAGTCTTTGCATACACTGTAGTTTGCGGAATCTTCTGGTTTCACTCTGTGAAAAATGTATAAATAATGTTGCATGTTTTCTGAAATTTTATTTCAGACATGTCATGCCAATTTTGCTGACATTTGTGCAGAGCCGTCCTTAGCCACTGTACCTCTCTCCATCGGCGATTTACAGACGCCTGCAAAACAAATTCAATGGCATTGTATCTCCCGTTGTCTTTAATTTGTCATCCAGTTTACATGGTTAATAAACCACAAATAAATACAAAAACATCTGAAATATAACATAAATACCTTGACCACAAAATATACCACAAAATAAATCCTGTAAATAAGGGAATAAATAAATAAATAAATTCTAAATACAACGATCAACATCAAACAATTTCAATAACCACATAGTTTGCACACATTAACTCATATATAACTATAACTAGAACTATATGTAAGCTACATTTACACAATGCAGTAACTACATACAAAAACTAAATAAAATAACTAACAAAAGCTACTTAAAATACTTAAACACAACTGTATGCAAAATTATGTACAAAAATGATGATTTATTTGCTATCATTTGTAATAATAATAATAATAATAATAATAATAATAATAATAATAATAATAATAATAATAATAATAATATTAATTGGCCATTTTACATTTCAATCAATGTGATCTTTTTCTATTTTTGCCCTTAGCATCTGCCTATATTGCTTAATAGGCCGGCCAGATCTGCTTTACGCAATGTATTTACAGCATACAGTGGAACCTGTAGGGCTGAAAACAGAATGTGTTACAGTACGCTGGCCTACCTGGTTTTGGATTTTAACTGTTTCCATTGGAAATAACAGAAATAAGAATCATCTGTTACAGGGTCAAACAATGGCAAAAAGAGGTTAACCACTGTTCATAATACAATGTAAAAACAACTAAATTCTTTCACTTTTATGACAAGTGATGTGTGGTGGTGAAGCTAGAGTTTTTCTACTTTTTGAGACTGCTGTGGTCTTAAATGCCCGATTTTCCCAAAAGTTGGAAGTGGCAGTGTTATTTATTTTTTTTATGTACATTGTCAACAAGCAATTGCATGTAAAATCACCATGGCAAATACAGTCTTTCTTAGCTACATCACAGTTTTAACATCGCTCCCTTCCAAAAATTAACTGATTCATGAATTATCACTGTTTTGTAGTTGACTATGGCCTATTGTTGGCAAAAAAATATTGAAAGTTTAGTCATATGTAGTATTCTACTCACTAGTAATGTTACATTGATGAGGCATTCCTTCACATTAGAGTACCTTAGCTTGCAGCCATGCATCCTTGCAATCCGATATGACACAGTAAAAAAAGTTCTCTCATTCTGTGTGGAAGTGGTATGTTTTTGGCTTTTTACTTTGACCTTCTTCCCCAGTTTCAAACTCATTCTTAAGTTTAGAATAATCAAAAATCGGAGGCTAACTAGTTAGCTCGGTAGATTACTGTTGTTAAAGGGGGTCACATCTCTTCTGTCACTTCAGAGATTCCGTAGCCTGCACATAAGCAGTGCGCAATGTGGTGTAAACAAAGCTAGCAGTATTGTCGGACTGTTTGGCTATGTATGGCAGAGTCATGTTAGATTCATGTATATCAATAAAGTGACAAACGTCATAGTGAGGATGGATGATAGGCTGATGTTGAACTTTTTTAATGCCATGCGGTAGACCCACATTATGTTCAAGATACTACAAGGAACTTTCCTAATGCTAAAGGCGAGCTATTATGTCCTATCACTGCTTATCATGTCTACTATACCAGGTAATACAAGTATAAAGGTGACAACAGGGCTCTAATAATGTTGAAAAACATTTTTAGAAGGTCATACACAGATTTTCTACTCTAACTATGAAAATATTCCATTTATTAATATTGAATCCTACTTCACCTATCGTGGTCGGGACTGGAACCAATTAACCCCGATAAACAAGGGATGACTGTACTAGTGATATGTTATCTACCTGTACTGTTGACTTAATATTTGATTTGATGAGCTTAGTTTGTTTTTCAACTGACCAGTTTCATGTCTGTGTCTTGTCCCATGTTCGACTATTAGTCTGACCTGGTGTTGCTAGCCCTGCCATTTTTGTGTCGAACTAATCATGTCCTTTGTCCGTATTTGTGCCTGTTATTGGTGATGAGATGAGTTCCGACGCCATTCAGACAGTTACTTTTTTTGGTCTCAATGATATCATTCTGGGAACCAGTGTCACTCGGTTGTTGCTCAACCGAGTGTTCTTCTTTTCCTTTTAATTATTTTTATATAAGAATGTAATTATTTCCTCTTTGTTGTCTGATCTAGTTTATTGCGCAGAAATAAACACATCCATCTCAATTTAACTGGAACTGTCAATTCAGAAATGTTTTATTGTTAGCATTGAGTGCAAAGCAGCAATTTCAAAGCTCCTAGTGTGACACAAGACTCTTGATTGAATTCTTGGGACATATTTGATTAGTTGGCGGTAGCTCAGTATGGACTTTTCTTTTGGACCGGCGCTTAGAGCAAGGTTGGCGCAAGGTTAACTTCAAGACCAATTAAGGACAAACTTGTGGTAATTAGGATTGGCTGCTGGACAGATTTTATCATTCACTTTGGTGACACTTCCAAATAATAGATTTTCAGCAGTGCCCCCTTCCTCCACCCATTCCAGTTCCATTCTGTCATTCCCAGGCTCGGGATGTGAGTGTCCCATTGGGAATTGAAGTAGCACTTTGGGTCAGCTACTTCAAACCCTGTGTTTAAAGTGTTTCATTGCAAGACAAATTAGGATAACATTGCTGCAAATGTTGAACTTGGTATTTCTAAACAAGGTTTCAGTTAACTTGTAATAAGGCCAGGCGGTCATTTGTTACCAGCAGGCGGGAATATGAAGCATGCCTAAAGTTGATGGTTAGCTTTTCTTAAGTTTGATTAACCTCACTTCATGTATGCAACAGCACTAGCCATTGAGTAAATGCCATATGTTTGTATGACAAAATAAAAGATTTGGGTGCTAAAAACAAGTAAGTTGTTCCTCCCATAAATGTGTTCGTTGACAAAATGTTTGTGTATTTTAATAAACTATTTATAATATTGCCTGTATACTACAGAATGCGATACAACCAGAGAAATTTCACCTAATTGAGCACGGCAGAACCGCACTTTTGTATTTTGTCTGTTTTTGATATTTTTCTCAAGTCAGTTTGTCGCTCAGAATCTGTCATTGATTTCATAAGAAAAGCCTCTTTAAAACACATGGTTGGCTCTCACTTACTCCATGAGGAAGTTTATTATTTGGTATTGTATTGTGTACTGGCTCTTAGATGTTGGTGCCAGTAGCTCTAATCCAGCAGGTCTGAAATCAGAGTTTTCAGTTTGGTGCAGGAACTGGACTGAGCCACCTGATGAGACCCAGAGTGCAGTTCTGGCAGAGGATGGATCTTTTTTTTTTGCTGCTATGTCCTCATACCTCATGCATTGGGTCATTTAGCGACACACGACACCAGAGACTTAGGTTGGATTATTTTTATTTCAAAAGGCACTGCTGGAGCACATAATGTATATGTGGGGTTCTTATGGGACAGGAAGGAACCAGGATGACAGGGTGATTGGATAGACCCTGTAGATTAAACTCATGTTTCTACATTACCAGAATGACGGGCCATTTATAACGGCACTGTTTTTCAACTAACTATGGAAATAGCTTTGTAGTTTTTGCTAGTGATGAGCAATAACAGATGTTTTTGATTCAATATGATACCACTTTTTGTCATTTTTATTAATACAATAAATATCGTCATTTTTATCCCAATAAAACACATGACAAATACTGGCCACTTAACAACTTTAAAGTGTGATTTTCCTAACATATTAGTCATAACAAATGACGATACTATTTTTACACAGTATAAAGGGACAAAGATGTCCTCTTTAAAAATCACAATAATGTTTTTTATATCTTTTGATCAAATTTAGTCCTGATCATAAAGGTTAAATCACATATCTGGTATTTATTATCAAAACTGAATTAAATTATTTATGTATAAAAAATGTAGGTTGCACAGTGTAAGAGTAACGTTTGAGTTATGATGGAGTGTTAGAGCTTTAGTCTGTCTCCTTGTCTCCTTTGTCTCCGGTGTAAAATTGACTCCCCCTTCTGGATTCATCTTCTTTTCTTGTGAATTTAATGTTCCAAAAAAAAAAAGCTCACTCTGATGATAGTTGATAAATACCGGTAAATTCAACTTAAATCCATTTTTTTCCTCTTCACGACGCATTTGTTGACTGATGCAACTTATACGCGGAGCAACTCAGTCCGGAAAATACGGTAGTTTCTCTGAAAACACGTTAACAAGTGTTGCTGTGCTAGTCGACTCTAACATGGAGTCACCGCTCTTCTGGTCAGTGGTCACGTGACGTGAATAGATCAGTTCAGTGTAACGCTACCGGCGGGTGCTGCAGCACAAAAGCCTGCATGTAAGTTACGCTGAAAGATGTGGAAGTGACACATGCACTTTTTTCACTGATTAATTGGTATCAACACTGTGAGTATCGATTCCACAGAATCGATACGCCCATCACTCGTTTTCGCTGGTCGTTTATATGACAGTGGAGTTTTGGAGGGAAGGCACATGAATGGCAACAAACACTTGATAAGTGTACATTTAGACTTCCCTCATTCAAATCCTCAACTCAAATATACGAAGAATAGATCATTAAAAAATTGGTCTCCCCATTTCTTCTCTAAATTCATAGTCCTCCTCAACTTCCTCCCTAAGCCCTCTTTTCCCCTAATTTCAAATGGCCATGAATCCAAAGAATTTCTCCCTGCAAGTGTTTAACACACTGCTCTTTGAAGCGCGATCCAAGTGACTGCAATGTCTGTACTTTGTTATTCAAAATGCTAGCTGTATTAAATCACACAGTCCGTTATGCTCCACATTCTCCAAATCTTAATTTCTGAAGGAGGAAGTCATGTTTTGCACTTCTGAGGCTGTCTAGGGATATTGATTCTGGCTTTTAATGCACATCTAATAGGTCTGAGGCACAGTAATATTGTGTTAATGCTGTAATATATGCACATTTATGTTGTTCTTGGAGACGTTTCCCTCTGAGACAGGAGCTTACTAAAAAGAGAGCGGGCTGCCTTTTTGTCATGTCCAATAACTGGTGACTCACTTTCTCTCCTTTGTGTCATTGAAGCCAAAGCACACATTGCCAAGTGGGAGATGCTGGAAAAAGAGAAGACGGCGCACAATATTTGTTGCAAGATTGTCTTGATTGAAATTATAGTGTCAGAGGGACATTAAAGTTCTGAAGTCTAGTTTTATTTTAGTGGTTTTATGTTTTAAACCTAAGATTTACATCCAAAACTCAAAGGAAAACTAGTGTTTTTAAGGGGAATCGTGACGGACCCTGCAGGATCATGTCTTTGACTGGAAACGCACTCGTACATCACTTTAACAGCACAATTAACTCGAGCCATTGAAAGTGCACTGGCTTGTGTTTGCTTTTCATTCCCAAACATTTGCAATTGATTTTTTTTTTTTTTTTACAAACAGCCTTATAAAAGATGGAAGAAGTACAGAGGCGCTGCAGTAAAGCAGGCAGGGGAAACACACCTCTCTTTTATAGCCGTGGAATAAACAGTAGTTTATGTTTGAGTCATGTTACATAAGCAGGCACGGCCTTTTCAATAAAAGTTTGAGACAGATGCTCTTAAGAAAAATTCTTTTCATCATTTGCCTAACTCTTAACATTACTCCCAGGATTAAGCCCCAATCAGTACGGACATTTCCCTCTCCTCTTACTGTATGTTTTATTCACCATCAAATAAAATGTGGTGTACAGGATTAGTTCACTACTGCTTACCAAATGTGTTCACATTTATCATAAATCTTTTTACTGATGGTTGAAGCTGTTTTTCTATACCGAGATTACACTCCCTTCGCATTTACTTCATTATGTAGCGAAAAAAGGAGTGTGTTGAGATATTCATGTCAACTTTAAAAAGAGGTGGCGTCCAACTGTCAGTGGTCTGAGAAAGATGAGCTCCTCTTATCAGCTCCCTCGGTGCACAGCCTTCACCTCTGCCTTATACAGACTGATATCTGCCTTTGCCTTTTGTCAAATAGCTACCCTAATTTTATGGCTTTACAGCACTTTGTGCGCGTCTCTTCACCTGTGATAGCGTTCAAAGGTGCATCCACCTAAAGATAACAGTTTACAGTAGTTAATTGGTGATTAAACGAGAAGATGTCCTTGTAAAATGTCGCTACCTGTGTTGTGGGGTTTTTAAAGAGTGTTTTTTTTAGGATGTGGAAAAAATTTCATTGCCTTTTAAAATGAATGTTTGTTTTAAGTGAGTTCATTGGCTTGTTTTGCAATGATAGAAGAACTTGTAAAATGATATGATGTAGCGCACCTCTTCCAAGTGTCGAGTTATGAGAACAGAGTCGAATATTCTCGAGAAAAAAACGAGCGCTACAGAGGTGCCTCAGGCCAAAAGGGGGCCCCTGAGGGCTGACCAACTTTGAATCACGACAGAGCAGTGATAATGTGGAGAGTTTGCAATCCGTCCCCCTCGGATTGTTTCAGCCTTAAATGGCTGAATTCCACAAAATTGCTGTGGAAGTTAAAAAACAAAGTATGTTCTTCCTCCCATTAATGTGTGGGTGGACAAAATGTTTGTGTATGAAGAATTACACAAGCAAGAAGGGAAAAAAGGAGAATCAGCAATTCATTTAAAAGTACAGCTACTCAAACAGGCTGTTCATCAGGTGATCAACAGTTTAAAAAGTTAAAATCTACTAAAATGGATGGATGGAAACAATGCAGGTACATTTTTAAATGTTTTAGAACTTTGCATGCATGATCTACAGGTAAGCATGAGGCTTTCAACTGTTGAACTTCCATCCATCCATTTTTTATGCCGCTTATCCTCATTAGGGTCGCGGGTGTGTGCTGGAGCCTATCCCAGCTGACTTCGGGCAAGAAGCGGGGTACACCCTGGACTGGTCGCCAGCCAACCGCAGAGCACATATAGAAAAACAACCATTTACACTCACATTCATACCTATGGACAATTTAGAGTCGCCAATTAGCCTAACATTTTTTGGAATGTGGGAGGAAACCGGAGTACCTGGAGAAAACCCACACACGCACGGGGAGAACATGCACTGCTGAACTTTTTTCCACAAATTGAAACAAAAATTAAAAATGATAAAAGTTAAAATAGGGCCGCACGGTGGTCTAGTGGTTAGCACGTTGGCCAATACAGGAACAGCCTGGAGATCGGGAAGACCTGGGTTCGATTCTCCCCTGGGCATTTCTGTGTGGAGTTTGCACGTTCTCCCCGTGTGCGCGTGGGTTTTCTCCGGGCACTCCGGCTTCCTCCCACATTCCAAAAACATGCATGTTAGGTTAATTGGCGACTCTAAAAATTGCCCATAGGTATGAATGTGAGTGTGAATGGTTGTTTGTCTATATGTGCCCTGTGATTGGCTGGCGACCAGTCCAGGGTGTACCCCGCCTGTCGCCCGAAGTCAGCTGGGATAGGCTCCAGCATGCCCCCGCGACCCTAATGAGGATGAAGCGGTATAGAAAATGGATGGATGGATGGAAAAGTTAAAATAATGATGCAATTGTAGCTGCTACTGCTCATCATTTAAGTTGATGTGAATAGTTATCAGTGGCAGGCAGTGCATTTGGGCCTTCAGTGGCATAGAAAATGGAAGGATGGATAACATGGCACACTTCCTGTCGTTCACTTATGCACACGCCTACCTGCGTGGCCACGTCACTAAATTGAGGTGTGTTATGAAATGGAGTCACAGTACCATTATTAATGAAGCAAGACACTCACTTAACCCTTTCTCTTCCAACACAATTGTCACTGATCTGTCTGACTTTCATTTCTGCTACTAATGTGGAGCATTAATGACTAACTTCCACCAGGGATCGCAGTGGCTTGTACAGCTGGTGCTCAGCCAAATGTAACAAGTGTAAATAGAACCGCTCGATGATTAAGGTTGCAGACAAATCCCAACATCTATGTGTTTTGATCTGACCAATCTTAAGTAAGTTTGATCAAATGTAGAATTACTACAACTTCTGCTTGTACATTAAAACGGCGCAAGTGTTCTCCTCTGATGGAAAAAACAGCCAGATGTCACTTGCTGATGCTGGGAACACCAAGGTAGGTTGAATTGCAATGTTTATAGCTTGTGTAATGCACTTGATGTGTGATTCCAATCATGCCTCGTGCACTGCCACTTCCATATTACCGTATTATCATTCATAGTAGCGATGCCATAGTTCAGAGTCTGATAGACACGATCGCGTGACACATGTCATGAGATCTTGTGACACGAGTTCTCATGTCACTCCTGGAAATAAGTCATAGTCTTGAATTTTTCTGGTGTTCTTGAAGGATTGATTCTTTTTTGTCCTAAAATTACAATTTATTGTTGTAACTTTCAACTATTTGCTAAGATGTTGGTAGTAATGTCTTTTTTGTTTGTTTAGTGCCCCTTATGTGTTTTTTAATGAAAAAATGTTTTTCTCTTGTTTCAAGGCCTTTCCTTTACTGTCTTCTTACATGCCAATCAAGTGGTACACCAGGAACTGGTCAGCTATTGACAGATTTGCAGTCACCCTCGCATGAGTCAGCGCTCTAAAGCCATGTAATTACATTTTAAGCAGCATTTGCTGGTTGAAATACCGCCAGTAATTAGTTTTGTTTCTTCACCCTTCATACGATCTTCTCCTTTTTCATGATGTTTGGCCCGCAAGCTGGAAAGGGGGGAAAAGACAAGCGAGTCGGTAATATGGAATGAATTAATAAAATCTGACGTCGTTGGATGTAAGAATAGAATAGCACTCAGCCACTCCCCCCCCCAACGCTCTCATCCACCCACACGAACACATTAACACAGACCACCTGAAATGTGTTTTGGGGGTTGTTTCCTTTGATTAGGAATGTTATGGGAGTGCTGCACAAATAGAAACGCAGTCCAGACTGTTTTATAGTGTTTATTTGTGGTACCACCTGTGTTTCCAACCAGAAGAATGAGCTTGTGATAGTGATGAGTAACAGAGTAAAAAGGAAGTGGAGTTTGGAAGTTGAAGAGCCTGTTAAGTGCATTTGAAAGCGTTCCTGCTTGTAAGATTGTAGTCTATTAATTTATGGGAAATGGCCAAGCCACATTTCTTTGTTTTTTAAGTCTTTTAGAACCTCTGACCCTTCTCCTCATCCTTTTTTCTCCCCTCCTCTCTCGTCCACCCATCTCTGTCAAATATTTATAGCTGATGGGAGATAAGATTATTTCAGCCTCGGACCTCTCTGTGCCAGCTGCTGCAGACCTTTGCTCACAATAAAGAGTTAAAATGTGTTCCAGGCAGGCAGAAGATTGTTTTATTTGAAGCTCATCCTATAGGCCTTGTTTGATAGGAGGGCAGGAGCAGATCGACACCCATTATGTTCTGAGTTCGCATCAACACCTATGTTATCTTGTTCATAGTGCAAGCTTTTCACTTCTGACAAGATTTTCTGTGTTTTATTAAGGCATCTCTCTTCTCTTCTAAAGATTAGGTTAGACACTTGTGTGATGAGTGTGTACAGTATCAACATATAAACCTTCCATGGTGTGTGAGAAGGACACGCTTCATTCTTGGCATGACTGTAAACATTACTAAATGGGAAATCTATTTTTTTCTGATTCATAAAAGACACATGTTAGTGTCTCCATACACAATCAGAGACACGAACACATTACAACCTGTCAAAGTTGGATCAAGACTGGCCTCCGTGCCAGTGGAAAATTGTGTTTAATAATAATAAAAAAAAGAGCACCATCTGGGCTTTTCAAATTGTTGCAGTGTGTGAAGATTTGTCCCAAATTATTTATTCACTAACCTCAAGCAACCCTTGAGTTTTTGCGCCTACACGAACGAACACTTTTGCACAGTTTGCATGTGATGCATTGCCCCACGTTGCAATAGTAAAATTTCATCAAGGTCTCTTTCGGCAGGGAACAAATACAATAAAAGTTCAAAATAATGCGTATAACGCACAGTCAGCGCAGTAGTTTCTAATCATATCTTCAAGTTTTATCACACATCTTTGGCTGTCCTCAGCCAGGGTTCATCCGGATATATAACTGCATGTACAGAAGCAATAATTAGGCAACTGTGAAAGCAGTTTTTAAGGATATACCATATGCATGTAATGAAAGGGGACATGCATCATTAAAACACTTTTTGCAGTTTCAAGGCTATTTCAGGGATAGAAGTACTAATGTGTTATCAAGGTCAGGTCTGACTTTAGAGGGGAAACAACAGCAGTAGTGCCACCTAATGGCAAACCAGCCCCAAAACAAACAGCATCAAATAATGACTCTTATCAGGGCTACTGTCTATTGATTTCTTAAAGCGACTTTGAACCTTCACACCAATCAGATGATTCAGAACTCTTACACTTGCAGTATATCCAAAATAAAGGATCTCATCTAAGTTTATAGTTTTCATACTTTGCTACAATAACAACAACATTTTAACCAGTATTGTGTTCAGTGCTATTTATAGGACTATTACAGTATCTATCATTACTGATAAGATGCACTGTGCATAGCCCTTTATTTGTACCATAGTCTAACTTAATTTGAAAAAAAAAAATACAACACATGCTACACAATAAAAGAGTAGATTTTTCCAAGGCAATCAACAAAGGTATTCATACCTATGAAAATATCCAAATGAAATACAATTACAGTATATTATTCTGCAATATCATGTCATGCGGTATAATAGTGAAACTGATTACTTACAGCATAAAAAACATTTCACTGATTATACTGATACTTTATTGATTCTTTGACATGACTTTGCTACAGCAGCCACATTTACATCGCCTCCTGTGTACATTATGTATAGCAATATTGTGCAATCAAAGCACAATTGTAAATATAAATGTGCAATTGTTAAAGAGATACAGTACACCATTTTTAGGTATAGCTTTATATAAAACACATGCTCACTAGAGTATTTACTGTAAGTTTCATATGTACTATACTTTATAGTTTATAATTAAATATGTATGTATAATCTGTAATAATATCATACTGTATATATATATATATATATATTCATAGTATGATACATAGCGATATATAGAGTTTATAGTTTATAATAATATTTATAGTACTTTTTATACTTTTACAACACAGACAACACATGTAACCTTGCACACATGCATACACAGTGATGTATGGTATTTGAATGTTGTCATGTTGACAGTTTTATTGCCATCTCACTGCATCTTAGTGTATGCTATTATATTTTTTTATTTTAGTATTGGATTTCATTGTATGTTATTATTATGTATGTTGATTTTCAGCTCCGACTCACTGTGCTTATTTAATTACTTTCTTTGCAGACTTGTGCAATTGTGCTTTTGTACCACTTCTGTTGTTAGAATATTTAATTTGTAATTTGTAATACTACTACATTGATATGTTTTAGAATAACGATTTATTCTAATAATTTTCTTATTAACCAACATTTATATTTTCGGTAATTCTAGCACTGGTTAAATAAAATAGAATTATAGTTCTATCATAATATTTTCCAATGAGAACTTACACAAAATACCTGAATATAAAACACACACTACTCGCAGTAGACAATTGGCTGAAAACCAAAGTAATGTAAATGGTAAGTCCTGTTAGAAAGCCCCTCATTTGTATGCTTTTATGTTGTAACGGACAAACAGCCCTAATGTCTGTCTGGAGCCACTCATTTTCCGGCCTAGTCTGCCGTCTGTTCTGTTGACTCTCCTTCTCCCATAATTCTCCCCTCTCACCAGACATGTGCTTGTGTTGTGTGTGTACATCTGCTTGTCTACATGTGCATATGCAAGTTTGTGAATATATATATATATATATATATATATATATATACAGTATATGTGTTTGTGTGTATATGTGTGTGTGAGAGCCGAAAACGCCATTAGATTGGATAGTAAGCTTACTTGCATATGGCATGATGGCTGCCATTACGACCTTTCAAACAGCACCGTTTGGGAGCATAAAAATGAGCTGATTGCCAGCATTGCAGGGCAGCAGTTCCTCACTGCTAGCAGATGCCTGTGATAAGATAATGATAAGACGATGTGTTGACTGTGGGATCTCATAGGGCCAGCAAGTACAGTCCTATGCTGATGACAGAGCAGCTAATAGGTCCATTACAGCAAGCAAAGTGCTGGCAAGCAAAGTGACAGTGTGTGTTAAGAATATAAAGTGCACTTAACTACTCAGGGATGTTGATGGAACTATATAGTATTGATCCTGATATGATAAGGATGGGTTGTTGTGTCAATAAACAGCCCCGTCCTTATCCTTTGCTTGTCACCGTTAAATATTGTCAGTGACTGCTGAGCTATTTTCTCCCTGGAACATACAATGCAACATACATATGTGGTGATATGAGAAGACGCGTGCACTGCCTGTTGGACCGATTCTTATTGGTTGATAGCGCTAGGTGGCGTCCTATAAGAGTGCCTGCTGCTTTGTCTTTTGGCCTTTGACCTCTCGCTGGGTGCCCTTCGGCGTTCACTTCCGCGTCCGCTTCGTGCCTCTCGGCAGCACAGACAGCTGCTGCGCAAACGGGGTTAATGCCGCTCGCGGACCCATGCCGCATGCAACTGAACTTAAGGTAGGATTCCCCCTGGTTACGGTGTAGCGTATAGCTTAGTTTAGCTTATAGCCTCTATGCTATGTTTGTAGGCTCCCGTGTCTGCGCCTCTCGCCTCTCAATGAGCGACAAGCTTGATGTCTGGTGGTAAGTGTGTCCGTCTTCCTGGTGCATGAGCTGTCCTATTCCAATGTGATTTATTCCTCCTTTTTCTCTGTTTTTGGTAGACGCTGCCGTCTTGCCCGTGTGCAAAGTTTCGAGCTGACATATATTGCATGTTTGTTGTGCCGGTTCTGCATGTCCGCCGGTCCCATCTGCTTGCTGTAAATGCCACTTTTCTACCGCAGCTACGGCACGCTTGGTAGATGCGAGCGACCCTCCAGTGTCGACAACTAGCTGGGGGCTACGTTTGGGGCTTTCTGCGGGAGCTACCCCACTCCCCTCTACGGAACGCTTTTCCCCTCACCAAACCACGAACTGTGCCGCTCGCGTTGACTTGAGTGAAGTCAGAACTGACTGAACTGTTGCTCTACGTTGCATCAAAATGTTTATGTTGTAAAAATTGTGTTTTATTTCCCAGGAGCTGCGGGTCAAATGGTGGTGGTGGTGGTGGTCGTTCGGTGGTGGTAACTTTGTTTGTATATATTTGCAAAGCACTTTCAGTTGATTTTGGTTTTGTAGTGGGTTTTGTTGTGTTTTGTTGCTTTATTTAGGTTGCCCCATTTTAGTTCGCTCCATCCGTCCAGCCTAACTCCAGCTCCCTGGCTCTTTGAGGGTGAGTGTATGTGGGTGTGTGCGTGTGAGTTTATTGGCGCCAAATGTTTTAGAAGACAAGAGCCACTATTTTAATCAAGTTGAAATAAACGTCTGTTTTAAGGATTTATAATAAGCATAATAAATATTGTAAATGGAGCCAGTGTCTCTGTCGCCTCATTCAAGGTAAGCTTACCTGGGTGCCTTAGCTTCATTATTCCCTCACCCTCCCCGCCACATTTGGCGCTGTCGGCAGGATTACTATTTGGAGGCAGAGACCTGTTCCATTTACTGTTAGGCATTTTAAAGTTGAATTTGATTTGTCACTGTGTTGCGAATTCATTGAGACAGTCCTATTTAAACTGAGTTTTTGTTCACTTGTAAGGGCAAGACGGCAGTTGTTCACCGCTGAGTAGTTTTTTTTAACGTGTTCTTGTAGCCATGGAGGAAGAGCTGCAGGAATTGAGGAATCAAGTTGCTCAGCTAATGGCAGACAACCAGAGGTTGCGCACAGAGTGCGCACCTGTTACATCTGACTCAGGTTCCGGAACCTCATCGGTTCCTGTGCCCCCCACTGCCCCTGTGACTGACAGGTTAGTGTTCATCCCCAGGGATCGCAAATGTCCGATGTTCCGGGGGCGTACAGGGATTGGTGTAGGGGAATGGGTTGAAGAGGCGCAGGCCTGTATGAGGGCCCGACATTTGGTACCAGCAGACCAGGCATTTTTTCTGTTGGACCACTTGGAGGGGGAGGCGAGAGAAGAAATCAAATTCCGCTCCAGCGCAGAGCGCGGGGACCCTACCAAAATTATTGCGATACTCCAAGAATTGTACGGGTGCACAGAGTCTTATGTTGCGCTACAGGAGGCCTTTTTCTCCAGAAAACAGCAAGAGGAGGAGACTCTTCAGGAGTTCTCCCTCGCCTTGCTGGGTTTGATGGAGAAGGTTAAATTGCAGGCTCCTGGGGACATACCGAATGCTAATGTTTTATTACGTGACCAATTTATTGAACATGTGCGCGATGGCGCGTTGCGTCGCGATCTAAAACAGTATGTGCGCCGGAATGTGAGGGCAACCTTGCTTGAGGTCAGGGGAGAGGCAATTCGGTGGGAGCTTGAGGGACTGCCAGCTAGGATGCGGGGCAGGAGCAACTCGGTGCCTTCAGCATTAGGATTGCAATACGCTATGCGGAGTGGTTCTCGGACGGAGACCGGGCTTACTCGGACTGAGGTAAGTGAAATGAAGGAGCTTTTAAGGAAACAACAGGAACAACTTGATTTATTGACTCGGAGTATTTCTCTTCTTCAAGCAGGCCCGCAACGCAGCAATCCTCCGCGTCGTGGCCCAGTTACATGCTTTCGTTGCCAACAAACGGGCCATATCGCCAGAGACTGTGATGGCATTCGTGTCCCTCAGCCTCCGCGTTCCCCAACTCCAGCACAGGCGCGCTACCCCCCACCGTCGGAAAACTAGTGCCCACCGCACTTCAGAGCCAAAGTTCGGGTGGGGCAACAGTCGGCTCAACCAGTGTTTGTAAGGAGATTGCGGAAGTTCCAGAGTTGATCGCCTCGTGTCCTCACATTGATGTTTGTATGGCCGGTGTTACCGTGCCCTGTCTAGTGGACACAGGTTCAATGGTGACTACGATCACAGAGACTTTTTTCCGTGAGCAGTTTGAGCCATGGGGGGAAGAGCGCTTAAAAGCTTGTCATTGGCTTCAGCTCAGAGCAGCCAATGGCCTCTCTATCCCCTACATTGGTTATTTAGAAGTAACAGTTGAGCTCTGTAGTAAAGTCATGCAACATTGTGGGGTCTTGGTGGTGAAGGACCCACCGGTAAGAAACTTATCCTCCCAGGTTTCTGGGGTCCTCGGGATGAATGTGATTCGCAGATGTTATCAGGAACTGTTCGGGCAGTATGGGGAAGCGTTGTTTGATAGTGCTTCTATTGCAGCATCCCCCACTCCATTGTTCGATGCCTTCCAACAATGTCAGGCTGCGGAATTACAGTCCCTTCTAAAGCAACCGGGTAGGGCCAGGGTTCAAGGGAAGAGGGCAGTTCGCGTACCTGGTGGTGCGATGGTAATTGTTCCGGCCACCTGCTCTTCGCAGTTTTCGGGGACTACGGTTCTCTTTGAACCGATGGAGCGTGGTTTGCCAGCAGGCTTGCTGGCTTCAACTGCCTTGGTCCAAGCGGTTCAGGGTACTGCCTATGTTCCCATCGTTAATGTCGGTGACAGTGATGTGCTCTTGTATCCTCGTGCACTGGTCGGGACTTTGGATAACGTTAATGTAGTGAGCCTCCCACCCGGAGTGATTGAAGTGCCCTCCATAACTGCGCGTATCTCCTCTCAAAGTGCTTCCTACCCAGCGGCAGGCCAGTTTGCAGACGTTGACCTATCTCTCCTCTCTGTTGAGGAACAGAAGGAGGTGCGGTCATTATTGAGCAAGTATGCCCCTGTTTTCGCTGCACATGACCAGGACCTGGGCTGCACCAGCCTGATTGCTCACGACATCCCCTTGCTGGATGAGGCCCCAGTCCGTCAGCGATACCGTCGTATCCCCCCATCAGAGTACGAGTTGGTCAAAGAGCATATTAATCAGCTCTTGAAAGCACAGGTGATCAGAGAGAGCTCCAGCCCATACGCGTCACCGATTGTTCTGGTCCGCAAAAAGGATGGCAGTATTCGCCTGTGTGTTGACTATCGTCAACTTAACATCAAGACCCGGAAGGATGCCTTTCCACTCCCACGCATAGAAGAGTCGCTTGATGCTATGACGGGGGCACGCTGGTTCTCCACTATGGACTTGGCTAGCGGGTACAACCAAGTCCCCGTTGCAGAGGGCGACCGGCACAAGACGGCGTTCTGTACGCCTTTTGGCCTGTTTGAGTGGAATCGCATGCCTTTCGGGCTCTGCAATGCTCCCAGCACATTCCAAAGACTGATGCAGCGGATCTTTGGCGACCAGCAACACCAGTCTCTCCTTCTCTACCTGGACGATATTGTTGTTTTCTCGTCCACGGTGAGGCAGCATCTGGACAGGCTGGACGTGGTGCTAGGGAGGTTGCAGAGCGAGGGGCTTAAGGCAAAGCTGAGTAAATGCCGTTTTTTTCAGCGAGAGGTTCACTACCTGGGCCACGTGATTTCTGATCGGGGAGTGGCCACGGACCCTGACAAGATTGAGGTAGTAGCTAATTGGCCGGTTCCATCCACGGCTACAGAGTTGCGTTCCTTCTTGGGGTTCGCGAGCTACTATCGACGTTTTGTCGAGGGTTTTGCAAAGTTAGCCGCTCCTTTACACCGCAGAGTAGCTGAGTTGACAGGGAAACGGACAAAGAGGGACGCCCAAGGCCATGCCGGCCCTTGGTCGGAAGAATGCCAGCAGAGCTTTGAGGCCCTCAAGGCCCGACTCACGTCTGCCCCAGTATTGGCTTACGCTGACTTTTCCCTCCCCTTTATACTGGAAGTTGATGCCAGCCATGCAGGCTTGGGAGCAGTTCTCTCCCAGGAACAGGGAGGGAAAGTCCGTCCAGTTGCGTTTGCCAGTAGAGGCCTCCGACCCACAGAGCGGAACATGTCCAATTACAGCTCCATGAAATTGGAGCTGTTGGCCCTTAAGTGGGCAATGACAGAAAAGTTTCGCGAGTATTTACTAGGGCAGAAGTGTGTGGTGTACACTGATAACAACCCCTTGAGCCACCTCTCCTCAGCCAAATTGGGAGCCATTGAGCAACGCTGGGCTGCCCAGCTGGCCTCATTCGATTTTGAGTTGAAGTACCGCTCTGGGAGGTGTAACAAAAACGCAGATGCGTTGTCTCGTCGGCCAGGGCTATCTCCATCAGAGGTAGCAGCGGTGGCTTTGGGCACTTCTGTGCCCCAGTCACTACAGGAAAGGTTGCAGGGTTTACAGGCGCGGGCAGTGCAGTCGGTGGTGACCGTTTTTCCTTCGCTTGGTTCTGCTGATCTCCATGATCTGCAACAAGCTGATCCGGTTCTAGGCGAGGTCTTATCCTTCTGGCGGCAAAACCGACAGCCCACTCGTGCGGAGCGCAGTACTTTCTCTCCTCCAGCCCTGCTTCTGTTGGGTCAGTGGAACCGGTTGGTTGAGTTAGATGGTCTTGTGTACCGGCAGGTGTTTCGGCCAGATGGTGGCGCAGCAGTCTACCAGCTTCTTCTACCCAGGGCACTCGTTAAACCGGCCCTCCAACAGGTCCATGATGAGCATGGCCACCAAGGGGTGGAGCGGACCTTGTCCTTGCTACGCGACCGTTGTTATTGGCCGGGCATGTCTCAGGAGGTCACTCAGTGGTGCCAGGCATGTGAGCGGTGTCAGTTTGCTAAAGACAATAACCCCGTCTCACATGCTTTTATGGGCCATCTGATGGCCTCAAAACCTAATGATATCGTAGCCATTGATTTTACTTTGCTTGAACCGACGTCCGCCGGCCTGGAGAATGTCCTCGTTATGACCGACGTCTTCAGTAAATACACACTTGCGGTTCCCACTCGCGATCAGCGTGCCTCGACCGTGGCACAGGTCCTGGTTACGGAGTGGTTTGCCCGGCTTGGTGTTCCGGCCCGCATCCATTCCGACCAGGGTCGGAATTTCGAAAGCTCGTTGATCGAGCAGTTATTAGGGTTTTATGGCATCAGAAAGTCACGGACCACACCGTACCACCCAGCGGGTAATGGTCAGTGTGAGCGATTTAATCGGACGCTGCACAATCTCTTGCGCTCCCTGCCCACCTTTCGTAAAAGAGATTGGAGTGTTTGTTTGCCTCAGGTTCTTTTTGCTTACAACACCACCCCGCACCCGTCGACAGGAGAGTCACCATTTTTTCTCATGTTTGGGCAGGAACCGCGCCTGCCCATTGATTTCTTGCTAGGTCAAGTCCAGGACCCCGTGGGGGGAAGTGTACACGAGTGGGTGCAAGAGCATCAGGCCCGTCTGCGTGTGGCCTTCGACAGTGCACGTGAGAGGTTGCGACTTGCTGCTGCCCGTCGGAAGGCCAATTACGATCAGCACGTTAGGGAAGCTCCCCTAAAGGCAGGTCAGCTCGTATTACTGCGTAATTGTGGCACTAAGGGTCGTCACAAGATTCAAGATCTGTGGTGTCCAACCGCCCATGTGGTCGTGCGGGCTCCAGGTGACGGTGGAGCGGTGTACACTATAGCCCCGGTTAGTGAACAGACTAAGGTTAAGAAAGTGCACCGTTCCTTGTTGAAGGCCTTGGTCTCCAGTGAAGCACCAGGTCCGTCCGATCCTGTGGTTCCCCCTTTGGCTCCCCCGGAGGAGGTGCCTCCAGAAGAGGAGTGCTTTGATGCTGACTTGTTTCTGAGACAGCCAGCTTGTCCATCGGCAGGCAGGCCCCCTTCAGCCTTGCCGGAGTCCTTTTCTCCGCCGCCTCCGGTGCTGAGGGTTAATGCGCTGCCAGCGGTTCCTCCTGCTTTATCTGTTGGTAGACCGGTTGCTTTACCAGCTACGGCCTCTTGCCTTGAGCCCGGGTCTTTGCGTCGGACTGCTAGGGCTACGGCCGGCCTACACAGCAATCCGCATAATCTTCCCCAACCTGTAAACCGTTAGTTAAAGGACACTAGAGCGAACGTGTGGTTGAGTGCCTGGGACAAGGTGCGAGGCATCTTAGGTAATCGGCGGGCCGCCGACGCAGACCGGGGGGGTAGATGTGGTGATATGAGAAGACGCGTGCACTGCCTGTTGGACCGATTCTTATTGGTTGATAGCGCTAGGTGGCGTCCTATAAGAGTGCCTGCTGCTTTGTCTTTTGGCCTTTGACCTCTCGCTGGGTGCCCTTCGGCGTTCACTTCCGCGTCCGCTTCGTGCCTCTCGGCAGCACAGACAGCTGCTGCGCAAACGGGGTTAATGCCGCTCGCGGACCCATGCCGCATGCAACTGAACTTAAGGTAGGATTCCCCCTGGTTACGGTGTAGCGTATAGCTTAGTTTAGCTTATAGCCTCTATGCTATGTTTGTAGGCTCCCGTGTCTGCGCCTCTCGCCTCTCAATGAGCGACAAGCTTGATGTCTGGTGGTAAGTGTGTCCGTCTTCCTGGTGCATGAGCTGTCCTATTCCAATGTGATTTATTCCTCCTTTTTCTCTGTTTTTGGTAGACGCTGCCGTCTTGCCCGTGTGCAAAGTTTCGAGCTGACATATATTGCATGTTTGTTGTGCCGGTTCTGCATGTCCGCCGGTCCCATCTGCTTGCTGTAAATGCCACTTTTCTACCGCAGCTACGGCACGCTTGGTAGATGCGAGCGACCCTCCAGTGTCGACAACTAGCTGGGGGCTACGTTTGGGGCTTTCTGCGGGAGCTACCCCACTCCCCTCTACGGAACGCTTTTCCCCTCACCAAACCACGAACTGTGCCGCTCGCGTTGACTTGAGTGAAGTCAGAACTGACTGAACTGTTGCTCTACGTTGCATCAAAATGTTTATGTTGTAAAAATTGTGTTTTATTTCCCAGGAGCTGCGGGTCAAATGGTGGTGGTGGTGGTGGTCGTTCGGTGGTGGTAACTTTGTTTGTATATATTTGCAAAGCACTTTCAGTTGATTTTGGTTTTGTAGTGGGTTTTGTTGTGTTTTGTTGCTTTATTTAGGTTGCCCCATTTTAGTTCGCTCCATCCGTCCAGCCTAACTCCAGCTCCCTGGCTCTTTGAGGGTGAGTGTATGTGGGTGTGTGCGTGTGAGTTTATTGGCGCCAAATGTTTTAGAAGACAAGAGCCACTATTTTAATCAAGTTGAAATAAACGTCTGTTTTAAGGATTTATAATAAGCATAATAAATATTGTAAATGGAGCCAGTGTCTCTGTCGCCTCATTCAAGGTAAGCTTACCTGGGTGCCTTAGCTTCATTATTCCCTCACCCTCCCCGCCACACATAGTATATGCTAAAATAAATCTTCTCAAATTAATGATGTATCACCATACTTAGTTCACATTTTTCACAGTGCTCCCCTTCGTCAAATGTGCTTGACCTTCTCTCATCTCTGCTGTTGCCATCACTGATACTCATTTGATTGCCCAGTACAAAGGTTTATTATCCCCTAGAGGCTCTGGACAGCGACCTAAAGAAGGCATTACTTGGATTACTTTTAATGTTCTGATAACTGGCCATAAGCGGTGGCTTGGGGCTCAAAGGGTATTCATGGCAGAACTTGAAACATCAGTGCTTTTGAAATCATCTTTATGTTGCTGTGTTCTTATAGTCATCTTGGTGTTACAGCTATAAGCTATAAGCATCTTAATCTCTGATATGGTAATAAATGATGAAAGATGGCTGTGCTTTGAGTTTAGGATGTGAGTACAGAGGTACCTCGATTTTCATTATTCATTCGTTCCAAAATTGCAGACGAAAACTGAAATGTGCAGAGAGCGAAGCATTTTTTCCCATAAGAAATTATGTAAATCCAATGAATCCGTTCCAGACACCAACAAATATATACAAAATATAAATTTTATAGAGATCAATGTTAGTTCCACATTCAGAAATTACATATAAATGACAAATGAAATGGATAAATGAACATTTAACATCACTTTACCTTTATTGAAGACGCTTGTTGGTGAATCTTTGTGATCTTTGAATGTGTGTCATGGGTATTTTCCTAACCTACGCAAAGCTAAAACTAAACTCTGAACCCCTACGTCACTTCCTGTCCTCCACATGTCTTGAAATTTAAAGCAACACACACAAGCACGAGTCTTACTTTTGTCTTAAATGACTTATTTTCTCCGATTATGTCTACTATATTGGGTAATAAAAGTGTAACAATGACTATAGGGGAGCTATCTCATGTCTAGAGGGCTCTAATAATGTTAAAAATCATATTTAGCAGGTAGTAAACAGGTTTTCTGTGCTCTGGCTATGAAAGAATCCTACTTTGCGGAAATCCACTGCCATGATTTATACCAGTGATTCCCAGCCAAGCCGTGGCATATTAGAGCACATCAAGTGTGCCGCAGGAAATGATCCAAATTCACTTAACCGGACTGAAAATTATTTATTGAGTACAACATTTTTCGTTGATGAACATCTTTGTTCATCAACGTATAGTGATTGGCAGAACAATGAAATACTCTTCAACCAGATAGCATTACCATTTCAACAAAACAATAAGTCACGGCACGCTTGGCGGTGTGGTAGATTTTTCTAATGTAAAATATGTGCCTTGGCCCAGTTAAGTTTGGGAAACACTGGTTTGTACAGTTAACCATGGTCGCACTGTGGGAGAGCCACTGGGGAAATAACCCTTAAAATGTAACAAGCGAGTAACAGTGACAATTTATTTTGGGTACAAAAATGCCTGGTTTGTGTTATGGAATCATTTGTTTGTTGTTAGGTTTGCGGTTCGATTTCAACGTACTCAACATCAGGTGAAATGCATGTTCATAAAGACAAAATGATGGTTTCACATAAGGAAACAGAACACCACGTCTATTCCCCATGACAAAGGTTACTTGTTTTATTCATTCATTTAAATGATCTTACTAGTACTCCAACTCATATATGTCTCTTGGACATATACACTGTTATTATGAGAAAAATTAAGCCAAATTATTAATATTATAATTCGGCATGGACGGGCATGACAACGTCTGCTAAATTTCATGACAGTCCATCTATCAATTGACTTCTCCAACATCCAAAAGTGAATCAATTAATATGTGTAAAACATTGACATACTGATTCTATTACAACTACATCTAGAGCCACACAGGAAAAAACATTAACTTCATTCATTCATTCATTAACATGCAGAGAAAAAAAATCTTTGTTGCTTGCAAATTTGTTTCCTGTTTTTGTACATCATTTCTGCTTGCACATAGTTTCTTTCAGCTAGCATTTCTGAGTAAAATGTCAGTACTGTACAGGAGATAGTTGACCTTTATTTGAAACTTGGACTTTGCTACAAAGACGGTGCAGCTTTGCATGCAAGCCGTCACTGTTATATTATGTCTGAACATCATCTGAAGCGAAATGCGAACATTTGTGGACTGTGGACAGACGAAGAGGAATATACTGGCTTGGATCAAGTCATCACTTTCATTATTGAACAATCATAAAATGCTTTGAGAAAGGATTGAGAAAGGAACAAGACACTAGAGGCGTTGAGTTCAGTGGTAGAAGATGTCTCCTCCACAGAAACAAATTTGAAAAAGGGTCTAATTACTGTACTTATAGTGGGGGAAATATTTATCTGATCCCCTTGATGATTGTGTAAGTTTACCCCCTTGGTTACTACCATTTGTTGGCAGCTCTGAGGTCAGATATTTCTTATAGTGGGTCACCAAGGTTGCACCATCCTGAAGTTTGGAGCTTGGCAAAATTTCAGCTCCCTCCATAGATTTTCAATGGGATTAACATCCAGAGACTGGCTAAGCCACTCTATGATCTTAATGTTTTTTCTTGAGCCACTCCTCTGTTATCTTATATGTTCTGCTTCATTGTCATGCTGGAGGACTCATCCATGACCCACCTTGAGTGTTCTTCACACCAATATTAGCCGATATTATCGGACATCTCTAGTATAAGTTGTCATGTTTCCAGCATTTGAAGAATCCAACTCGCCCTGACAGTTGCTCAAATCACAATCCCATTGTACTCAATAAAATCTTCTAGTAATAATAATAAAAGTTATTTTTAACTGGATGAGGTATGGACCTGGCTCAGCTTGGCTAACAACTTCAGTTGCTGATTTGTCGCAGAGCCAGTTCACCGTGAGCTTTTACTGAGGCTCTGTTTGTGTTCTGGAAAGACATCATCTATAATGAGAACTGATTAGTTAACTTGTGTAGATGTCTCATGCTATTTTAGTCCCCTCCGCTCAGCCATCCATCAAGGCCTCACCCACCCTCCCACACGGGTGGCATTCTTCAGAGGTGTCTGAGCCGCTGTAAGACGTTGCTACTCAGCTAAAGGAAGGCATGAAGTTCAAGTTCCTTCACATGCAACAAGAAAGGAATTTGATGTCCTAATTAGAAATTTCCTTTAGTAGATTTCCACTGTCAATTTCCAGACACACATCAGGAATGACTGTTTTAGGTAAGGTTAATTTGCCTCCCCTTCCTGTATTCTGATTTTCTTCACACCCCCTCTCCATTTAACATTGCACAGATGTGAAGAGGCGGAGTCAGTGCTTGACAGTCAGTATGGGGCTTAGCCCTTCTACATCCACCTACACCAAGTGGACCTCACCCTCAGCCTGTTTTTCTTTCCACTGGGGAGGTGAATAAATGTTAGAAGGTCAGAGAGGAGGGTCTGCTTTTTAGCCCAGGAGTCTGGCTCTGTGATGTCAGCCTATGTTTATTTGTCATACCGTCCTACCCTGCAGAATAAAACATTTTCGCATCAGAGTGGTAAAACATATTTCCTCGCTCCAAAAGGCATGTGTTTTAAAAACAAGTCAAGCTGAGAAAAGGGTCATGTGCAGGGCCTGGGTGTGAACACACAATCTTTCAACGCAGTGCACATATGCTCCTCCAATATATGCCTTTTTATGTGAAAAATGTTGGCTATAAACCAGGACAGCTACTGTAATATACTTTTTTCTTTTCCAGTGACACGTTTCTTTTGATTCATTATCAAATTGCACAACAGAAATCAACATCTGCAATAAGAGTGACTGTTGTAATGATTAGATTACATTCATCTCCAAAACCCTCCAAGTCTCTCTTCAATTGCCATTGTTCACTCGCGATGAAGGAAGCGAACAAGCTACAGTAAATGCATAGAAACACAATCCAGGTTTAAACCTTAAATATGCCTCACATTCTTATTAAACACATTTTAAAGTATAAAATGTATCGGTACTCACCATTAATTAATGTATATAATAGGGCTTTCAAAAATAAGGCATTGACGATAACCAATTTATTTCATTAATTCAGTAAAGTTTTTTAGTGTAATTAACGCATGCGTACCACAGCAAGCACCCTTCTCTATTAAGACGGTAGATGGATCCGTCGTCATAAACACAGTTGAGCACATAGCACAGTGAAGCACAGTGGAGCGTCCCCACACAGTCACACAGTCTCACGCTCTTGAACACATCACACCTAAACACATCAACAGCAGTACGATTCCAACACCATATACCGTATGTATCTCCAACTCACACACGTCTCTAGTCCAGTGATCCTGGGAACAACACTTCCTCATTCACATTACAAGATGCATTCAATGACGCTCCGAACATCACAAAAACGGCTTTATAATGCGTGTTTGTGTGTGTAAATAAACAGGAAGATAAAGAAAAACAATATGAAGTGGACATTCTTATCACTCACTTAACTCTTAATGCGGATGTACAATTTGCTACATTTAAGTATGCTGGAAAATACACTGAAAACAAGAAAATCTTGAACAAAACCCCTCATTGCTCATAATAACACGGTTGAAAGCGTGATTCAAATATTCTGCTACTATTAAAGAGACCCGTGTAATAGATTTTTAGACTTGTGTGATATCTTTTAGGTTGATTGACATATTCAGCTCATTTGAAACTGTTAATATATACCAACGATAATACATAATACATAATTCTGTCCTGCCATTTATCTTTCTGTTAATTAAATACAGTAAAAATGGGCATATTTCAGACCTAGTTGCTAATGGTGATTAATCATGATTAATTAATTGAAAAACTGTGATTAATCTAACATTTTTAAATAATTTTACAACCCTAGAACACGTAGGGCGTTGTCATCTTGCATTGAAGTCACGCTGTACGTTTTATCATGGATGATCATGTATTTATAAATCATTATAGATTTAGGATGAATTAAGTGTGTTATCTGCAGAAAAAAAGCCTATTTATGAATCTAAAAAAATTTATTTTTTGCAAATAACTAATAGATTTTTTTTTTTAACCAAAAATCTGAGAATTTGCTGGGTTGCGCATGCTGAATCACAAATGTGTTCTAAAAATTAGTCTTGGGCTAGAATTTTGTTGACATTTCTTGTTTGTTCCTGCTCAAAATGTTCATTAACATGCACTGTCCTGTCCAAATAAAAGACAATGAAATCAGAATAAACTTCGTTCAAAACCTTTACAACAACAACCCTGTACAACAAGACCTTTAGTATTGTTGTACAGTACTTTTTCTTGTCTGTTGAATGGAGAAAATGTCTCTACCCATATGTGTGTACTTGTTTTGGATTTGTTCTTTCCTGCTGTTTTTGTACATTGTGTTGTTTGTACAAAGAATAAACTGCGTTTTAGCAGATGGACAGAGGCGCATGTCGGCCATGACATCCTCCAGAGAACATTTAAGGAAGCTAAAGATAAAGCCTAAGACGTGATGCTCTCATAGTGATGTCCTTTGTGGGAGGAAATTTAATGAAAGTGTCTACATTGGTAGCAGATGGAGCAGTTTCCTGAACCTCAGCCATGGTGGAAATATTAGACTGCACAGCATACACGCACACACACACACAGTAAAACATGTACCCAATAGCCCTTTATTTTGTCACTGTTTTCAGCCCCATTTCGATCTGTCATTTTCTCGCATGACCCTCCCACGTATTTATTTATTTTTTTTACAGACTCCTTTTTCGACAGACTCCCACAAACCCTCTGAGAATTCTTTAAGCGCTGGAGCTTCATGACAAACATGACACATTTGGTGACTTCTTGAAGAAAGGTTACGGTGAAGTTTCATTAAGGGTTTTTGCACGTTGAGGTGTATGTGTCATGTGATGGCGTGCATGAACAGATGAGCGTAAGTGAGAGTTGCAATTTGTCTTGTGCGTGCATGCAAGTATGTGAGTGGGGGTTGAGTGTGTGTGGGTGGTTCCACTGAGGGTTGAGTGGTTGAGTCAGATGACAGTAATAAATGCTCTCACTTTAGGGCCTGTTGAATGCATCATTAATCACATTTATTGATAATCTGTTGTCTTAAATACCTCAGAGTCAGTGTTGTTACTCTGCCAGAATTTACAAAACCCCGACTAGCAGATAGGTGGAGACACATTGTCAAGGTTTGGTGCTTTAGTCAAATTGAGATATCAATGTTTTATGTCTAAATTAATCTGGAGTGGAGCATCGGCACACAGTATTACACATTTGACCTTGAGCTGAAGTGATGTTCAGCAGCTCACGTCATCAGAATCATCCACCCCAACCCCCTCACCCATCACATCACACCCATCCTACAGCAGCTCCAGTGGCTCCCCATCACCTACCGCATTCATTACAAATTGTTTTTACTAACTTACAAGGTCATCCACAACCTTGCCCCCCTTAGCTCTTTGACCTCCTCCAGATTGCCACACCAGCCCGCATTCTCAGATCCTCCTCTTCATTCGGTTCACTGTCCCTTCCGTACGCCTCATCACCAGAGCAGTCAGCCGCTTTGCTCCCCAACTCTGTAATTAACTGCTACACTGATTCTCTCTCATTGTTCAAATCCAAACTCAGACTCTGTTGATATCAGCATACTCCTTTTGATCATTTGTACTGTTTGTCATGTATGATGTGTTTATTTTGTTGTATTATATTTTCTTTCATAGTAAATAAATACATTTTGTCATGAAAAGCACAAGCTTGAACCACAGTGTCTGATATCACTATCCTAATTGTATTAGTTGATAAGGCATTATCACTATCAGACGTTATCATTATTCAATTAAGGCATTGTATCATATTGTTGTATCAAATGTTGTATCAGTTGTTCCTCACCACATTGTGGTTACATTTTTGATTGCCTTCTTTAAAAAATGTATGATTAAATCATGCTGTTTTGTGGTTGAATATGGCCTATTAGTAAAAAAGCAGCTTGTTTAAGCAAATTTTACGTATTTTTTTGCGTAAATTAAGCATTTTCAAGTATATAAATGGCTAAATTAACTAAAATGCAAAAACAAGGCATTAAGAAGACACATTCAAATTGTGAATGTAGTATTCTGCACTGGCCACTAGGTGTCAGCAATGTTACTTTAATGTTCAGTGAGACAAGCGCCAGACTTGATCGCCGGAACAACAGGCTTTTATTGCAGGTGTGAATGATCAGGCACAGGCACAATAGACATCATAATAATAACACAGCCTACTGTTGTGGCCGTAAAGCTCAACGATGAACCCCCGACGTCACTTCCTGTCCTCCACACATCTGGTTCACATTTATTGTGAATCACACAAGCACAAGTTTTATTTACTTAAATGGCTTATTTTCTCTAATTATAGCTACTACAGTAGGTAATATGAGGGTAGAGGTGAATATAGGGGTGTTATTTTTATGTTCCGAGGGCTCTAATAAAATAAAAACAGCATTTAGAATGTTGTAAACAGATTTTCTATGGTCTAACTACAAAAATATTCCATTTATAAAGAAGCAGTCCGAAATTCACTTATCACGGTCGGGTCTGGAACCAATTAACAGCAATAAACAAGGGATTACTGTATTCTTGTTTATTACCTAAAAAGCAAAAATGTCATTTTGTATGTTTAGCACAGATCAAGATAATTGATGTAAATTAGTCATTCGATATCACGTCATTTTGGGTAGTTGAGTAGTTTGTTGATAACTTTGGGTTTAGATTTATGTAAAGAGCACTCCACAGAATACTGTATTTGGTAGGATGTCCCACAAATGCTAATATCATTTATGAAAATAGAGGATGCTAGTGTTGATATTCATTTCCCATCATTTCTTTCATTGTGACCGCCATGACTCTCTCAACAGGGGTGAGTAAGGGACACTCTGTTATCCTTTAGTTTTAGATTATTAGTTAATGGTAAAAAGACCAACATCCCATTTAAGGGAACATGAGAAATGTTGCACTTTGAAAACAACCGCCTCTATCAGTGCTGTAAACATGCCAGGTAGAACAGGCTTATTGTTGTGATATATAGAGCATACAAGAGACATTTCTTATCACATTTCTGGGTTGGGCCTCAATGTTATTGACTGGTACTTTGAGGCATTTGACCTTCAGCCATCAGCACTTCTCTTCCTCTCCTTATCTGTCGTTCTCACTCCTGCTCCCCATTCGTCTTCACTCCCCTCACTCCATCCTTCCCTACAACACATTGCTTTCCTTTCACCACCACCCCCCTCTCTCATTCCTTCCACTTCTTTACTGTTGGACATGTGTAAGTCTTTTAAAGACCTCTCAGGGGCTCATAAATTTAGTGATGAGAAATTGTGCGAGAGACAAACAGATAGAGATGAACTGATGATATTGCAGTCAGTCTATCAAACACTGTGTGAATTGTAGTGCTGGCAAACATTTCCAAATGGCAATATAAGTTACAGCCTTTTGTCATTGGCAAACATAGAGTTCATCGTAAGCGTTAAAGTGTGTTCTGTCTGCTTTACTGCATTTAGGCAAAGAGCCTCTAAATAGATTATTAATAGTATTATTACTGTAAGTACATATATTTTTATGATTAAATATTTTATATTTATTAATATTTATTTAATAGTATTATTTAAGGGAATGTAATACTATTATTTAAATAGAATTAACTATTTGTAAATTATTAATAACAGCAATTTAATACTTTCAACATTTACAGTAGTGTTTGCTCACTACTGTATGTGCGTGTGTGCGTGCGTGTGCGTGTGTGTACATATATATGTATATATGTATACATATATATACATATATACATATGTGTATATATATATATATATATATATATATATATATATATGTGTGTGTGTGTATGTATATATATACATATATATATATATATATATATATATATATATATATATATATATATATATATATATATATATATGTACACACATATATATATAATTATT
Source organism: Dunckerocampus dactyliophorus (assembly GCF_027744805.1). Classification (NCBI taxonomy): domain Eukaryota; kingdom Metazoa; phylum Chordata; class Actinopteri; order Syngnathiformes; family Syngnathidae; genus Dunckerocampus; species Dunckerocampus dactyliophorus. The sequence continues at coordinate 11,129,922 of NC_072825.1, forward strand.
CTATATCATACTGCAGCCTTGGTTTGTGCAGCCCGGGGGCCATTTGCATTTGGTTAATTTTTTGTTGACCCGTGGCACACTATAGAAATAAAATTAAACAAAAAAAACCCCCGGCAAAAATGGGAAAAAGAGCAAAAAGGCACAATCTAAAGCGAAAAGGCTCAAATGTTGACACTAATAACTGAAAAACACAAAGCTTTGTCTTAGTATATATATATATACAATATATATACACTGTATATTATTCTTGTTGAGTGGATATAATATACAGGGGTTTTTTTAGCCGTTAAATTACCATAACATTAAAAAAGATCAAAGTCCCACCCCTTATTTTCCCTCATTTTCCTTTATTTTTCTGCAACATTCCCTCCCTCCCTTTTATATTCCAGGTATGCGCTACATTCAAATGAAATAAACTAAGTACCCCTCCATTGTGGTGTAATATTTTACTAATGTGTATTAAGTTTTAACAAAGCACTTAAAGTAAAATAGAACCAATGTATAAACAATTTATAAGCCCTTAATAATCATTCACGTATCATCTGCAAACTGATACCAGTTTTAGTTTGATCTTTGATTAAATAACTCGCTTATTAATAAATCAAGCCGGTATAAATGTGGCATGTGTTCCCGGATTATGAGTTAAGAGGAAGGGCACCTTCAAACCTTATTAGATTTTTGCTTTCCTCTCGTTGGGAACAGATGGATCTATTATTGAACTGAACAGATGAACCCACTGGGCCATGTACATACTATGAAGGACTTGACGGCTGGTTGTGTCTGAGTGTGCATAACGTCTTCAGATCATCTGAGGGTCTGGAAATGCGGATGGCTCTGTACGTAACACAGTGGCTGGCCTGCTGCACACCACAGCCCAGCCTTTCCAGTCCATATACATCACAACCCAACGCGATCCCTGTTTGCTCCCAGATAATGTTATCAGAGCTGATAACTGCCGCTGACTGCCACTTCTGACTTCAACCCCCTGGCATCCCCCCACATGCCAAGCCACTGGTTTTCCAGTACTGGCTTGGATTTTATAGGGAGTGTTTTGATTACCATCCCGCTATCCTTTAACCCTCGTGTCTGTCTGCGCAGCTTGAGTGCAGCATAGACAGACCATAACACTAAAGCTCATCACCATCACAATCCAACTCAGTCGGCCACTGTCGGACAGCGAGAATCCCAAAGACAAGCCGCATTTTCCCTCCCCCTGCCCTCTGATATTTTGATAGCTGCTGATGTCATTCCGCACATTTTTTCACTAATTAGGGGACTGAAATTACCTTCCGTCAGACGGGAGCTTAATCCTTAATATCAAAGTGTGTCTGATGGCTTGAGTGTTATGGAATCGGGCAGCTATGGTGGTTTGTAGGGGAGGAGAGGGGTCGTTAGAAATCACTACATGATTGAGGAGAGTTTTTGGAGAGCAAGCTAAGGGCAAGGGAGGGTCAAGCGTGATAGTTCTGGCTGGTGGGTTTTGTTTTGTGGGGAGAAGGGTATAATGATGCTGGATGATAAGATTATCACGGGTTAGTGGCTGTGCTCATGGGGGTAAAAAGGAGCAAGAATGTATGGAGGGGGGTGTATGTGGAAGCTTGGGGTTCATCATGAGGGAAACCCCTGGGTTGCCTGGAAACTAGTAGGGAACAGTTGTAAATATAGCACTGGTGCATGCCTGATAGCAACCTATTTATGTCAAAGGGGATTCAGTGTGGCGCAAACATCAAATGCATGAATAGAAAGGCACAAAATGTGGAAATATTTTGTTGAAAAGCGTACCACTGACCGGATCACGATAGTGTACATATGCAGGAGCACCTTTCCCAGAAAGGCCAGCTAACTTCTCTGGTCCCCCAAATGCATTTAATTGATGTCATGTCTGATATTGACTTTGTCATTTTTACAGCTTCTATAGATGGTTCACATGAGTGCCTTGCCAAGAAACCCTCAATGCAGTTAATAGTTTCAGACGTGTAGTCTCTATGCCCTGCTGCAATGTCATTGCGTGTTTGTCTATACGTGCGTGTCTATGCTGGAAATGACCGGCTCAGTTATTATCGGGGTAATCCTGAAATTGGAGACAGCATTAGACTTGGGCATGTCATTCAAGGGAGGGATCCCGCCTGTGTATTGACTACCGTCGCTTCCAATTAGACAAAACATTTCCTCAAAGCCTTCCAGATTGAGAGGACTAACACATTCCTTTCAAGATGTCCACCTCAGACAAGCAGGCCGTTACTGACTAAATTGGATGATTAGAAGAATACAACCCTGTCCTCTCTAACCTCTATGCTTCTCTCTCCTTTCTCTTCCTCACCTTTGGCCTTGCCGTTGTTTTCCCATGAATCCTCGTGTAATAGGTGTGGATATTAGCCTGGTTGGCCCAGTGTCGGGTGACAGCGTGCACAGCTTTAGGCTCGAAATTCTGTAGGCCTGTCACTGCTGCCCTTCTAGACATTGCTGATGGAGTCATTTGTTTTTGCACATTAATTCAATTCTGTCCCCAGACCAGGGTCGGACACCTGCTTTCCATTGCGGTTGAGAGGACAGGGGGCGGAGGGAAGCAAAAGGACTGGGGTGGTGTGGGCCACCTGCCAATGTTATTACAGTAGTGCAGCACCCAGACAAAAACACACGCACACATTGAGCATGAATGCCTCATGTTTCTGATAAATCTCACCCCACATACATGCAAAGAACCTGCTGTGTGCTCATACTCTACTTAAATGACTATTATGAAATTATTTGGACTTTTCTTAACAAGCTGCTCCTGCAGATTTGGTTGACCTTCTAATTCAACGTCAAGTGGGTTTGGTGGATTGATTTTACTAATCACTCAGCACCCTGCCAGCTACAGAAATTCTGAGGGATCTCCAGTGGTGGAGGAGAGTGGAGCGCTGACCCCGACACTGTATAACAGTCAGTCTATTGTTAGATGTACTCAACCGTGCAGAGGGCGATGGGTGAGGGTGTTTAACTCGACAGTACACTGCCCCCCAGTGCTCAACACGTCCTCTTGCTGTGAACAACATGAAAACTAGAGCCATACCAGTGGCGTGCAGTAAAGTTCGTGGATGGTGAGGCACTGACTCCTTTGGACGTGTTCATACAAGTTGCTCATTAAGACGATAAGAAAAAGAAGAGAATGATCTGGTTAAACTTTTTTTGCAAATATTTTTAATCCCATTTATTATTATTTTTTAATAAACTGAGAAACATTTGTGGTCTTACCTTTTCAGTGCATATGAATACATGGACCTATCCTTCTCCAGGAAAAGCTCTGATACTTTGAGCAAAAAGTCAAATGCAGGATATTTTTATGTTCTGCTGAATGAATGAATGAACTTCACTGTCAAGATGGAGGACTATATATCCAAGCTCAACTGAAGGTGATCAGACCTTTACAACAGCTCTAGCTGATACTGCTGTCCAAAACCCGCTGCCTTTTCGTCTCTATAAAAGGACAGCAGAGACAAGCGCCTTCCAACTTCTCCTGCCTCTTCACGGGGATGTGGAGTGCTGCAGTGTCTCCACGTATGACATTTCTCCGTACTTTATTATCCGATTAGAAAGAATAATGATGCCACACTCAGGCTGTACAAAGTCATGGTGCATAATAAATGTTTCTGCAACATTATAGTGGCAATACGCTGTGATGGGCATGCACCATGCAGTGCATTCAGTGAAGTGCACTCAGACGTTGTACGCTTAAGTCGAGAGGAGAGATTCGCCACAGCTTCTTGTCAGGTTTCTGCCCTGTATTTGATCAAGAAATGTCACACACGTCACTTAGCCATACTCACTGATTCAAACTGAAGAATCATCACTAAAACACGTCCAAGACTTAAAAGTCCTTAAGCGTTTGAACAACCCTTGCAATGGCAAATGCAAATGTATTCCTATAACATACTACAAACACGCCTTTTCATACACACCTCGGAGTCAGGCAGGAATAGTACATTACCATCCACGAGATATAGATCTGCTCATCAAGAGTAACCGGCAGCTAGAAACCCAATATCCATTTACATGAAGTCTGGCAATGCTTACAAGGTCCAGGTTGCCCAGCGGGGTATGTGTAAGTGTGTGCGTGTACTCCTTATGGTTGTGGTGATTAAGTGTACAGCATCACAACTACTTGCACAATCTAATGAGAACCACTGCAAGAAAATATGACCAATTTCCTGCTGTCAGGGAGGTGTTACTTCAACAATATGTAGCACGGCATGATATGAGGGATGTTTCTGATATTCTGCCCCTCTTGTGGAGCTAAATGAGGAAACCAGCATGTTGTATACAATATGATACAGTGTAGTCCTACACCACTCAATTCTCTGTGAATGAAGTCAAACCAGATGCCTCCACTGTACATGATGTATACGGGGAGGCAAACCTTTTTGTTGTAAATACCTGCAATCAGTACAGACGATGGCAAGAGTTATGCTTCGTTTGCTCTACAGTGTAGAGCTGTTCAGTCCAGACATTACATTAGGGTGGCCTTAAACATACAATATAATCAGTAGCATCGGGAATAGTGTAGTTTCACAGTCAAGGACATTACAGCCTCATTACATTGTCCCCATTCACTTTGAAGGTATTACAGAGCATATACGGTATTTTCCTGTGACATAAGGTAAATAGGAAACCAAAAGCTGATGTAACATGTTGCCTAGCCTGTAATCAGTCCACTTACTGCTGGGACGGACCCAATCAATGTTTGCCTGTCAGCCAGCCTGCCACCCAGATGTAGCCCCTGTCTTAAGCCCATGCTTGTTTAAGAAATCCCTGTCCTGGAAGTCGGTTTTGCAAACCAAGGCTTCCCCTGGAAATGACCAATTAGGAGGTAATATGGACCTAGTTTCCTCCGTGCCAACTTGAATCTGTGCGCTGGTGCTATAATGAGATATGATCTGAGAGATACATGGATGGAAGTGGTTTGGGGAAGCATGAAATGGCCCTGCTTCCCTCCCTCCCCCTCCTAAATTGGAGTACATAATTCCCACAGAACCATGTGAGCCTAATTGATTACTGCTTCCCGTCGGCCACTGGCAGCATTATGTGTTTGAACAAATATTTAATGGCTCATATCCAGTTTATCCTGTGCAACTTGGGATAGATTTTCATTAATCTTACTTGCTTTCTTCCAAACCAGTTGCCTTCTATACACTTGAAGAAAATTGATTGCATTTTAAAGGAGTTTAGATCAGTACTGAAAGAATAAAATCTTGAGTGATGAGTAGAAGAAAGGAAAAACAATTTAATGTTAATACTGTGGCAACACTGCACTTACTGTATGTGGATTACATTTGTGAATTTTGCGCACAGTCGCAATGCAGCATTCATACCCAAATTCCCAGACATTAAGTAAAGAAAATCATTTTTCAAATTATTATTCTTTTGTCTGAAAATAAACATTTTTTCTACAGAAAAAGGTAATTAAGCAGGTAATTGATTACATTACATTATAATACATTACCTTAACACAAGTCATGAAGTCAGCCATGGCATGTCATCATGATAGAGTGAAAAAAGTTCTCCCATTCCATGTGGAAGTGGTACGTTTTTTGGCTTCTTAAGTTTAGAAGAAATAAATTCAAGGCTAACTGGTTAGCTCACTAGCTAGAGGCCATCTCGAGTCGGTGTGTTTCACTGCTGAGAAAGGCTGGCCATCTCGTTTGATGAAATTAATTATTTTTCGGGTTATTTGCTTAGCCTTGTGACTGTCACGCTTATATGGGGGAGTGTTGCCCAATGTTGACTATGTCAGCTGCCGTTTCAGTGACTGTTGCTACACAGTGAGCCTCAAAAACTCACCATACTCCGTCAAGTGTTATTAGTTTAAGTGTTATAAGTTATTTAACGTGCTACCCCCTCAAGATATTTGTCGTGGTATGTGTTGCAGGATACAAATCACTTTCACAAATTGCATATAAGTTCCACACAGCAGACATGTTTCTTTGGGTTTTTCCGTCGCCCGCCTGCGCAGTGTGAAGGAAAGGGGGAGGGGGACACTACCCAAGACATTAAAGCAGGACACTACACTGCACACAGGGATCACTACAGGCTGCAGTAGTACAAGCCAGAGGTTATTGTTTTTGTGATCGACATTGAAAGGCAATGATCGACATTTGCCGATCACATCCTTTTCAATGGTAATTGGCCAATACTGATCAGTGGCTAATCGATCGGAGCATTCCTGGTTGAAAGTATTCAGACAAATGCAAACATCATTTTTATGCAGTCAGTGAGTGATGGAAGGCTGAAGCCCGTGGTAATAATCTTGATGAATTTGAAATAGTTTCATCTGAAATTATAACCTGTGGAGCAAAGTGTTAAACCAATAGAGGATGGCTGACTTGAGTTTGTGAGGGCAGATAGATAGGCGTACATTTCTCCTCAATCCACTGCTTCTTAATAACATTTCAGGCTCCTGTTCAGAGAGAATTCCGGTAAGGACCCCAGCTTCCAGGCCCCAAGCACACAGCTTTGAGTCCAGCTCAAGGGGTTGGTAACAAATGCAGTGAGGCGAATCTCCCCTCCATCTCTCTTCCTCTTAAATACACAGTCATGACATGCACGGTGATGCATGCATGATTTCACGCAGTCCACTGTCCAGCATCTGCACACACGTCTCTATCATGAGCCTGTGGAGTAATCTTTTATTTTTAATGAGGGATGAATGAATGGCCAGTATAGACTTATCATCCCCAAAAGAATTGTAATAATGACTTTTGTAGTTTTGATGGATCACTCCAGCTTCCTGTACCCAACTATTGGTTAATGTTACCATGACGATGACATCTTGTGGTCATCATTCTGCTCCCTTAAGAGGGGGTGAAAAGAGCTCCACTTTAGAATCTCATCACCGCTCACAGCACTTCCCAACATGAAAAAGCTGCCTTATGTAAAACAGATTTCATTAGGAAATAAGACCTCCCTAATTTTGTGTTCAAAGTGTGTGTTCTTTCTATTCAGTCCCAGACTTAATCCCAGAATATTTGTCACATTTGACACTTAAATGTGAAACAACAAGCTCAGCTAACAGCATACCCCCCCAGCACTCCCCTCGAGCACACATTGTGTTTACAGTGGGGATCCCTGCTTCTTAACAGCCTCTCACTGTCTGCCCCCCTTAAATAGAACCAGACACTCAGCAACAGAAAATTGTCTGAACTGCTGCACAGTCAGACCCTTTCACACCCTCGCTGAGTTTCCATTTGAAGTCAGATCCAAGCCGCCTGATGTCCTTTATATGTTTTTTCCTACAGACAGGAGCAGTAGAAGCAGAGAAACTTCATACATCTGTCAGCAGAACCTTCTTCTGCAGTAAAAATCCTGTTGCCCAAGGGTGAGAAAGTACATGAGTGAGACTTTGGGGGGGGCTTCTTATAATGCAGGTGTTGATGTAGCAGGTTGGGGGGGTGGGGGCAGTCTGAAACAAAAAGTTCAGGGCTAAATTTTTGCTCTTCGCTAACAATGGACCTTCCCCATCTGCCCCATAGTGTGTGCCCACACCTAAGGAGTGCATCACAGAGTTCACTTGATTTTTTTTTAATGCACAATAGCCACGGAGTTGGTCGTTTAGGATACACATTTCTATCCACACTGCTCTCTATAATATGTCTCAGTCAACATAGACAACGGCTATCATACATGGAACTGTCGATTAGATGTCTTTATGCTGTGTGACTTTCACTTATTTATTTGTTTGTTAGAGACAATGAAACAAACACTGTAACAAGTTGAAAAAACACATCACAACAATCTTGTCAAGCCCCCTACAAACCCCCCTAGACACATGTATTAGGGAAATCTCAGGCACACCACCAAGCATGACATGACTTATTCTGTTGCAAGAATGGCAACAGGTGGCTACACGTGTTAATTATGTACGTTCTGCCATCTAGTGGAAAGGAAATCTATTGGTCTGCATGTTATTATACATTGCTGGCATAGATAGATGGAAAAGACACATTATTTGTTGTAAATAAATCATTTTTGGATTCATTAAATGAAATTGGATAATTTCCCACAGCACAGTGGTTAGGGATCACTGCCAGCGACTATGGAAATTGGAATGCGTTGCAGAGGTGACGGTTTGCTTCTTCAAAATGGCTCAGGCGTCCTCGAGCAAGGCACTGAAACCATGTCTTCGAAAAATAACGATTTTAGAGAGGTTACAAATACTGTGAGAGGAAGGAAACTGGTTGTCTGGTTGTAGTTAGAATTTTACAACAGAGGCAAATACTTGTTCCTGTAGGAAATAACAGTCACAAAATAGAAGTTAAAGGTTGGAACTGGTGAAAGTGGGCATTGCAGGAGATAACAAGGCAGCAGAAACACAAAAAATGGAATAACTGTGTTTTGAAATTGTTTAGGAACATCCCACTACAGTAGTGCCAGAGTTCAAGACAGGCAGACATGGAAAAGGAAAAGCTTCTCCAGTCTCTCCACAGACCATTGGTTGTGTGATGGAGTGATTTTAAATAGCCAGTTTCTTTCTGTGGAAGTCATCATATTTGTGGACAGAATGTTGCTTTTAGAAGTTCAGACATATGTCAGAGGAAAGCACAGGTCTAAGTTTGCCGTTCCTTGCACATGGATCCACCCTGTACCCAAAATGAGAGAGGCTGAAATCTAAACATCCACCAACAGATGTCAGTGTTGGACCAGTGCGTCACCAATCTGCTACTAAGGGGCGCAAGCCAGCAGTTCCATCTTGTCAAATTGACAATAATTTCTCTGGCTGCGTTGTCCTGGCACCATGGTATCAGCGAGTCACAGTTGATTATCAAATGGATGTTGGGATTAAAATATACACACAACTGAAACCAAAAACACACAGACAAAAGCTTTTGGTTTTAGGCCCACTGTCAAACCCAGATAGTATTTTAAGACGTCTGTGGAGTTAGCATATAGAATTGATTAATTTTGGCAAAACATGCAAACAAGCTGCAGTGTTTATCAAATACAAAATGAGACGATTAAAGGTCTTATTTGTTAAGCCCTGGCCTCAAGATGCTGTCTACAAAATGCCAGCAGCTTTATCAGTTTGTAAAAAATGGACCAGTAGGAGGAGTTGTGGTACCATGCTTGATTTGTGACACATTTATATAAAAACCATGTCTATTACAATGTTCTTTATATACAGTAGCTTTCAGTGGAAATATATATATATATACATACATACAGTATATGAAGAAATGACACTTGGATACAATGTAGTCAATGTACAGCTTGTAAGAGTGTAAATTTCCTGTCCCCTCAAAATAACTGAACACACAGGCATTAATGTGGTTAGCATGTTGGCCACACAGTCAGGAGATCTGGAAGATCTGAGTTCGAATCTCTGTTTGGGCATCTCTGTGTGGAGTTTGCATGTTCTCCCCGTGCGTACGTGGGTTTTCTCCAGGTACTCTGGTTTCCTCCCACATTCCAAAAATATACGTGTTACGTTCATCGGAGACTCTAAATTGTTCATAGGTGTGAGTGATTGTTTGTCTATATGTGCCCTGCGATTGGCTGGCGACCAGTCCAGGGTGTACCCTGCCTCTCGCCCAAAGTCAGCTGGGATAGGCTCCAGCATACCCCCGCGACTCTAGTGCGGATAAGCGGCATAGAAGATGGATGGGTGGATAATTTAACCATTTTATGCTTGAAAATGCTTAATATAGGCAAAAAACACATCCAATTTGCTTCAATATGCAGATTTTTTTCCTAATAGGCAGTATTCAACCAAAACAGCATGATTTATTATTAACTAATGATTTTTTCAAAAACTGTGATAGAGTGATTCTGCCAAATTGGAACCACAGCCGTACACAACTGTACACCCCAAAGTAAAAATGTTCATATATTAACCTATTTATAAAAGATACTAATTTACACACAGCGGCCTATGAATCATTAATAAGCCACATCATACAAGTCTCATACCTTCCCTTAGTCGCTTGAGGTCAGTTTGAATTTGTCTGGTCATCCTGAAGGGATTAATATAGCATTTGAGAGCTGGGACATATTATGACCAGGCCATGAATTCCCAGGCCTTCATAAGTTTCCAGTACCTGTTAATATCTCTCAGCCCTGACACCGTGCAAACAATTACAAAGCTTTAGGCGTCTGATTAGATCACCTGCTGAACTGTTTACATGTACGCTTTTGTGCACACACCCTGTCGTGTTATGAAGTTTTATTTAATAGCAAGATAAGAGACAGTATCTAAAATGTTGCTGCATGAGCAAACTACTCCATGCAAAGCAAATGCATTTTATTTAGTCATATTTCATTACAGCCGTTTGCTTATTTTTTTACATTACAGTCGTCCCTCGCTACGTTGTGCCCTCACTCTACCGCGGGTTTTCAAAAATGAATGAATTGATAAATGATCACTGTTTCATGGTTAATTATGGCCTAATATTAGTCAAAACACACATATATAAGCAAATTGTATGCATTATTGGCCCAAATTAAGCATTTTCAATCATAAAAAAGCGGGATCTATTGCATAGGAGACATTGGTACTGTATATTTACACTATAGATACAGTAAGTAATTTACACCCTTGTCTGAGTGTAGCTCCTTATTTTTCTGCACGATCTTCCTTTTCCCTTAGAATTTTTTAATGCATGTTCATTTGTGCTTAGGCTGAAGCATCATTATCTGTGCAGTGCCTCTGCCCCTATGTGAGTCATTGTTGGAGCTGGCGTTAAATGGCCGAGGAAATAATGTTGACGTTTCTCATGGTGCAATGTGGAGGGGGGCAGAACTAACACCTTTTGAACAGAGCTGATCTCCAGCCCCTGGCAACTCCATAGACACCAACGGACAACACGATACAGCCTTCCCTAGAGATTTACCTCAAAGTCGTGAGCCAGGCAACATGACTCAGGGAATCACGGATAGATAGGTAGAGTAGTGCTGAGCGATGAGATGGGAGGGAAAGAGACAGGATCACAGCACGCTGTGGTGAAGTGGTTCCCAAACTTTCACGGAGCCCACCCTTTTTCAAATATGAAACTTATTGCGCACCCCCACATACTGTATATATTTTCTTATAATATAGATTTTCAACTCTTACCACATCCTATTTTGCATTAGTGTTAACATCCAGTCTTCCAGTCCATTTGGTCATTGCACCGTTATGAGGCTTTGCTATTAGCTTCAGACACATTAAATGCAGGAACCAATAAAAAAAAAAATGCCATAACAGAGTGTTCATTTGGGAAATCACCTCTACCAGGCAATAATCTGCTGCTTCTCTTCTGGAATCCCAATGTGGTCCATCGTCACACTAATGTAATTTCACGGTATGCGATGATTCATGCAATAATTTCACTTCCAAGTGTAGTGGTAGTCAACAGCACAGTGTCATTGTGGTTAGCATTGGCCTCAGAGCCAGGACGTTCTGGATTCGAATCCCTGCTCTGATTTTGCATGTGGTACCCCTGCATGTGTGGGTTTTCTTCAGGTATTTCGGTTTGCTCACTGTCCAAAAACAAAAGTTGGAAAGTGCTTGTCACTGCCAACGGCAGCCTTATTTTTTAAAACTTCATTAAAACACACAAACAGCAGTGCCAGCTAGAGCTAGATTAACAAGTCAAACGCAATAAAGATATTGTTATGCTCTGCTGAATGACTTAGCGAAAAATTGAAGATTATATAGCAAGCTAAAAAAATTCCACAAACTGTACTTTCCGACAAAACAGAAGGAGTAAGTGCCTCACCAGCCATGAACCGCACCGCATGTCACTGCCTGGCAACCAGTACAGGGTCTACAAAGTAAGTACTGTACATTCAACAGTATTTCACATGGCAATAAAGGTTGCCACATTCAGACTGACATTCAAAACCACCACAACCATCACATATCACCAAAAGGTCAGTTCTTCAGAAATATATATTTTTTCCAATAAACCTCCATTTCTAGGTTTATATAATATGACTCGTGGGACGCTCTTGTTCTTCCTGTGAAGATAAGGTACCTGTTTCACCATTTAAGTGTCACAGCAAGTTAAAGCTTCCAAATGGAAACAAGACCTCAGACAAGTCTAGTCAAATAAACGGTTAGTGGCAGAGATTGGGTTGGGAGCAAGAAGGAACAGGAAGTGAGGCTGAAGCAACTCAAAAAAAGCACACTAAGACAGAGCTTAAGGGGAGTGGTGGATGGAAGGGAGGCTTATATGAGCTTGAGGCTGAGGTGTGGTTCTTGTTCTGTGACAAATGAAAAAATAGACTGCTCAAAATATATCTGATAGCATGTAACATCAGGCCACAAAATCATTTGTAATTTGCAGAAATTGAATTCACGTGTTTGTGAATTGTTGCAGATTGAGTAAAAAAATTGGACAGACCTATGAACGACAAAAGATTGAAGGAATGCTGAACTAAAAAGAAAAAAGCAATTCATTTTACGCATGAAAAGTTGTAATATTGCAGGAATGAAGTTGTATGATGACAAAAATCAATTTAGGAAAATAAAGTCAAAATATTATCAGAATGAGGTAAAGTTGATTGATTCAGTCGACCAAAATCTATTTTAATTAAAAAACACTTTACTTATTGTGTCAAATATTGAAATTCAATTAAAATGCAATCCATTGTGATTGATTAAACTACACAAAAATGCACAGCGAAGAAGTAGTGCGAAGTAATAACAATAAAATGGACACCAACAGGCTAAAGAGGCGTCTGTTAATGTAACGTGAATAGGTGGTATGTTAACATAACATAACAGTTATTCAGATAGCTGTAGCCTAAACAACATAACTGGTTTACTTGCAGCTTGTAATCTGCAGAGCAATTTTCTTTTTGTGGGCATTTTTGTTCCATAAGTTAATATTTACCAGGGATGAGCGAGTACACCACTATCTGTATCTGTATCTGTATCAGTTCACCCATCTAAATGATCTGTATCCCTATCTGTACTCGGAATGGACGAGGCAGAAACCGCAAGTGTGCGTGGTTTAACTGGAAATGGGTGGGGCTTCATTCGGTACATTGTTTTAAGTCTGAAATTGACATGGATTGATCAGAAATTGCTATTTTTATTGTTTATTATTCAGCTATATGTGTACGTGTATGTTTGTAAGTGATCTGTAACACTGTTATTTAATTATTTTTTTAATGATCTGTGGAGGAGCCACAGATCTCTATGTCTCTCAACTGGCCTGGGAACGCCTCGGGATCCGCCGGGAGGAGCTGGACGAAGTAGCTGGGGAGAGGGAAATCTGGGCTTCCCTGCTCAGGCTGCTGCCCCCGCCAGCCGACCTCGGATAAGCGGAAGAAGATGGATGGATGGATGGCATTGACAGGCTTTGTATAAATAGGTCGTGCTTCTCAAATAGTGGGGCTGGCCCCTCTTGGAGGGGGGGGGGCGTGGTTAGGTGTCGTCGAGGCCGTTGAGTAAACAACTTGTAAATTGCTTTAAGCTGCTGCAGATGTTGTCGCAGCTCATTTAATTAATGCATTTTCTAGGGCTCACTTCGAACGTCACAATAACATCTTTATTACTTGTGTTTGTGTGGTCTAAATAAACAGAAATACAAAGAAAAACATGGATACTCTTATCACTCACTAACGTAATCATTGCCCTTTAATAACACGGTTAAAGTGTGATTCAAAGGTTCTGCTCCAATTAAAGAGACTAGCGTTAGGCTAGTGTGGTATCGTTTAGGTTGATTTAAATTTTCAGTTCATTTTGAGCTGTTAATACATACAAATATATATCATTGTGTCCTGTCATTTATCTTTCTGTTCATAAAATACACTAAAAATGGGCATATTTCACACTTAGTTGCAAATGGTGATTAATCATGATTCATTTGAAAACTGTGAAAACTGTTTTGAATCGTTGACAGCCCTACCATTATCATTATTAGGTGATTGTATGCGGAATGCTGGTGCCAGCAACTCATACAGTGGTTTGTAAATATATAAATACATATTATCAGGTTCTCAATAGTATTTCGAGTCAGAGAGGTGGGAAAAAAATTCTGTCCCCGAGCATTATGACAGAAAATAATTGATAACCACTGGACTATACTAGTGAAGCCATCCTGCTGTACACTACAGTGTGTCATTACCTCATTTGTCCTGTGTGTTCTCCATCCTTCTAGTGCTGTTTTGTAGTGAGTGGGCGGTGTACAGTGTAGAGTGAGTGTCGGTTTTGGTGGGCAGTAAGACTGCTGATGCTTCAGTGTCTGTGGGCAGACTCACAACAGCCTCCTTATTGCTGCTGTTGAGAATGACGTAGCACAACATTTTCAGCACCTGCTTGAAGGAGAGGTTTTGTCACTCAACTATAGTGTTTACAGTGGTATACTGTACATGCCATCACTTGCAAACAGAACTCGAAGTGTGTAACTGTGTACTGTTCAAAACATAAAACAAACAAAATAACAACGATCAGTCGAATCCCAAATCTTTGGCTTCAGAAGCATACTCAAAATGAAAGTGGAAAAATAAGATTCAACCAGTGTTGCCAACTTGCCGGCTTTGTCGCTAAATCTGGAAACATTCCAAACCCTCTTGGAGACATATTTTCTCAAAAGCAACTAGCGACAAATCTAGTGATTTTTTTCTCGAGAGTTTTCTGGTATTTGGAGACTTAAAAGTGAAAGCACGTATTGGTCAGCAGTTTTTGTTCTCACTGAACAGCAGGTCCTCCCCACCCCAAAGCAGTGACAAGCTGTCTGTGAACAGTCTGCTGCACGCTGAGAGCATAGTGGAGCTCAATGCATCCATGAATTCCGCATGTGCGAGGTGCGATGACGCCGGGGTGGATTTCGCCCTGTTTTACAGAGTGGGATCTAAAACGTAAATGCTTTTCAATCTTCATTAAATTAGGCTACCACTTATTACACTCAACCCTCATTTGGACACAGCCACTCACTTGTCCGTGTGTTAGAACATGCGATGGAAGAACGATGTGTGAAAAATTAAACAAGTAGTCCTAACTGCAAGATATAAGGTGGAGGCTAGAGGCGAGTCTGGATGTAATTATTATGCTGGCTAAACGTTGAGAGGGGCTCGCCGAGATAAAATATTAAAATGATTTTATTTTGCTGAAGTGATGGCCAATTTTAAATTAACATAGCTACTTTTCTTACTGAGAAGTTGGCAACTGGATTCAAGATGGCATGCTGTTGATGAAGCAATCTATGGTCTCCTGGGACATCAGACTTCCATAATGATTGCTATCAAATCTGTGGTACAGCCACCAACAGTCAAGCCTACCCAGTCTGTGGTGGTTGCCGTTTGTTTGTACTTCTTTCCTGAACATCGTCACCCCAGTCTGTCCCTTCAGGTGAATCGTGGTGTATGAGGCACATCATTCTAATTTTGTTCCATCCATTTCCTACCACTTATCCTATCCAAGCTAACAGCGTCACTGAGTGGGAACTGAATCCAGGCTGCCTGCACAGGAGTCAATGAACTACTAGATTATCAATGACTCCTCCAAGAGCTACAGCCTTAGTTTAGAATGAACATACTAAAAAGAAATTACAGTAGGGAACATGTTGATTACAGTGGCACAATTGGACACGGTCTGGCAGCCTTTTGTAAATATTTTGTCTTTGAGAGGTAATTGCTCGAGTTCCTTGTTTTACCAATTTGCTCCATGCTCCACAACATATTTTATAAAAATAAAAAAAAAAAAATCAAGAAAGTCCAAAAACCTTCTAAATGTCTAAAAACCAAAAAAAGCTGATGCTCCAAGGGAGGCTTTGACCTAGTTGGAAATTGTTTAATGTTCTGGTTTGTGTTTTAAGCTTTATCTTTTTCCACAGATGCTTTCATCCAGTTTAAAGGAATGAGGAAACACAATTGAGAGCGTTTGCAAAACAAAGAACATTTAGCACAAATACACTACTTTGAAGCTCATCGGGGAAGTCGATATTTATTTTTCTTCGTCATGATGCGCACCTTGGGCTAAAAGTTACCATACACAAGATTTAAGATGATTACATTGCTGGATACAACACACTGACATGAATAGATTTCCTTTTAAATCTCAAATGTATCCACTGGCCTCTCAGAGGTGATATACTGTACAGGATGTCCACTAGGGTGAAGGTTGATGACGGCAATTCTTGAAAGATCTGAAAATGAAATGCAGACAGCTTTCCATCACTTCTTCCAACTTGATGGACATGAAGGAATGGAAAAAAGTTTATGAACGCCACAAGACTCTCTACGGCAACAATGTTTATGACATGTTAAAACACTTTTCCCTCAGGCTGCTTTCCCACTGCTAACAGAAAGTAATGCAGTATAATGAACACATTTCCCACAGCGTACAACAATGTCAAAACAACAAATACCTTCTGGTTACAATATTGTCCAATATAAAATGAAAACTTGGAAAAACAAGTTAAAGTTAAAAGAAATACAAACAAAACAATGTCAGTGGCCTAAAATATGTTGACTTCAGTCTTCCTGGTATGCTTTTCCATAGCCTGCTAGATGCAAAAATACATACAATTTGCTTAACTATGCATATTTTTGACTAACAGACCATATTCAACCACGAAACAGCATAACTTATTCATTAATATGTTTGAAAAACTGTGATAGAGTGAAGCCACAAAATTCGAACCGCAATGTGGGGAGTAGTGAAGTGTGAATCGATACTGAAATAGATATATATAAATACATCCCGACGTACGCGCTCCTACGTGCTGGATACGTGCAAAAATAGGGAAAATCACAAGAGACACGCACATTGATTTTCAAACCCAAAGCTTGTAGGAAGAAAATTGGGATGCAAGTTATTTTCTGCGTGCATGCAGGAAAACCTTGCACGCAGCCAGGTTGCAAGAGCAAGGCAGAGGAGGACTGCGTGTGTCGCAAGTTTAAAAGTGCATTGTGTACATTGCCCGGCCATGGCAGCGACTCCTCCCGCGGCGGGTGACTCCTCTAGCTGTACAATCTGATTCTCCCGACCTCTGTGGACGCACGGCGGCTGCTCACATAGCGTATCCGACATTAATGCGCCTTGCTCGGCCACGGCGGGGGGTTCACCTGGCCAACACTCTGGTTCCCCCAACCTCCGTGGACGCATTGACGGCTGCTCACATAGCGTATCAAACATTAATGCACCTTACCCGGCCACGGCGGGCGGCTCTTCCCGCTGTACACTCTGGTTCTCCCTGTCACAATAACCATAGGTGCTGTAGGAAGCCAGTACACCCATCTTGCAATCGAAGTGAGTGAGCTTCACAAGCCTCGTATGATGTCCACACACGGTACATCCCCAGTGAGTGAAGCATAGCCTAATCTTATAACCTTACATGAAGCACACCTAGCATGCACGAGTTACACGCCACACTCATGATCTAAAAGCTACCAACGGAGGGCAAGCGGGAAGCACGTGGGTGTCATGACTCACTTACTCCATAAGCACGACACACTTGCAACCTCTCTGATACCCTACTTCTTCTACGTACATGCTGGCAACGAATTTCCCAAAAATTGTGGAGCCCCTTGCGTGCGGTAACACGTACGTCGGGATGTAACTCCCGCTTTAGACTAAACACAGTGTTGCATATTCCATAGCTTACTGCTAATTCTGTATGCAACAATCTGTCTCTGTGGGATTTATTATTACTCTAGCATTATCTGAGAACCACTTACTGACGAAATGTTTGGTAACAAAAGTCTCACGAGTATCCTGGCTGGGATGTAACCTGAGTGGTGAACAACTGATGAGGCTTGGCCTGGTATGTTCCAAAAAAGATGTAAATTTCCAACCCCCAAAGATGAAAAGGGAATTGGAAATCCTATTCGATGTATTGCTACATTGCTTACTCAAAACATGTTTTGTCTCACTCCCATTTCTTCTTTTTGCATTTTGAAGCTCTACTCAGAACCTCCTTAAGACCCAACAGTGCAAAATGTAAATTCTTGTAATGTTTCAGCTGGTCTTAAATTTTTGATCATGAGTGTATATCCTCTCTCTGTGAAGTTATTTTGCATAATATAAAAAAGAGAACAAGGCTGGATACTCACTAGTCAAATTCTAAACCCACACAAAGTGTATACACCGACAAAAGGTGTTAAAAAAATGCTTTTTCTACTCAAGGACACGTAGGTAGTGTGCCTGTGCTTCGCCTTTGAGCAGCTCCCTCTAAATGGTCGTGGAACTTGTCAAAATCACAAAAGGGAAACATTTTCTGATCTTAGATAGCGCTTGTCAAAATATACTCTTCGTACGGAGGCTTGAGTTGAGAGGTCTTGCACTGAATAATCAGTGACTGTCGTGAGAAAGCACTTCAAGGATCAGAAGAAATACAGCGAAGCATATCAACTTTAATAAAAAAAAAATAACTTTTAACTTCATTTTCAAGGACACTAACATGTAACAATGCTGGTCGTGCCTCTGTCGAGTCTTTCTGATGCTGACCCTGAATTTGGACACAACTACTGTATGTTTGTGGACCTATCCTGAGTAAATACTCATATGCTCATACTCAGAGTCACAGGTGCAGTAGATACTTGGTCGGTGAAATGTAAAAATGACCATCTGTGTTACTACTTTCATGGTTATTTTAAATGATGTTTCTTATGATATCAAATGGTATCAAGTTAACAATGAATTGTGTCCAATTTGCGGATTTCAAGAACCACTGTCATCTATTGCTCAGTAACTAGTTTATGTTTGTGATTGAAAGAAAAGAAGTGTGTTTTAATTTGTGATGGGTAAAGGATGGGAAACGGGTTGAAATATGAATGATTGTGTTTTGAATAAAAAATGATCATTGAAAAGGATGTGAGTTTTTGCTACCAGGGGCTCCTACCTCGGATCTGTTCATTATCTTTGGTTGGCTGTCAAGCACGCTCTCTCAGTCTTTAAGGCCTCCTAGAGCCTCTAACACATCTCACAGCTAATTACCAGCACTATCATCTCATCTTCAAAAGAGAAGTGATGGAGGAAAAATAACTTGAGAGGGGAAATTGCCAGATAAGCACCTGGGGAAACAATGAGTAAAAAATAAAAAGCAGCATTGGGAGTGAGAACCAGATTGGAGCCGAGTCAAGCAGTAATTCAAACAAAGGAAAACAACCAAACATAGGGATTCTGTGGAACAGGCTAAGTATGTCAGCGACAAAGAACTGCTCATGATTTGACAATGGATGTTGTCTACTATTTGTCGTGCCACCCACCCTTTTTCTGCTTGGGTGTTTTAAGACTGTGTATCCCTAGATCACATGTGTCAAACTCGTGTCCTGGAGGGCCGAGACGCTGCAGGTTTTCTCTCCAACCAGTTTCTTCAGCAGGTGATTTAATTGATGAGCTCCTTCCCTCAAACTGAAGGTGTTGATCATTAAAATCACCTGCTTTAGTGACTGGCTGGAAAGAAAACCTGCAGTGTCTCGGCCCTCCATGGCACGAGTTTGAAACCCCTGTCCTAGATTCATGTGGATGTCCAATAATATCGGCCAATATTGGCATTAAAATGAGACATTGGTATCGGTTTTCCTGCAGATGATAATAATGATTCATGTGTAGGGGGTGCACTGCATGATAGAAACAGTAACAACAACGTAAACCACCGTCTTTTACCTCAGTCAATATCACAGTCTTGATTACAGTATGTTTGTCAACAGTTTTTAAGATATAAACATTAAAGACTGAATGTTTTGTATTACTGTCACCACCTCTGCCACCTGTTCATTCTTACTTCTAGAGCAGGTTAAGTTAAGTGGCTGGTGTTGACATAGTAGGTGATTTACCTGATATATAATTTATATGTATACAGTAAATGTATATGTATACTAAACACGTTTTTTAACATTATTAGAGCCCTCTAGACATAAAATAAAACCCCTACAGTCACCATTACATTCGCATTACCCAATATAGTTGACATAATCAGTGAAAATAAGACATTAGAAATAAAACTTTGTTTGTGTCACAGTCAATGTGTTCCGGGAAGGGTGGAGGACAGGCAGTGACGTTGGGGGCTCAAATTTGAGTTTAATGCATGGGTTACAGCCACAACAGTAGCCTGTGTTATTTTGATTGTTTTTATTATGTGTTTTGGTTGATTATGTTATTTTTATGGTGCCGGTTGTGAGATAATGCCAACTTTCAATAAAAGCCTGTTGTTCCGGCAATCAGGACTGCTGCTTGCCTCACCTAAAATTAAAGTAACATTACTGACACCTAGTGACCAGTGTGGAATACTACAGTCACAATTTTAATGCGTCTTCTTAATGCCTTATATTTGTATTTTGGTTCATTTAGACATCTAATGCTTGAAAATACTTAATTTAGGCAAAAAATACTGTTTGATTACATATGCATTCTTTTCAGATATACCGTGATAGAATGAAGCTGCGAAACTTGAGCTGCGATGTGGCGAGGGACGAATGTATACTTTAAATATAACCTTATTCACACTTGTAAACTTTGTTTAATGAGCAAAATCGCCCATGGTCTTCTTATGCCCCCTCTTAAATCTCTACACGCATCATTTTAGGTGGCCCATATCCAAATGTGCATGTTACGTGAGGACTAGAGCTGGACCCCAGGTGCAAAGGCAGGAGGCAGGTGTGCAGGTAAGTGAGTCTTTTAATGCAGTCTTAAGGGAGTAACAACAAAAAGCGATGGTGTGTGGATGAATGCAACAAAGCACCATAGATGACAAGGCTAGGTTAGAGCAGTAGAGGTAGCCAAACTGGAGTGTCGGGAACACTGAACGCACCCTCTGGGAGACACTGGGAAAGGCTTAGTCCTCAGGAGGAGGGAATAAGTTAAGCACGTGAAGAATGACTACGGCGGCTGAAGTCCAAAGAGCTAGAAAAGAGATATCCATACATGTGGGGCAAACCAAGAGGAATAATCCAGTGTCTCCCAGGTGCAGTCCATCAGCTTAAGAGGGGTTGGTGCTCATCAGGTGCAGGTGCGCCCGTAGTCCCGCCTCCAGCTGGAGAAAGGGCTCCTGCAAACGAGAGAACACACCCAGAAAAAGGCAGGGAAGTACAGAGGGCAAGGACAGGAAGTGAACCATGACAGTGCAATCCCTTTTGAGAGTTGAGTCATTCCGAGAGTTAACCAAAAGTAGATGAATGCTCCAGAGGAATGTGAATTTAATCATTTTTATGTGGTTGACGCATGGAAAATCTATCCTTTTCTGTCAGCCTGTTATTCACTACATGGCTCTCTTACCGACTCCATCAAATTTAAGATGGTAGAACTTCCAATATGAGACATGCAGCGTAATGGGAGATGATGAATACATAAACTTTATTTTATATAAGAAAAGAGAAGATCAGAAAATCTGCCTATCCCGTTATGGAGTGGGAACTTGTTTCCAAGGGAACCATGCCCATTGTGATGACGTCTCTTCTTGCGTATGGGGAAGGTTCTCACCTCCGCGTATGGACTGTGTAAAAGAACACACTATTAGAATGAATTTCTGGCTCTGTTTTTATCAGTTACCTCAATTGAAAGCAGTAGATGAATACCCCAAGTGCCATTGAATAGAATAATCACTGATTTAAAAAAAAGGGTAACAATTTGCATTTCAAAACCGCTTTAAAAGACTTCCAAAGTCATGTCTCTGATACAGCTTGTTTTCTCTGTGTTGGACTATTTTTACCTCTTGAATATAGGTCATTGTATAATATCTGGACTGAATTCAAGGTGGAGCCTTTTTGTCAGAATGAAAGACAGAAAATAGCAGAAACAGATATAGTGCAAAAAACACACTTCTGAGGAAAAAGTGACCAGCTACAGTTGACATAAACAGGAATTGATCATGTTCGGTCGTCCCTCACCACTTTGCGGTTTAAATTTCGTGGCTTCACTCTATCACAGGTTTTCAAAACTATATTAATGAATAAATCATGGTGTTTCGTTGTTGAATACGACCTGTTATTTGCGTAACGAAGCAAATTTTACCTATTTTTACCTAAATTAAGCATATTCAAGCATAAAAAGGCCTAAATGAATTAAATTACAAATATAAGGCATTCAGAAGACCCATTCAAATATGCTGTGAATGATGTGTAGTATTCTACACTGGTCAGTAGGTGTTGGTAATGTTACTGTAACGTTTAGTGTAAAACACACACATCGGACTTGATCGCCGCAACAACAGGCTTTTATTGCAGGTTTGAATTATCTCACAACAGTCACAATAATCCCAAATAAAAATCTCCAATGAAAACAGGGGCTAAAACTCAACTCCGAGCCCCTGACGTCACTTCCTGTCCGCCCGCCACTCAGCTCTCCTAGGTAACACATTTATAGCAACACATACGAGCATGTGTAACGGATGCAAGCCTGTGAGGCTGCGCAAGTGTACGTTGGTAAACCTCACTCCCTCTGCGCTGAACACGCGGGTTGACAGTCCTGGCTTTTGGCCGTGTGCTCGGCGCTCTCGTCTCCCATTGCGAAGGTCCTGTGTTCGAGCCCCGGAGCAGACAGTGTGAAGCAGGGCGGGTTACACATGGGTTTTAAATGGCATATTTTCTATTATTATGTTTACTATACTGGGTAATATGAGTGTAAAAGTCAATAAAGGGGCGTTATAATTGGGTGATAATAATGTTAAAAA
The DNA here is from genome assembly GCF_027744805.1 of Dunckerocampus dactyliophorus. Classification (NCBI taxonomy): domain Eukaryota; kingdom Metazoa; phylum Chordata; class Actinopteri; order Syngnathiformes; family Syngnathidae; genus Dunckerocampus; species Dunckerocampus dactyliophorus. Next base: position 11,152,490 of record NC_072825.1, read on the forward strand.
CCCTATTTAGAAGGTCGTAAACAGGTTTTCTAGCTAAGAATATATTTTATTTATAAATAAGAAATCCTACTTCTGTGTTATGTGTTATGCTTGACAGACGGTAGCATGCTATGTTTCAAGCGGTGGCTGTCTCTTATGTCCCTGCAGTCATCTTGTAGCCTGCGCATTACAATTGAGCAAATGTATTGTAAGCAAAGAATAACAGGACCACCAGTCCACAATTTTGCATGGCCATGAATGCTTTCGGGGTTCTATACTTGTATTATTCATGGTACTCCAAATAATACAGCAACAAAAAATGACACAGAATACAAAATGTAAAAATTGTTTGGGGAGAAATATTGAAATGTTTAGCAGTAAAAAGTAAAACTGCAGTTGAACATATAAATAATATGAAGATGTAAATGGGGGGTGACTGCAGAATATTTCTAGGAATCTTTTCTCTGCTGCTGTACAGTGACAGTTGCAGACAGACAAAGGGGAGGTCGGGCAGCACTGTCAGAGGAGCTCTGCACGAGCCAGATAAGATCCATATATAATCCTGCTTTTAACTCTGTACTGAGGCTTTCTAACAAAAAGCATGCTGCAGTCAGTTATTGGTCTGCTGTACACGGCTGCTACCTTAGCACTAGAAAGAAACACAACACAAACAGATTTGAACGCAAAACCTTCTCTTGTGAGAAAACAGTGGTAACAAATGCACCACCAATTTACAGCCTTTAGTGAATTTAAAAAACACTTTTTTGGACCATGGTAGAAAGCTGGAGTATCCCCAAGTAGGATGAACATGAAAATTCAAATCTGAGATGAAACTGGAGATTAGACAGGGTGTAGACGAGGGCATGATTCCCCCTCCCTCTCCTTACCCAGCTGGCTATCATTTATGACATGCAATAGGAACGATCAAATTAATTAATAATATGTCAAATGCAATATGTGCAAATGTGCTCGTGAGTGTGACGTAGACTAAGACACTGTGGATTATTTTGAGGTTTTCTATTGATGTATAGTATGAAAATTGCCAACAGATTAGATAGATTAGACAGATTAGATAGATTAGATAGCTAGATAAATAGATAGCTAGAAACATATCTGGCACAGTTACAGCATCCACACAAAAAAAAAGTTGACAAGCTGTGGCGAACTGTGACCTTTATGCTAATTTGCTATGGTCTGCAACAACATGGCATACAAAAAATAATCAGTAAAACAATGCAACTGAGGTTTAACAAATATAAAAATGATAAATGATGAAAACACAAGCACATAAATCAATAAGGAAATTAAGGAGGCTTACTACTGAGCTGAATGGACATATGAGCTCAAATAGCATAAGATTATGCACAAAACCAAAATGCACACGGGTTCTCAGCACAGAACACCATTAAAACTCATCTCTATGCATTCACGCAAAGCATTTTTGAACAAGGACGAGGTGAAAGGAAGAATACAAAATACACCTTTGTACCTTTGACACACGTCTCAATCTGCATCACACAGCACACAATTATGGTGCGTTAAAGTACCACCGAACAAAGTGGAACCCCAAGAAGACACTGTTAGTGAAGCATAAGGAACATAAACAAGCACGATTGTGGGCTTTCTAACATAGCCAGTGCATCCAGTACCCCAACTCATACTAAATTGGTCACCCAGCTGGAAAAGGCTTCAGCTCTCCACACCCTTGCACATGATTGGCTGTCGAATAGTTTCCTAATTATGCAAGGGGGCTTAGTAACAGCAGCAAATTGCTTCCAAACGTTACCAATGTGAGAACGTTAGAAATGTGGTGATTTCTGCATCATTGTTCCTTTGAATATACTGATACCTTCATTTTCAATGGGGTTCAAGCTGAAAGTAATTGACCAGAAGACAGCTGAATGAATCAACCAATCACTCCCAGAAAGGCTTTTCTGTGTAAATGTGAGCAGCCCATTAAAGTCGGTACAGGCAGACGTCCATCCAGCTCCAGACAGCATGTTGATAGCCACAGCAAAACAGTGACAGATGGTGACATTTTGAACTCAATAATTCTTTAGATCAGCCAACACACTGTGCAGACAACTTCACTATTGATCTCCTTTAATGAGCCTGTGTGTGTGTGCGCGTGTGTGTGTGTGTGTGTGTGTGCGCATGTGTGTGTGTACGGTAGGTGCAGAGGTGTGTCAAATCAATAAACTCAAGGACATAACCACATGTAATTTGGAATACACTTCAGTCAGTCTCCTGAAAGGGGGCCCCAAAACGTGACACAGCAAGCAAAATTTAAAGTTATTTTATCTTTAAAGACCAAAGCAATGTTTACTGAACATATATCATTCAATGAACGTACAGTAAAATGCTTTAAACTCACCTTAAAGTGCTCATTACACACAAAAAAAGTTTGACAAAATCAATAACAAAATGAAAGTACTCACTTAATAAAACAATGGTGTCATACTGCTGGCATAGTTAAACAACTATGAGACAAGGAGTGAAGTGAAGTGGTGATTTTGATACGCCCCCCCAGTGAGTTTTCTGAACCGACGCCATGTTGACTGTGACGTCACCAACAGAACACGTTCCAGGAACCAGATTCAAACACATGCATCGATGAACTCACAACAAAGCCAAGAAAGTGACATGTTCACATAACCCAATAACAACATTCACTGATTGTGTTGGGATGAGTATGATAAAACACACACAAAAAATGGCCACAAGTATGTTTTTTTGTCTGTCAATAAATTACGCTGACAGCTCTATGCACACTGCAAAGTAAAAGACCAGTGAGCAGTGAAAGATGCTTATTAAGCCCTGGCATGAAACCCTATACTATTATTCTGAGATTCCTACAATAGATCAAGTAAAAAAATATGGATTTACTTACTGAAACTGAGAGATCGACTGCAAGATAGGCTAGAAAGACGAGTGACAGCAATGCATGTTTTGCTGGCCTTTCACAATAAATGCGGGTGACACCAGCAACCAGGTGCAAACAAGCACAGGCATGAGCGCACGCGAAGAAAGTGACATATTCACAACAATAATAACATTCACTAAAATTGTGTTGTGAGGCAGGCAGTTATAGCTACAACAGATTACAGCACATTAGCCACCTAGCTAGAGCGTCAGTTAGGAATCTACACCGCATTAGCTACCAGCACTAGGCTGGCTACTATGGAGTATATTAGCAGGAGAAATGTGAATTGACTTACTGCCACCTTGGCACGCTTTTCCACGGTTGAACGTCTTGTGGGTTTTTTACTTTTTATTTCCATCTGCGAGGCAGTATGGAAACATTTGACCCAAAGTGTATTGATTAAAAAAATAGATCAGTAGAAATCCTGATAGTAACACGTATCATTGACACTAGACCATATTTCAGATTTTGAATCAGTGTCACTTTTGTTACTATCTGAATTTTTATGAAAAACCGGAGAAATACAGTAACTCAAAAATACAAAATGGTGATGCGCAAACGAGCTGAAATTGACATCGGATCCTGTTTTAAACGCAACAAGCACAAAGAAAACACTCAACACTGTTTGCCCTGTTTTTTCAACGTGTTTGCAGCATAGCTGTATTTAATTATAACTTTATTTGGTTATAACGGCAAATCACTGTTGTCTTTGCATCATGCCCCTCGATGTGACGGCACCCTCTTTCAGGAGAACGATACACACCTTGTCATGTTCTACCCCTCAATCACTACACTGACTCAGAAACCACTCATGCCACTAACAAATGCCAGTGGCTTAAAAAAATATTTCCAGCAGTATTCGGTCTTAAAAACAAAACTGACATTTGTAAATGACATAAGTGTATTGTATGATGCCTGGACATCACACATCAACATCTAATTTGCTTTCAGTTATGCAGACAATAAAACTACAGTATTTGAAACGATGAGATCATAATATGCTACAGTTAAATATGTTTAAACAGTAGCTGAAATTACACATATACATCAGGTTCCCAACTTACAAACACAATTGGTTCCAGACGACTGTTCGCAAGTCGATTTGTTCGTAAGTCGAACAAAAGGTAATATTACCAATGATATACAGTAGGTACTACATGTACATGTATACATATACAGTATATGCGTATGTATGTAAGTATGAGTTTGGATGCAGTAGTAATATTAAACGAGGATAATTAATGAAAAAAAAACAATAATAATAAAAATGATATAATAATACGTAATGATAAATGTTATTTACCTTTGAAGAGGAGTGGTCGAGCATACGTCGTTGTGGTGGAGGAGGAGGAGGCGTTATTGAAAAAAGGACAAATCGTCGTCGTTAGACTCTTCTAAAAGAGGTAGTGTTCTGTGGGTGGTGTAGAATTAAGCAGGCCTAGTAACTCTTTATAACTTTATTTACCAGCTCTGCTGGGTTGGATCATGCAGCTACAATTTAGCTTTCCACTCTCTCTCGTCTTCCTCTCCTGTTGGTCCCATTAGCAGTGTCACAGTGCCCTCTACTGGTCAAGTATGTAGCAGTATAAATATGGAGTTACTACAAGGCAAAATACATGAAAATATAGACCAGTCAGTTTGCGTTCGTATCTCCGAATGTTCGCAAGTCGGAGACCTAGTGTACTGAACAATTGCTTTTTGGTGTTATTGTGTCCATCATTTGCTGTAATTTGACCAATTTAAAGTCATTTCACAGTGTGAGCATTCGATCCACAGAATAACAAAAGACAACAATCACTGATTTTACTAATCAATTCATTCAGTTCAATTTTATTTACACACCTTAGTGTCTATTTGGCACTGCTAACTGTGTGTTATGTTTTTAAAAATTAAGGTGATTTAGGAACTATCAAAAGGAGTGAAGATTAGCGCATCATTGTTAGTTTGCTGATTTTTCCTTGTTTTATAAGAGCAATGGCACTGACCTAGATTTGGCAACAGCTAGTGACTGAGTGGGATTTCAGGCAAAGCAATCCCCAGTTAGCCCTTAAAGTATCAGCACAGAGACTCAGTTTCCTGAGGAGCCTTGCCTCTCACAAATGTTTATTATCTATACGTTTTCCAGGTCTGTCATTATCAAGAATCTTCAGGTAAGCAACTGACATACTGTATGCTGTTTGCCAAGCTCACCGTCCCTCTACTTTGATGCTGCTGCAAGATTTTTACAAATCACAACTCGCGTACATGGATGGAGCCCAGGAAAAAAGACGCACCCATGTGTGTTATACTGCCGAACCAAATTAAATCAGCACCCGTAGTTGCAGTGACGTGTGGTGAGGTTCATGGCTGCTGAGGTACTGATTCCTTTGGATTTTTTAAAAATGTTAATATGGCTTTAGTTTGGTTAAAATTTTGTTTTCAAATACTGCTTTAGTCCCATTAATTTACTTTGTTATTAACTGAAAATAACAGTTTATCTTTATATGAAGTCCATGGCCCCTATCCTTCTCTAGGAAAAGTTGTGATACTTTGTATCACCTTCTGATGATATTAGAACAAATGGACACATTTGAATATTTATTTGATCAATATTATCATTATTATAAATAATTTTTAGGCTCTGCCTCCCTTGACCGCACGTCATTCCGTAGTTTTCCGTAAGATTTAAATACACATTGAAATGCATATTTCTTATGACACCAGCCAAAAAGCTGTGTTTACCTGCCCATACACAAATGCTGAAGCAGGAGTTTTTTTTTTTTTTTTAAATCTTCACCCTGGCTGGAGTCTTCCAAAAGCTCAGTTTTTATGGACAAAAATCTACAACAAAAAATAAAAATACCTTAAAAATTTGCATCGTGTTTGTGTGACTAAGCCTTAAAGAGGTATTGCCACAGATTTGGTGTGGTGTCATGGTAGGTGGACCTCAATGCAGGGAAGCAAGGAGAGGCAAATGTAATATACAGGTCCACAAAAACAATGGGGCACTGGGGAAACCCAGTATCAAGAATACTAAATTAAAAGGCAAGTCCAAAACACACACAAAACTACTAGCAAGGAAACTACGACTAGAAAGGGCCAGACTTGCCACATGAAACGAATGATGACCTGAAAGGTCAAGGACTGAGAGGAAAATGTCATAATGAGCACATGGAAGACAAACACATCAGGAACCAGAACACACACACAAAAACAGACCGGGGCAGTTAACTGTAACTCACATGTTTTTCCATTGGTGCTGCAGCACTGGAAAATACATTTTTTTTAAATTTACTAATGCCTGTAATTCCCAGTCTCCTTGATTATAGTCATTATGAACATGGGGCAGTAATCATTCTGTTATTCAATGTGTTGAGAGGCGGTTACCCAAGGCCAGAAAACAAAGACTCGAACAAACTAGTATGCAGTATATTGGGTACTGTGACTAAAGGTAATTACATTGAATCCTGGTCCCAAAGACTGATCAGTGATGATATCGCTTGTTGTAAGAAGTTTGACCTTTGTTTGTACAGGACATCGGAAAATGCTGCTCTGGATGAAAATACATTTCCTGTGTCCACAGACAAAAAAAACTCTTAAAGGGAAACAGAATTCTGCCCATCATTCACAATCCTTACGTGAAACATGACTACACATTCCCTTTTCTGAGTGCTCTAAAGAGAGAAAAATAGCTAGCATGGGGGAGCTAACAATGCACATAACGAGACACGCCTAGTTCAACTATAAAGCCCTAAAAAAAAAACTTCCAAAAAAATGCCAACATTGTTGTATTGACGTAACTGACCTGTATACAAGTATAAACCAAGCTGCCAAGCACCAACCAAGCATTTTTCATTTTACTTTGTGGCGGCATAAGCCAAAGAAGAACCTTATACGATTTGTGTGCGTCCAAATAAAATATATCCTGTGCACATTACTCCTTTTCCACAAAAATGTTTATTTCAGTATTTTGGGGGTGGGGGGTTTTCAGAGTGCAGCTGAACACAAGAGATTCAAGAGTTTTTTATTTTCATAGATCGATTTTCGCCCATTTTTTTTCAATGCCAGCACTGTCGCGATTTCGCATTTTTCCAATTTGCTGAAACGACACTTTTCCGGCCCGGGAGGTGGGCCAAACCCCCCAAATATTCATCGGGGGTCCCGGCAACACTCAAAGATGGCAAAAAACCCAACTTTTCCGAGGGGGTCAATTTTCGCCCAATTTTCACTCTCGCGATTTCACATTTTTTGAAGTTGCTGAAACTACACTTTTCCGGCCCGAGAGGTGGGCCAAACCCCCCAAACATTCATCGGGGGTCCCGGCAGGACTCAAAGATGGCAAAAAACCCAATTTTTTTTAGAGGGGTCGAAAATCGACCCCTCTGCCGATTCCCCCCCCCCCCCCGTTGCGAAATCGCATTTTTTTCAAGTTGCTGAAACGTCACTTTTCCGGCCTGGGAGGTGGGCCAAACCCCCCAAATATTCATCAGTGCGATTTTACTGTCGCGAAATTGCATTTTTTCAAGTTGCTGAAACGGCACTTTTTGGCTTGGGAGGTGGGGCAAACCCCCCAAACATTCATCGGGGGTCCCGGCAGGCCTCAAAGATGGCAAAAAAAACAACTTTTCCGAGGGGTCGATTATCGCCGGTTTTTCTCTTTCTTTAACTTCAGGTTCAGCTTTATCGTGATTTGGTGACGACTTGGACCCCACATGCAGAGGTGGAGTCATTAAAATAAAATGCTCTAGTAGAGCAGAATGTTCAAAAGCACAAAAAGTGTCGACAAAATATTAAACAAGTCCAATGCACGCACAAAGTGTCAAGTTCTCGGTGTGGTTAGGACCCCAGATGCAGAGGCTGAGAGTTTGTGTGGTGATACAGGACTTTTAATAACAAAAATGCAAGAGAGAGTAGTTCCAAAAACAGAACGCGATGGTGTCGTGGCAAAAACAGAGACAAAAAGGCAAATGAAAGTTACACCATGAAGAAAAGTACAAACTCAGGAGTTAGCTGGACGGCAGGGAGGCGGCAGGTCCAAATTGGCTTGGAACAAGGAGTGGTAGCAGAAGCACTCGGGAGTGTAGCCAGCAGAGGCGAAACAATAAACCAGCGGCTGCCAGCTGTGGGTAGTCGGCTTAAATGAGTATCGAGTAATTAGCAACAGGTGTGCCCAGCGTCCCCGCCTCCAGCCCGCTTAAGGCGTAACTGCAACAAAAAAGAGAAACAAGCCAGAAGAAGGCAGGTACCAAAGCAGTGACAACCACAACAAACGATAGTCACTAGCAATTGTGACACAAAGATATGATCCCCAAAGGCGACGGTGGGGAAAAACAAAGACAAGGCACTGTGCACAAAAGGCTAACAGAAAAAATATAAACTGGTAGTGGACGAGATGCAGACAAGCACACAACGCAGTGCAGGAACCACACCGTCTTAAGGCACAGAACACAAAACACAGAGTGTAGGTGGGAACAGAACAACAAATCTCAAATTGTGGATATGACAGGATTATTTTTCCATTGTTTGCATCCAGAGTATTATTTTATTCTTTACAGATGGAAGACGTGTACAACACCGACTTAGTGTGATAGCGCATTCATCTTTATATAGCCTTTGCCATTATTTTGTCTGAGACCTGAAGGAAAGGACGAGTCCTTGGATGAGTGTTTACCATATCAGCACTGACAAAATGTCATTTAGTCCACAGCCACTTGCCATTTTCTCTACTGTTTAAAGCCTTGTGGCACCACCAGACAGGAGCAAATAGATTCTTGCCTCCGGATAAAGGAAAACCTAATTCTTGGCTGACTGATGGAATAAAGGTTTGTTCTGGCATTCAAAGTAGGATTGTGGGATTTCTGAGGAAATATCACCCATCCATCGTTATCTCCACAACTGTGAGAAGCTTAATTAATTGTGACCTTGGTGTATCTGAGAGGGAACAGCATTTTTGAATTTGAAAACCACCCATGAAAAAGTAATGAGGTCTTCCTGCTAATCAATCTATGTCATGTTATTCGAAAGAGATAACAAGGGGACTCCCTTTCTGCAAGGAATACTGTTGTGACTTTCCACAAACAATTAATTTAAAATGAAATCTGTTTTCTGTGCTTGTACTTTGTTTGTGTGTGAATACAGTAATTAAACAAACCCTGGCTCTTTTTAACAAAGGTGTTGTTCCTTACAGTTTGTTGAAGTCGTCTGAAACACCATCTCCTTACAGCACATCTCCTGGAACTTTTTGGACGTCTTTATACAACTTCTATTGTCTGTGTTACATCTCAGCTGGTAAATATTCTACCATAGAAAAAAGTTCTATGAAAGTATGGAACCCGGAAGATGTCATGTTGTTCTGCACACGTCACATACACACACGTGCAATCGAGGTGCTGCTTTTTGGATATGATACTTTCCCTGAACCTGATGAGATGTTTACAAGGATCTTCTAGGTGAAATGGAAATTCTATGGTTGTAATTGTGACATTATCTTTAATTGCATCCTGTAAAACAATTTGCAGTGGAAGTCATTATAGACGTGCTGCTTGCAAAATATTAATATATTATATTCACACAAGTTCTGCTACACAACTAATACACAGTAAGTAGAGGAACTTTGGAAATCCAATAACGATCGTTACCTTTCATGTCTGCGGCCATCACATGCGTTAATTAGTTTGCAAAATGCCTTGAATGCCTTCTGTTTTGCTTATAACACACACCAGCTGCGAAGCAAGAAGCTAGGCTATAGCTATGAGGCCAAATTACGGCACATGAATAAAACATTATGAAAGGGATAGTTCGGATTATTTGACATGAAGTTGTACGGCATCCCCATCAGCAGTGTAGTATCAACAGTGACATACCCCCCTCCATTTGGTCCCGCGAGTCCAGTTCTGGTCGGATTTCCATGACGAGGAACGTAGTTCTGCGTAGTTGCTGGGTCATTTAAGTAAGGAGTTTGGCTTCTCAAAACAATATGCGTTCAAAAGAGTAATAGATTTGCATCATACAAATGCCCCCTCAAAAAAAATCGGACCTCACAAATCGCTCAGCATTATATTTGTCTCCCACCGTGTCCCTGCACACCTTCGGACAATTTAGAGTCGCCAATTAATTAACATGCATGTTTTTGGAATATGGGAGGTAACCAGAGTACCCGGAGAAAACCCACGCACGCACGGGGAGAACATTCAAACACAGCGATGCCCAACAGAGAGTCAAACCCAGATCTTCCTGATCTCCTGACTGTGTGGCCAAAATGCATTAATTATATTTGTCAAAGTTAATAGGTCGTTAAAATTGAACTTTATCTGGTAAACACTAAACTGTGCTTATAACTAGTAAGGACTCGAAAATTTCAAGCCTTTGACTTTGGAAACGACTCGACCTGCCTTGTCCTGATTTGAGACTTGACTTGGATTTGCACATCAGATTTGACTTGAAACTTGGGATTAAAGACTTCCCACCCCTGGTGCTAGTACACTACAATCTGGAGTCTTGATCTTGGTGTTTTTGCTTGAGTGGAGCTGACATGGTACCCACACAAGGAGTGTGAAGTATGAACATTTAATAATATTACATAACATCCAATTTCATCCTTTTCCTTTATTGCTCACCCTGCCTCCGCCGGTGAGTGTATTGTGGTTCCAAATGTCACAGAGGAGTTCATAACAATAGCAGGCATGGATTTGTCTCAATCTGTAATATTATTATATTACACAATTTTTTTTAAATAAAGTCTGAAATTTGACAATGTTGACCTTCAACCTGATTTAAAATGATAAAGTGCACGACGAGGACACTCTCCAATCTCACATTATGGGATATTTGGCCCACAGGAAAGCATGATGATATGAAACAGGACATTTTCTATGTTCATGTTTTTAACTCCCATCCATCTTTCACACACACTTTCATCTGAAAGTATCCATATATACTGTACTTATGAATGTGGCCAAATTATTGTTTCGTATTTAGTAATCAGGTTTTGTTCAGTTCTTGTCTTCTGATATTTGCCTACACAACAAACAATAACTCAGTTTGTTGCTATAATTAGTTTAATTTAGATGCTGTTGCCCTGGGAGTGGCTAACGCAAACTGCACTGTACAAGTCAAACACCACAGGGATTCATGAAATAAACTGCAGATGTCATGTTGCAACACAGTAATTACAACAAATTAGGCAATTACCACCATAGCCTGATACTGCGGGATGAGTGTAACCTTTCATACTGAGGAAGTTTATTATCCAGGAAAATAGATGATAAGGAGATCCCACCTGAGATGTTTTCCACACGGCACAGTGGAAGGTGTGCCATCATGATCTGGGCTGCTTTTTCCTTCAAAGGAACAATGGAACTTCAGGTTGTGCACAGGCGTCAAACGGCAACTGGTGAAGATGTTGCAGGGGGCATCCCTCATGACTGAAGGCCCTCCTCTGTGTGGAAATGACAGGACAACAGGACAACAGGACAACGCTGCAGTTCATAATGACCGCCTGACAAAGGACTTCTTCCAGAGGAATAGCATCACTCTTTTGGACCATCCTCCTCTTCTCCTGACCTAATTCCAATTGAGAACATTTGGGGATGGATGCCAAGGGAAGTTTACAAAAATGGACGTCAGTTGCAGACAGTGGATGCCTTCCATGAAGCCATCTTCACCACCTGGAGCAACATTCCCACTAGCCTCCTGGAAACACTGGCATCAAGCATGCCCAAACCAATTTTTCAGGTGATTAACAATTATGGTGCTGTGCTTTTTGAATATTTTATTTCTATTTTAGAGAGGATTTTGTGTCTTTTTAGCTCAAACTTTTGATCAGCTGATTTTTGAATATATATACTGTATAGTATATTATATATACAGTATATTATATAGTGTCATATATATATGACACTCATGCAGTAGGTTCTCAGTTAGATAGATGGAATCTGATATGTTTGGGCGCTGTGCTTTCACATTGTCAGTACAGTCACCCCTCGTTTATCACTGTTAATTGGTTCCAGACCCGACCGTGAATTTTTGTTAAGTAGCATTCTTTCTTTGTAAATGAAATATTTTTGTAGTTAGAGCATAGCAAACCTGTTCACAACCTTCTAAATACGGTTTTTAACATTATTAGAGCACTCTAGGTATGAAATAACCCTCACACAGTCACCTTTACTCTTCACTTGTATTACCCCATATAGTAGACATAAATAAAACTCGTGCTCATGTGTGTTGCTGTAAATGTGTTACTATAAATGGGAACAGAGTGGTGGGCGGACCCGTAAGTGATGTTGGATGTTCAGAGGTGAGTTTTAGGTTGGCGTGGGTTACGACCGCAACAGTAGCCTGTGTTTTTGAGTTATTGTGCCTCTTGTGAGATAATAAACCTGCAAAAAAAAAAACCTGTCATCCCGACAATCAAGTCTGGTGTGAGTGTGTCTCACTAAACATTACAGTGACATTACTGACACCTAGTGATCAGTGTAGAATACTACATGTCATTCACAGCATCTTTCAAGGCGTCTTCGGAATGCCTTATATTTGTATATTTACTTCATTTAGCTATTTTTATGCTTGAGCATGCTTACTTTAGGCAATAATGAAATCAAATATGCTTCAATATGCAGTTTTTTCTAATAGTAGGCAGTATTCAAACACAAAACAGAATGACTTATTAATTAATGCATTTTTAAAACCTCTGATGGAGTGAAGCCGTGAAATTCGAAGCGTGAAGTGGTGAGAGATGTGTGTACCGTCATATTTGGATCAGTATTCCTACCACACACTTCAAGACACTGTAGAGCCACGTCCTTGCATCAATTCATCATCACCTTTAATAGAAAACTCAACAACCTCCTGTTAATGCATACAATTTATTCCGTCTCTAACATAAATTCTACATGTACATTTAATGCCTAAATATAACAGGAGGGGAGCTTCCCTCATAACTGTTGCCACTGTCAGAGGATAATAAGACAGACAAGTCAAAGGGGATGCAGGGAGGGACAGACGTCTCCATCTTCCTCCTCAGGAGTCCAGTGACCTACATTCACTTATATTTGCAAGAAAGTGAACCACGACAATACCAGTGGCACATTGTAGGAACCAAGCGATTCATCTTCTCAATTAAAAGTATTTTACAGGATGTCAAACCAGGTTTCTCATTAGGATTCTTTGAGCGGGAATACCATCCCTTGAGAAAGGACTGTGTTATAATTCCCTTATGATTTAAAATGATGATATTCACAGAACAGTGGCTATACTCTTGAAGCATATGGTATGAATTTAAAATCGATTGCTTGGTTAAATTCCAGCATACTTTTGCGACCCTAATGAGGATAAGCGGCATAGAAAATGAATGGATGGAGGCAGTGCGCTAGCATGAATTAACTTGAGACAAATGTGCACATTAGCACTCAATAAGTCATCAAAACTTACCTTTATGCTTTCCCACATAGTATCAGCATTTGACAACAAATATGAGGCGAGAGGAAAATGGTAAAAATACAGTAGTAGTCTATCTGTGGGGCATGAGATAAAGTTAGCACACGCACAATGGACGTTACGGATGTAACAGACAGAATCCGGCCACTTTTCAAAATAAAACATAAAAAAATGAAATAATGGAAATTATTTTTTCTGAGGATTACAAAGACAAGTGTGCCTTGTCTACAGTCAAGCAAGCAACGTGGAAAAAGTTCGGACACCCCTGTTAAATCTACTTGAATATTTTGCTGACCAAACTTTTAAGAGGAGCAAAATCCTGTATTGGAAGGACTTCTAGATAATGCAATGCAGTTCTACACCGTTCTGAACTACAAAGAAATAAATATATCATTCGTTTAATAATTAACTGGCATGGTCAATCAAATGTGTCTCATGCATCTCTTTTATTGGATGTCATTGCCAGCGGAGAAATATACAGAAGTACAACATTATTAAATGCTAGTAATCAACTAAAAAGGTTTTATTTAGAATCAGTAGTGCTGCAGAAAAGAAACAAACTGTCTTGTATTCTAAATGTCATTTGTGAGTGGTTGCTGTCGCTTACTTGTCAAAATGTTTTCCATACAATGGCAGTCACGATAACAAATGTTGCATTTCCAGCTTCCATGTACTACCTCAATCAAACTTGAGTCGGCATTCAGTGCGACAAAGTAAAAAACGCATTCATGTTCTCCTTGTTTAATTCACTTTGCATGATACACACACATCTGAAGTCATGGTGCTGCAAAACCACAATATCACATTTGACTGATGTTTACAATTTACTTCAGATACATTTGCTATAACAACAAGTAGAGATGGAGGACTACATATATAAGACTGAAAACAACCACATATCTTTTTCAATTTGTTTTTGTCAAATACTGTTTGTGCACAGTGGGTCGTTATACTCAAGCTCCACTATATTTGTTGTTATTTCCACTGAGAACTAACACAGGTTATTGCACGCAGCTACAGAGATGCAGGGAGGGTTGCAAAATTGAAGCAGTCTTCGAAGGTGAAAAACTGTCCATGGAAATTAAAAGGAATTTATGGGAATGAATGGAATACATGGGAATTTTAATTAATTAACTGCAGGTTAGTTTATAGAAAGTCTCACTACATATTGCTGTGCCATTTAATCTGCATACCCAATGCACTGCATATCAACCAAAAGAATACATCCGGTCAAGTACAGTAAGTCTCGGTCATAGTACAGTATGTTAGTAAGGTCAATAAAGAATTCAATGAGATTAATCAAAAGGTCATCGTTAAAATATCTGTCATCATGCATGTCTGCTTGTGACAAAACAGTGTGTATCTATGAGAGTGGTGATATTGTTAATGTACAGTGGTGTGAAATGTGTTTGCCCGCTTACTGATTTCTTATTTTTCTGCACATTTGTCACACTTAAATGTTCAATCATCAAACAAATTTAAATATTATTCAATGACAACACAACTGAACACAAAATGCAGTTTTTAAATGAAACTTTTTATTATAAAGGGAGAGAAAAATCCAAACCATTTGCGATAACTTGCAATGAGTTTTTTACAGCGCTGCTGAGGAATTTTGGCCCACTCATCTTTGCAGAATTGTTGTAATTCTGCCACACTGGAAGGTTTTCCAGCATGAACCGCCTTTTTAAGGTCATGTCATAGCATCTCAATAGGATTCAGGTCAGGACTTTTTGTATGTACTTTATTTATCCCACAGCGGGGAAATTAACTATTTGAGTAGGCCACTCCAAAGTCTTCATTTTGTGTTTCTTCAGCCATTCAAAGGTGGACTTGCTAGTGTGTTTTGGATAATTTTCCTGCTGCAGAGCCAAGTTTGTTTCAGCTTGAGGTCACAAACAGATGGCCGGTCATTCTCCTTCAGGATTTTTTGGTAGACAGCAGAATTCATGGGTCCATTTATCACAGCAAGTCTTCCAGGCCCTGAAGCAGCAAAACAACCCCACACCATCACACTACCACCACCATATTTTACTGTTGGTATATGTCCTTTTTCTTAAAAGCGGCATTACTTTTATGATAAATGTGAGACACACACCTTCCAAAACGTTCAACTTTTGTCTGGTCAGACCACAGAGTATTTTCCCAAAGGTCTTGGGGATCATAAATATGTTTTCTAGCAAAATTGAGATGAACCTTAATGTTCTTTTTGTTCAGCAGTGGTTTTTGTCTTGGAACTCTGCCATGCAGGCCGTTGTTGCGCAGTGTCTTTCTTATGGTGGAGTCATGAACACTGACCTGTGTGGGTGCAATCACTTTTTCACACAGGGTCATGTAGGTTTGGATTTTTTTACTCCCCTTAATAATAAAGGGTTTTATTTCAAAACTGCATTTTGTTGTGTTGTCATTGAGTAACAGTTTAATTTGTTTGATGATCTGAAACATTTAAGTGTGACAAACATGCAAAAAATAAGAAATCAAGAAGGGGACAAACACTTTTTCAATTTGACAATTTGATTAAAGGAGGGAAGTTTACTTCTTGACATCTCAGCTACGCAGGCAGGCTACCACATTATTTGGTATTAATCAAGTTTTGGTGTGTAACCCGGAAAATATCAGAAGGACAGCTGGCATTGGCTCTGGCCACCCGCATTACGGTAGAAAATTGATGGATGGATTAAATGCATAAGAAGGTTTCATATAATGAACGCTATTTTTAACACTGTGATTTCTGTAATGACTTATTTTTACATGTCAGTTAAAACATTTTTAAATAAATACATTGTATCGTGTTAAGAAATGTCTGAGAGCCAGATGAAGACATCAAAAGAGCCACATCTGGCTCCTGAGCTAATTGGTTCCTGACCCCTGGTGTAAATCTAAGCCAGCAGTGTCCAAAGTGCATCCTGGGGGCCATTTGCGGCATCGCACAGCTTGACTTTTATGGATCCCCAGGCAATATTCTATACAAAATTAAACATAAAACATTATGACTAGGCTCACATTGAAAAGTGCAAAAGTTGAACAAGATAGCACACTAACAATAATAACTGTTGATTTCTATTCAGCAGCTTAGCTTTTCATGACCTAAACTGGAGGGTTTTAGCGTGTTTTAAAAAAAGAATTTAAATAAAATTTTAAAAATGGAATACTAAAATGGCCCCCCATATCGTTTAAGTTTTCTGAATGTGGCCCCTGATGTGGACATTCGTGATCTAAGCTACTCGTGCACTGTCATTTGCATATTTTTCTGTTTTTTTGCATGATTTACATTATTATACATGATGTATTTTAGCTTATTTTATCTATGACTGTCACACCACCAGTTTCCGTATGATTGGGTTTTTGTTGAAAAATTTTGCCAAAATATTGCCTCGGTTTTCGTACGCTGCTTGTTTAACAGAGTAATCCATTAGCCCGGTATTGTATTGTTCCACAAAACCGAGTGCCCAAACAAATCGCCCTACGCGTTGCTGACTCACTGTCTGTGCATTTTTTTATTGAGTACAACTGCTAAATAACCCACCATGGGGCCAAAGAAAGTTGCGAGTGCCAGCAAATTGATAAAGTGAGAAACGCTTTCTAATTTGATCTCGCCAGGTTGTACGGGAAGTCCGTGTCAACAATAAGTACCATCCATTCATCATTTATATATTTTATTATTTTGCATTGTTTTCTGCATGTAAATTACTAGAATTATTCTCTATAAAATTAATTTTATGTTCATATTTTTGGGCGGATTAATTGGATTTACATTAAGTTCTATGGGAAAAATTGCCTTGGTTTTCATACATTTCGGGTTTCATCAAACCTTTTGGGACAAATGAATAAAAACTGAGGCACCACTTCATTTGTTTACATTTTGTCATTTAAAGTTTGTTTACTTCCTGTGTTTAAGTGTCACCATTTTCCAATTACACAGAAAAGTATAGTACATGTGTAGAAATTGATTGATAGCTTATGCAGTGATGAAAGAAGAAAATAATAATAAAAAAAAATACTCATACGCAAATTAAAAAATATATACTTTAGTTCACTACTTTTTGCAACCAAGTAATTTCCAAAGGATTATTTAAAAATATTGTCATTATGATCGGATGAAATGCAGCTCATATAAATCACCCCAAATGTCCAATTCATTCTCATTAATTCTAATTTTAATTGAGGGAGAAGAATCCAAAATCCCATGGAATTTGCGCCTGTAAATCCCTGCCACTTTGCAACCCTATTTCCAACATGACGGGAGGAATACTGTCTTTGGTGCTCAATGTTTCAGCACCTGGGACAGCTCATCATCATACAAGACCAGCTTCAGTGTATTGACTCGTTCAAACTGTGTTCACTGGGTGAACTCCGGCTCATGTTTGACAGGCTGGCCATGAGAGACTTCACTTTGTGTGCGTAATAGTTCCTCAGGTTGACCGAGGGCACCTCTTTTATGCCCTCGTCGAAATCGCAGCTTCGCATTGCAATCTCCAGCTGTTTTTGTCTCTTGTAAAAGAGGGAGAATTTATTGAAAATGAGTGTGATGGGAAGCACCACTACTAAGATCCCCGCCAAGATGCAAGCTGAGGCTGTCAGCTTTCCCGCTAAAGACAAGGGCACCACGTCTCCATAGCCAACTGTGGTCATGCTGACCGTGGCCCACCACCAGCACGCCGGGATGGTGGACAGATCCTCACTGTCCTCGTTCTCTACTGTGTAGGCCATGACAGAGAAAAAAGACACTCCCACTGCCAAATAGAGAAGCAGCAGACCCACCTCCTTGTAGCTGTTCCTCAGGGTGGCCCCCAGGGAACGCAGCCCGGTGGAGTGGCGGGCCAGCTTCAGGATCCGGAAAATCCTCATGAGCCGAAGCACTTGTGCCACTCGGCCCAGGTTGGCGAGGGCAGGGCTGCTCTCCACTACGAGATTGATGACGAGTGTCAGGTAAAAGGGAAGTATGGACACTAAGTCGATCACGTTTAATGGGTGCTCGAAAAAGTGCACCAGGTCTGGCGCCACCGCAAACCTGGCCACCAACTCCAAGGTGAACCAAGCGATGCCAAAGTGTTCGACTATCTCAAAGCGGGGGTCCTCCGTGGGTCGGCCCTCTCTGTCCATCAGGCTGAACTCGCTCATGCTGTTCATACACATGGTGGCGATGGAGCCGAGCACCACCAGGATGGAGAGGATACTGATGATGCGGCTGGCTCCAGAGTAGCCTGGATTGTCCAGCATCAGCCAGACGCGCCTGCGTGTGCTTCCCAGCGGCTGCTTGTCGAATTTAGTGGCATCATTGTAAAACTCCAGAAGCTCATCAAATGATGAAGTGGTGCTACCTTCATCACTCTTGTCGTCCCATTCCTCTCGGTCCTGGTCCATTTTCCTACAGTGATAGGCGCCACTGCAGCAGGAGTCAATGAAGAACTCATTGATTCCCCAGTACTCAATTTCCTGGCTGAATGAGAAGATGCACAGCTCGGCCATGACATGCAGCCGACCTGTGTTGTAGAAATTCAACACGTAGGGGAAAAGTGCAGGGTTCCTGTCGAAGTAAAACTCCTTCTCTGTGTCATCATAGTCGTCACACAGCTCCAGTATGGACTCCCTCGACTGGCACTGAAGAAGACGCGCAAGCCTTGTCTCTGGGAACCGGGAGAGCGTGTCCGTGTGGAGACGCTTCTTGAAGCCTCCCACGTTGATACGGATGGCAGTGCCACCTGGTTCCCTCAGGACTTGCCCTGTCATATCTGGACAAATAACGACTGAAGCTGTATCATTTGAATTCATGTTTCTAGTGTTTCCATTAGAGAACACATGCAAACAAAGAACTTACTGCAAGTGGGTCACCAAATCCCTGCAGATGACTCCGGCGACAGCATCCTGGTAATTTGTGGTCGAGTTGTCTGCTCTAAAATGTGCGCATTATCTCCCGGAGAGCTGCAGGCGCGTCTCAGTCAGGCTGAGTGTGATGAACTCCTCCAAAGCGAGCAATGCCGAATATGAAGAAGCATGCAGACAAAAACAACTGTCGTGTTTTCTCTGTATGTGCAGCATCGGAGCCACACACGAGTCTGGGCTGTGAGCACACAAGCACGCACTCCTCCCAAATGCTTTTGTTTGTAAAGGGGAATCCTTTCTCTTTCTCTCTCTACATATCTCTTCTGTTGCTGCGCAGCAACACGTAGCTTTCTCACAGTACGAGGTGGGCGGACCGATACAAATATCGATACCAATCGTATCCGTATCGAATCGATACTGCTATGGTGATATTGATATTTTCAGTTGAACTTTTTCGTTGTGTCCTTCAGATTGTTATATTGTTTTTTGTTTTGTTTTGTTTTTGTTTTTTTTACAAACAACTACTCTTCTCAAGGAATAAGTCATATTGATCACAGCAGGGCTTTGGAGACAAAAAGGAAAAGATTTGAATGAAAGCCAAAAGTATGTTTTGCTTTTGAGGTTATGTTGCACGATTGATTTAATTTTTGCTCAAACAATTGCATGTAAAAAAATTGAAATAATAATTAAATAAAATAATTTAAATCATAAATTAAAATAGATAATTGTATCATTTTGTTGCTATTGTCTTATGTTGTATTGATATATTGTTACATTTGTTACATTTTTCACAAATTACGTTGATTTTATGTATTAAGGGCAAAATTCCTTCAGAAATTTCAAGCAAAATGTGTATACAAACGCACACACACATACATACAGTACATCTCTAAAAAGTTCATTTATTTCAGTAGTCCAGTTCAAGTGAAACTCTTATATTCAATAGATACGAATATAGAACATATCTTTGTATAATGTTGATGATCATTGCTTAACGTGAATAAAATCTCAAATTCAATAGTGTTACTAGTGTTTCAATAGTGTAATCTGCTGGTTCGTCCTGTAATCAGCAATTCCATCCATCTATCTTCTATGCTGCTTATCCTCACTATGGTCGTGGGTACCAAGCCAAGCTGGAGCCTATCCCAGCTGACTTTGGCACACCCTGGACTGGTTGCCAGCCAATCGCAGGGCACATATAGACAAACAACCATTCACACTCACATTCATACCTATGGACAATTTAGAGTCGTTCGTTGTGATGCAGTCCCTTGAGCAATGTCCTCCTTGCCATACACACGAAGCCTTTCCGTCAATGGTAACACTGTATGCCTTTCAATGCAGCAGAAAAAACTTCATTTCTAAAGGCGTGGCTCGGCAAGCTACACATTTACACCACCAAGTCATGCCGGTGTAACGACCTGCCCTCCATCTGCTACGAAGTTTCACTCTCTCTTCTTGCGGGCTCAGCTTCTAAAACCTCCGTATATTCAGGCTCAAAAATATAAGGTTCTGGATCCTCATTTGTCCAAAAGTAGTCGTTGTCGTAGGCTACCACACAAACTATGCCGCTATTGACGACGGAAGTAGAGTTAGTTCCTTTATGTGGGCTCTGTGAAATCAGTGCGCCAAAGAAGTTCTGTTAATGTTTAAAATGATCAAAATACTGTAAGTATCTAATATTATCATGAATATACCTGTTACTGCATCGTCACAGCATGCATAGAAAATGATAAAACGTTTTTTTTAGAGAGCTTTATAGGTGTTTCCCACGTGATGCATTGTTAGCTCCCTCATGCTAACTGTTTTTCCTCTCTTTAGAACGCACAGACGTGTGCTCATGTTTCACATAAGCATTGTGAATGATGGGCAAAATCCCAAACAGTTTCCCTAAAATGTTGGACCTCTTATTTTGATGCTAATAACAATTGAACTTAAAATCTTTGACCTAAGTTTATGTTCATGATTAACAAATTCAAAGCAAAAATCACAAAATTATCCAATGATCTTGACAAAATTTCAAGCAAAAAGTATGGGTATCAGTATCCGTAATAGGTGCTCTTTATTTACTTGGTATCAGATCAATACCAAAATGTGCAGTATCACTCACCCCATCTGCACCGCCCACCTCCCTCCACCTAATTCAGCATCATGAGGAGGACAGCAGCTTTTAAAAGAGGGAGTCACCACTGACCAAGCAGTAAAACATACACCAACTGTATGTGCAAACAGCAGCACAGAACTCCATACTGTTTAACACATATTTTATAAAGACCCAATCATAAGAAACTTCTCTGAATGCCTCTGGACCTAAACTGATGTTAGATCAATTCATAGTTAACAGTGCATTTTCTAGGGCCAAAAAGATTCCTTCCTGTTCCGCTGCACCAGTTCACATACAGAAAGGACTTTTTGGGGTGGTGCACGGTCGGGCGTGGCGGGGGAGTGGAGTTGCCTTGCGGCGGCTCCTTTGTCCCTGACATTCCTCTGGCTCGCCCCGCAGTTTTATTCACACAATAGACACTTAGGGTTGGGGGGGGCGCTTCCGTCGTTGGTGGGTTCCTTTTCGGTTGCGGGGGCGTCTCTGGGCCTGCTGGTGTGTGGCCCCCGGTGCCCGTCTGCCCTTGTGGGGTGTGATCTCTTGCCGGTCTCCGGGGTTGGCTGTCCTCCGGCCTGCCGGCGCCCTGTTTGTGGTGGGACTGCCTCTCTGCTGCCCCTTGTTGGTCTTCCCGGGGGGGAGGGCTCTGTGGACTGGCTCTTGGGGGGCTGTTCTTTTTGCTGGCCGCCCCTGTGGGCCCAGTGGCTTTCTGGTGGTGGGGGCTCGGCCTGGCTGTGTGGGGCGGGGCTTGCTGGGTGGTTGGAGGCAGTCCCTCTCCTTTCATGCATTCTCAGTGACAATTACACGTTCACACATTTGCGCACCTTTATATACATGAAGACACACAGATGCCTGTGCACACGTACATATACACACTTACAGTACATACGTAAGTACATACGTACTTCCCCACATAACTGAGTTAACCAAGGTATTATGTTGGTTGGTTTACAGTGACGGTGATGTCAGCAATATGATTTTAGTTATTACAATTGTGTACATTAGTTGTCATTCTGGTCACTATCATAGTTAATAATTTCATTACTACTATTACTACTAATATGTATGACATACAATGCAGTATTATCATTGCTGTTGATATTATTTTGTCCTTTCCGTCATGGTCGGGGGGAATTCTCAAGTAGGTTCCTTGCCAAAGGAATTAATGAAGCTAAGGGTAATGCCTGTTGCTGCGTGACGTCACGCAGGATGAAGCTGGACCAAATAACGTCACTACTGCTTGTGTGTCCTTTTGTTGAACACTAGGGGTAAACAGTACTTGACAAGGTGTCGTGTAGGCACGTGGTCATTTTGTGCCAACACAGCACGTTTACATACCTCTTGAAATGACAGTCTTCTCTTTAAGCCATAAAATTGAGGTCATGCACCCTTGTCTCAGCACGGTCCATCACCTCTCTTTTGTGCCGTCCATGTGTTTGTTACGCCATCGGCACGGTCCATCACCTCTCTTTTGTGCTGTCCATGTGTTTGCAACGCCATGTATCTCTCTACAAATCTGATATAAGCAAACGCTGTTGCTCTAAAATGGGGCCCATGGCCTACAATGCATTACAATGCAAGTAACCAGACAGTATTTTGGACGCTAAACAAGCGCGCAGCAAGACAAATGGAAGACAAGGCAAAATTTTTGCAAATATTTTGGATGTTAACCGAAAAACGCGCTAACCGGGGTGGAGGTTAACCACTGTATTCCGAATGAGGGTACGATCCCTCTGCCAAGCTGTTGCACAATGATGTCTTTCTTCTTTAGCACCATCATGGTATCATTGTGTTCATACTCACCAGAATAGAATGAGTTAGGGCAGTGGGCAATGTAAATATATGGATGGTATTCATCAAAAAATAATCCCTCCATTTATTCTAGCCCTTTTCCATACTGTTTATGAGTGGAACCCATCTGACTTCTGGTGAGAGGTGGGGTACACCCTGGACTGGTTGCCAGAATAATAACCCATTATGAAAATGTCTAAAAAAAACCTCAGACATAGTGGTAATTAGGTGTAACAAACCAAATACTAACTGATGCGGATGAAAAACATAACCTCCTTGAAAGAGGCAATAACAATTTATAGTCATATAACACAAGCATGTCATGCAGAAAACTCTTAACACTAGAATAAAGGTCACTCCAGAAAAGAGTCCCAGCAAGGATTCTCTGCTGTGCAAGTACCCTGTCACAGTTGGTGTCAATAAGGGGTGTGGGTAAGACATTTTGAGACACTTGAAAGAGCATTGTTCCGGTCCACTCCATTCAATATTATACATTGTGTCCATGACAAATGAGGCTACACAAGCTGATGGGGTGGGAGTGGAGAAGATGCCATTATGTCCGAGTAATCGAGGATGAAACATTTTAAAAGGAAGGTTTTCCTCACCTAGTTTTTGTACTTTATTCTATTTTTCATACAATAAACCTGGCTTCTCACCGCCTGAAAGGGGATTTGGAGCTAAACCCCCAATTCTTGACTTGTCATGGTCATTAATCAACCCCCCGTCCTGTAGAATTTCAGTGTCTGACGCTTGTTGTTTCCTACTTATGTGTGAAATCAAGTATGGTACGATCGCACACTGTATAGTATGACCCTCACTGACCACCATGACAACCAACATCAGCTAAAATATCTCAAGCAACGCAATCAGGCAGAATATAAGGCCTGCGCTCAAGCTTCGACCTTGTAAAAATGCCTTTATTGATTAAACACCAAAGGGTATGTTCTCCATGTCTCAATAAATATCCATGATTAAAGGCACTGAAGGCATGAGTAGACACAAATGCCAAAAATGCATTTAAATTTGGCACATTATGGTAGCACTGTTGCCTGGTTTCACGGTTACTTCCTTTTCCTCCTTATAACATGTATGGTAATTGAATAATCTAAATTGGTTGTTCATCATGTCAGTCGTGTGACTGGTGCCAAAGTGTACTCTGCTTCCACCCCCGTTAGAGGATACATGTGACTGTGTGTAAGAGAAATGGAAGGATGGTTGGCAGTTAAGGCTGTCCAATATAATATTATTCTATATATAGATTCTCTTCATCCTGTCACGGACAGATTGGAGGAATTTTCTAGCCCAGCCGCAGCCTTAAAACCGATAGATTTCACAGGTTGTTAAAATGTCACTACATTCAGTAATGAATTATTAACAAATAGCTGGCATTTATTCTTTGCCTGCTGGGATTTTTTTTTATGAGAAAGTACACAGTGGGGAGTTGTGACCATTGCCTTGCAAAATATTGTAATTGAAGGTACTGTTCCCAAAGACAAAATGTGGCAGCAAGATCAACCTCCACCACCTTCCTGTTTTCAGTTACATCACGTCTTCAGCGAAGGTAAAAGTAACCTTAAACGTCATTTATCCCTTTCATTCATCATTTGTATGCATTTTGTTCATGTGTGACGAAGACGCTCGCATCTACTTCCGTGACGGTTCCACAGCGGAAGACTTCAGCGCATTCACATGAACGCACAGGCGACAGTGCGCAGAAATAAGGCGGGAGACAGAGGTAACACCCAGCGTTTTGTGAGGTTTGAGTTTTTGAGAAGGCGTTTTTATGATGCAAATGTTTTCATCTTTTGAACGAATTGTTTTTAGAAGCCAAACTCTTAATTGTCCCCTGCAACTAAGCAGAACTACGTTCATCACAGATATATGACCAGAACTGGACTTAGGAGACCAAGTGGTGGGTACTGTAAGTCGCTGTTATTGGACTACAATGCTGATGGGGATGTCATACAAGGTCATGTAAAAAAAAAACAACCTATCCCTTTAATATACAACTCCAGCTTTACCAATGTTGGGCAAAAGAGATGGGTGATAAATGGCCTAATTATGGAGATTATAAACACAAAATGTTTTATTCTCCACAAATAAAATTGTTATCAAAAATCTGGTTGAGAATCCACTGCGGGCATCCACTGTAATCAGCTATGCCCACCCCCAACTCTGACAGTTGAGCAGTGGATACAGAAAAAAAAAACTTTACAATTGAAATGTAATTTGTAATGCCTTGTAAATGTCATACACTTGAGTGAATGGAATTTACAGAAAATGTGTCAACAACACCAGAAGCACATTTTATTCCTCAACCAGGTAGAGATAATACTAATTATGATCTTCATGCTAACCTGGCCCCGACTCTCTTTCTCCTTCTCCTTCTCTTTCTCCTTCTCTGTCTCTTCATTTGTATTAGAGACAAGAACTAAACCTGCACCAACAGAGTATGTTTCTCCAATGAGCACGTCACTGAGGTCTTCACTATCCAGCAGCGAAACATTTTCTAGAGAATGGTCGGGATGCTGGTGAGATACGATGCGATCAAAATAAGGAAAAAGCACACAGATTTCTCCCACGGTGACATTTGTGATGGTCTTAAGCAATTCTGGTTGAAAACTGTGAATGCTCTTCGCTAGGTCATCTGAAGTGAAAGACTGTCTAACTTTTTCCTGAATCGACAGGACTAATCTGTCTCTGATAGAGTGGGAGAAGTAGATTAGGATGTGCATGGGTATGGAGATATGGTCCAGCACTGCCTGTGTCACTCCCACAGCCATTTTGCTGAGATGCAAAGAAGACATGGAAAAGGGGGGATTTGTGGGAGAGAACCAAAAGCTCTGCAGGACTTTTGGAACCACCTTTATCACCATCTCATGTGGGCTGAGTAGTGTAAAGTAGGTGGCCTCCTGCTGCTTCAAGGTGTCTGCCAATTCCTGAGCCTTGCTGATGATCCCGGGATGTCTGGAATTCACAATCATATACTTCTCTATCAATGAGTCACCAAATACTGTGCCAACAATCCATTACATCTACAAACACTTATAATAATACGTAATAATCATGCTGAATTGATTCAAGAAGCAAGAGAGGATGAAACAACCATAAATCAAATTACTGGAAACAAATTATTGATGCAGTGCGGAGAAATAAGTCAGAGGGTCTTTCATATCAATTACATTTACAACAAGAGAAGGCAATCTGTGTTTAAAGTGCATGTGAATGCTGAATTGTGCTTTAATGAAATACAGTATGGAAAAGGTGGAATTACGGAAAAGGTGAGGATTTTTGGGATGGGAAAAATTTAAATCTTAAATGTTTTATTACTAGAATGGATGGGATGGGTTAAAAAAATATCAGGAAATTGCCATTCATTTCAAGGGAAATGATTTTTGACCAGAAAATGTATAATTACAAAAAAATGGGGAATTTTTGAAATGTGGTAAATAGATAGCCTGATTTGTTTTGAAGGAGCTGAATGTTTCCATGTTGGAATGGTTTGAATAGGTTGAGGAATGTGGAAGTCGTACAAATTGTTATGATCAAAGTGAATACCGGTATGTCGTGTGGACTGATGTTAGTCCGGATTTCCTGAATTACCTTAATGTTTTGTGTTGGAATGGTTTGAATTGGTTGAGAAATGTGTGAAATGTGGAACTCGTGAAATAACAAAAGAGGAAGGTGGTGTACGTGTGGTCTCACGGCCACATTGTGTCTTTGGGAACAGTCACATCAATCATATATCCCTTTCATTAATCATTTATATGTGTTTATACACATTTGGAATTGTTTATTGGAATTGCATGTAAAACTATCATTGTAAAATTATAAGAACATGTTTATGTTAACATTTTCGGCTTTCTGGAATGGATGAATTGAATTTACATTATTTCTTGTGGGAAAAATTGATTCAGTTTGCGTCCGTTTTGGTTAGAGTCCGACCTTCTGGAACGAATGAACGAGGCTAAACAAGGTTTCACTGATTTGAATCTCAAATCTTCTCAAATTGAATTTCAAATCTTAATACAGTTTGTATACTTAAACATGTACTAGACTTGATTATAGACAGAGAAGGGAGAGAAGGGAGACTCACTGTAACTGAGGAGAAATTATGTCTGGAGAGTTTAGGAGCCGTTTGGCTTCAAATGTGATGTCTCTCATTTTCATGCTGGTGTTCACCTCAAACACCTGACAAAAAAAAGCAAGAAGGCTGCAGAATTTACAAAACAATGTTAACAATGCACTACGCGCTACAGGAAAGTTGTAATAATATAGTAATCCCTCGTTTATCACGGTTAATTGGTTACAGACCCCACTGCATTAAATTCATTTCAGCGATATAGGATTCAATGTTATGACTCTCTAAATCCGGTTTTTAACATTGTTAGAGCCCTGTGGACATGAAATAACACCACTATAGTCACCTTTCTACTCCTACTCTTGTTTACACCGCATTGCAACCCTTGTGCTGCAGGGATTCCAGATGGCCGCTAGCTAGCGAGCTAACCAGTTAGCCTTGAATTTATCTCTTCAAAACTAAAGTAGCCAAAAGCTTACCACTTCCACACAGAATGGGAGGAGATCTGTGAATTTCTCTTGGAGATGAATAAAGTTGTCTTTTTTTCACTCTATCATGTCGGACATGCCATGGCTGTCATTACTGTCACTTATTGACCAGAATACTACATATCACTTGTATTCCAATATGTTTTGACTAATAATAGACCATAGTCTACCATGAAGCAGCAATTATTTATTAATTTCTGAAAAACTGTGATATAGGGCGCGATAATCAAACCGCGATATTGCGATGGATGACTGTGTTTTCATAATCTTACAAGCCTGGCCTGCGCCTCAACACTGCGCTCCTCTTTGAACTCCTCAAGCCTGCAAACACAACGAAAACAAAACGTCAAAATTAAGCGTCTTTAAACTTCCTCACTTCATCTATACAATCAAAATGAGTATAGTTTAGGTGCTATGTCACTGTGGATTTTAGTAAGCTTACTTTAAGCTCAGTGATTTATTAGTCTCCTCCACTAGCAGGTCAGTCATTTCTTCAGCAGTCACCTCAGGTGGGATCAGGTTCTTCTGCTGGAGTCTAAAAAGTTCTGCCAACTGTCCAATCTAAAGGAGAAAACAGAAGGTCACGTATATCTGGAAGTACTGGAAATGAAGAGTTGTTGCTCTACGTACCTGTGCCATGTAAGAGTGGGAGTTCCAACAGGTTTTTAGAGCATCTTTATATGTGGGAGTGTCAAAAAACGACTACAAAGAAAGACATTTTAAAAAATATAAATTGGTGGGGGTTTTTTTTATCAAACATTTACTGTATATCTGAAAATGCATGGATGCATGGATAAAGACATTGGGGTAGGGTTTGTTGCCAAATGGCAGTGGGCACAGACAGACAGTTACGTTCACTGAAAGACAAGTTCGGAGTGTTTGTGTTACAGCACACAATAGCAGATAGTGTCCAGCTAGCTTTGTTGGAGAACCTGTGTTGTGACCCGGACAAGGGACTCGTGTTCTTCTAATTGGGCACTTTAGTGGTCATGTACTAATGATTGCAAAACATACGAATGGGTCATTTACAATTTTTTTACAGAACCGGTAAAAAAAAGAAGTATTTCTGCCACCTTTGCTTGGAATGCCCTCTAATCTGAAACAATTTGTTTAATTGGAAGCCTTCCGCTCTCTCTTAAGAAACCGACAACGGAAATCCTTCATACAATACCTGTGTTCGTAAATTGTTATTAGAAAAATAACTCCTGCATTTTTTTCAAATTGGTTGTTCTTAATATTTCAGTGTTTGTGTTGTTATAGTTGCTTGTCTCTTTGTTTACTGTGATGTCTGCTGCTGCGTCTCTTGACCAGGTCACCCTTGTGAAAGAGGTCTTGATCTCAAAGGGTCTTTTATATGGTTAAATAAATAGATCAATAATTGACTTTTCAGACATGTACAGTATTTGTCAAGAGACACACTTGGTCACTTCACTAAACAGATGTACAACACAAGCTGTTTACCACAAAAGAGAAAGACTGTTGATGACTAAGAATATAGTTGGGCAGTGAATCTTGCAATGTTTTGTTTGTGTGGGAAACCTGCAGAAAACCCACACAGGTATGAGGAGAACTTGCAAACTTCACACAGAAAGGCCCCCCACTTCTTAGATGTTCAGAGTGGGCTGGCAAGACACTAGGTATGGACTGCATTTGGTTACAGATGCTAATGGTTCTGTATTTTCTTGTCCTCGTTGACCCGCCTGTTTAATGTTTCACGCAAGTTGGGGACATTGTTTGATTGTTTGGCTTCCCAGTTTTAGAGAGTGGAGGTATGTTCCAAATCAGTGGGAGCTCACTCTTCAGCTTGAATGGGAAACAATGTAAAGTCAGAAGCAGACATGGATGTGGATTCACGTGGACTCTTGAGGTCTTTGGAAAAATTAGGTGAATGTACTTAGACTAGAACGCAGATTCTCTAGTCTACTCAGTTTGTGATAGTTGCTGACACAAGTCTCAAGACATATGCAGTGTTGTGGTCCTTGAGCCGGGTCATAACAGGGATCTTCTGGGTATTGCATCTCAGTCATTTACAGATCATGTGTTTTTGTTGGCCTGTCTGACCATACCCTGCAACAAGTCCTTACAAGTGGTATGAGATACATAAAGGAAATTCAACATAACACAACATACCATGATCGGTTTGTAGACACCTTGGCTTCCTTCTATAAAATCCATTGTTCAAAATGTCAGTGCAGCAACTACAGCATTTAACTTTCAAAGTTGATGCGTGTATAGTCAGACAGTTGATCTCAATGACACAGATGATCAAGGCTGTTTCTGATTGTCACATCAGCATTCTTTATGACATCACATCTGTCACTCTGTGACTCTCACTTGTTATTTTGTGGCTTTTCCAGAGATAGTAACTGTGTAACGAGGAAAATACATAAAAAAACATTTGGAAATGCAAATAAAATGAACCACAGGTGTAAAATAAGAATTGCAAATGTGTTCATTACAATAACAAGAGGGCATTTAAATCTCCCTAGCATTCTTGCAGGGTTGCAAGTTAGCATTACATAGTGAGTGAGTCACTGCAGTATTACATTTTCATGTGTGGACAAACATTGCTGTGGTTTTGAATTAGTAAATTGAGTTGAATAGTTGGGTAGTTTAAAAAAAATGTCTAATCAGCTCAATGATCAGAGAACTGCTATAACAGGGAGATATAAACAATTGTAAACCATTCACATAGACCAGAATACACGCGATTTTGTGTAAGAGATTAGGAGGAGATAAAGATGTCAGAATGAGGACAATACCAAGAGAAGAAGAACTTTCCTTTAAAATCAGAGAGGGAGGCTTGACCGTCCAATATTAAACTCCACCGGGAATGTCAAGAGGCATACACCCGCGACCCTAATCAGGATAAGCGCCACAGAAAATTGATGGATGGATGGATGGATGGATGGATGGTCATTTCCAGAGTCCAACAATATTCAGAACTCCTCTTAGAGCAAAAATATTAGGGAGTGTCACATGAAGTCACACTCCATAGCCACACAGAAAATGTCACAAGCCACATACATGATCAAAACTGCCATTCAAAGCTCACAAGGATCACTGACCAGCCCTGATAATGAAGCTGCAGTCTCTTAGGACGTTGATAGAAATTGGGGAAAAAAAGTGATTTGGATTAGTCATAATAGTCGGACAGATTAAATATAGTATGCATTAATTCATTGTCCGTATTCCCAATCATACCACAGTAATGCATCTAATGGGCCTTGATTATTATGGCAGAAAGAGCTGGCAGACTTAGGACAGAGCACAAAGAATGACCTAAATGAATAGAAATTTTAAAAAATGAGATGCTGCTGATTCAGTGTTCAATGCAGAGGGTAAAGAGTGTGCGTCTATGCTTTTACAGTATCCACTCCTGAACAAAGTAGTAAGACCTGGGGTAAAATTACAAGTATTCGCATTTTGTGCGGGTGGTTGCATTATAACCAACGTGTAAGCAGACCATCAAAATGCAAAGAGAAGAAACAGTTGCAAGAAAATTGCAGACTCTCTAGTTTGTGTCTATTGCTCCTGTTTCTTCTTTTTGCATTTTGATGCTCTTTTTACTATCTGGTGACAACCCATCACCCATCACCCAAACCCACGCACCCACACACGGGAGAACATACAAACTCCACACCGAGATGCCCCAACGGAGATTCGAACACAGATCTTCCCGATCTCCTGACTGTGTGGCCAACACTCCGCCACAGTGCGGCCCTTACTGAAGAATAACAGTTGAAATATAAGAAGCATTTATATGAGCGTTTCATACAGATGTGGCCATGACATATTACTTGTATGTGTTAGGTGTGTGGGGGTTGCAGGCCAGTGGGAGCTATTTAAGTTGAAAATAAAGCATAAAACAGCTTTACCAACACAAGACTACAATGATGCTGGAAACACAAGAAAAAAAATGTAGTGTTTTTTTGCATAAATAAAGCAGGATCAGTGTGATCATATGAGAGAGCTCAGTATTTGTCAGCACATCCCTTTGACCAGCACTTACTGTACCTGCAGCTGGACTCATACATGGGGATATTTGAGCTTCATTTGCATTACTAGTTCAGACAGTGCTTTCCCTGTCTCCCTTTCAGCTGCAGATGAGGCTGAAACACCTGTAGGTGCGAACACTACCGGTCTTGAAAAAAGATATCAGGTGGCTTTTTGAAATCAGCTTCATTGTAGGAAAAACAAAGCGCAGTGACCATGTTTTTATCATCTCCCTTTATAAATGTACATTTGAGCTGTGCGTTCAGTATTGCTGATTTTGATGCTTTTTACTTCATTCGATCATGCTGTGATGATTTTGCCTTGAATTTGTTGATCATGATTACAATCAGAGTAAAAGACAGGACAAAGATTTTAGGCAAACAAAAATATTCTTATCAACAAACCTATTTGTGAGCAATTTAATAATACATCAACACAACGAAATAAAATAATTCCCTTTATTGCATTTTGGCTTCCTTTGCCCAGGGACTCCCCGTTCAATATAAAAAATATATATAAACATAACTACACCAACAATGTAATAATACAAAACACAACAAATAGGATATTTGTGAAATAAACATACAAGCGAAGTAAAGGATATCGATCTAATAGCAATAGTATCGATCCCATTCTGACACTGCCCTTGGTATCAACGAAATCAATATTTGGATCGACCCTCTCACTCTGAGTAACTACTCTAAGTGGAGCATGAACATCCATTCATTCCTACACTTGACCCTTGTTTTACATAACCGCAAACTACAGCCAACTGCTAATGAACTTGATGTGAAAATGCCGGATTATGGTTCGTTTGCGTTCTACAAGGAGCCACTTTTTGATGCCAGAAGGACCAACAACACTCCACCAAAAACACTAATAAAAGTGCGACCACTCCATCCATTTTATCAATTTTATACAGAATTTAATCAGCATAAAAAATATGACAAAACACATCTAACGCAATGGTAGATTACCACGACAAGACGTTTGCAAGTGGCGCATTCAAAGACTCCTCGTGATTTTTGCATTATTTTCTAACTCCAAACCCTTTCCCTAAATTTGCCTTAAAAACAAAATTAATTTTCAGGACTTGAGCAGTGTTTAAATAATATCATAGTTTTAAATTAATTGTACGCCGACAAATGTGGTACCAACAGGTTGCAGCATCGTATTTCCCATGACATTAAAGCGCTCACACGTGACCTCCACTAACAAAATGTACAACTTTTCCCTGAGTTTGGTCTGCGGTGGCGTGGGTGCGGGATGCAGGGGATAGACAGGGGTGACAAACTGAAGTCAAAGATGTAAAAAAGAAGCTTTGCAAGATTAAAAATTCTCGTCTTATGATTAAGAAAACATGGCGAATTTAAGTGTTCCTTGGGAAGGTCTCAATTTGACTATCGCGCTGACTCACCGGGCTGAAGTCCTGGAAAATCCTCTTCAGGTAAGTAACTGCATATAAACATATTGGTAATTATCCATTAACCCTGTCACACTTAATATAAGTAATGATTAACCATGGTTAAACCGTACATTCAGTTCTGTACAACTAATATAGTTATTCCTTTTAACCGACTAAAATCATTAGTGGGGAAACATTGCGATGGTAGTTGTGACAATGATCGAGTGACTTCCCTTTAAGATATCATCACTAGCGCTTACAGTAGAAAATGAAAGTAAAGTTTGTGGAAGTTTTCATCTTTGAAGATTGTGCTCCCCACACGCCATCTGGAGCACTAATGCTCAAAATGAGATTAAAGTCTCTCTTTTAAGAATGCTCAATGTAGTCTTTAAAGCTTTTTGTGTAATGAGCAGTAAGGCAGCCAGCACACAGATAAATTGATCCTGGCACCTGTCAAAACTATTTTCTACTGCAGTGTTTCCCAACCTTTATTAAGCCAGGGCACATATTTTACATCACAAAAAATGTGCGGGCTCACCACCAAATAAAAATGTCTTTAAAAGTGTATATACTGAAATAATGATTAGGTTAATTGTGTACATCCTTACATTCGGTGAAAGATAATTCAATTGTTGCTTGTCACTATACGTCGCTGTTCTAGATGGACAATGATATTTTATTTGGAGCAAATAGATAATAATTTTCCGACCAATTAATTGGCCTACGGCACACCTGATGAGCTCTAATGTGCCCCGGTGCAGTGGCTGGGAATCACTGCTGTAACTTTCCATACTAATGCACAAAGTTTGTAGACGTCTGATGTCTAGATAACGGTGCAGTGCATGAATGTGACTGTTTTGTCAGTCTTCTGTCCTCCCACTCTTGCTCCCATTCTCCTCATGCTGGTCTTCTCCTCTAAGTGTGACATTTTGGGGTGGCAGAGAGGAGAGAGTAACAGAGGAGGCATGAGTAATCACTCATGGGTGGGTGTTAGAGAATGGATCTACTGTATTAACACTGAAGTCATCCTGAACCGCTGGATAATGGTCCCAGCCCCCCCGTCTCCCAACCCACCCGCTATGCCAATGAATGTCATAACAATGTCATTCTGTCTCACACTTCACTTGGCTTATGGAGTTGCAACGGCTCACGATGGTGTACCTGAAAATAACCACACCTTTTTTTTCTTCATTATTAACTAATTCAACAAAGTGGCTCATGATTTATTCCTGTAAGGCAGAGTGAATTCATGCACAATTATGAATTCAGTTACTTATCAAATCAAGCATGCAGTCAAACATGGTAAATTCCAGCATGATGTATACATTATTTAATATCATCAGAAGCTGCTTCTGATTCAACCTTTGTGATAGATAATGGTAGGTTGCCTTCACTACAGCTTTTATTCTGGTTTTCTTCCTTGATACTTTGAAGAGGAATAACGGTGATACAGTATATGGTATAATATAATGGTAATACCCTCGCCACATTGCGATTCGAATTTTGCTACTTCACTGTGTCACAGTTTTTCAAACATATATTAATTAATAAATCGTGCTGTTTTGTGTTTGAGTACAGTCTATTATAAGTAAAAAATATGCATATTGAAGCAAATGTTATGTATTTTTTTGTCTAAATTAAGCAATGTCACACATAAAAATGGCTAAATGAAATAAAATACCTACTGTATGTAATCTATCAAGAAGACCAATCCACATTGTGACTGTAGTATTCTACATTGGTCACTAGGTGTCAGTAATGTTACTACACTAAGTCCCCAACCAACGAACACAATTGGTTCCAGACGACCGTTTGCAAGTCGATTTGTTCAACAAAAGGTAATATTACCAATGATATAGGTACTACATGTACGTGTATACATATACAGTATATGCGTATGTATGTAAATATGAGTTTGGATGTAGTCGTAATATTAAACGAGGATAATTAATGAAAAAAAACAATAATAATAAAAATGATATAATAATACGTAATGATAAATGTTATTTACCTTTGAAGAGGAGTGGTCGAGTATACGTCGTTGTGGTGAAGGAGGAGGAGGCGTTATTGAAAAAAGGACAAATCGTCGTCGTCGTCGTCGTTAGACTCTTCTAAAAGAGGTAGTGTTCTGTGGGTGGTGTAGAATTAAGCAGGCCTAGTAACTCTTCATAAACTTTAATCACACGCTCTGTCCGGGTTGTATCATACAATTACAACTTAGCCTTCCTCTCTCCTCTTCCTCTTCTTCCTCTACCTGTTGGTCCCATTAGCAGTGTCACAGTGCCCTCTACTGGTCAAGAATGTAACAGTATAAATACTGATGGAGTTACTACAAGGCAAAACACACGAAAATATAGACCAGTCAGCTTGCGTTCGTATCTCCGAATGTTCGCTAGTCGGATGTTCGTAAGTTGGGGACCTAGTGTATAATGTTCCGTGAGACAAGCACCAGACTTGATAGCCAAAACAACTGGCTTTTATTGCAGGTTTAAATGATCTCACAACAGGCACAATAAAAACATAATCATCATAATAATAATAATAGTAAGACCACTACTGCTGTGGCCGTAATCCTGCTAAAACTCAACTGAACCCCAACCCTTCCTGTCTTACTTCAAGTCATATTTATGTCTTAAATGGTTTATTTTCTCTGATTATATCCACAATAGGGGTGTTCTTTCATATCTATAGGCAGTGGCAGTTCTGACTTGAATGACGCCCTGGGCGGACCGATGCTGTGCCACCCACCACATCACGTGGTTGATCGTGGTTGTTTGATCACGTTTTGAGCAGCGAGTTGCTACGACTTGCAAGTTGCTACTAGTTGGAGGCGCGAGTATCACGCCTGGAGAGGGCGCCCATCTGCCACACATATGTGCTGACTTGATGAGGATAGGATCAGCGCTGA
Organism: Dunckerocampus dactyliophorus; assembly: GCF_027744805.1. Classification (NCBI taxonomy): domain Eukaryota; kingdom Metazoa; phylum Chordata; class Actinopteri; order Syngnathiformes; family Syngnathidae; genus Dunckerocampus; species Dunckerocampus dactyliophorus. The sequence continues at coordinate 11,188,395 of NC_072825.1, forward strand.
GCATTAGTAAATAGGAGAATGTCCCCTAGAGAACGCCGCCCTGGCCAATTGCCCATGTGGCCCATAGCTAGAACCGCCACTGTCTGTAGGGCTCTAATAATGTTGGTAAAGATATTTAGGAGGTCTTAAACAGGTTTTTTATGCTCTAACCTGATGATTGGGTTTTAGAGAAAGAGTCTCAAGGTGACTAATAAAATGCTCCCCTTGTTTCTGTGGGCCACAGACAATGATTTCAGTTTTGTCTAAGCAGTTTTTCAGTTTTGTCTTTTGCATCCACAAACTGATCTGTTCGATGCAGTGACAAAGTACAGTAAATCTGCAGGACCCTGTTTACCTACCATCAGTAACACGTAGATCTGAGTGTCGTCTGCATAGTTGTGGTAGGTCACGTTGCAGCTGCATAATAGCTGGCTTAAAGGAAGCATGTACAGATTGAACAATAGGAGTCCCAGGATTAACCCCTGTGGAACCCCACAGGTCATAGCCCTTTGGTCTGAGACACAGTTACTAATTCCAACAAAGTAGTTCCTGTCCTCCAGATAAGACTTGAACCAGTTTAGAGCAGTACCAGAGATTCCCACCCAGTTTTCTAACCTCTGTAATAAGATCACATGGTCAACTGTGTCAACGACGGCGCTCAGGTCTAGCAGAACTAAAACTGAGGCTTTGCCTGCGTCTGTCTTCAGACGGATATCATTTGTCAGAGCTGTCTCAGTGCTGTGGTGGGGCCGAAGTCCTGATTGGAAAGTATCAAACACATTGAGAGGAGAGGAGAAAGTCAGTAAGCTGTTGGGAAACAACCTTTTCTAAGACTTTTCCCAAGAATGGCAGGGTTGATATGGGCAACTCGTTCGATGATGAGGATGCTACGTTATATACGTGTACCCAAGCCGTCTTTGAATGCATGAATACAGTATGTATTTTGAATGCCTTATATTTGTATTTTAGTTCTTTTAGCCATTTTCGTGCTTGAAAATGCTTAATTTAGGCCAAAAACATGTCACAGTTGCTTAAATATGTATATTTTTGACTAATAATAGGCCATAGTCACCGTGATACCGATTTTTTAATGAACATATTGGGAAAAATTCTGATAGAGTGAAGCTGCAAAAGTCAAACCGTGAAGTGGCAAGGGACGGTTCTATATGAATTTCAAATTGTTTTCTGCATGTTAAACTATAATTGTAAAACAATAAAAAGTCTTTTGTGTTAACACTTTTGGGTGCCCAGAATGGATTCATTGGCTGAGTTTGGATGAGATTACATCAAAGTTGATCCTTGCTCATCATCTTTTCCACACCAACGCTGGTGTTGCCCATGCTGCTTCCGTGCCCACCACCTCCAAACAAAAAGTATATATCTTCATCTAGAGATCAGGTCATCCCAGACATGCACAGATTCCCATTGTGAGCGAACACAAAGGGTTATGCTGTGTCCTACCATGGAGGAGGATCAGTGCTGTCAGTTGTTCCAGCAGCTTGTAAGCCCATTCTGCATTTGACTGTCAGGCAATTTTGGAGTTTGTAATAGTTTAATGTCGGCAAGAACACGTGAAGAATTGCCCTTGTGTTGTTGCATTCTGTAGGTTTGTACGTAACTAATCAATTAATATGCAAATCTCTGGTCAGGGGATTGATTATGGGGCCAAAAGGCCATATGGCTTGAAGTGTAAAGAGCGGTGTATGATTTTGGAAGAAATGTGAACCAAGATTTACTTAAATCATTATTCTCTGGGACGATTTTTTTGTTCAGGCCCATGTGCTTATGTTTTAAAGAAATCACACAGTTTCTTATTATTCTTATCATTATTGTTAGAATCCGTGTTGTTTTGTTCTGATTTCAAAAACCTCCAGTGGTCCCTCAGAAGGACAGTTGACGGGGGATTTTCATCATAGAAATGAGTAGAAAAACTGAAAATGATACATTAAGCCAAACACATGGCATGCTTGCTCACTCAACAGTACATTCATGCATGTAATAAAGACAAGTCAGAAGATAAGTCAAATTAATAATAAATGTGATCACTCCTCCTCCTGCAAGATGATGAATGATAGCTGTTGGAACTTCAGCGGTTAGAACCAGAGCATCGGAACCAACTCGCCCTGGCCAGCAAAGTTCGCTGGGAAACCGGTAGAGAGAGGAGGATGTGTCGAGCATCATTTAACGACAGTACAGCATGATACGTTGAATAAAATAGCAGCGTTTGTGAAGCAAATTGTCGTCATCTGGAAATTAGATCACGTTAGTGGGAATCGAGATCGATTATTTTGTGTCAGTGATTTTAAAACATCCAATAATGTGACCTTTAGACAACATATTCAAAGCAACACAGGATACAGACTCTTGTGTTGTGTTAGCATTATCAGTGTCAGAATTGTGTGCCGTGGCTGTACAAACTTTGCTGCACACCAAAAGACAATATTTGAAGACATGATGTTAACATACAGACTTGTTTTGTAAGTGTGTGCATATATTATTTAGCTGGGCTTCGTTATTCTCTGACCATATTTGCATTTTTTTTGCCTTGTCATACATGGTGATGTTTAACTTACATTTGCTTTAACTTCATGCGTATTATAATTCAACTTTTTTAACCGAGGGCCACACTCGGTGACTCTAAATCAGGGGTAGGGAACCTATGGCTCGGGAGCCAGATGTGGCTCTTTTGATGCCTGCATCTGGCTCTCAAACATGTCTTAACACGATAAAAATGTATTTTTGTTTTTTTGTTCGCTGACCTTTTATTGTACATTACAGAAATCACAGTGTTAAAAATAACACTCAAAATATAAAACTTTGTTATGCATTTTAGTCCATCCATCCATTTTCTACCACAATGCGGGTGGCCAGAGCCAGTGCCAGCTGTCCTTCCAATATTTTTCGGGTCAAACACCAAAATTTGATTATCACTAGATAATGCGGTAGCCTATTCGCATGAACTTCCCTTCCTTAAATCAAATAGTCAGATCGCTAATTCTGGAAAAAGAAAAAGATACGGAGTACGGTGCAAAAGCACGCAGCACCAGAAGTCGCATTAATGGTAAGAAGTAATTTATTTATTATTGGATTGCTTCAGTGTAACAATGTTAATAAAAAGAATAACTTTAGAGGTCCTCCTTAAAAATGCCCACATTTACTTGTACTCAATGTTAAAAAATATTATATGGCTCTCAAGGAAATCCATTTTAAAATATGTGGCTTTTATGGCTCTCTTAGCCAAAAAGGTTCCCGACCCCTGCTCTAAATTGTCCTTAGGTGTGAATGTGAGTGTGAATGGTTGTTTGTCTGTATGTGCCCTGCGATTGGCTGGCGACCAGTCCAGGGTGTACCCCGCCTGTCGCCTGATGTCAGCTGGGATAGGCTCCAGCATACCCCACAACCCTAATGAGGAAAAGCGGTATAGAAGATGGATGGATATATATATATATATATATTTGTTTTTTTCTGTTTTAACTTTCTTCTTGTAAGTCTTCTTTGCGTAATTATAACTGAATTTCCATCTACCTATCTATCTAGTCTCATAACATGACAACTTTTTATGTAACCTAATTTTCCAACAATTAGAACTTTATGTGCTGTTTTGTTGTTTTCTCATAATATTACAGCTTTAAAAAAAATCTTTAATATTTCAACTCTATGCTTGTTAGGAAACGGCTGGAAGCCGAATTGGAACCTAAAGCAGAGACAGCCAAAGAGTGTTTACAAAAATGTATTAACAAAATAAACACTCAAACTGAGTGGGATAGTTGTCAAAAACACACAAAACAAAGTACACCTAAAAACAGGGCGAAGCCGCAGGTAAAAAGAAACAAAGGGAGCAGAAGGCAGGAATAGCACGCTCTAACAAAAGAATAGTCCAGGAGCAAAAGTGGCCAAAAAGCAACTACACACAATAATAGCGACACGACAACAGGAACGTATGCTGGAGACAAGCGTAGGAGACGCAACAGTTTGGCAACTAGAGTGAGTAAATGAGTTAATATATATATATATATATATATATATATATATATATATATATATATATATATATATATGTGTATATATATATATATATATATATTAACACATTATTCTCATAAATTTTTCTCAGAATTTTTTGTAAAAAAAAACATTGTCATTAGGTTAAAAAAAAATTCTCATAATATTTTCACTGTTTTGTAAAATTACTGCTGATTTTTCATTTTTTTCTGTTGTTTTTTTAGTTTTCTTGTTACATTATACTTTTATCATGCGCTGTGCGCCCATAAAATGGCCCCCAAGCTGCACTTTGGACACCACTGTCATAATTGAACAAAATGACGAGAAGATCACATCATTAACTCTTTTGCGAGCGGAGCAATTTTAATTCACACATCATTGGGAGCTCTGTGAATAAAGTGTATGTGGTCTAAAGCCTGCAATATTTACAAAGAAAGCCAAAGACCACAGGCACACCCAGCATATCATTGTCCTGCTTGGACTCTTTTGTTTGCTTTTCCTCTGACTGGAACCATGTCCCTCTCTCTCAGGCTTCCTTTCACTTACACTCTTTTGTGTAGTGGTCTTCGTGTATTGAATATTTCAGCAAAAAGAAAAAAATAAATAAAAGTACCCATAAGAAGGAATTGACTTAATCCTTGCCCCCCTTACAGTTGTGATATAATTGAAGTCACCGGTGTAAATACAAATAGGACAGCAAGAAATAACCTCAATAAGACCATTGAATGTACTCTCTAATTACTACCAAAACCCATTTTGTTGTTTTAACATGTGCTGTCATTGTATGAGGTAGGCTTGTATTTATGTGCACTGTACATACTCCAAACATCTGTTAACGTCACACACTGATACTGAGTTGCCATAGCAATGATGAAGATGCTATTTATTTATTGCAAACCACTTTAAGGCGCTATTTTATGGTAACATTACCACACATTGTTAAGGTTGCATGCATTGTGGCTGGTGAATCAAATGGTTAATTCTTCCATGTACATTTTATTTTCAGTTTTGAATCGCCATTAAGCTCAAAACACACACACACACATGTACATGCACAGTTTACCTAAATTGACATCAGTCCCTTCGGAATGTCATTATCCTGCCACCCATCTGCTTTCAACATCCTCCTCCCGAATCCTGTTGTGCCATATTCCCACTTCTAGACAAAGACGTTCACACACTAAAGTCGTAATCCTGTTTGCTTCTGGTGTGGTTTTATTATTGTTTTTATAGGTCGGTACATGAAGTTAGCTTTTTTGTTTTCTTTCTTTGTTTTTCTCATGCTCAACTTGCTTGAAGTCCCCCCAGGGGAGACCCACCTTACACTTTAAAACCACTTTTGTAAATTGTACCTGGGACCATAAATATTTACTATTCCTCTGTTTTTGACTGTGCAGTATGGGTGGTGATGCGGTGTACGTTTTGAGAAATAATGCAGAAACATTGTTGTTGTGTGCCACTGTTCCATATCTGTGTCTCTTGCATAGAAATGTATTGGAAGTGGGAAAATAGAATTCGAAGAAGTACAGAAGACGTACTTGTAAACACCAGTGCTCTTCAACAGAACAGCGGGTGGCTCTATGTGACTGTCATAAAAGTGACAGCTGGAGGGAAGACATGCGGTATTATGGGAGTTAGCGTGTGACTAGTGGAGCATCACTTAATCTCCTGTCTGTTTACTGTTTCTTCCCACAGACATATCTCCTGGGAATCATCATCTCTATTTGTGGGAACGTCCTCATCAGCATTTCACTCAACATACAGGTAGGACACACAGGACTCCTGCTAGACAGACAGATATTCAGCACATGCATAATAAATACATGTCATCCCCCCTTTTGTGCAAAATTCAAATCAATTCAATTGAAATGATTTACTACTTTAACCTGTGTGTTTAACGTCATATTTCAACTTTAGTTTAACACTGCAATAAGTACACTCAACATTACTAGAAACACAAAATTTTTGTTTTCGCTCCGTTTTTCATGAGCTGAAACTTTTATTTGTACACAAAAGGCCTGTCCCTCTCAAATATTGTTCACAAATCTGCCAAAATCTGTGTTAGTGGGCATTCATAATTTATAATTCATAAACTATCCATTTTACAAGTCTGGCATGTCAAGATGCTGATGAGACAGCATGATTATTGCACAGGTATGCCTTAGATTGGCCACAATAAAAGAGCCACTCCAAAATGTGCAATTTAACTGTATTGAGGGTGGTCCGGGGGCGTCCGAAAACCAGTCAGTATCTGGTGTAACCACTATTTCCCTCAAATACTGCCGATCCAGAGCATCCCAAACATGTTCGCTGTCTTCAAAATCAATAAAATGCACCTGTGTTTATTGTCCATAACACCAGCGACCCATACCATGACGCCACTGCCACTATGGGCCACTCCATCCATAATTTTTGAAAGCACGGAGATACTGTGACGACAGCATTGTTGTGTCATTCATCTACAAGCATCAGCTCATGTTGCAACATGATAATGCACGGCCCCATGTAGCAAGGATCCGTACACAAACTCCTGGAAGCTGAAAACATCCCGGTACTTGCATGGCCATCGTACTCACTCGGCATGTCACCCATTGAGCATGTTTGGGATGCTGTGGCGCGGCCTAGACGGTATTTGAGGGAAATGGTGGTCACAACAGATACTGACTGGTTGTCGGACCACCCCCAATACAGTTAAACTGCACATTTTGGAGTGGCCGTTGATTGTGGCCAACCGAAGGCACACCTGCGTAAGAATCATGCTATCTTGATATGCCACACCTGTCAGGTGGATAGACTATGAATCATGAATGACGAATGCCCACTAACACAGATTCAGACAGATTTGTGAGCAATGTTTGAGAGAATTAGGCCTTTTGTGTACGTATAAAAAGTTTTAGATCTTTGAGTTCAGCTTGTGAAAAATGGGAGCAAAAACAAGTGTTGCATTTATATTTTTGTTAAGTGTACTAGAGTTGCACGATTTTCGATCTGAATATAATTTTTTTGTCACTTTGCTGGTGACCAGACGTCCCCTTATACTCAGACACATCCACTTTGTAAAGATTTTGACGTATTTTTTTAATTTTACATCCTTTACATAACCAGTCCAGGGTGTACCCCGCCGCTCGCCCGAAGTCAGCTGGGATGGGCTCCAGCTTCCCTGTGACCCTAATGCGGACAAGCGGTATAGAAAATGGATGGATGGACATCCTTTACATAAACAATTTCAAATAAGTTGTTTGAAGTGTATTTATATGTTTAGGTTGCACATAACGTTTCATGTTAGGTTTTTATATGATTACTAATGGACTCATGCTCTTTCATTTCCAAACAGAAATATGCCCATGTCCGTCAATCTCAGCGTGGCTCCAAGCCCTACTACACCTCTGTGCTGTGGTGGGGTGGTGTCCTTCTCATGGGTGTTGGTGAATTGGGGAATTTTGCTGCCTACGGCTTTGCTCCAGCATCCCTCATAGCCCCACTGGGTTGCGTGTCTGTCATAGGTAAATTGTGACCTTCACCACTCTCCTGCATACATTAAACGTGTGTTGAAACGCTGCAAGACAGGGTCCACAAACACTTTGCCCACTCACATTGCAGCGGCGTTCTCCGCTGGAGGAGTAGGACAAATCTACTGGTACAGTTTGTGAAATCCAACTTTCATTGAGTCGTTCTTACCTCCAGGTGTGCACAAACTACAGTTCAATCTAAATTTAAAACATAATAGATTATCGGTTTTGAGAAGCAGAAAGTTATTGTTATCGGCTTGAAAAAAAAAAAAAAACTTCATCCCTCCCGACTGAAACACTACATTTGGAAATGCTATAAATGTCAACTATATGATTACATGTAGTGTACAGTATTTGACATGAGATCTTTACTGCGGTCTTCTAGTCAATGTACAGTACATTTTGAAATTGTTAGTCGTAGTAGAAATGGAAATTCCATGGTTGTAATTGTTACATTCATGCGGTATTGTGATGATCAAATGAATCTTGGATGACGTTTGGTCTTCTCTTGATTGATGATTTCATCGTGGATGTTGGGATGAAAAAGGACACAAAACCTGACAGGAATAGCATGGTTGTATTGAGAGGCTCTGATATTAACTGTAATTGCATCCTGTAAACAGATAACAGATAATATTGACAAACTACAGGAACAATGGAACTCCAATAACAATAGCTACCTTTCGTGTTCGCCGCCGTCACACTTGGATGTACTTTGACCAAACTCCAACGAAACATTACAGCCCATTAAACGTAAACAGTGTGTTCCCTACAGTGTTGCTAAAAGTCAATCAAGGAAGTGTATATGCATTGACACACAATGTGAACCTCCGTGTATTCCGGCTCATTTTTCCGTTTTTTTTTAAATCAGTGACACTGATTCAATGCCGCAAAGGAAACAACTAGCTGGACTTGATGGCACAAGGGAAGGCCAAAAGCATATTAGCATAATCGAGGGGTGAAGAGAAGGCACGTGGCTTGGCGTCTCCAGCATGTACAATAGCCGAGTGCCATCCAGTTGCTGCAGGTGGGCTAAAAATGCAGATGATGATGTTGATGAGGGGCAGCTGCAGCTTGTCTCGTAGCTCCGTCCAAAACGGGAGTCACCAGAATCGAAACAAGAAATACAATGTCAGAACAAGGGGCATCGAAGGAGTAAGAAAACAAAACAGCAGTCAAACCAAAAATGCAATATTTGCAATTTTATGTAAGTGCAATTTTTGCTGAAATAGTCAATTTTATTTTCATTGGGGTTTTTTTGGTCTTTTTTTCTTTTGTTTACTTATGTTGTGTGTTTGATTTATTTTATTTAAAAGCTCGTGACATTCCAATTACAATGTTAAATACCCTTGAGAAATTGAAGTTTATTGCTTCTGATATGCTGTAGTCGTATTATTATGCCTTATATTATCATTACATTCATGAAAAATGGTCTCAATATAATGTTGACAATAATATTGTTTATTGGCAATCATTTGTAGGACAATTATCATCCAGCAAAATTTGTTATGGTGACAGGCCTACCTGTTCACATGCTTATGATGTGGCAGTGAGTGAACACTGCAAAAAATAAGCAAGTTTTGAGTGCACCTCAACTTTAAATTTTGACTCCCTTGTCAGGTTTTTAGTCGTCAGGTTCGGACAACATGTCATATACAAGACTTATTATTTAATTCTAAGTTCAAAGTTGTGGGTTCAAATTTCATCTCAGCCCCATGAGACTCTAAATTCTCTGTAGGTATGAATGTGAGTGTGAATGTTTGTCTATGGCTGCCGCGTGATTGACTGGCGTCCAGTCCAGGATGTACTACACGGCATTCAAAACAAAGCCTGTCTGGTAGTTGTAGCTGTCAGCCGCTCATTGTGCACGTTCCAAACACAGGTTAAACATTAAACAAGCTCATCAGTCACCATAAAAGAGGTGATGGGGGCTCATGATTATTAATGATGTCCATTACAAACTCCTCCTTCGATTTTCCTCCAGCCATGTGTTGTATGCGGGTGAGTGGTTTGAAGAATGCACATTCTTTTTCAGGGCTGAATCTAGTAATCTATTTGGTTCTATAAAGATGAAGCACCTTTGACATCATTAGTGGAACTAAAAGTCACATCAATGGGAACAAAACCATAAGATCCACAAGAATGAATGTGCTCAGTTCCATTTTACTGTCATTGTTGTTCTAAGAATGCCCATTGATTGCATGAATAATGTGCAGGTTAACTGAGTCTTGAAAGAGCATCTGAGCACATTAATGCTGCCAAAGATAATGCAGTGAAAGGGAGTCACTTTCAGCCATGTCACAAACCACTGACACAAATGAGCAAGGACTGTGTTATACCCATGTGGCGGGGCGGGGATCCTTGGCTGAGTTTACAAAAGGAACGCAACTGACAGATGCTAGCATAACTTAGAAAAATAAATAAATAAACACAAGAGGGTGTAGAGAAATATCGAAAGTGGAACACGAGAGCAGAGATGGGATTGAGAGAGTTGATGTGTCTGTTTGTTTTGACACTCGTGTCCGAGTTAGCACTGTCCCTATCCACTGAGACCACTTGTCACAATTAGGTATGACAGCAGCCTGCTAAATATTGTTGATGGGGAGCAATGTTTCACCTCTCTTCTCCTTGACTCAGAGGAGAAGGCATTTAATCACTTGGAGGAATGAGCCTGGCATGTTGCAATCAAGGTCACCTTAAAAACATCATTAGAGTGAACAAAATAAGAAAAGGGACAAGATGTTCCGTATGACAGAGTGAGAGTTTCGCTTATTTTTACTTTTGTCATTATTATTATTATTATTATTATTATTATTATCACCTGCTCCACATGTTCAGAAGTATTTGGACAAAGGCAGAGTTTTCCAAACATGCCTTTTTACACCACCGAAAAAGCAATCATAATGTGTAACCTCCTGAGACCAGCGATGCATGTTTGTCCTCTGCCTGTCACAGCTTTATTTCACATGCAAAACGCTCTACAAGACGTTGTGTTGTGAAGAGGACATCACAGGCTTTCCAGTGATGCGGTTTGTTGTTTTGTCCAATGAAATAGAAGAGCGGTCTTCCCAAAATGGCTGCCTTACGAACCAGCATGTTTTTTATGTTTAATGTGTTTTTAAAAGTAGAAGAAAATGCTTCATTTGGGGTGGTTTTGGGAACATACAGTCATACCCAATGTCCTTTGTAGTCGAGATGAGGACTCCATACTGCTACTTTTTTCATATAAAATGAAGAAGGTCAATGCCATATACGCATCAAGATGCAGAAATTACTGACGTGTACGCCGCGAACCAAACAGCTGGATCTTTGAAGTAAATGAGCCATTGTTTTATTACTTTTGTCTTTTTTTCTGTCGAAGCCGCACGTGATTGATCATAATATGTGGTGCCGCATGTGTCGACATTAAGCAGGGAGGGGGAGACTTGGGTGTTACACACGAGCAAGCTGGAAAGGCGAGGAAAAATTTGTCTGTGTAATATTTTGTTGATGTTGTGGTGTTTCAATTTGAAAATTGATAAGTAATACAGAATCCGATGGGGCCTTCTTGTCTAAATGAGTTGGGTTTTTGTTGCAATCTGTTCCATGTTTAGAATACAGTATACAGTAAATAGAGCCATATGAACAATGTAAAATGTACATTTATTTTGGTCAGAAATCAACTGAAGCAACAAAAAAAATTAGAGGAGCCGATTGGGAAAACCGGCTCTTTTTAAGGAGCCGAGCCAAAGGAGTCATGTCTCTAAAGAGCTGAACTTCCCATCACAAGCAGAAATACATGTTCGTGTACCCAAGATTCTTGCTATATACCTACCTAAATAGCTACCTAATATGACATTAGAAAGAGTATTAACTCCACTGCAAAGGACACTGCATAAAAAAATAAACCCATTTTATGACAAAACAATATTGTGGTATGTTGCATTCGCGTGAAACAATTATTTCATGTAGAAAAATATCGCAACTTTTATTTTTCCCTGTGTCACGAGGATAATTTAAGGCCACGGTGTCCAAAGTCAAAATATTCAGAGAAAAAAGTTGCAATTTAACAAGGAAAAGTCATAACTTTACCAGAATAAGATAATATTATGAGGAAAAGTAATGTCATTTTAGTAGCATAAAGTTGAAATATTTTTTTTAAAAGGATGTTTTTTTTTTAAAGTGATAATATTATGAAAAAAAAACAAAAAAAATAAACAAAGTTGTGATTTTTGGAATATTAGGTTGTGAAAAAAGTTTTGTTACATGAATAAAGTCAAAATATGAAGAGAAAAAAGACGTATTCTAATGAGAAAAAATATTGTAATTTTACGTGAATAAACTTGTAATATTATAAGGAAAAATGTAATTATGTTAGTACAAATTTGAAATATTAAAGAAAAATACATTCTTTTTTTAAAGTCGTAATTTTATGAGAAACTAACAAAACAAAATAAAGTTGTAATGCTAGGAAATTTGCTTGGGGAAAAAGTATAATAGTAACATGGGACTAAAGTCATAATATTACGAGAAGAAAAATTCTGAAGATTATTTTTTAAAAAAGTTGAAATATGGGGAATATTAAATAAAAAAACAACAGCAAAAATGAGAAAACAGAGAAAAGGCTGAAGTTCATACTAATAATACGCTTTTCCACCGATATCACAAAGCTGAGATGCAGTTTATTCTTCAAATACAGTATATACAGTATAACTTCTTGCCATTGGCATACAGTATCTACCTGAGTTGCATCCTTTCGCTGTATGTGGCCCTCGGTGGAAAAAAGTTTGGACACACCCGATGTAAGAAATGTAAGAAATATATGGCATTAAGCATTCTGGAATTGCAGCTGTTTTATGTGGAATATGTTTATTTTCAAGGGCTCAAACTGACACGTTTGGAAATGTAGCCACATAACATTTGTAGTCAATGACATCAGCCCGTGCGCCCATCACCAAATTTGGAGTTTCCTCCCCTTGAAAATATGTTGTCAGTTCTTAACTGAAGCTACCTTCACTTGCCGCTTCTTTTTTCATTTATTTTCCTTCAGGAAGTCTTGATTTGCCTGACGCTGTATGTTTTGGGTGATTATCCATCTGCAAACACTACAATTAAATGGCATCTTAATAGTTTTATGCGTAGCTGTGTATAAAGTCAAAATCCTAAAACCCATTGTCCAAATACTTGTGCGCTGTATAGTAGCAAGCATTGTTATGACATTTCTCTGCCAAAATAACACCATGATTGATTAAAAACGGTGTGACATTATGTGTTTTCCCTCAGGAGAGTCCTAGGTAACACATCTGAGGGTTATATAGAGGAGACACAGTAATCTGATGCAAGCACACAGACACATAGACACACACACACACACACACACACAAATCCCCCCACAGGAAGTATGACAGAACTGTTTACCCCAGAGGTTCCTGTTGTCACATTTCTCATTTTATCAAGCTGTGTGGATCTCACTTTATATGGTGTTGCTATGGTGACTTGGAAAAACCCATCTGCTCCAGAGGCACAGGCACATTCCTTAATGTGTGTATAATGTGTGTTTTTAATGCTCGCTGTTTGAAATATTTATGAACCGACTGCTTAAAGAGTCTTTGTAATCTAACAATTAGTCAGTGATATCCCTGCAGCGTTGTGCACATGCATGCCTACACTATTACTGCATTATCAGAGCCATCTTTGCTTCTTAACTTTCACTTTTACAACAAAACTGTTACGTTTGAGCAAATTGCACGTCATACTTCTTTGCCACTGGTAATCTCATGTGCCACACTGTGCACGTGTGTTATATTGATCTGCTTATGTGCCACATGTCATTGATCCAACTGTGAAGGTGCCAGACAATCTGGTTGTTAGTTCATTACAGTACAGTTCGTAGTAACACCAGGATGAATTCAAAGTGACCCTTAGCAAGCTAACTCCTTTCTGCATGTATCTGGTGTATATTTGTCTCGTCAGTTCCCTTTTACTTTGTTTGATTTGTGCATCATGCAGTTTGTGTGCTTGTGTGGTCGTCATCCATCTGTGTATGCGCATCCTTATTGACACGTCTGCGTGTGTCTACGGTCCTGCAACACAATCAATCTCTGTCGCAGCCCGACGCTGTATTGTTTATCTGTTAGTCTCGGTTTACTGCATATCCTGGGGCAACACTAAAAAGACAATGTGAGGCGTGCCTCGTGAAAAAAAAATTGATGCTTTGTCAATATGTTATTTTTTTTACACTGATGTTGACTAATGAGTTCATTAAGCATGTTGCACGGAATATCATACTGGTGATGTTATGAGGTCTTAATGAGCGCCTTTTATCTCAGCATTCTGACAGGTTTCATAGACCTTGTTTGTATTATACAGCATATGCTTATCACTCTGCATGTCAGTGTCTGAACTACTGCAAACTACTTCACCCTTTCCCATCTAACCTAACACATCCCAAGCTATTGCCTGTTTGCGACGCTTCATGTTATTGTGTTTCAGTGTCGTTGGGAGTGTTGATTGATTGTAATATGAAAAATATTGATTTTAATCCAGTTTTATTGTGTTTAGACTCTTGCTATTTTAATGACATAGTGTCAGAGTGTGAAATAAGACTGCATTCCAGCGAAGTTCTTCTGTGACACTAACAAAGTGCTGGAGTGGCTGTTAAACTAATGAAAATATATTTTTACTTTCCAGCCAGCGCTCTCATATCTGTGATTTTCCTGAAGGAGACAGTGTGCGTCTCTGACATTGTAGGTAAGCAAACACTCAGGCAAAATAATACAACACATCTGCTGACAGATTGCTGGCAAATAAATAACTTCCTAAAGTACAGATTGATCAAATTGGCTTTGTGGATACAAGGAGAAGAAATTAGGACGGAAATAGAACACTCATTGCTGTGGCATGTGCATCCAATTGTAAAAAGGTAGCGGATGGAAAAATGCAGAATTGTATTTATAACAATTGCACTGTGGATCCCTGCGTAGTTGTGAGTCAGCATTTACTACACCGCGAATTTGCAGATTTTGTTTTATCAAAAACACGCCTATTTGTGCTTTTTGTCTGCAAAAATAGTTCTTTTTTGCAGAAAACCCATCTCATTCACCATAAGTTAGTAATAATTTCTAAATATGTGATAATAAAGCATCATATTTCAGCATAATACATAACTGCATAATCATACAGAATCCAGTACATGGTGTGAGCTTTAAATGGCAGAGCGCTTTCGTTTGTACCTTGTACTTCTTGCTAATGGCGCCACATCCACAGGAAAAGCATATTTAAAGCGGCAGCTGGCGCTGTGCCATACATGTCTTCATGATCAATTTTGCCATGATTATCAATCATTAGTGGTGAGTATTTTATCATTTAAAATGATTTAATGAACGCGTGAGGCGTATTATAGGGCTTCAGCTTGGATTTAGCTTTTATGCAATGGCAATTGAAGACAGATGGGAAGCGTTGCAATAGTAGCAATCACGTTTACTGCAAATGTTGATCCAAAATCAGGAGAGAAATCAACCTCAAGCTAGCAGGAAGGTTTGGAGGGGGAGTAGCGAGTTGGCATATCGTAAGGTGGCACCGCATGGCGGCATGGCTCAGGTGGTAGAGCGGTCGTCTCCCAAGCTGAAGGTTGCTGGTTGGATCATCCATCCTCCCGTGTTCATGTTGAACTATCTTTGGGCAAGATACTGTTGCTCTTGATGCTGCATCATCAGCAAAGCGCTGTGAGTACCTCGAAGTAGAAAAGCGCTATACAAGTGAAAGTCCAGTTAGCATTCACGTAGACACGCCAGCATAACCAGAAATTAGACATGTTCATGAGTGTCTCAACATGGGCGGTCTCTCACGTAAGCCCGGCAAATAACAGGGATCTACTGTATTTATTTTCGATATTTCAATGCGGACTAATTGAAAGTGCTGCCACTGTATTGCTTTGATCTCCGTTTGTTGGTATATTTGTTTGTCTCTGCCTCTTTAGGTGGAACACTGGCAATAACTGGAACCTACGTCCTTGTGACATTTGCCCCCCACACTTCAACTCACATTACAGCCCATCTCGTCCAGTTCTATGCCATCAGCTGGCACTTCCTGCTCTACCTTGTACGTAACCCTTTTCAAATTTGATCTAATGTGGTCTAATTTGATCAAGTGTGTACAATTTCATCAGGCCCAATTCACTCGATCCCGTTTTCAAGCGAAAAATTATAACTCTTTCATAGCCCCTACATTCACTGGTGCTGCCAAAAATTCTGGGCCGCATGAAAAAAATAAATCCCATTGGACCCCCCCCCCCTTGACTGAAATTGTGCATTTTTCTGGATTGGAAAATAAAATTAGTATGAGCTGTCGTTGTATTTAACCTGTTTCATATATAGATATTAATCTCCCCAAAATGTACAAACTCATAAAGTGACCGTTTCTTAGAGGTAGGTTAGAATCATGATCAACAACTTAAAGGCAAAATCATCAACAATCTGGAAAGAATTACTATGAACCCTTAAAATGGAAAAGCTCACATTGATTCAAATGTAAAGCGATGCCCAGGTATTAATTATTACCACAAATAACTGATTCTCATCATTTTTGCACATTGTTTTGGATATGGTTGTACATCGGTATTTTATGTCATTTTTATATTTAGTTATATATATATTAGTTATATATTTAGTTATTATATTTAATTATATAGTTATTGCATAGTGTCAATGTAGCTTATACATAGAGTTATGGAGTGCAAACTGTGTGGGTATTTAAATTGATGTTGCTTGTCATATTTATAATTTATTACTATTATTATTTCCAGAATGTTTATTTTGTGGTGAGATGTTGTTGGATTTATTTGTAATTTGTTAACCATGTCAATTGTGTGAGATGTTATCTCATAAATTAAAGACAATGATTTCTTTTTTTAAGCATATGAATCACCGACGCAGGGGAGCACCACTTTGGGTAGGGCCGACTCTGGGTATCGTCGACACTGGCCCTGTATTTACTTGGTATCGGGTCGATAACAAAATGTCTTACTCATTGTATTTCTAAATGATGGTTGAATCAACCCACCAAAACTCAAGTTTATCCCTGTGGCACAACCTATTAAATGTACAGAGTTCTTCAAGCCGGTCCAAGAATAAATCTAATAAATAAGACGGCAGCAAGCATGTCTCCTAAGTGTTCCAGTCAGGGCTGTGTGTGCCCGGGGTAGCAATACCAACATTATTCAGCAAGCAGCGTTAAGCCCATTTCTACAGTAATTCACCTTCTGCACTTGAATTTTTGGTTGAAAAGTCCTGCAGTGAATAAAGACCGAGTTTTTGTATATTTCACACACTGAGGCCAGGCATTTAAAGGTCATCTCGCCCCTTTTCCCCAACCCTACTTGTGTATTCTCCATCTGTTAAAGCTCTGTGGTGTTTTCCAGAGGTCCTTGAGCAGCTGAATGCTATCAGACTCACAAGGACAGCTCTTGGCTCTTCTCATTAATAGCCAGCCAGTCATTTCATTTTTTCCCGGCCATGGTGATTTGTTTCAATTAAAGAGCGCTGCTCTTTGTCTGCAAACAGCACTTTGTCACACAGATAAGGTTGTCACGGAAAGCTTGGAGAGCAAATTTCATTTTCTGTACAAAGTTTGAGGAAATGGGATGTGCATAAATTAACTCTCCCGTCTTCTCCCTCCCTCTTTCTCAATAGACAATAGAGGTCATCATCTTTTGCATCCTGCTCTTCCTGTACACAAAGAAGAATATGAAGCACATTGTGGTTGTGATGCTGCTGGTGGCGCTGCTTGGTATGGACAAGCGCAAGCTGCTTGATTGAGGGCGCATGGGTCATGAATTAAAACAGTTTCGGTGATGGGTTTGCTTTGTTGCCTGGTTACCAAAGCAGACCTGGGGTCAGTTATCATTTCTAGCTCCATAATTGGGAACGCTTACCCAACTTCATGTTTATTTAGCCCTAAGCATCAGTACACACCTAAAAGAAAGTGGTGCAAATGTTTCAGTGACGTGTCACGTCTGTGTTGCTGCAGCTTCTCTTACGGTCATCTCAGTCAAGGCTGTGTCAGGAATGATCACGGAGTCCATAAAAGGTCATCTGCAATTCATCTATCCCATCTTCTATGTCATGCTTGTCATCATGGTGGCATCCTGTGCTTTCCAAATCAAGTGAGTTGTGCTTCTCCATCTCCTGTTTGGGCGTACTATTCTCTGATTGGACAGGACGGATTCAGTTGCACAAAACCGTATGATGCAAAGCCTCCGACGAGATTGACTTCACACGTTAAAGCCGCTTCTTTCTTCTCCAGATTTCTTAATCAGGCAATGAAAATGTTTGACGCCACAGAGGTCGTTCCCATCAACTTTGTGTTTTTCACTGCAAGTGCCATCGTTGCAGGTATGTTATGAGAGCATCACTCTGTGGGTTAGGAGTTTTTTACTGTTTTCTACCGCAATAAACCACAATATTAAAACGCTTGCACAACCTAATCATTTCTAGTACAAGAGCTGAATTCTGTTTTTACAAACAAAAAAAAAGGTCACTTTTGACAATGTAATAGAGGTATTTCATTTATATTTATGGGAGTGTTGTAGTTTGTAGAAGTGCTATCTAGATTGATGAGTCTGTCTCAAAATTAAGTGAACAATGATAATTGATATTTTTGTTTACAAAATTCATTGAGAATAATGAGCTACCCGGGATGGACTCTACCATTAAGCACAATTCACGAATGCATCCTGCAGCAAACTGAACAATTGTTTAATTAGTCAACTTATTCCACATCATGAGGATGCAGGATAAACCGATCTTGCACTAAAAGCATGCACTGGAGATTTTGTTGTTTTTTCATTTATAAAAATAAGCAGCACTAACATTGGTTGAAAATATGAAGTCATTATGATTAAAGGGAAAAAGCGAAAAACAAATATGGTAGCTCTCCTGTCATTATATTATTATGCTTATGTATCTGAACCAGTGGTGTGTTATTCTGCTGTGTGAGCATTGCGATCTGCATGACCCACCTTCCCGCTGCATCCCATTTTGTTTTCCAGGGATAATCTTTTACCAGGAATTTGAAGGCTTAGCATTGTTGAATATTTTCATGTTCATTTTTGGGTGAGTATTCACTAAAACATCCCAAATGACTTACTACTACAGTATTTCATGTTCAGTCTCAATTTCTTTGCTTTACTCGTCTTTAATTGCTATTTTATTACCCTTATTACATGTACATCCTTTTCCTTAACACTGTACAAGCTACATACTGCCATTTGCTTATTGCTATTTTATTTTTTCCTTTCTTTTCTTTACACAGGGAAACTTAAATGACAAAGTTTAAGCAAACAAAATATTGTAAGTGTAAACATGCGAAGGTTATGGTGTAAATTAATTATTAGCAGGGCTGTCAATTGATTAAAATATTTAGTCGTGATTCATCGCATTTTGTCCATAGTTAACTCATAATTAATCATACATAAAAATATGTTTTTATCAATAAGGGATGTGAATGTAAAAACACTTACAAAAATGTAAAAACTTAAAAAAATAAAATAAAATTATTTGTAAATAACTACATCAAATTTTATGTAAAGAGATATCAATTTTGGAAAGATGGGCCATTATTAATTCAAAAAATAATATACAGTTAGAAATCCCCCTGTTTTTGCATATTTAATGCGAGTGGCGGTCCTTGAACGCACCATCTAACTTTCTCCCACGCTGCACAGATAGACTACTATACTGTATTTTTCTCCTTTTTCTTTCATCTCTTATTTGGTCCCCAATGCTGATGCTATGTGGTAATGCAAGGTAAGATTTAACGACCTTACTGAGTGCTAAAGTGCACCTCTCTCAAAAACTACCTCCAGGTTTGTACTGGTGGATGGTGGGTTTGTATTCTTGTACTGCTTTTAATTTGATGTTGTTCCTGTCTTATACATAATAAATAAGATAAATTAGATCGCTATAATGTACTCATGTTTTGCTGATGTGTTGGAAAGCGTTCCCAGTGACTAGCTAGCGCACCGCTAATGCTAGCATTGCTAATGCTATTTAGATCCATTCTTCTCTTGAGTCACGGTCACATTGACACAAGGCCCCAGTAGCTGTCCTCGGCTATGCCTGCCGGTAATAAGCAGCTCGTAACCCAAATTTTAGCTCACAGATCAAAGCAAAAAAATCACCCGAGAGACGGCTTGCGTCTAAAAAAAAAACATTTCTTAGTTGGGAAACTCGTATGCCAAGGTACCACTGTATAAATGTCAAAAAAAAAAAAAAACAGAAGTGCTCCAGTACCTTCTCACTTCTCTCTGACAACTCAACTTACAGCAATAGTAGACACAAATAACTTTGGTCTTGTTGTGAGCGACATCTGCCAGGGCTTTGAAGCTAAACTTACCTTTCAAAATACCCTTTTCTTTGTCCATTTCTGCTCAGTATGTGTTCCTGCTTGTGGCTCTCATCAACTGCCACACAGCTGCGTTTCCTTAAATTACAGTGTGAGCCGATGGCCAAAGACGACGTTAATCACGCGTCAAGAAAAATAGTGCCGCCTTTAAAGGAAATTTCCATTATAACTTTGGCAGACCTAATCATTAGTCATAGACATGGAGAAGGGATAGGATTAAATAAGCGCTGCTTCTTCCTACTCCTTTTCATGTTGAATTGTGCAAATGTAACCAGGTGATGAAACAAATAAACCTTACCATACAATCTGCATCTTATCCAATATGAGCTGACATGGAGTAAATTCTCAACTTTTTGTTTCTAGCTGCCTTCTGTCTTTCCTTGGAGTTTTCCTGATAGCCCGAAGCAGACCAAAAGTGAAGCAACAAGATCGGAACTTTATTTCAATGGATATGGTCCCAGGTAAGTTCTGTATTATTCTTTTGACGAGTGAACACAAGGTGTTATCTTATTTGTGCTAGACATGGTCCATGCACAAGCAGGAGGTGCCGGTTTCTGTGATGGACGAGTATGGCATTGGCAATGGGCTAAAACAAATGAGCTTTGCTCTGTTATTCACAGGGAGAAGACACATGGACAAAGTGCAGCCTGAGGCTAACACTCAAACATATGGATCGCTGGCAGCCAAGCTCATGTGTAACAGAGCTGGCCAAACAGACGACTCTTAGGACCAGACCCATCTGTGGAGACTTTGAGAAGTATGTGAACACATGCCTTTGACTGGGACAAAAGTGAGAGAAAATGGGCAGTATTGGCCACTTACACCGGAAACTATTGTGTTCTCCTCCGTAGTGTTTTTTGTACCACTACTTATCGGTCCTGCAACTGCTCGCAAGTGATAAGGAGATTTTGAGAAACAACTGTCAAAATAAGAACTGAATGGGAACTAACATCAACTTGTCGAGCTGGAATAAATGGTCCAATGTGTCAATGTGTGATGACTTGTACATTAAATAAAAATGTACTCAGTCTGAAACATTTATCCGTGCACATTTAAATAAAAAAGCACTTCTGCCCCCTGATGGTGAGGGATGAATGTAAATCATCGCACTTGTGGTTGAGGTGGATTAGTTAAAAAGGATCAGAACCACTAAACCCTCTGCATG
The DNA here is from genome assembly GCF_027744805.1 of Dunckerocampus dactyliophorus. Lineage (NCBI taxonomy): Eukaryota > Metazoa > Chordata > Actinopteri > Syngnathiformes > Syngnathidae > Dunckerocampus > Dunckerocampus dactyliophorus. Next base: position 11,209,431 of record NC_072825.1, read on the forward strand.
TGCAATACTGTATGTACATCACACTTCACCTCTCAAAACCTCAGACCAGCATCTAAACTTAGTGGTTGCCAAGCAACCAAACTTACCTACCACCCACACATTAAGTAGCTCAAGATTCAATGTTAAAGTGCAAGTTCAGTGCCTGATCTTAAACTGCCTGTGTTGTGTAATTTGGCATTTAGAAGCCATAGCTTGGTGAAGGTGATAGTAATCACCTACTCTCTTCCAGTGTAGCTTTTTTTTTTTTTTTAATAACCTCATGTCACACAAATGTTATCCTAAATAAATCAAATTCAGTCAAACTCAGTGACAGTCTGGATCCAGATGCATTTGAAGTGATTTTATTGAATACCCAACCGGATAAAATAATGTTTGGACTTACATAGCGCTTTTCAAGATACGCAAAGGCACTGAATAAATCCAAGTTGTAACATGTCTGAAAAAAGAAAGCACTTTCAGGTTGGGTTCAATCCTCTTGAGTGTCTAACAAAACTAATTTTGTATGCGCCATGCATATTAGGTGAACTGTATAGCCAACACAATAGCAACTACAGACAATGCAGGAAATGAGGAACAGCGTTTCTTTACAAAGCAAGCATCATTAGGGACGGGTATCGTATTCATTTTATTTAACAATGCTGCCAAATCGGTACTTTTGAAACTGTTCCGGTGCTGAAACGGTGCCTGAACTGGTAAAGAAAACATAGATTTTGTCCAAACACAATGCCTATTTTTATGGGATTTTGTGACATGCTAGTTAAACAGATTAGTAATGTAAATACTTCAAAATTATAAATAAAATGATAAGTAATGAACTCATCATTATGAAATAAAATCCACAACAAATTGTCATAATTATCACAGCAAAACCAGCAACAATACAGAACCCTGGGAATCTGCAAATCAACCATCTGCTTGTGTTTCTGCTGGTGATATTCACAATTCCTCTGTTTGTAATTGCACCTCGCTTGCTGTAACCGTGATTGGTTGATAATGAGGAAGTGTTGTGTTGCTGTTGTGGACAGCGCTACACAGCCATACAGAGAAATGTGTGCGGTGTTGGAATTGAGCACTGCTGTTAGCGTATTAAAGTTTAAAAAGAGTGCCCAGCTCTGTGTTCCTCTGTCAACAATTACAAACTGTTACTTTCACAATATCACCTTCAGGCACTTTGCACCGAAATGCGGCACCTACTTTTTTTTCGGTCCAGTCTCAACCGTTAATGTCAGTGCTATTTAAGAAACCGAGTTTCGGTACCCATCCCTAAGCATGCACAAAAAAAAAAAAAAGTTTTCTTCTGCATGAACCTCAAACTTCTATGTTGATTTTGGCAAAACGATAGTGGAGAGACACAGGGTCGCGGAGCAGCACCATTCCTCTGTGTTCCAGTGGCTGACTGATGAGGGTGTGAATGAGACCAGTGACGCTCACAAAGCCCAGAGCCTCCCCACAGCCTGCCGACAGAGAAAAGTCGGCCTGAGTGACCCAGCCTAGTGTCACTCGGGAGCAGTGAGAGGTGACACTTGGCAGGGGATTTGGCCACACTCCCAACACAAAATCACAGTCTTTCTCAGAGGGAATGTCTTTAGTCTCGGTCATATCAGACGACTGACAATGTACAACAGTTTTCTTGGTTCCCCTTTTGTTACGTTTGATTGTGCTTTTGAAGGTGTCCCGGTGGGGGCGCTCCTGAGGCCCACTGCTGCTTGGCCCTTTGCTCAGCAGCTTCAGGTCCTCTGCTGTTGGCACACAGACCATGGCATGGAGGTCTGGTTTGCCCTTCAATAACAGTGACAGACGTACCCAAACCAGACTCATCCTGTGACTTGCTAGGAAAGTCGTCCTGGCTGTGTGGTTTAGAGGTGGCATTTCCCTGACTCGCCACAACCTCTGACCTTTAGAGGAAGTGGGTCTGCACCAATTGGAGAGCAGCCTCAATGACTTTATTTTTCTAGAAAACAAAGTCATTTGATTACTGTTAAAAAATCATTATGGGGCCGCTAGCATACACACAGAGTGCAGACGAGTGTTATGTAGTGGAAATTCTATTATTAGATCGCAATATACTTTTTTTTTTTTAGTAATATTACAATCTCATCTTGTAGACCCTATCTCGTGTATCGTGTCATGACACCCCTAATCATCACATTTTCTATCTTCTCATCTCTGATACCCTTCTAAAAGGTGGCATTTGGAATACTTACTACAAATTAATCCTTGGCCATTTTTGTTCATGTTTTTCAGTGTTTCTCAAATAGTGGGGTGGGCTCCCTGGGGGGTCGGGGTGAGGTGTCAGGGGCACTATACTATATACCACTGTGTACACAATACCAAAGATTTTTTTCAATTTTGGCACATCTGTTCATGTCTTTATTCATGCTTGAATATGCTACACTTTTTACTAGTAAAAGTTAGACATAAGTCCTTTGGGGAGCAATATTACTCACTCTCTACATATTTCCAAAGGGAAGCACTGCATGAACGCATTTATCCATTCATTGATCAAGCCTGACAAGTCATTCAGTTAATTAAACTTGAAGCTCAAGCTCATGTAAAGAGGCACATGGATGTGCTTAGGATCATCTCAGTAGGATTAATGCAATTCTCTCTGTCACTGTATAGGGCTGTCAGACTTTTTTATGCATCATATGGGATATGGGCACACACACCAATCATTAAGCAGGCCTTGGAGCACCGTTTTGGTCAGGGTACTTTTAGAACATTATAAGGGTTTGATTTAAATCTGCAGGCTAATAACTGTCTGCAAGGAGATGACTATTGTGTATGCTGAAAATGCTCCAAAGGGGAGAGAGAGACATTTGTGGTAAACACACCTGAGGACCGTGAAGTGTGTTGCAGGCTTTGCCACAGCAACGTCTTGATGTGATGTCATCTCCGACTGCATCACTGATGTGCTTTCAGTCTGAGTGTCTCCTTGTTTCTCCGCTGCCTCACTTCCAGTAAGATCCCACTCCTCAGCCAGCTGTTGCCAAGGGCAACAGAACGGAGCCAGGCAGCCATGTTTAATGTAATTGGTTCTTTTGGCAGGCGGACATCTAGAGTAGAGGGCAAAAGGTCAAACCCTTTTGAAACCATTGGGGCAGTGACGCCTTGATATGAGACAAACTGGGTACTGAGCAGCAGCTAGCAGAGGACGAGCATACAGCTTTATTAACATCTTATCTGCATGGAGGGAACAATACACATAATAGAAATGTACTTTTGTCAGAGCACTAAAATGTTACTTATATCACAAAATTCAATCATTTTTCCAATGAAACCTATCGCTATTTTAGTTTTTAACTGACCTTTTAAACTTTTCAAGCAGCATTGACTCTTGTTCCTCTTGAAATCGAGCTCCTGCAGGGCAGTCTGGGTAGTCATGGGGGAAGTGGGGAGCACCTTTATTCTGAGAGTGTGTCAGACTCATTTTTAGTCCACCAATGCGAACACCTCGGTACACCTGGCAGGAGGACAGAGTAATGAGTAAACACTGGATTTGGAGCTTTGTGATTTGAAAACAAAATAAACTTGGGGGGGTTTCAGTCTCGTCTTTAATTTCAAGGTTGACTTAACATTGGGCCACACGGCGGCATAGTGTTCATACATCAACCGCACAGTCTGGAGACCCAGGTTCAAATCTGTAGGAACATCTCTGTGTAGGGTTTGCATATTCTCCTTGTGCCTGCTTGGGTATTCAAAAACATGCATGTTATGCTAACTGCTAAATTCTCCATAGGCGTGAATGTGAGCGTGAATGGTTGTTTGTCTGTATGTGCTCTGTTATTGGCCAGTCCGTGGTTTCCAAAGTCAGCTGGGATAGGCTCCAGCTCACCCGTAACCCTAATGAAAACAAGTGGTATCAAAAATTAAAAGAAAACTTGAAAACCTTTTTGCTGAAACAAAACCTAGAAGAAGTCAAGTAAATCACATTTGTATAGAACAAAAAAAGAAATCCAGTTTGACAGATTAAGTTTTCAAGAAAAACGAGAGCTTCATTGAGAAAAAGAGCTCATAAAAGCATTGAATGCCCTTGTTTTGTTTTCTTTTCAGAAGGAAATAAGAACCATTCACTGACACACGCTTACACTTTATAGAACAAATTATTGAACCACCTGCAGGAGTTTTTTTTTTTTTTTTTTTTTTTTACATCATTTCATGCTAGTTACGCTTGAAAGTGAAGCGATACCACACAGCGTATTTCACAAAAAATGAGTACGGAATTATTATGGAGCGTTATGAGGAGTTCCCAAAAGATATGACTACTAAAAGCAAAGCAACACCAATATAGCGAGGGAGGTCTACTGTCATGCAAGCATGCAGCGTGTGAATGCGCAAGTTAACACTGATTATTATAAAAACTATACCCTCCTAGCCTTTTCATTTATCAACACTCAACATTGCACAACTTTGATATATTAACACTTACCCAATTCAAAAATAACTACCGGTACTTTCGTTTTTGATGTTAGTTTCATGAAATATTTTCATCTGCTGCATCTCGTTGTGGCCACTAGATGACAGTGTTTTGCGTGTTTTGTGGCGACTTTTTACATTTTTTTCCTTTTTATAATAAAACAAGCGTGTTAATGCAGTTGATTAATGCCTCCGAGTGTTTATTCCTCCAGAAAATATTGTAATATGTGTACGTGCGCGCACACAACAGCCATGTGCCCTTGCATGCGCTGTGAATGAGGGACAGCCATATCAGTTTTGGGCCCTTAATGGCCTATTTGAACTGCTTTTTTCTAGGGTGGCCTGCAATAAAATATAAATCTTCAATGCTTTTTTTTCGTTTGTTGTTGTTTTTTTTCAAATACTGGAATTGAGTGACCTGTTTTTCAAAAAGACTAAATATGTTTGTTGCATGGTCGTTGTATCCTGGAACAAGAACTGTTCAAATACATTATTACAAGCTCAAAATTAATAAAACCATGACTATGTAAACTAACCTTGACCGGAATTGTAAGCAAGGTAAAGCTAACAAACATATACTAAGGGAGGAGGGTGGTCCATGGTACCTACCAGTGGGATCCAGAAAGCCATGCCCCAGCCTTTAGGAAGCAGCAGGTCCCATCCAGCACCCCAGGAGTTCATCTCTTGTCCCACCTGCTTGCCAGGCTGGTGTACCAGCAGGATGGGGATTCGACCCTGCAGCGGAGTGGGAGTAAGCCTGGAACCAGGCACAAGGACCTGACTTCTCATGCGGTTCAGCTCCTGTTAAGATGTAAAGCCATTGGGTAATGCAAGTGATGCAAGTCATTATGTGGACAAAATGTCACTCAGTAACCCAGAATTGAATTTTCTGATACCTGCTCTGAAATTTTATTATCAGTGACATTGTTGCGCACAGACTGTTCCCACAAGAAACTCTGACAACAATGTTCTGGTACGCCACGCAAGGCCAGTTCTTTTATCTTCTCATCATCCACCTCTGGAAGAAATGCACATCACACACAGCACATCGGCATTATTAGCATATCTTTTAGGTTTCATTTTATCGCTGGCCACAAACAATGCACTCAAGTCTGAAACAAAAAAAAATTGCTAGAATCTACCTATCTATCTCTCTCTCTCTAAACGTAGAAACGTACTAAACGTAGAAAGAGCATGAGAAACAAATGAAAGTGATTACCGATAAATTAAATCCCCTTTTTCTTTTTATGTTTGACATGACCTGATTTTCATCATCCTGCATTATCCATTCATTTTCTATGTCATTTGTTCAGAGTGACAAGGAAGCTGAAGCCTGTCCCAACAAAAACAACCCTGGCTAAATCTCTAAAAGGCAGCGAATAAGCTGTTGTCTGTCCCAAATGCTGTTTTTGGAGTACAGGGTCCTGCCAGGATTCGAACCTGGAGCATCTGCATTGGTGAGCAGAGGCCCCCCAGGAGCACAGGACCAGATGTGTACTCTGTGAAACATCCTCAGGACAAGAAACAGCAGACTTATTCTGACCTGCTTATTATAAAAACACCTTTGTATTTCAATGCAGGTGGACTCATGAAACCTGAACTAATTAAGACCTTGACAGAAAAGATGAGGCCTCCTTTCTAATTGGGGTCTCAAATGTGAAAAGAAAGATTTTATGTGCAAAGAATGGCACATATGTACAGTAAAACACATTTAGCCTCTGTCTGTAATTAGCAGCCCATCTCTCCACCGTCTCTGTGCTAGGACAGCTATTACCTTGTGCTTCCTTCACACAGGGCAACGCTTTAATCCTCTTTGTTGGTATCGCCAGCCTGGGGTCATCAACTGTCAGACCCAGCACTGTGCCTGGGGGTAGCTCTGTAGTAGAGTAGATGTCTGGATGAAGTATAGAACCATGATTAGATTGCTGATTAAAAACAAAGAAAAAAGAACAAAGAAGGAACAAATAAACCTTTTAGTGTGAGAAAGACATCAGTTTGTTGCTGATGCAGATGCATCTTGCTCTTATCCTTGCAGTGGTCAGGCCACCAGAGGCATGAAGGCTGTGATTTGCTCAATTCCTGATTAAAAAAAAAAGTTTGTTAGTATATTAAAAAAAAAAAGTTTGCTTTTCATTCTGGGAAATGTAATTCCTACATCACAATCTGTAGCAGCTTCCAAAGTATCGGTCAGCACAGAATGAGACTGAGGTCCAATCAGTCGATATCGTACAATCTCCATAGTGAGATCACTGCAAAAGACATACATAAACAATGTACTTGAATTAACGTAACCAATACATGCTATTTTTCTGTAATTAAAGACTGTAATCGAGAAAAACTACACCGACTTTATCACTATTCCAGTAGAACTGGATTCCCAAGTAACGGGGGTGTTGGGTGGTCTGGTTCCATCACCAAGGATCTTCTTAGCAGGAGGTCCACTGGTATCCTTACGGCTTTGCTTCCTCTTAGTTCCAGGTACATGTCGGATTTCAGGGATTTTTTCAGCTTCTGTGGGGGGGATGGCATCTGCAGGTGTCACGAGCGGCACAGGCGGCGGGAGCACAGCCTCATGACACTGGCACACGCTTTGCAACTCGGGCAGGATGTCCTGAAAACAGGAGTGTACAAAATCAACAGTCCTGAATACAAATATTCTCATGATACCTGCACCACCTGAACCATGTGTCACTATGTATTCTTTACTTGCATATCTTGCTTGCTGCTGTAACAAGTGAATTTCCCTTCTGTGGGATAAATAAAGTACAATACAATACAATACAATGATCAATATTTTAAGACCAGTTGAAAAATTGCAAAAATTTACATTTTGCATTCACTTTTGGATCTTAAGGAGGTTCTAAGTAGAGCTTCAAAATGCATAAAGCAGCTATCATCAAATGGCGGACCTCGGTCCAGATCTGGCTCCAGTGATGGCCCTTTACAGACCCGTGAGCAATTAAAGTGAATGGGAAATACGACAACATATAATCATGCTCACGGACCGATCACAGCAGCAGTTTGCGGGCGCAATTACTTCAGTTATTACGGTAATGTCACTCTAAATGAGCCAATGAAAGTGTTAGTTTACTTGCCCAGCAAATGACAATCATCAATCCATCCTTCTATGCCACATAATCTTTGAAGGAGAACCATGGCTCGCTCAAAAGTAATAACAGTTGATCGAGTAACCGAACACTTAAAAGTGAAAAGAACGAACCAATATATGTTCATTCTTCCAGAATCCAGAGCCAAACCGCTGTGTCTCACATGCTCTGAAACTGTAGAGCCCAGTATGAAAAATCTACAAGAGTCATAGCACATTAATTTACAGCACAGCAACGTGCAAATGAGTCTTAACGAAGGATCACATGGATATTGGAGCAAAACAGAACATCTTTCGCTGACGGGATAGTTGTGGAGTGCTTCTGCTGGAGAGCTCTTACTCAAAAGGTAAACAATGTACTGTTGCAGCTTTTATTTTAAAGAAACACTTATTACATTTATTATTTAATATTTTTTCAGATAAACCGGTGCAGTTTTGTTTAACTTAAAAATAAGCCTTATTTATGTGAAATTTGGCCCCGTTTTCTTTTAAATGCAAATTAGTCGCCAAAATAACTGTGTTGTAGGGCAGTGGTTTTCAATTATTTTCTGTCATAAGGACAGAAATATTTTCACCCGCCCGATTTGAAATTCGATTGAGAAACTGATATCAATTTATCTATCTATACAGACTGAACTCGAAACTGAAACCAGCAAAATGCAACAAAATGGAGAGCAGTGAAGCGTATAAGCATATTCAAATTGCATGCTGAGTATGACAAAATCATACATGTTGGCAGGTCTGCACTAATATTGAAAGTCCTCCCTGCCTCTCACGCCCCCCCTGACGGTTCACCAGCTCCAACTGCAAACAACCATTAAACTGAAATAGGATGCTTATCAGCTGACAGTTTTTTGGGTCTACCACTTGACTTTTTTGTTCCATAACTCTCAGGGCCTTTAAAGAAGATTAAAAAGGACTGTCTTACTGCGTCCAACCTCAGCAGCAATGGCGCACTGCGAGAGATAGATACAAGCCTTGCTTATGCAGCTCAACAATCTGACCGCGTTCAAACAGAGAAAGCTTTTGCCTTTGCCATCAAGAGATCATGACAGTGTGAATACTTGACAGAAAATGACATTGAATCCACAGTTTTGCCAATACTTTGGCTTTTAAAAGGCTGTGGTCTTAAACTTTAATCAGCTAATGAACCAACCTATTTCTTTTTAATGGTTGTTTGCAATAAATTGCTCACACAAAACATTTTTGGTCTTACTCTCATTTTTTCTTTTTGCATTTTGAAGCTCTACTTATTACCTCCTTAAAATCCAATAGTGCAATATATAAATTATTGCAATTTCTTCACTGAGCTTAAAATTTTGATAAGGAGTGTATTATCCAAATAACTGATGATTAAAAACAACCGTACCTTCTTAAGTGTGGGATGAGCCCAGATCCACAGCTGCCTGTGAGTTGAGCCCTGCGCACGGGTTCTCCACAAGAATGTAACAGGGCCCAGGGGCTGCAAGGGGAACTGGCCTGCCCGATACACCACCACGCTGCCCTGTCTTTGTCCTGACAGACACAATCGTTGAGCAAATGTAGGACCTACAAAAATGAAAATGCATGTTAAGTGACGCAGACTGACTCCAATTGACAAATCTGAAGCTGTATTGTGTTCGGGGTATCACACATTCTTACCAGCCTCCTTGCTGGTCAACTGTGACAAAGACTCTAGTAGCTTGTCTTCCTCTCCCTGGATCTCTATGCAGCAATAGTATGAAAGGTCCTGTGACAGAAACACTTATTGTCGTAATCTATGTGACTAACCCTTCCTCCCTTATGTGAGGACCTGTACCTGCAGTAGACAATGAGTGCTCATGGCTCTGTAGCAGGGGCGGTAGCATTTTAATGTTGGTCTATCTCCAAGGCAGTAGCCCCACTTTTTCACCATGTGGAAGCGCTTGGCATGCCAAATGTGTGTCTCCAGCCAAATATTCTTTCTCTGCCGCCTATTGAACTCCAGAAGCAGATTTCCGTGACGACGGCGAGCTTTGCGACTCTTGGTTTTTGTCTGCTCCTTCTTCCCTTTTGAGCTGGCCTGCAAGCACTTCTCTCGCTGTGGATAGGCAATATAAATACCAAAAGTCAAAGTGACTCCTGCGCTCCCTTTTAAACAGTTTTAGAATGGAGGAACCACTAGGAACACTACCATTCTGTTGGCCATCTCTCTCAGCCTGCAAGGAAGGCGCTTGGTGTTGTGGCTCATTGCTCGTCTCCTCATGTGCCTCGGCAGGGCTCCAAATACATTACAGCTTCCCGTTGTCTTGGTAACAGCTTTTAGCATGGCGCTTACTTCTACTGCCCGGGCCCGAGCAAAGGTCCCAGCTATGGACAAGAATGACAGGGGACGATACGATTTAAACAATACCACATCTGACTATGTCTTGCTACAGCTACAGTTTGACAGGTTAGACAAATTACATTAGAGAGGGGAGGTGCCTTTACCAGTAATATGCTGAGGCATCTTGTCAGCATACACTCCAGCATCTTTCTGGTGTCCACGAACCCACCCACCCTGTTGGCGACTACTCTTCTTTCTTTCTGAAGATGGGTCTTTGCCAGAGGGACCACCACCACCTCCACCTGAGGGACGATTGTTATGTGTTGACACCAGCGATGAAAGACAGCAAGCCCATTCATTTGTCTAATTCTGTTTAAGGTGCCTTAATTGTTCATTTGAATACATTATAGTATATGACTAGGCAAGAACAATAGGCATTGTGATGGCAAGAGAAACATCACGAAAACAAACCCATACCCAAACTAATACCTAAGACAAGTCAAGGTTAGTTACCATTGGACTGTGTGCTTCCCTGTGCATCAGCAGGCGACGAAGAATACTGCACGTTGGCGGGTTGGTTTCTCATTTTCTTCTGTCGCATTTTCACTTTAGCAGCAGACATTTTCTATGGAAGCAAAAGGTTGTACTCCCTAAATGACAGCTGTGGTAATTCCTGACTACACACCCAACTGGAAACTATCACCGGCTCATATGGCTTGGTCTAAAAGATTGCACCAAGCCATATTCCACACAGACACGTAGAGCGGTGGGGTTTTCAAACTAGACAGGGATGAAATAACATTATATATCACACTCTCACCTCAATTAATGCAAAGAAATTCTGCTTGAAATGCAGTTTTGTCCTCTTTACACTTCACAGACTACCGCGATAGCTTGTGAGAGCTTGTGCACAGCGCGTGGTGAAGTACTGTAGTTGCTTCCGGGTATGTGGTGGTCATGGGAGTTGTAGTTGACCTGTGAAATAAGGTTGATTCGCTTCTTCTTCTTTTGGTCAGTTGATTCACTTCATTAAGTATTCATATTTAACTCACCTGTCCTTATTTTAAACTCCTTTTAAGTGACATTAATGGAGACAATAGTAGTTTAGTGTTCAGTAGCAGTGACTGTGGGTGACGTCATCATCCAGCGCGGCGTGTCCGGGTCATACGTACATATGTGCGCTGCAAAACTTCTGCCATTTATGTATTCTTGGTAGTTACTGCACCGTTCCTTCTCATGGCTGCTCTAATCAGGAGGATTATCAGCACAAAAAAAGCGCCAGCTGCCATCGGCCCGTACAGGTGAGAAAGTTTCAACACCTAATTGAAGATACCATACCACATTCATTTGCTGAGGAATTTGCATAATGTTCCTCACCTTTGGGTACATAGTGCATGTTTGGATTGCACTATTTAAAGTAAATAATTAATCATGGAAAGCTATACCACACTCTAGTCGGCCTTATTTTGTATTGCATTTTACCTACATTTTTTAAACTCATTGATAATTTACTCCTAATGTATGTCACCGTTATATACCTGTACACCATGCACAGGTAAGGCACAACATTACACTGCCACATTTAATTAGGGCCAATATAGTAACTGTTTTTGCTTTTACAAAGAAAAGCATGATACATTTTACTTAATTCAACACCATAACATTGTTATTATTATACATCATTGTATTGAATCAGGTTTTATTATTGTGGTTGCGTCATAAATAAATGATTAATTATCAAATTAATTTGACTTGCACTTGATTGCAGGGGAAGTAGGGAAGGGGAGGCCATGAGCATGGCAACAGATTAGAGTTAAGTTAATTGCAATTGGTAGTTCATAAATTTAGTTCTTAATCTACATTCATATTTTTGTGGAAGAAAGGAAAAAATCATTTTCATATCGAGTCCAATACAGTCAGTAGATGTTTTTGATTAGCATTTGTTCACAATATCAATTATCACCTCTTCTTTCACGTCAATGAGGAACAATGAACTGGAATGTATGGTATGATTCCAGGATATTTTCTTCTATGTTTTGGTCAGCTCAGTTTGGCAAATTTTTTTCAGCAACTGAGTACTTCACGTCAGGCATTATTCAAACCAAAGGTATCAGCAAGCAATCCTGTAATGGAAAAGCTCTGTGTTCAGGAAACGTGCCAAAATAGTCTAAAAACTCTGATAACAATGCGGAGCTGAAGCTCCAACAGGCAGTAAGTAACATTAGACACAATTGCACATTAAAGGCATTAATATTAAATATGAAATTCATTCTTATGTGTCCCACAGCCAGGCAGTAGTGGTGGACCGGACCATGTACATCTCAGGCCAGCTGGGGATGGACCCCACAAGTGGACAGTTGGTGGAAGGTGGCGTTCAGGCCCAAACCAAACAGGTGACTACCTGTAATTTGGTTATCATCCTAGAATTTTACAATTCTTGTTTTGTGTGGTTGCGTTACAATGCATTTTAAAATGTAGACATAAAAACTAAACAAAGATTGTAACGAGAACTACAAAAACGTAACAAATTGATGATAAAGTCCTGTACTGTATAAGCCTTTATAGTTGACACATACAGTGGATCCCCACACGTTTGAGATTCAGCATTCATGACTCCGCAAATATGTTGATTTTTGGTTAAAAAAAATAACTGTTTAATTTTTATTTTCCCCAAAAATAGGCTGTTTTTTTCCCATAGAAAACACATCTCATTCACACTTAGTTGGTAAGAATTTTTAAATACGTTATAACACAGGTACAATGTACAGCATACTCGTACCACTGCTAAAAAAAAAAAAAAAAGCCCACAAATGAATGTCTTTATGCTTTACTTAAAATGTTTTTTGTCAAGCATTGAGATGTTGCACTTTGTTCGGCAGTACTTCAGTGTGTGACACCGTGACTCAGATTCCATTCCATGTGCATTGGTCATTTTACATTATCATTTATTCATTCATTAGCGGTGAGCACCTATACATTTTATACGTCAAATGCGTTGAAGTGTGTGAGGCATATTTAGAGCTTAAACTTGGATGGTGCATTTAGCATTCAGCTTGTTAGCTTCGGTCGCCAGTGACCAATGGCGATTGAAGAGAGTGTGTTCTGGAACTGAATCGAATCTAATATTTCCAACAGTCACTTTTATTGCAAATGTTGATCTAAAATCAAAGATTTACTGTGCCGTGAATCTTCATTTTTCGTTTCTGGTACCAAGCAGACAACTGAAGACATGAGAACAGATTCATGTGAAAACATGTTGCATGTAGAATAAATATTAATACAACATGCTGTAATCTCCTAGGCGCTTGTCAACATGGGTGCAATCCTTGGAGCTGCTGGGTGTGGTTATGAAAATGGTGAGGAGAAAGCACATGGTAGTAACATACACTCACAAAACTTAATATTACTATCTCTTTTAGTCACACATGTAGACGAATCACACCTTTTAGTAGCAAATCTCCCAACAATGTTATATTATAATGTTGTTATATTGAGTTTATAATTGTCTCCTGTAGTTGTCAAAACAAACGTTCTCCTTACCGACATGAAGGACTTCACTACGGTCAATGATGTTTACCAGCAATGTAAGTACGATTGATGGACTTATCAATAACCTGCATTGAGCTTTGTTCTTTGCTTCGTTCTTCTTCTGGAGTGCAGGCGCCACCACCACCAGGCCACCTCTATTGTCAGTACAGGAAATGCCAAAGTAAAAATTTGTCACTTACAGTGGAACTAATTGGAACTAATCCCCCCCTCTCAGTTATTTCTATTGCAATGTATTTTATTTTATATCTGTATTTAGATTGTTTCAATTTTAACTTTTTTTTGTATTATTCTTCTTTAAACAACCACGAATTTAATTGCTGTGTCTGTTCTTGTGCTGGAACACCTAAAGACTATAAATTATTTAGATCAGATTGGGGAAAAAGACTTGAGTGGTGGAAAAAGCAGCATTCAGTAATTTCATTTTTATTGTATTTAATATAGTTGCATATATTGTATATTTTTTATAAGTTTATTTTACTTTTAATTGTTTTTAATTTATTTGATTTTCATTAATGAAGGCTTTATTTATTTGCAGTAGATGCTCTGACAAAAAAACACAAATATCATTTAGATCTACTATGTAGATTATGAAAATCTGCCACTTACTAACATTCAAGGGGGAAAATGGTTAATTCTTGTCCTGACAGTAGAGTCTGCAGTGGTAATGACTCCATAGTGGAGCTCTCCAGCCTGAGACGTTGTGATACATCTGCTTCCTCGCCTTGCTGACGTTGTGGAAGGGTGATGAGAGCAACCACTTGAGGGCGGTGTGTGTCTCTGTGTGGAAAACCTTCTCAACCGCTTTGAAAGCAAATTTCTAAAGCTGTTTTGTTAGGATAAAACTGCCTTTTTTACTCCAAGTAAACACGCAAAAGAGCCTGTTTTCACAGTAATTAAGTTGTATTTTCTACAAAATACTGTCTCATGCACTTCATTTTGTAGAAAATCTACTATACACCTGCAGTATGTTTCTGGCAAACAAATCCCTATTCCGTTTTTCTGTGAGAAAAGGATCAAGAGAAAAACTTTTTGTTGGTAGATCAGATGAACTTCACCGAGTAACATTCAAAATATTTAAAAAAAAAAGTGGGCTTGCAACTCTCTTGACCTTAATCCCATAGAAAACCTGTGGAGCTGAAACTTTGGGTTGCCAAGCAACAACTTCAAACTCCTCAACTGCACAATATCAGTAAAAAGGAGTGGACCAAAATCACCTCTGAGATGCACAACTCTGGTGATCATCTATAAGAAACATGTGACTTCTGTGACTGCCATCAGGTGTTTCTCCACCAAGAACTAAGTTACATTTGGCTTGGGGGTGAAATACTTACTTCCCTCAATGAAATAACTAATCTAATGATATCTTTCCTGTGTATAGTCTTCAGCACCAACTTCCCAGCCAGAGTTGCCTACCAGGTTGCTGCTCTTCCCAAAGTGCGTATTGTGTCATGTCATTTTTATTGAGTTTCCACTGATACTGTGAATGATAAAAGCTAAAGCATTCCTCCTCTGTCTGTGTGCACTAGGGTGGACTGGTTGAAATTGAAGCAGTTGCTGTCTTGGGCCCTCTGACTGATGCGTCCTAAAAAAGGGTCAATCCAACGTTGTTGAGGAATGACTATATAATGGCAATAATAATATTATTCAAAATTACTATGGAAGGTATGAATGTGAGTGTGAATGGTTGTTTGTCTATATGTGCCTTGCGATTGGCTGGCGACCAGTCCAGGGTGTACCCCGCCTGTCGCCCGAAGTCAGCTGGGATAGGCTCCAGCATGCCCCCGCGACCCTAATGAGGAGAAGCGACATAGAAAATAGATGGATGGAAAATTACTATGTAAGTAAATAACAGTTGTCTTGAAAATAGTTTCCTGTCACACTACTAAGTACATATTTAAAGACATCGCTGTATTATAAATGTAAAAGTAACATTTTTACAGTTTTGATTCACGCCAACAACTGCCCTGTGTGTCGTTATGAGACAGGTTCCTGGAAATGTTGTTGGAAAAAAGGGCCGATTGTGGATCGTATCGTCTTTCAGTGTGCAAGATAAATAATTCATGATTTAATGTTTTTAATTAACTGTAATGGTGATTTGTTGCCCAACAACTTAATATTGTCTTTGGCCAATGTGTGCCTCATTAATCTCTGTTAGGCCTTTGAGACTTCCTTAAATTGTTTCTTGAATATAAGAACGGTTTCTTCCCAGGTTGCACAAAATAGATTGTTTTGTCTGAACACTCTCGACGGCTCGATACAACCATTCCTGTGGTAGTGGTGACATTAATCGCCACTTATAGAGGATTCATTTTTCAAGTAATCAATATGGAAAAATTCCACTAGATTGCGCTGTAATGCCCTACATCAGCTTACAATTTATAGTATGTGTTAAGATAATTGGGGAAATTCCACAGCTGTGGTCTAAAATTACAGAAATAAAACTGTAACTGTATGCTGACCAACTGGTGGGCGTTTTCCTGGACATCTCAAAGCCTGCAGTCGCCTGTATTATTTGTGTTTGTATTATTTCATCCTTCAGAGTGGAATGCAAGTAAATCCATTCACAGAATAATTTAATGGAATTTTGTATGAAAGTGGTACAAAAATGCTCTTTATTTTGCAACTTTATTCTCTAAGTAATAAAAACACCTGCATAATATAATAATACACAACTTGCAACTTCATTTTAGTAAAATTAAGACTTAAGTCTTGTAAGTTGTTTTTTTTTCATTTTCATCATATGTAACTGTTTTATTGTAATATTACAGCTTTATTGTCGTAAAATTGTAATGTTTTATACGACTTCTCTCACATTCCACATTTCCTCCATGAATGTATGCACACTCACAGATGAGTGGGAAAAACTTTATCCTTTACACTTGGTAGAATCACATACAAAGCTCATAGAAGGAATATTCTTTATTACAGACCCCCAAAAAATCAGGCATTTATAGCAGTGAGCATGTCTGCAGTTTTAATCATCACCTTACGTTAGTTGTGTTAGATTTACATGAACTTGTACAGTGTACACAGCTCACTAGGCAAATATGTGCACTATACTGTCGACCAGGGGTGGGCAAACTTTCTGACTCACGGGCCACATTGGGTTAAAAAATTTGGAGGAGGGGCCGTCTATATATGTGGTCATCAAACAGAGCGACATACCTGCTCTCAATGCAACAAAAGTGAAACACAACACATCCACGGCAAGTTAACGCATCCCATAAATCAACTACTCGTACTACGTGGGTGACACACAACAGCTAAGCGCTAAACATAACACATAACTTTAAACTTAATTCCAAATGCCCGCAAGGCATGCTGGGTAGTCCATCTGCAACCACAATATGAGCTATGAAGAATAAAACATCAGCTATCAAGAGTATGTTAACTCCTCGTTTACTTCTCTGACGACTTCCTCAACATATTTTGCAAACACAGTTGGGCAATTTAAGGAGAGATTACCACAGGCTACCCAGCATGCCTTGCGGCGGGAACATATGGGTGTTTTTTGGCATGTGTATTGTGCGTAGATATTTATTTGTATGCCCATATGGTGCAGTGGGTAGATTACTTTGTGTGTTGATGTGTGGTGTTGTTTGGATTGCTTTTTTGTACAAGCTACAGATTGCATCTGACTATTGAAGCGTGCCAAAATAGCACTGCAAGTCATGTTGCCGGCTACACTTTCGATGTTAAAGGTTTAAAAAAAGGAATTTGGAAATGCCCGGTGGGCCGGATTAAGATGCTTGGCGGGCCTGATGTGGCCCACTGGCCGCAGTTTGGCCACCCCTGCTGTAGACAATAAACAATAGTCATAGAAAAATGGACACCACTGCCTTGGTTGCTGCTGAGTGGGTGCAATGTCCTCAATATGACATTTGGATACCGAATCCTCAACCAGTTCATTTCAACATGACACTCCCTATTCTCACATATGGAAACATGTTGGTCAATAAATCATTCATGAACAAATATTAAAAACAGTGAGAAAAGCATGGCACACAGAAATGACCATGACTACAAATTTTAATAAAAACAAAGTGCACCTGTATTCCTCCTTTAAAACTAAACAAAATCTTGCCTGTGGATATTCTCATTCATCCAGGTCAAACAAAATGTTATTTCAGCCCTCACATGAGACAAAAGTAGACCATTTTCAGTTCAAAACTTAAACTGCACAAAACCTCACAGCAAATTTAAGTGTAATTTATGCCGAAGACAACTAAAACAATGCAACAAATACTCTCCAGACGTATTAGAAAAATGACACTTGCTATACAAGCTGTACACTGACTACTCTGCAGTACATCCAGACTTCATTTTTGTAATAGTCGCTCTTGAAAAGATGTACGGTTTGTAAATGTGAGGGGTGTACTCGCTTTTGTGAGACGCTATTTATACACACATTTTCAATATACAGTCGTCCCTCGCCACATTGTGGTTCGAATTTTGCTGCTTCACTCTATCACGGTGTTTCAAACATATATTAGTGAATAAATCAGGCTGTTTTGTGGTTGAATATGGCCTATTGGTTAAAAACAATGCCTATTTAAGCAAATTTTACATATTTTTGGCCTACACTAAGCATTTTCAAACATAAAAATGGCTAAACTAAATGATCAAAAACAAGGCATAAGACGCATTCTAATTGTGAGTGTAGTATTCTACATTGGTCCCTAGGTGTCAGCAATTGACACCAGACTTGATCGCCAGAGCAACAGTCTTTTATTGCAGGTTTAAATGATCTCACAACAGGCACAATAATAATGGCATTATTAACATAATCATAATAATAACACGGGCCACGGTTGCAGCCATAACCCACAACAAGCTAAAACTCAACTCCGAACCCTCGACATCACTTCATGTCCTCCACACATCTGTCCGCCTGCCACTAAGCTCTCCTCGGGAAGACATTTACTGCGACACACATGAGTACACGTTTCATTTATGTCTTAAATGCCTTATTTTCGGTGATTATGTCAACTATATTGTGTAATAAGAATGTAAAGGTGACTACGGGGGTGTTATTGCATGTCTAGAAGCCTCTAATACTGTTAAAAAAAACAACATATTTACAAGATCATAAACACGTTTTCTATGCCATACTCTACTTGATGTCACGATAGCGACCTCAAAACAAAGATCGTCATTTTCTTTGTATAGCTGGGGAGAATGATTCCATTCATTGTTTGTCTTTAAAGTATTGTTTTTCATTATACGGCTGTTATTTTTAAACTTTATTTATTTCATAAAACTTTGTTTCTAAACTCTATATAATGTACAGGACCAATGTTAAGTATTGTGGGGACAAATGTTTTGTTAAGGAGAATGAGCACCCCCTACTGGGTCCCTGCACTGCAGACCTGACAGGTGGAACCCATGTGAAGTGTCCAATTTAGTCTGCACTGGCGTGTGCGCTTCACGGTCGGTCTATTTTCCATCTGCTCTCACAGAAGTCTGATGGAAAACGTTTTTTTGTTGATACCAGTGCTATCTATGTTTTATAACTAATACTTTTTAAATTGTTTTTTTTATTCTGAAGAGTGACTTTGTTGGGTTTTCTGTGGTGATGCAGCTTCATTAGTGGGGGGACGGGGCCCTTTGTGACGCAGTGTGCTAACAAGGAGCTTGTATATTTATTTTCTTGTTTGTGTTTGTGTATGTTGTAGCCAGGTACTTTTATTTGTCATTGTTTCACATATCTATGTAAATGGAATTGGTCTGCAGAGTGCCTCAGGGAGCCTTATGCGAGCTCTTTTATGTTGTTGCCAGAATAAATAACGAATTGGAGACAGCGAAAGAAAATATCTAAGTGATTGAGTACATAACGCAAGAGAGAGCACACACACCCTCTACATTTGCTGGCGAAAACGCTCACAAGGTTCTTGAAGGCCACTTACCATCTAAGCTACACCTCAATTGACAACTCAAAACCAAGAAGATTGGAAAGAAGGCTGCTATCGGGGGATAAGCCTTTCAGTCCTACACACATGACAGACCTGGAAAAGACAGGATTGGCAAAAAAAAGTGGACAAGGGCAACAGTAGAGGGTCTTCGCGATCACGATAAACACCTGAAAAAAGAACTTTTGACGACAATCTGCAATCTGGCTACAACAGAGGACTGCAAACAGAACTTTGAAGTGGCCAAAAAATGGGTCAAGATAGATCTTTCAGCCATAGCCATAGTCATCTATCTTGTCAACATTTTCTAAGACCTGTTAAGGTGATACTCATTGTGTTATTATGTTGATGCCGTATCTTCTTCCCTCCACTTTGCGTCTTGCTTAGGTCTACTTTGATGAATGTCCTCTGCCTGGAAGATGACAAAAGAAAAGCAGTCAGAGAATGCTTCCATATTTACCTTTCCACATTTTGTATCCAGGATTCTAGTACATGTAAGCAGAAGTTTAGGCAGTGATTCAAATGATGTGTTTCGCTGACTTGCTGCTACCGTATTGTTGAATATTTGTATGTTTCCACTGGATACTGAATCCCAAACATGAAAAACAAGGCAGTAAAAATGTGAGTACAGTAATCCCTCGTTTATCACAGTTAATTGGTTCCAGATCTGACCGTGATAAGCAAATGTCCGCAAAGTATAATTCCTTATTTATAAATCAAATATTTTCATAGTTAGAGCACAGAAAACCTGTTTATGACCTTCTAGATACGGTTTTTAACATTATAAGAGCCCTCTAGACAAGAAATAACACCCATATAATCACCTTTATACGCGTACTACCCAATATAGTAGATATAATCAGAGAAAATCGCCATTTAAGACATAAATAAGACTTGTGTGTTTTTCAATAAATGGACGTGTGGACAATAAGTGACGTTGAGGGTTCAGAGTTGAGTTTTAGCTGGTTTACATGTCATTATTTTTTATTATGTTATTATTGTGCCTGTTGCGAAATAATTCAAACCTGCAATCAAAGCCTGTTGTTCTGGCGATCAAGTGGGTGTTACTAGTGCTACCTAGCAACCGGTGTAGAATATTGCATTTCATCATCATGAAATGCCTTATTTCATTTACACATTTTTATGCTTGAAAATGCTGAATTTAGGCTAAAAATACATAACATTTTCTTCATTATGCTTTTTTTTTGTGCTAATAATAGGCCGTAGTCCACCACAAAACAGCGATCATTTATTAGAAACTGTACATTAGTGATGAGAAACTTGATTCCTTTTACTGACTCAAGTTCCTATGAGACACTCACTTAAAGGGATAGTTCAGATTGATATAAAGATGCTCGCATCTTCTTCCGCTATGGAACACATGTAAACAAGATGGCCGCGGCGTTCCATCACGGAAGAAGAGTGGCACTTTTGTGAGCGTCTTCATCACATACACATGAATGCACAGGCGACAGTGCGCAGGGAAACGGCGGGAGACGAATATAACCGGCCGATCGTTTTGTGAGGTCTAATTTTTTTTTAGGCTGCATTTTTGTGATGCAGATGTATTACTCTTTGAACGCACATTGTTTTAAGAAGCCGAACTAATTACTTAAATGGCTCCAGCAATTAAGCGAAACTACTACTGGAGTCATGGGACCAACTGGGGGGGGAAGTCACTGTTGCTGGGGATGTCATAAAACTTCATGTCAAAAAATCCAAACTATCCCTTTAAGCGAATCCGGTACTCGATTCACTTCACTCACATGCACAGAAAGTAGTCTAATGCTCACAACAATGCAACCTGAGGTCAGTAGCTCCCCATATTTGAAATAGTTTGGTGTGAGGCACAATTACGATGCTACACAAGAAAAACAAGGTGTCGCTAGTAATGACATTCATGAATTCATTCATGCATGATGTAACTAGGAAACACACAGAAGGCCTTCCAGAAAGCCCCAATAAAGGTATGCAATAGGACCAATGTTTTTTTGGTCCTTGTGAGACCATTGTGAGATTATTTCATAAATTTGTTTGTTGCAAAAGTTCACATTATTTTTCAATATAGGTATTGTCAATATTCTACATTTATGGTTAACGTTTTGTTTAAAAAATTTTAAGTTGTGCAAAATTCCATACAGTGTTGCAAAAATATTGTTTCCTAAAAGGTTTATGACAAAATAAGAAATACGAATAACTGTGAAATTGTAAAAAAAAAAAAAAAAAAAAAAAAAAGTTAACAAATAATTTGCATTGCATGTCATTCACAGCAAAAAAAATAGCTATCCAACAAAATACTAATAATTTTAGCCTGAAGTTTGGTCGGGGTTTTGAATACTTGGCTATACTTATACCGGACACCTCAAAGACATTTCTAAGACTACATAATAAAATGAATTCTAAATTAAGGCAAAATCAGACAAGAAATGGCACAACGATGTCAAGTTACAGGAACCTGCCTCTTTAACACCAAATTGAAATGGAGTCCTAACGTGATACACATCTTCCCTGCTATTTATTTACAGTAACGGTCATTGAAACAAGAAAGCCAGTGGTGGTCGTTTTAAGTTTTTTGCACAAGACTATAGAATTATGTACAGTACAAGCAGGTGAATTCCCTTTCAGCGATATCTTATTACATCTGCATGATGACTGGAATGTGGTTAGTCAGCATTTGTCTTATGTAATGTGAAGCTTGCGTGTGTGCGTGTGGGTGTGAAGCTGTGCACAGACTAACAATGTCTTGTCTCCTCCAAACAATGTAGTTCAGACCTGGGAATTTTCGAAGACAGTGGAACAATTCATTGTGTTTTTGGTTTCTAGCCATCAATGTGTTTGGTCTCTGCATGGTATCAAATCTGCATGGTTGAGGAGTAGCTGAAAGGTGAACGTCAGTGTTCTCCATGACAACTTGAGAGATAAGTGTCTTTTACAATTAATTGTTTACAGGGACGTAAACAAGATCTGTTGATTCTTATTCCTCACCACTCTGCACCTGTGTGGACATGCTCAGATTAGTCATCCCTTTCAGTCAGTGATAATGTCTTACTGCTTCTCCCAGAATGCATGTCATTCATTATTTAACAGGTTACGACATGGTATGATGTCTTGACGTCCAAGTATGAGCAACATGTTTGACAGGTAGTAATGTGTTAAATTAAGCATCATCAATTAGTAGTTTTACCGTGAAGGACATTCCAACAACACGGACAATAACACCTGGTGGAGCGCAGGCCTCCACTGATTCAAATGCAGGCAAAAGTGGAAAGTTGTTGTCTACCTGTTAGTCAGCAGGCTACTTTCTGGTTCATGGAGGATGACGTTTTACAGATTAGAAAGGACTCAACCATTTTCACTCTAGCCTAGGGGGGATACATTGCACTTCACACAATGATACATTCCTGTAACTACACTTTTGTGGCTTTGCACCAAAATATGATAGGTTTTACCGAGCACCCCTGCTACCGCTTCACAAATCTGTATGGAAATTGGTTGTGTAATTTTTGCAGAATTCATCAAACAATCAAAGCATTACCTCTCGCCTTCCTGTTTGTCTGAGGTAATAAAAGAGCAACAATGATGTGTTAACTCGGTGTCATGTACCTTCTGACAAGGGTTCGTAGACTTGACCAGCCGCAACTGGCGTCAGAGTTGCTTCAGTGTCTGTTTGTATGGGCTCAGCAGCAGGAACTTGTACGCCGCCATCACTTTCCACTGAACATGGAGCTGTTCCAGAAGTTGGTTGAGCTTCTGAAAGCAGTGGTGAAGACACCGGGACCTTCAAGTCTGTATTTTCAGCTATTGAGGCAGACTCCTGAGCGAAGGTGACTTTGGTGGGACAGGAAGTTTCTGAGGGCATCATAAGAGCTTTGTTGTCCTCTTCAGTCCCAGGTTGTTGCTCAGCTTGCATGTCATCTGTAACTTGAAATGAAAGCGGCATCTCTGGAATGGTTGCCACTGCGATCCCTGGATCTATCACAGCTTCCACACCTTCAGTGGGGGCTGAGGATTCAACAGTGGACTCTTCACTTGGTATTGTTTCATTTGGTGCCACCTCGTGTGGAGCAGGAGTTCCCACTGGTATTTCTGATGTTGGAAGTTGTGGAGAACTGTCCATAGGAGATTCAAAAGAAAGAGGCATATCCGCAGGGACCTCGGCTACTGCCTCCTGCGGAACAGCTCCCACAGGTTCAACAGCAGGGTTGGTATCCTCAGGAAAGGCCCCAGTTGGGACAGTCTTCTCTACAACAGCAGGGATCTCAGCCTCCACTGGTTCAACAACTCCAACAGTTTCTCCCTCCACCTTCATTTCTTCTGCAGAGGGTACCTCATACTTCATCACTTCAACAGATTCTAGCTCAGAAACCTCCGTCTTTGCAGTATCAGCATCGACCCCAACCTTCATCTCTTCATCATCTTCTACAGCCTGCACCGCGTCAACATCTTGCATAGCAAGAATCTCCCCTGATGCCTCACAAAGCGGTTCGACCATCAGATGTTCCTCATTCACTACACCTTCTACTATAAAACCAGCAGATGCAGAGTCAGCTGAGGCTTCTTCTTCTTCTACAGCAACTAAACCTGGCTCTTCAAAGTTAACAGGTTCTGGTTGTGGTTCAGAATGAGCCAAGAGGTCTTCTCCAGAGCCCAGATCCTCCTGAGCTTCCATTACCACCAACACAGCCTTCACCCTATCATCAGCGTGCAGCTGAAGATCATCTGCTAAGGCACACACAGGCAACTGCGTCTGGTCATCGATGGTGCCTGCAATGATGCCGTTTCGAACAGCTGTCAACAGAGGGACAAGCAAAGACACCAAGATTTATAATTGAAGAGAATTGATCGGTAGAACATTGACTTGTCCACGTTAGTATGTAACAACATGGCAACACATCAGTCTTGACAACTCAGAGCCGTGGTGTTTAATGTTTTCAACATATTTATCAAACAAAAACTCCAAACACCTGATCCTGACTCAAGAACAGTACAGAACATTCTGTGTGTCACAAAAAAAAGACAATGGACATCATCTGTGGTTAACCCGAAATGCGGCACTGGAAAGATTACGTGAACAGTAAGACACAAAGAATGCACAGAAAATTGAGAAAATATGCTTTCATTTCCTCACTTTAACATGAGATTTATTAAAGTTAAACCCTGGATGTTCGGCAAGGCACACTCAGAGGAAATAAGGACGTTGGCATTTCTTAGACACACCCCATCTTCACTCACATTTTACTGACTTAATAGTATGTGTAAACATGGTCTGCTTTTGGGTAAAACTACAATAGATGAACAAACAAGTGTGCATCGGTATTTCAAGTCAAATGTCAAGAGCAACAAAGTACATCCATGCAGTGCCTGGGGTCATAAAGGTTGCATACGCACAAAATAGCCACAGCATAGCCACTTTTTATGGCAACTTTGTGATACGTAAAAATCAACTTGACACGAGAATATGTGTACCTGCAAACATTTTGGAGGCAATGACAGTTGTTTTTAACGATGATAATTGAGCCCTAGTGTTTACACCGTGTCTTGTTGTCCATAAGTGAAATGTGACCTCATGTCTTCTTTCTTTCAGGTGTAGACATTGTGGTGTGTAACGATGCATTCAATTCTATCTCGTTTTTACGGTAGAAAACGCAACTGCTTTACCTCACAAAGACAGTAGTTCTGATTGGATCTCCTCCATAACTCACCCCTGCCCCCGTCCTACGATAAAATCCACAGATAAAATAGCTGATTGGATATACGCCCAAATTGTGCCCATATACAAGACTTTGGATTTATTTTCTGTCAACATGTTCGTCCTCTTTTTATTTTCTTTCATTTTGTCATAGTTTTTAATCAATGTGCGTTTCATTTGATGACCGTATTTTCCCGACTATAAGTCGCTCCAGCCAAAAATGCACGGTGAAGAAGAAAAAAACATATAAGTCGCACTGGACTATAAGTCACATTTTTTGGGGGGCAAATTTATTTTATAAAATCAAAGGCCAAGAACAGACATTTCATCTTGAAAGGCAAGTTCTAGTAATAACAATAAAATGGAGGAGAACAGGCTAAATAGGCGTCTGTTAACGTAACAAATTAACAGTTATTCATTTAACTATAGCCTACACAACATAACATAACTAGTTGACTTGCATCTTGTAATCTGCAGAATATGATTTTCTTTTTGGGAGCATTTGTGTTCCGTCTTCCTCAGTTGTCTTTGTAAGTTGATGTTTACATTGTAAATTTTCAGTGGTACAGGAGTGATAGGAGCAGCAGATACTGGCACACAAGCCTAGAGCGCCCTCTCGTGCGTGATTGTCAGTGTGAAAAAAAAACATATATAAATCGCTCCAGAGTATAAGTGGCAGGACCAGCCAAACCATGAAAAAAACTGCGGCTTATAGTCCGGAAAATACGGTACTTATCCAATTTTGGCTATTATCAGATTTTGACTTTTTACATTTTTAATTATCTGACAACCACCTGTTTGAGGTTTCAATGCAGTTTTCAGTAAATTATTGACTCGCTATTTTTTGTCTCTGAAACATATCCTCTGAATGTAAACCCTTACAACTGAGCACCACAGAGCACATCGAGCAGAAAGCTGACTGCGGATGAAAAAGCATGCACAGAGTCTCTGCATACATGGATGACCGGTGTGTCAACATGATTTGTCTGCCAAAGATGATAGACATGGCAGTCAAAACAGCGACATGGCTGGTTGAGAACAAAGGGGGTGGGGTCCAGACAAAGGATTTGAGGGAGAGGATGGGACCAGAAGTGACTTGGGTGACATACGGCTGGTTAATGTGTGATTAAGTCACGTTACATTAATGTTTTGGTTCTTGTAAGCCTGGAAGAGTAAGTAACAGGTACTACAATGCACCAAAAGGGACACTGGCGTTATATTAAAAAATGTTGCTGCGTTCTTTAGCTCTAGAACATTCAGATCACGCTCAATCCAAGTGCCAACTGGACTGGTGCTTTAACAACGGCAGCGAAACTAACAATGGCAGGGTCTGTCACACATGCATGTGGAGACGGTTTGTGCAAACCTACGCCTAGCATGTCCTGGACGTAAAGATTTCATTCACTTGGAAAAATGAAGTAAAGAATGGTTTATTACCCAACCCCAATGCATCTACCGTAAACTAGTAAGTAACAGAAACTACACTGAAAGCCTCAAAAGCCACCAAGAAATGGTGCATAAATTCCAAACCAGAGTATTGCCATTTGTGTCCATAAACCAAAATAAATAACCCAAAGAAAAGTGTTTGACCCCTTCCTGGTTTCTTATCTTTTTGCATGTTTGTATTCATTACATAACAATTCAGTGCAAAGTTTTTTTGTGTGTTATTATTGGTTGTTGGTGTCAGCATTTCAGTTTTTTCTCACTGACACTTTTGCTCAATTGGTTTGCGCTGGCATCTCCGGCCGGGCTTTGGGAACCAAGCTCAGGCCTGGGTGCGTGCCTGGAGAGCGACGAGGCGTACGGGCATGTTCATTGGTCAACGTGTGTGTGTTGGTCACTCTCCGGGAGGAGGGGGCACTGTTGTGGTAATGCATTTATTTTTCCTAATATTTTGGCAATTGTAGTGGGTGAGCTTTATTTATTTTTATTTATTTTGATTATTAATATCGTTATATAGCTAAGTGGTTAGCATGTTGGCCACACAGTCAGGAGATCGAGAAGAAATCTCCGCTTGAGCATCTCTATGTTCTCCCCGTGCGTGCGTGGGTTTTCTCCGGGTACTTCGGTTTCCTCCCACATTCCAAAAACATGCATGTTAGGTTAATTGGCGACTGTAAATTGTACGTGTTAGCGAATGGGTGCAATTGGCCATGTTACAACCAGAAAGTTGTCTTGAACTATACACATATACTATTGTAAAGCTACAATATCAGTCAGTATTTACACAAGTATGTGTTGGTACTGATGTATAAACACTTCACTGTTGTGTTATAAAATGTTCTCAATGACACATGATGCACATAGTACATTGCAATACACAATATGTTGAGGAATTAGTGCATGTATTTGGGCAGGTGTGTGAAAATGCTCAGTTAACTATGTGAGAATTCCTTGTTAAGGATCATTTTTAAGGAAGAGGTCAGAATAAAGTTGAGGCCCAGAG
Organism: Dunckerocampus dactyliophorus; assembly: GCF_027744805.1. Taxonomy (NCBI): domain Eukaryota; kingdom Metazoa; phylum Chordata; class Actinopteri; order Syngnathiformes; family Syngnathidae; genus Dunckerocampus; species Dunckerocampus dactyliophorus. The sequence continues at coordinate 11,236,830 of NC_072825.1, forward strand.
GGCAAAGTGATCTAAAATCTAAGAGGGAAACAAATAATTAGTGAAATAACATTTGTTATCAATTTGTCAAAATTATACTGACCATTTTAAACTATTACATACGTTGAAAACAACCTTTCTTTAAAATGCTTAATATATACAGTACAGATAATACCTGAATACCCCTGAAGTTATTGCAATTTCATACAATTGAATCCATATTATGTTGTGCTTTGAGAAAATGTTTTAGAGCAACCCCAAGTTAAAAAAAAAAAAAAAATCACATATTCTCCGAAGATGAGAAAATGTCTATTCTGAATCATAAGGATACCTATCTTCCTATTTATCAACATTTATAGGTCATTGTGGATGTTTAAAAGTAAAGTATTTCAAACTTACCCACTGTATCTCCATTGCTCCCCTCAGGCTTTGTGCCTGGTCTTTTCTCTTGATCCACATTCTGTGCACTGGATGAGGAGCAACCCATGTTTTCAGAGTAAAACTTAGCATTCAAAAAATGAATGAACAAGTAGTAATCTATTACTAGAGCAGATATGGAGAATATGTGGCAGTGGTCACATGCACAACTACTCTGTCTGCACCATTATGTCCGTGTGTGTGTGTGTGTGTGTGTGTGTGTGTGAGGCCATGCATGGTCTGCTGTCCCCCTTAACAACAATCTGTTGTTCAACCTCATGCACATGCTCAAACTGTTCAGGAGGAGGAGGAGGAGGCAAACATGTGTGGGGTGTGTGTGTGTCTTCTCTTCCCTTTCCTGACCTTACTTGCTTGTTTCCTCTCCTTCCTTTAGAACAGATTCTCCACCTTGTGGTAGTATTTGTGGCAGCATTTAAGCAATGACAAAGTTTTATCAGCCATAATAGAGACTGTGCAAAGTAATTTATTTTAATTGCACAACATAAACCTTTGATAAAATATATACCACACTTGCTACAAAACTTTATAAATAGCTCCAGACGAAAGCAGCTTCTCGAACACTGGGATCCGATAATCCATTGTAGTTTTTCATTTTTGCACAAGTTGATTCTCAAGCAGCTGCAATCTTGTCGACATAACTTCAAGTGGACAAGTTAAAGAAAAGTGCAAAAAATAACAGACGATTTTAAGATGATCAATTTTAAACATGGAAATGTTTCCCAATCAAGTTAGAAATGAAATCATGCTAGTATTTATAAGTATGCTGTAGATTATTAGTCATGTTGCATTAGTAGAGTCATTTCATGTATGTGATGTGATGATGTATGTACATCCTGGATTGGTTGCCAGTCAATCACAAACCGAACCCAAAAAGGATATCATTCTGTGTCAAGATCCTCAGCTTCTCATTGACCTGGTTCTGAAACATGATGAGGTCCTCACACTGACACGTGTTCTCATCAGCTGCTTTGTCTATGGAAAAACATTTTACAAAGAAAGTAAGAATGCTCCTGCCTGTTTCTGAAACGTTTCTCGTCCACTCCCTTAAAATGTCAACTCTAGCCTTCCCTTCTTTTGTGGGTTTTGAGATCGTTGAAGCTCCATGAGACCAGAGCCATCACAAAGGTTGGATAAGTTCTATTGTCAAGTATGTATGTCTATGTGTGCATAAGAATTAAGCACAATTTCGTACAAAAACTTCAGGATAATGATGAAGTTAACTATACCACAACACATGTCAACATAAACAGTGACTTTTCATAGAAATAACCCCTTTGGATCTCAAATTTTATGTTGACATTGACTTAAGTAATGTTTAGTATTACAAAGAGCACAGTGCACAAGGATTTGATGAGTTGGTCAGATCTTATACCAGGTATAAGTCATAATAATCAATGGATACCTCTCTGACAGCGTCAAAAGAAGACGTTAAAGCTCTTGTTTTGGATGTGTGGATAACTTGTATCAGCCTCAGAAAAAGTTATCTTTCTTTAAATGTCTCCCTATTTGTGGAATGTCTCACCATTGTTCGTCATATTTGTGCATAACTTTCAGACAATTTAACAAATTTCTGTCAATGCATCAAATGTTTCAATGGAATTAACTTAAGGCACTAGTTTTTCACCAGCCCTGTTATTTCTTTGGTTGTTATTAAAGTTGACGTCTAGCCACGTGTGAAGTACCATTACAGATCCTGGCCTTGAGCTTCTTTGTCACTTCTTCCATTTTCCCAAGGTTGTCAGTGTAATAAACATGTTTGTCACTCGGCTCAGATGCGATTTCTCTCAGCTCTTGTTCCACTGCTTTGCCAACACCTAAAGCATAAATGGTTATTCCTAAAAGTACAAGAAAAGGTTTAGTTAGATGATGGACTGACAGAATTGTACAGTATCCGGGTAAAAAGAGGCATACCGGAGTTCTTTGCTTTACTCGCCCATTCAGAGACGTCATTGTGAGATCGTCCGTCGGTAAACACGATGCAGACACGTGGGATGTTGGTCCTGGCACCTTCTTTGGCTGAAAAGCTCAACTCAAACATGTGCCGCAGGGCTGAACCAGTCATGGAGCCCTTCCCCATGTACCGCATCCCAGTTACAGCTTGCTTGACGGCCTGGGCTGTACTGTACTGTCCCAATGTGAACTCTGTGCGGACTTTGGTGGAGTACTGAACGAGGCCGACATGTGTGCCAGTTTCAGAAATGTCCAAAGAGTCCACAATGGCGTTTACAAATTGCTTGACAAGCTCAAAGTTGTCAGAACCCAGACTCTTGGAGCCATCGATCACAAAAACTAGATCCATGACACCTTCGCCACATTCTGGTTCTATTTGAAAGACAAAATGTGTACTGTTAATATTATATTTGACATTAAAAGAATAGGCCATGTACTGGTGTTACTTAACATACTTTTGCAGCTTTTCTCATCGTCAGCCAGATTGAATCCTTCCAGACATCTGCATGTGTAAGAGTCAGTGGTGCTGACACACAGATGCTCACAACCATGGTCCACTCTCTGGCACGCGTCCACACCTGTCCAATGTGTCATGTCACACGGAATTGGAATGGCTTCATCATTGGGGCACATTTGGAAAAAGCTAAATTCACATAGTTGTAGAGCTAAATTGTATTCCGTTCCTACGACGATGAAGGACATAACATATAGTAATAAAAATAATAAATATAAGAATGAAATGAAACAGCAATAAAAACAAGCGAGAAGAAGTCTAGTTACGGGAGCAGATCCTTTAACATGCTCAAGAATACTATGCTTAGTTTTTAAGAGTTTTGTGATACCCGAGTGGCCGTGAACGTGACATGAGTCCTGGCCGTGTGTGTGGGTGTGTGGCTGCCTGCAGGGAGGACAGTTGAGTTTGTTGATGATGTCTTGGCGTGGTTTCCACCGACAGTAGCCTCTTTTTGTTTTTGCAATAAAGACATTATTGGTCCACCTTCTCCTCGTCATCTTTACGACGTCAGGTAGACATTAGAATACACTCTTTATCCTTCATGATGGTTGTGACAGTCACGTATTGAGAGTAGTGTAGAGCAGTGGTCCCCAACCTTTTTTGAACCACGGACCGGCTTGTGTTCCCACAAATCTCTCGCGGACCGGGTGAGGGGGATTTGGGTTCGTACATTATAGCGACCTAATTTATCTTATTTATTATGTATTGTGTAAAACTAAGAAATGAATAACATCAAATTAAAAGCACAAAATGAATGCCGACCCACCATCCACCAGTTCAAGTTCCAGCCAAGTTTTTCCAGAGAGATTATTACATCCCTGTTTGACGTGTGTGGTAAAAAGGAAGTGCGCTAGCATGAATTAACTTGAGACAAATGAGCACATTAGCACTCAATAAGTCATCCAAACTTACCTTTATGCATTCCCACATAGTATCAGCATTTGAGACCAAATATGAGGTGAAAGAAAAATGGTAAAATACAGTAGTAGTCTATCTGTGGGGCATGAGATAAAGTTAGCACACACACAATGGACATGCGTCAAGCGAGACGGATGTAACAGAGAGAATCCGGCCACTTTTCAAAATAAAACATAAAAAAGTGATCCATCCATCCATTTTCTATAACGCTTCATCCTCATTAGGGTCACGGGGGTATGCTGGAGCCTACTTTGGGCGACAGGCGGGGTACACCCTGGATTGGTCGCCAGCCAATCACAGGGCACATATAGACAAACAACCATTCACACTCACATTCATACCTATGGACAATTTTAGAATCCCCAACTAACCTAACATGCATGTTTTGGAATGTGGGAGGAAGCCGGAGTACCCGGAGAAAACACACACATGCAAACTCCACACAGAAATGCCCAAGGGAGAATCGAACTCAAGTCTTCCCGATCTCCAGGCTGTTCCTGTGTTGGCCAACGTGCTAACCACTAGACCACCGTGTGGCCATAAAAAAATGAAATAATGAAATATTTTTTTCTTTCTGTGTGGCCCGGTACCGGGTTGGGGACCACTGACACACTTAAAAGGCTAAGTGTAAGTTTGGAGTAGCCACTGACTGTGTTCAACTCACTCTGACATGTTTTCCCATCGGGTCGCAGCGTGAAGCCCCCTCTGCATTTGCAAACACATGAATCCTCCGTGCTGATAAACTCCTGTTCACAGCCATGTTTCCCATCAGCGCAGTGGTCAATCTCTGCAAGAAGAGCGGATTGTGTTCCTAATATTGTGGCCAGTGAGTGTACCCCACTCTGTGTCATACTAGACTTTAGAAAACCGTGTTGTGGAAAGACAATAAAAACTAAATGAAAGTACACTCACTTTTGCATGTTTTCCCATCAGGTCTGAGTGTGTATCCTTTTCTGCATCCACACACGCATGAACCCCCTGTGTTCATAAACTCTTGCTCGCAGCCATGTTCCTCTTCAGCACAGTGATCAATTTCTACAAAAAAAAAAACAACATTGTTCACTCATGAAGACTTTTTATCCTCCAAGCAGCTACAGCGGAACCTGTTTAAGCCGACATCCCTCGGATTGGCTGACTGACATCACCATAAGTGATTGATGACATAGTGTAACTGAAACGAGCCATCGCTTGCACATTTACTTGTCACATTTGCCAGAGACATAAGAAGATTGTGTGATAATAAGGGATTTTTTTTTAACTTCTAGCAGTCATGTTTCCTCCCTTTGTGTAAATGTATGTTAGTTGCGGAAGGGGGCGATGAAAGAACAGTTTACGAGTCAACCCCGAAAAAAAGAACCTTTGTGTTTACTGACTTTTTCATAGCTACAAAACTGCTTTTGCAAAAACATGCAACACATGTTGACATAAATGGCGTGATTTTTCATGGAAATTACTCGTTTGCTGACAAAAGTGGTCAACCATTTATGTAAATGTCGACTTAAGCGGGTACTTTATACTAATAACAACATGGTGGACCAGGACCTAAAGAGTTGCTCGACATAAATGCTAGGGGTGTTGGCTGTGTGGCAGGTTTTTTTGCAAAAAGTCCTAAAAACGTTGCTGAGTGCAAAACTTGCCATGCACAAGTTTCTCGTGACAGAACAGAACCGGAAAAGATTAATACAACAAACCTCATCCTTAAAGCAGCGTCACAGAAAACAGCATCAGGATTTTTGCAAGAGAACGGAGAAAAAAAAACAAACATCTGGCCCCCTGAAACAACCAGCGCTGTCCAAAACTAGTGCTGACAAGCGATGTTAAAAATGGAGAGTATAATTGATTATGATCTGTAATTAATTGATCTAAAAAAATCTCTTTTTTAATCTTACTTTAAAAAATCCCTTGAGGTATTTTCATTCCATTAATGTGGCAGTTCAAAAGATGAATATACAGTATAACAAAAAAGTGGTTGTATAAACTCATTTATTGTTTGTAAGAGACCTGAACAGATGCAGTCCTAGCCATTTATTTTACGCTGGTTCACAAATACACCGAACTCGATGGAAAATGTCCTTCGTGCCAATAGATGTTAATCACATAAGACATGAACTTTATCTCAGCCATGGGAAGAATGTAAATTTTGGGCCACATCATCAATAGTGTACCTTTGAATCAGTGTATTTGAGTGCTGCCTGTAACCTTTAGTTTCAACCACCAGGGGGGAATATTGCTGTGTTCCTTTGTCAATCTCCCAACAATTAGAAAAGAAAAAGAAAAATCTCACATGCTCTTCCATTTTTACATCTCCTCTCCGCTACTCTCCGCTCCTCACCGCTCCTCACCTTGCCCTCCCAACTACAATGGGAGCCTATCATCTGATGTCTAACAAGCCCACACACAATGGCAGGCAATCAATGTCCACTTCACGGTGTGACTGACCATTGTTTCCACCCCAAACAACTCAAGCTCAAGAAGCCCAAACGCATAAAAATGGATTTATAAAAAGGCAACTTGCATACAGACCCACTAATGTTGTAGATTAAAAATTCGATTAACACGATTTTAAAAACATACACTAATTATGACTTTAATTAATTATTCACAATGAATGCTTTAATTTGACACACCTATCCGAAACACTTGCAAAGAGTTGGAAACTCCCACAGTACGGCAAAAAGTCATTATCTATAAAAGAAAAGATTTATTGTGCTCAATGACTAGCCCCTGTCGGGGGTGAGTAACGACTTGACGTGACTACCAATTGTCTGGAAGACCACCTAGCAGTACGAAATGGACACTCACTATGACACGTTTTCCCATCTGGTCTGAGCCTGTACCCTTTTCTGCATGTACACACACATGAATCCCCAGTGCTCATAAACTCCTGTTCACAGTCTTGCTGCAAGTCTTCACAGGGATCAGCCTCTGAAAATAAAATAAAAAAATGCTTTAGTATCTCTCTTTGGATTTTGTCCATTCACATAAAGCTTTGTGCATGCATGTTCACTCCAAATTGAAGGCGTATGCAAACATGCAGTCGTCACTTACCCCTCTTTAGGTTTCTGTACTCATTTTCTCCTGATTACGCAAAAAAACTTACTGCTGCAAGTCTTGCCATCTGAATTGAGGACGTAGCCCCCCTCACACCTGCACACGTATGACTCTGGAATGCTGACACAGTTGTGTTCACAGCCATGGTCCACCAGGTCACACAAGTCTACTTCTGAGGGAAGGAATCTGTATTGAATGTTTCTCTACTGCTGCTTTTTCCAGTTGTACTTGAGCAACATTAATCACTTTAGTTTGCCATCGGACTTGGACAACAGTCAGCAACTACAGTATAGCGTGGTGTCTTTTACTGTCTTGATGTTTTAGTGGTTATTTTGTTACAATGTTAAAAATGGTAGTAATCTTTCCTTTAACCTTTCTGTAGTCTTTAAAGGTTTGGCCATGGCAACAATTTGACCCTAGAACAGATTTTTTTCTACTTCCATCACCTTCCTATTAGACATTTTAACAGGTGAATTCTTCTAACACAGTCCTTCCGAACCTTTATTGAGCCATTTACAAAAATGTCACAGCACACTACCAAACAAAAATGTTGTATGAATGACAACAGGTGCATAAGCAAGTTATGTACTTTCTGCCATCTAGTGGAAGATCATTTCATTGTTCTGCCCGTCATTACACGTTGCTGGCATTGATAGATAAGCAAAGATACATTAAATAATAATTTTCTGACCAGTTTATTGATATTGGGTCATTTCCCACACGGCATGGTTGGGCATCACTGTTCCACCCTATTAGCTACTACTAGGCTACTACCTGCTAACTTTGAAGAAATTTGATTTATTAAAAATAAAAATCAAAAGAATGAGTGGGCACTGTGAGATTGTCACCTCTATATTTTAGTGTTTTTATTATTATGTAAAAAGGGTGAAATAAATGTGATACATATTTTAAGACTAAGCTTTGTGTTATTATTAGTTGGTTACAATATGCCTTTTGTTTTGTTTTTTGGTTTCATTTTATTTCTACAATGTGCTGTGGGCCAATAAGAAACAAGGCCTCACTTTGGACACCCCTGCTTTTATTGCTATTATTTTATTTTTATTGCTTTTTTTCAGGGTTGAGTGTGTGGCGTGACGTCAACCCGGTTTGCTACCACAGCTCTCGTCAGCTACTGAGCTTGCTAGCTCTCGTCGTAGAGAGTGAACGACGGCAATTAAAGAGGGAAAGGGAGCATTGTTGCGGCTGCAGCGAACCGATGCGTTACAGCAGTCATTTTAATTGCAAACTTGGGTGCACGTCCGCTTTGAACGATTCGTACACAGACAAGAAATAATGTTCATCAAGCTGAGCAGTCACAGCCTCAGGCTCGAGGATTTTTTTTGGAGGTGCATGTCTCGCTGAGGGTAGTGAAGTGTTCAGGTGGGTTCAAGCGTCAAATGTTGCGTAAATGTCGACAGGTCTACGACTTACAAATAAAAAACAGCTTCCTTTGAGGATGTCACTGAAAAAAACAAAAGAGAACAAGAAAGGAGGTGCTTCACCTTCACATGTCTTGCCATCAAGATGGAGGGTAAAACCTTTTCTACACTTGCACCAGTAAGAAGCAGGACTGCTCACACAGTTATGCTGGCACTGATGGTCCACCAAGTCACACAGTGCAGTGCCTACGCATGCGCACACACACACAAGTATAATCAACAAAACCAAACGTGCAAACAATCATGCTTGAAGTAAAATGAAAACGCGTACAATGAAATGGCCTTAATCACCTCGGCAGAGTTTGGACTGGAACACTGAGAGGAGCGTTTCCATTTGGCTAAAGTTGGCCACCAGGTGTACATGCTCCGAGTATGGCTCACTCCCCATGACCTTCAGGGTGCTCATGTCCACCCTTCCCACACCAATGGCATAAATCTGGATGCCGGCCTGTCTCGCTCGGGCCGCAATTTCATCCACTGAGTCCTGAGGCCTCCCGTCGGTCACAACCATCGCAATCCGAGGGATGCGAAGGTGTGCCGGCCGTGCTCCCTCATGCTCTGTGAAGGCCGTCTCCATGGTGTACTGAATGGCCAGACCGGTCATCGTGCCTGTGGCGAGATGCTCCATGTTCCTCACCGCCTGCTGGACCTCAGCCTTGGTGGTGTATGTGTTGAGGGAGAACTCATTTTGTACCACGCTGCCATATTGGAGCAGACCAACACGTGTAGCATCAGGACTGATCTCCAAAAACTGAAGCAGTTTGTTGATGAATGTCTTGACCTTTTCATAGTCATCAGGTCGGATGCTGCGGGAGCTGTCGATCACAAAGACGAAATCCACCGGAGAGCTTTTGCACTCTGAGACCACAGAAACGATTTGGAGAAGTTTAGAATGGAAGAAAAGCTGTTTGACACACACATGCATGTACCAGCTCCTTTGTCCTCGACATGTGTCACGTTTTGTGTTTTGGTGATGAAAGGTCTGAGACGCCTTCTGTCCAGCCGAGCAGCATTGCAGCACAGCAGCCAGAGGACAGCAAGGACCAGCGACCTCATGCTGATGAAGGCAGACAACTGCAGCATTAACAGACAAGAGATGAGGTAAACTGTTGCATAATGCAATGTAAACATGCACGATTGCTCTCTGCATTCATTTCTTATTGCACACATCCTGCTCAGGGAGCCTATCCCAGCGGACTTCATATAGGGGAGGGAAGATTGCTCACAATAGCGATCACATCGATACCAAGGGTGGCATCAGTATCAGATTCTAGCGTGATGAGGTCAATATTTTTCAGTTCTCTTCTATGTTTACTTTCACAAATATCATGTGTGGTTTTTGTTATGTTGTATATTAGGTTGTATAACTATCTGTGAATGAGAGCCAATACTACTTTTTGCTTTTGATAGGTTATTTTGCAGTATTGACTTTATTCTGTTCATGTATGCGATATGTGATAGAAAGGGAATCATTCTAATCTTCTGTTGATATTGGTACATTGCCTCCTGCAATGGGCTGGCCACCAGTCCAGGGTGTACCCCTCCTCTCGTCCAAGGTCAGCTGGGATAGGCTCCAGCTTACCCCTAAAACCCTGATGAGGATAAGCGGCATAGAAAAAGGATGGATGGGTACATTGCCTTATATTGTAGTTATATATTGTTAAATTGCTCACTTTTTTTTTGCTAAATATAAAATAATATTATATTAAACATATATAATTATTATTGTCCATATGTGCAGGGTTAGGGGTCCAGAGTGTACGGTGCCTCTTCTACAAAGGTCAGCTGGGATAGGCTCCAGCATACCCCCATGACCCCAGTGAGGATAAGCGGCATAAAAAATGAATGAATGTATAATAATTAGAATACAAATATAAATACTCAAGAATATTATAATATAATATAAGTATAACATTTATTACATCTATGTCCTGTGTTTTATTCTGATTATAATCATGACCACCAAATTAAAGGCAAAATCACAAAATCAGACCTTTATCGGTATCTGCAATACTGGCTGTGTAGCCACTTGGTATCAGATTGGTACCAACATTTGCAGTATCACCCAACCGTAATGGAGACAGACAACCATTCATGCTCACAGTCACTGCAGTGACTGAGTTGGAAGTGAATCCAGCTAAGCGAATCACTACATGGAAATGTTGAATCTTTCTTCATGGCTGAATGTGTGAAAAGTATTATTTTTAGTCCAAGCTGTAAGATGACAAGTTTTCAGGAACTATTGGGTGCTCATTTGTTCCAATAAGTTGTCACAGCACTGTTGCCTCACAGGTGCGGGTTAAAAACGGTATCAACTCTGGCCTTTATGTGTGATATTTGCAGGTTCTTGGTGTGCTTGACTGGCTTACTCTTTGGGTCCAAAAACATGGATGTTATGTTCGCTTTAGTCTTGTCGGTGTGAATGTTGAATAAATCTATATTTATTGATGGGCGTATGCTAGTTTATTAGCCTTGCACAATTGGTAAAAACTGGCTTAACAGACTTTTTTTTATTATTCTTCATTTTTGTTAAGCTGATGCACCTTCCCTTGAGTCTTCTGGTGTGCCCCACTACAAAACATGGAAATAATTATGGGCACAAAAACGATACCAATATGAACCGTTATCTCATTTTTATTAGAGTAATCCCTTGTTTATCGTGGTTATTTTTTTCCAGACTCGACTGTGATAAGTGAATTTCGGCAAGGTAAGATTCCTTACTTATAAATGTAACACTTTTGTAGTTAGACTATAGAAAACCTGCATATGACCTTCCAAATAAGTTTTTTTTAACATTATTAGAGCCCTCTAGACATGAACTAACACCCCTATAGTCACCTTTACACAAGTATTAGCTAATATAGTAAACATAATAACAGTAAATAAACCATATAAGACATAAATAAGACTCATACTTGTGTGTGTTGCTATAAATGTGTTCCCTAGGGGAGCGGAGTGGCGGGAGAACAGGAAGTGACGTCGATGGTTCAGAAATTAGTTCTAGCTCGGCCTGGGTTACGGCCGCAATGGTAGCCCGAGTTTTATTAGGAATAAAAGCCTGTTGTTCTGGAAATCTAGTGTGGTGTGTGTTAGTCTCACAGAACATTACAGTAACATTACTGACACCTAGTGACCAGCGTAGTGAGCAGTGACCATTACTGATACCAGTGACCAGTGATACTTCATAGCAGAGGTGTGGAATCAAGTCAAGCAATTTGGACTCGAGTCAAGACAATTCAGTCGAGACAATTTTTAGGACTTTGGATTCGATGTGACTATATCGTCAAAGACTTCCAACTCCGCTTGGACTTTGACATCAATGACTCAGGGCTTGACTCGGTCACTGACTTGCTCCCACGTCTGTTACATATAATTCACAGCGTCTTTGAATGCGTCTTCGGAATGCCTTATATTTGTATTTTAGTTAATTTAGCCATTTTTATGCTTGAAAAGGCTTAATTTAGGCGAAAGATACATAATAGGTGCTTCTATATGCATATTTTTTTTACTAATAATAGGCCGTATTCAACCATGAAATATTCATTCATTCATTCATTTATTCATTTTCTATGCCGCTTGTCCTCAGTCGCTGGGGTATGCTGAAACCTATCCCAGCTGACTTTGGGGGCGAGAAGCGGGGTACATCCTGGACTGTTTGTCAGCCAATAAAACCAATAATAATAATAATAATAAAGTATATATCACGATCAATCACTAAATCTTATTCAAATTTCTTACCAGTTGCAGAAAGCAGCCAAATTCCAGACAACAGCAGCTCGCACTGGTAGACAAATATAGCGACCCTAGTCAGTAAGCGAGGTGGTGCACATACGTTAATGAGGAGGTACAGTATATAAATAGGCAGAACTTTCACCTCCTGCATATTTGACTTGTCCAGTTTCAAATTTCCCACTTTCGGATGTATAGGTGTAATACAGTAGCTAAAAATAAACACAGGGCTTTCATGAATGGCTGAAGTTCAGGTTGCATTTTACAAGTTTGAAAAATTGAGAATGTCTGTGAACTCATCAAATAATGCCTGGTAAGAAATGCTTTCCCATCTGCCATCAGGTAAATGTCTGTTTTAAGTCTACATTTGTCATCGAATGCCCACGGTTGTCTCAAATGGAAATCACGGAATGATGAGGCGTGGTCCAATCTACTGTAAGCTTGTAGAAGACACATTCCCATAATGATGTATGGATGCTGTATGATACCACGTCCGCACGTGTCAGGTTTATTATAGGAGTTAACCTTGCAAGTGTCGAATGTCCACGCATACATAAAGATGTCGACCTCTAATCTTCCACCTGTTTGTCAACATGGAGTATAACGATCATGATAACCACTAGAAAGTATAATGTCGAAGGTCCATCAACATTACTTTATTAATTTTATCTTTTATTTGGATTTTGTTAGTTAAATAAATGCTGGTAAATATTCTACAATATTATGTAAATCTTTGCAAACGTCATTTAGCATGCTGTTTGTGTGGAGCAAATATCAGCAACAGCATGACGCTGATGATGCATCAGGGAGTCTCATATCTTTAATCAAGAAGAAGCTGTTACCCAGTCCTAATCTTCAGTATAAACAGAGCATACAATTCCTCATGGCTTCAATAATTACTCAAAGTAATATTGTATTTTTAAGAAAAGCATACATTGACTGTACATGTGACTTTCCCTTGTGTTTCAGGTTTTTAAAAGTTCTGTGTTAATGCATTAAACAGCAGTGGTCTATGTGCATGTCATCACTGCAATTAAATCCAAGCTCCTTACCTTGATCCAGAAGATAACGAATGTCTGTTCTCTCCCTCACAAATTATCCAAGTGAACCCCAAATGACACAAGAGAAAAAGCTCCGCTAAGTTTTTACATCTACTCTGCTGGGCCTCCCCCCCGTCTCCTCTGTGTCTGCAGCCACAGAGACGCCTCTTCTTTAACTCTGCCTGATGGTCAAGCCGGAAGCTTCACCTTGACTGTTTGGATTTGTTTTTTTTTCTCTCTCATTGGTCCTTCAATCGTTCCATTTTTGAGAGTTGACTTGTAATGTTTTATGTTTTTACGTTTTAGCTTTAACCTCCTGAAAAAAATAAAAAGAGGCGATTGTTGTTGGGTTTTTTGCATGAAAACAAACACGATGCTACAATAGCATTTTTGTCAGAAACAACATTTTTACTGGAGGAACAAGTTTATAAAGCAAATAAATGAATTCCAGCCTTTCTTGTCTAGGCATACAGTAACATCAGCATTTTTCCATCCTCTGATTGGCTGATGTCAATGAAATGATGAAAGCAAATGCCTAACACTCACTCTTAGCAGCACTTGATTATTCCTGTTCTGGCATGAAGAAAGGAGACAGTAGTTCTGTTCTGTCTGCTTCACATAAACAAAGAAGTGAGTTTACACAGTGGAACCTCGGTTAGCGTTCGCACCGGTTAGCGTGTTTTTCGGTTAACAGAGACAATTTCCACCACATTTCTGCAGTTAATGTACAAAATGGCACCCAATAATTTCAGGAAAACATGCCTCTCAAGTCACACAAAAAGGCCACTGTTGTGTTTTTTTGTGTGTGATGCTGCCACAGACAGAAGGCTTAAGCTACCAGTGATGGAAAAAGGGATGAGTTTAGCTTGGCATGGTTTATGAATGCAATGGTAGCCCGTGTTATTATTATGATTATTATTATTACAATTATTATGTTATTATTATTGTGCCTGTTGTGAGATAATTCGAACCTCCAATAAAAGCCTGTTTGCGCCCACGATCAAGTAATATTACTGACACCTAGTGACCAGTGTACAGTACTACATTCACAATTTGAATGCATCTTCTTAGTGCCTTGTATTTGTATTTTAGTTCATTTAGCCATTTTTATGTTTGAAAATGCTTACTTTAAGCAAAAAATAAGTAAAAGTTGTTTAAATGTGTATTTTTCTTACCGTGATAAAAAACGCGAGGGAAGCCACAAAACTCAAACCGTGAAGTGGCGAGGGACAACTGTATATGCTAAGAGTCATGATTTGCGCTTGGCTTGTTCTGCTGCCCTCTACTGTCTTGTTTCAGTTCTGCAGAGGAATCTGCGCTGCTGCTCTCCTAACGAGCACAGCTGCCACCAATCAGTAATCAAGCTCTTCTTAAGCAGTGTTGCTTAGTCAATCGGTGCCGGACTGTTGTTGAATCTTCACCAGTGGCGTGTATACACCATTCATGCCACTGTTGATAGTATTTCTCTTTTTTTTTTCATTTTTTTCCACTGCCAACTTTTACCAGCATGTGCATTTCCAGTGTTTTCCCTCATTTGTTACTTTGTCCTTTTGTTTGCACTTTTCTAGTTCCCTGGTGAGCTTTTGTCACCAGCATCTTCTGTTGTACTTTGTCTTTTCTCCTGTGTGAACGCCTTTCTTATTATTAAATACCTTTTTTACACCATCCTGCCTTTGTCTCTGCTCTGGGGTTCACGACACCTGTCACCCATGCCAGTGGTCATAACACTAAGTTACCTGAGGTAAACATCTACATCTTAGCTTTGTGTTACGGGTGACGAAGCAAATTAGTGTAATATCTAATAATATACATTAATTTTATTTATAGAATATGTCAAGGGCCAATAAAAAATTAGCTAAAAATGGCCCCCGAGCCGCACTTTGGACACCACTGGGTTAAAACAAGTTTTTTGCATAACCAGGCATTTGCAAATTAGCCAAGCGGTCGGTTGTTCAGTACATGCGTGCAGGATTTATGACGACAACAGTTTGACATTGGGACAGACTGTTTCAAATAAAAGCTGTTTTAACATAAAAACACAATGGCTTGCTCTGGACTTTCCATGTTCAACCGCAAATCTACAGCAGATTTGTAATGTCTACATAATAAAATGTTCAAATATTAAAAAAAACGCGACAACTGGACATAAATACGCTGATTCATGTGGTCAGAACGTCCAAACAGAAGTCTGTGTGAAGGTTACAAAGACTATTTTTGAGATATATTTCATCCAAAGTTGAGCATGGGTTTATGGAAAGACACGCTCGTCACCACAATTCCAACCACACAATGAGCACTTTGCAAAGTCAATGATCATATCTTACAAAGAGTTTCCATGTGTTATGTAGGCTAAGGGTAGTCCCCACCCCAATGGTGTATTAAATATGGAATAAAATAAAATGGAATAAATAACATAACAACCATTTTAAATCTCAATTTGAGTTTAATGAGCAAAAAAACATCTGTGTTTCACTTTGATTGCACATCACATCAGGACATTTTTTCCAATAAGCGTATCAGCAGAAAGAGACGTGTGTTTTTCCATATTGTAGACCACTGGCTTCGTTGAGAAAACACAACTCGTAACACAGAGGCCCGATGACGACATTACAGTAACTGTAAAACACCACTGGTTTCTCACCAGTCAAAATAAACGTTTTATCTTAAGGTGCAGCCCAGCATAAATAAAAGCAGAGACAGGATGAAACACAACACGGCAACCATTCACTCTTTACTAAGAACATGAGTTGCTTTGCTTAAATACAAAAGTGGACATGTGGGTCTCACATAGTACAATTACAGTACATGTACACACACAGCAAACACAGCATTATTAAAAATATATCTTTGTCTATTCATAATGATATAATGTCACCAAACTTCAAACGCAGAACTGACGATGTTAATTATAGTCTGTATGACTGATTGTTAAGGTCACATTATACGATGTACACAATGGTGGTGCGTGACGGCTTTGTTGATACAAAATGTGTGTGATATGAGTTTAGAAGACACCAAAGAGGCAGCGAGGTGCACACATGGATTGTAGAAACACCAGACTCAAGTCAGAGGGATGTTGGGAATGTTCTCATGCTGTCACTGCGGAAGAGGATGGAGGGGCACCCTGTTTAGTCGGAACACGGACGCTGCTATCATATGAAGGAAGAAGCACCTGTAAATAGGGAAAAAGAGACGGAGGACGAGTCTTTGAAAAAAAACTGTGACTCAACATGCATTTGAGAGCAACAGCACCATTTTAAAGAATGACCATTGAGATGTCACTCAGTGCAGTCTTTTATTTGCAAAGCTAAACCATTCTAACCTCATAAGGCAACATTTGTTTTGCTTTTCATGATTTTTACTCACTTTCAGCACATGCGTCATAGCCAATTATGCAAACTCGACAATTGTGTCATTTGTCATTACGTCGTTTCCACAACCCGCTACTCCACAAATAGATTGCAGTCCTGTGGAAAATGCTGTAAGAAGTACATGGACATCAAATAATCAATACCCTTTGGCTGCCTGCGACTGATACATGTAATAGCTCCCCCTACGCAAATCAATGTCTGGTTCAGCTGTGCTCCAAATTGGCTCATCACAGCATGACAGCATCATATCATCATTGCATCAAACCATCATGGTAATTTATTTTGAACATGCATAGAAGTTCAGGTTTTCCGCTACATGTAATTTGATCGTGGCGCACTGCTACTACAAAATAAAAGCCGCCACACTTTAAAAATTAGTTTTCAATGTGAAAACAATGTTAAGTAATATATTGTATGAATGTATGTATGTAACCCGCCATGTTTCATACCGCACGCACCGGGGCTTGAACACAAAACCTTCGCAATGGGAGGCAAGAGCGCTGACCACACGGCCAAAAGCCCGGACTGTCGACTGCGTGTTCAGCGCAGCTCTTAAGGCAGAGGGAGTGAGGTTTACCAACGTACACTGGCATCCGTTACATGTATATACTGTATATGCTATCTAGATACATATATAGATTATTATTTATGCACATATTGACCACAATTTGTTTGAAAACAATTTTAAAATCTCATAAAACATGTTTTTTTTCATTGTGCTTTATTTTGATAAACATGCACCAGAATCATCTGCCCTGTTGGCACTTGTGAACCAGATAAAAGTATGTGTCTTTTGTTGATGTTCACTTTGTTCCTTATTATCGTGAGAATGAAAAATAGTTTGTAAAATGTGTAGTCAATTGACGACAGCGCGTCACAAACATGAATAAATAATAACTATAGTATATAATGTAATATCCATTACAATAAAAAATAATGGATGCATGATAGGAATAAATGATAGCAGACATTCTATGGTTCACAGCAGCCTGCTTCGCAGAGAATATACACTTTTTGTATTTGTGTACCAAGAAGAAGCCTACTAAATAACGGATGGACAAACAAATACAAATATACTCTATATTTGGCCTTGGTAGAGAGAGGTCTGTGCTCTATTAAGTGGTCACTGCTAAAACCACAAATCTAATGTATAACAATGATAAATGATGGCATGCAAAGGGGACTGTCATGTGTGCACTCTGCTGCCATCTTTTGTCTGCTTGCAGTACCGCTGTTACTTCTTCCTGGGCAGAGCTGCAGCTGCACACCTGCCTCCCATCAGCAATCAAGACCATGACGCCAAAACAGATGTTAATCTGTTTATTTTCACTGTGAAAAATTACATTGAAAGGCACTAAAAAGAGTCTTTTTCCGGAGTCTGGAGCAGAATGCAGAAGTGACGTCACACCCTTACCCTCCATTGTGTCAATTGTTTCAGTGTTGTGGTGGCCCATTTTTTTTTTTTATTTCTGTTGTTGTTATCAACAGATTTGATATTAAGCCTGAGCGTTGGGTGGCAGGCTTTTGCTCAAACATTCGAGCAGGAGGAGTAAGCTTTCCAATTTGATAAATGTAAATGTGAACATGACCACGGGAATCCACAGTATTATGCCACAAAGTCAACAAATTATGTTTGTAAAATGGTGTTATAGTGGCCAAATATAATCAAAAGTATTTTTTCAGCCTTACCTTTTGTTTAGACGTGTAAACGGGTTGGATTCAATGAACTCGTGAGCCCACGTCAGGCTCACGATTCGCTTGTCAGCACCCTCATGCCAGTGTTGGTGATTGAGTCTAGTGAGTCTAGATTTGCGAGTTCCTGTGTTCTACGAGTGCTCAGCTCTGCGTTATTGAGCAAGCAGCTCAGAAAGGGACAAGAAGTGCAAGGGAGAGTTGATTTGATGTAAGAAGCAGATCTGTTACTTTTTCCACGAGGTTAATAAATTTATACAAATGCAGTAAGAGTAGCAGTTTCATGTTACCTGGTTTCCTTTTTAATTGAGAACAAGTGAACAAGTTAACGGAGACGAAACACCCGCGTGTCCCGGTTCAGTAAAAAACTTGCAAGTTTTGAACGACTGGGTCAATACTTTACAATTTCTAGGCCAGATTGTTTTCCTGCATTCACCAACATCAAGCATGTCGTCCTTCTCATGCTTATCCGGCCAGTGATTCATTTTTGTGCTTTTGTCCTTTTTGACAAACTACAACTATCCAGTAGGTTTGTGCCTTTTAGCTATTATACTTTGTTGCTGCTTTTCAGTCTTTTGTTTGTACTTCATTGGTCTCCCAATGACAGAATTTTGTTGTACTTTTCCACTCTTTGTAGTGCACCGTTAGTGCTTTATTTAACCTTGTCAAACCACCTGCCATCTCTGTCTCTGCTTTGGGGTCCAAACTTCTGGTGTGCCCGCCAGCCCTAACAGTGACTTTTGGACTTTATGTTGTGTTGACCCTGTGTGGTCTAACAAATGCTGTCTTTTAAATTATTCAACACACAATTCTGTGGAGGAATACATATTAAAAGGTGAGAGCTGTTTCTCATATGGTGACTTACCGTTGTGTCATTGGTTGTAACATAGAGCAGGATTTCTGCAGTGCCGCGGCTGCACACGTATCTGTAGCAGTTCCACACGCATGCTAGCAGGTAAGCCTGGTGTAAAACAACAGCATCAAAATACAAATGTAAATGCTCACACAAGAGAAAGATGTATTATTATTATGACAATCCTATTATACCCAACTGAGCAGGCCCAGCAGCAGCACTTTTAACATGAGGATACAAAGGCTTGTGTTCCAAAATATAATCAGGTCATGTTATCCTCCGAGGAGCTCTGATGTAACAATGTGTGGCTTACAGAGTGTAACAACATGCACATTATACTATTAGATTCCTTCAGTTCTGACTGTTATACCGAACACCTGAAAAGCATCATTTGTGTAATAATATGCACACCCAGCAGGTAGAGCCAGACATCTCCACAAGCCCAAAAAAATGAGCTTTCAACTTCTTCCATGAATTGTAAAGATAACACAACACTTGTTTTTGCTCCCATTTTTCATGAACTGAATGCAAAGATTGAAAGCCATTTTTACGTAGACAAAAAGCCGAATTCTCTTAAATATTATTCCCAAATCTATTTGTATCTAAGTTAGTGAGTACTTCAGCTTTGCCGAGATAATACATCCACCTCACAAGTGTGGCATATCAAGATTTGACTGATTAGACAGCAGCAATAATAATGAAAAATAAATAAATAAAAGTAAAATGCAAATGATTGAAATACCCAATTCTTGCCAAGAAACTAAAAGAAAGCATTAAGTAATATCATGTTAGACAAGTGTGCTCTAATACAACCTAAAGGTGTTTGATGGTCTGCCAGACTAATTCTTCCCCACTAAATTCATGACCTTTTTTCAGGGGGGCCTTCCCAAAAATGTTGCTACAAAGTCAGAGGCATAAAATGTCTTGGTAAGGCAAATAATAACTTCTCACGAATGTATTATTTGACTGTGTCCTAAGTGTTTTTTGTCATCTGAAGACACAAGAAGAAGACATCCAGTGTTGCTGTTCTAAGTAAATGTCAAGGAGAACCTACTGTGACTGTGATTGTTGCTGCACGTAAAGGAAGAGAACGTACCTTGAAAGCTAGAATACAGCTGATGAAGAGCAGCACGACGAGGACCATGCACACATTACTGAGAGCTGCAATCTCCTCTTTGTAGGGAAAATTGTCAGGCTACAAGTGGAGTGGGTAGAAAGTGTGTATATAAATGACACTGGAGCACCATGCTGTACCATATGCACAAAAGGTACACATGCTGTACAGTAAATACATCTTAAAACCTAACATCAGGCGACCAATGAATATATCTGTTTCTCACCAACTGCTGCAGGTAATCCTGTATCGTGTTTGGATAGACCACAATGCTCACAGCAACGAGGGTATTGAGTGCAAAGTCAAAGATCTGATAGCAGAAGAACGGGATGATCCAGGCAGCACGCAACTGAAAGAGAGATTTTTTTTCAGTGAGAACATATAATAATACAAGTGGAACCACCACTGAGATTGTACAGATTGAGATTGTATTGTCATTATTGCGATGGCTTTGCTCAGTGAGTATTGTCATGTTGAGCCAAGCTCAGAAGCTGATTTAACCACATATTAGTGGGGGTTAGGCCTGGGTGATAACCCGAAAATTTACCGTCACCGAAATGTATCACCATAACCGACGTCATTTTGCCCATGTCGGTAAATTCAGTGTTTTAATAAAGAAAATAAAAGTATTTTTTTGTCGGTTTGGACTGTATGCTGGTATGCTATGTTCATTCCCCTTTAAGATGAGGTACAGCGTGTGTGGTCACGTGACTCCACCCATCCAGCCTGAACAAGAAGGCAAACAGACAATGAAGGAACGGCTGATGGTTCAAATGAAGAAGCGGCTGTACAGTGACGGCATTTCACTCGCCTAGAAACTTCAGCCTTAAGACATGGAGATGAAGATTGGTCGCCTTCAAAACACAGAATAGTAAGTGTAAATTACTCTGGAGTTGCTTATCCTTCAATTATTGTTTTAAATCGGCTTCTTAATGAGCGTAATGGGGTCATTATACCCTAATTTATTTTAGATTTCGTCACCGTCACAGCCACCACTGCTGGGGCTGCCCCCGCCCCCCACAGTAAACATACATATTGCTATAAAAAGATGTTTATATAACATGTATAAATGCTTTACAGCCTTGTCACTATCATGGAATAGTGTTTAGAAGACATTCTATAAACAAGACATGACTTAGTCTGTTCTGTGGCAACTCTGACATCATTTTCCTATGTACCAGTGGAATAGCATCCTTTTTCAAAATGCATTTATACCGTACTTTCAAGCCAAATGCTTCTTGTAAAGGTGTTCCTTCATAGCAGTCATCAGTGAAATTATCACTACAGAGAACAGAAATCGAGGTGGGCAGCCATCTGTCTCTCGTTCTCTGCATTTTTGTCTTAAACCTTCCTCTTTTTGGAAAAGAAAACAAACTAACAGTATCACTTGGCTACTATAAACATCCAGCAGCAACACAACATTTTGGCATGACTACTATTTTGATGAAAAATATACTGAACCAAGTCGACAATCTACCTCAAGAAGTGTTTGTTTACTCTGCTTTAGCTGAGAGGTGTTAAGCTCATGATGTCACTTCAGGAATGAGGCTGAACTGTGAGAGCTAGTTCATCATGGGTGGTGCCATGAACTATAAATGTAATTTACAATGTAATTTACAGTTCACTTTAAAAAATCGAACAATGTAGAACATAATTACAAACAATATATAACATGTTTAAGCAAAGTTGATGAATCATGTCAGGGACCCTGTAAGGTACAATGGCAGAGCAAACTAATAAGAAACACTATTCAGTTTACCTTGTATGCACCATATGTTGCCATCCCACATATGAGTATCATCAGCAGAGATATGGCTGAGCCGATGCACATATCTGAAGCAGAGAGACAAGGTACACTTTTAATTATGGCTCTTATTTGCACAAACCTGGTTGTCCTATGAATGTTTGTAACTCTGCCAAAAGTAGATGGCAGTAGGTGCCGTAACTCTGCTTCTTAACACATATGCACCTGGTCTGCCTGAGAGACGACGTAGCAGGAGGGATCAGTGTTCACGACTTGCTGCCTATTTAGCGAGTATTCAGAACCCTCCAGCTTATTTTTTAAAAACTTTTTATTTTCACATTTTATATTTTAACTATTTGCTTTTCCAGCATTGGGCAACAGCACCTACACACACACACACATTAAAAGAAAATACAAATAAAAAAAAATAGACAATTAACTGAAGCATACAAAAGATAGAGAGGCTGACAGTGCGCCTATAAAAATGGCAGCATCCCAGGTCAAGTTCACCTGGATACATATGTGATGAGCAGGGGATCGAATGGGTTACAACATGTATGGGATCTTGTTTTTCTTAGTAGTCAACTCAGTACATTCAGGTATATCCACGTGCCACCATGTATCCATCCATATACATACAGTACATCAGCCCCAGGTCAAAACATAAATAGCATTACCTCAGCTCATTACAAGAAGACAAGCCTCTTTGCCTTTGCCATCTAGAGATCATGACAGTGTGAGTACCTGACAGAAAAGGCAAGGCAAGTTTGTTTGTAGAGCACAATTTGTACACAAGGTAATTCTAAGTGCTTTACAGAAAAGAAGGGTAAAATTGCTTCATAAAATCATTCTATAAAACAAAACATTTTAAATGAATTAAAATTGAATAAAATACTTTCAGTTAAATACTGAGTCATATACCGTACACACTTGAATAGAAGCGTTTTCAGCGTGGATTTGAACTTTTGCAAAGTTCAGGATTGCTGCACATCTTCTGGAAGACTGTTCCAAATTTTGGCAGCATAAAACTGCAACACAGCCTCACCATGTTTAGTCTTGACTCTGGGCACCCACAGGAGACCACTCCCAGAGCTTCTCAGAGCCAGAAATGTGGCTCTAACATGTCAGAGACGTACTTTGGCGCAAGACATTGAAAAGTCTTGTACACACGCAGAGCTGTTTTAAAGTCTATTCTCTCAGCAACAGGAAGCCAGTGCAGACACCTGAATACTGGACTAATATGGTCATAATTCCTGGTTCTACTCAGGACTCGAACAGAGCTCGTTTAGAGAGCCCAGTTACAGTAGTCCAGCCTGCTGGAGACAAAGGCATGGATTAGTCTCTCAATCTGTTTTACACACTATTCTCTTGATTTTGGCAATGTTTTTAGGTGTTTTTTAGGTAGCTGATGATGTTATGGATTTAATGTGGCTGTTAAAGTTCAGATCTGAGTCCATTATACCCCTAATTTTCTAACCTGATGATTAGTTTTAGAGAAAGAGTCTGAAGGTGATTAACAACACTTTCCCTTGCCACAGACAATGATTTTAGTTTTGTCTGAGTTTAGCTGGAGAAAGTTGTTTTGCATCCACACATTGATTTGATGCAGTGAGTAAATCTGCAGGACCCTGTTCACCTACCGTCAGTGACACGTAGATCTGAGTGTCGTCTGCATAGCTGTGGTAGGACACATTGCAGCTGCATATTAGCTGGCCGAAAGGAAGCATGTACAGATTGAACAATAGGGGCCCCAGGATTGAACAGTGGGAAACCTCACAGGTCATAGCCATTTGGTCTGAGACACAGTTACCAAATCCAACAAAGTAGTTCCTGTCCTCCAGATAGGACGTGAACCAGTTTAGACCAGTACCAGAGTTTCCCACACAGTTTTCCAACCTTTGTAATAAGATCACACGGTCAACTGTGTCAAAGGCTGCGCTCAGGTTGAGGAGAACTTAAACTGAGAATTTGCCTGCATCTGTCTTCTGACGGATAACATTTCTCACCATGATCAGAGCTGCGTCAGTGCTGTGGTGCGGCCTAGATCCTGATTGTAAATTATCAAACACATTGTTAGAGAGAAAAAAGTCAGTAAGCTGTTGGTATACAACCTTTTCTAAGACTTTTCCTAAGAATGACAGGTTTGATATGGGCCCATAATTGTTCAGTACTGTGGTATCAAGACTGCGCTTCTTCAGAAGAGGCTTAATGACAGCAGTTTTAGGGCTGCTCCTTTGGAAATGCTCCAGTCTGAAGTGAAATGTTAACTAGATGAGTGAGTTGTGGTAGCAAACTGCTCAGCACAGATTTTAGGAATCTGGTGGGTAACTCATCAAGGCAGTGCGTTGACGGACTCAGACTGCAGATGATCTCTTGGACTGTTTTGTCAATGACATGTGAAATGTGTACAGTTATTAAGGCAGTGTTCATTCCCGTATCTATCATTGATTGACTTGAAAAGGGGTGGCTGGGCCAACATGCAGCAAAGTATCGGGGGGCAGCTTAATCCCTCAAAAGTAGGACAAAAAAGGCTAACCGTGACTCTCACTGCGACCCACCTGCCAGACTATTCCTGTGCACACCTGCTCCAACTGTTAAAAAAGCCTTTTCAAATGCTGTGCACCTATAAACATTATGCTTGTGTGTATGTCCCTTTTGTTTGATTGACAAATATATCAGACATCAGTAAGTATGTTTGGACAGTATGCTTACTTACTGGCATCATCCATGACGTCCAAGTCATTAGCCAAGTCAGAACTGGTCAGGTGGTACTGCTCAGGATCACCGAGTGCTGTGAGCAGGATGAGTAACACCACAGCGTTGATGAGCTTAGGGACACAGGACATATGGGCAGATAAGACAAACAATATGGAGAGGGAGGACGGCAGTTCAGAAAATAAACCAACTGATATACAGTATCAGGACGTCAAATTAAGAAACACAGCTGTCAGTGAACCCACCGTATTATTATACGCCTTCTTCCTTTATAAAGAAAATAATGCAATCTCTTTGTTATTGTTAGCACACATACTGAGAGTTTCTAATATTGTGCGACAATTTTAAAACATTTACAATATATGTGTGGAATTAAGATGCTCAGCCAGTGTCTGATATTATTTTTCCTTCATTCATTATTTATTATCTTAAATAAGATCTCATCTATTAAATATTTATCTGTTTATTATACAATGTCTATGTCAGTTTTCACTATATCAATGGTATTTTAATGTTCGGTGAAACATACAAACACCAGACTTAATCGCCGGAACAACAGGCTTTTATTGCAGGTTTGAATTATCTCACAACAGGCACAGTAATAATAAGATAATAATCCTAATGGTAATAATCAAAATAATAACACAGGCTATTGTTGTGGTCATAAGCCATACCAAGCTAAAACAAGCTCAACATTGACCCCCTGATGTCACTTCCTGTCCTCCACACATCCAGAACACATTTATTGCAACACACACACAAGCATGACTTTTATTTGTGTCTTAAATGGCTCATTTATTCTTATTATTTCTACTATATTGGGTAATACAAGTGAGACTATACGGCTGGTATTTCATGTCTAGAGGGCTCTAATAATGTTAAAAACTGTATTAATGCTACAACACTGACAACTACACTAACATACATGTTTCTTTTTCAGTGTGCAGATGTGTGTGCGTAAATTGTTAGTCTTCCCGTTCATGGTAAGCCACAAAATGTGACTGGACTAAACTAAACGTCTTGTTAGATGAAGACATTTCACATTTAATACAAAAATGCTTCTTTAGTTGTAAATATTTTGGTGCTTAGCTCGCATTGTTACCTCTCGAGTGGGTGATTCCTTTGCTACCTTTGGTTTAAAGGTGAAAGGTGTTCAACTAACAAGAAAATGTAAAGTGGCCTCTGTTCTACTTGTACAGATGTACATAACAGAATAATCTGCATAAAGAACTGCACTGACCAAAACAACTCTTGGAGGGTAACGTGCATCCTGAGTCAGATGAGATATCAGGATGCACGTTACCTGAATGACCAGGTAGCGGTAATGGAAAATTCTCTGACAGCCTGAAACTAAACCCGGGTGCTACCTGCAGAGACCTAAGTTATTCATAGGAGAGACTCAGAATCTTTCCATGGGTGGTGTTTGGTGTTGCTTAGCCTCTCCATTATAATCACACACTGGGAAATCTATCATTTTATACATAAAAAGCATTCTTGAGCATTGTGTGTGTAACGGATGCCAGCCAGTGTGGCTGCGCGAGTTGAAAGTCCGGGGCTTTTAGCTCGACGCCGAGCACTCTCGACTCTCATTCCCAAGGTGTCCTGGGTTCGACCCACAGCGGTGACGCAGGCGCATAGGCATGCGAGGTCATTCATGCCTTGTTATCAGCTGATCATTGTGAGGCTAATGTGTTAGGATTGCCAGAATTTTATTACAATACATATATGGTCATATCTAACGATTATGTCTCTACAAATATGCGTATATGTAGGCGATGCTTACCATGTACCAGACCCCCAGAATGATGGTACCTGTGCGGACATGACAGCACAAGCAGCAGCTTGTGGAGTAAAAGTAGTCCCATGGGGATGTCGTCATCCTGTAGCGATTATAGCAACTTTAGAGCAGCATTAAAAGCAAAAAATAACGTCCTTACAATGTGTGCCCTCAATGAATACTGGCGAACACAATCTGCCCGTCTGGGACCTGCTCGTCGTTTATCTACGTGGGCAGAGTAACCCAGCACCGCATCACACCAGCTTCCGCTTTCAAATTAAAACTCCATTATCAGCGACATCATGTCAGGTTTATCGTCGCACCAGTATCCCAAGCCCGCACCATCACATTTAGAAAGGTTAAAACAGAGTCATTTGCCTTCTTTGAGATATTGGGAAAATTCCTTTGTTTTCTACAAACTACCTATTTTACAACCTCAACCGTATAATTGCAATCGATTGAATGCCGAGATTACAATGACCTGGATGAATGAGAATATTCACAGGTAAAGCTATTTTACAAGACCGAAAACAAATTCGGTACGCTATTAATATATACGTACATTATAAACAAGCCAGCAATTTGTCATTTCGCTTTATATTGAAATCTACAGTATCGCACTTCCGGTGCTCGAGCACTTCTCATACAAAGATCAAACCGGGTGATACGTTCCCCAAAATAGCTAATACTTTTTATGTAAAAGCATCTGTACATTTTCTAGCTTTAAATTGCATCCTGTTATTAGGGTGTGAGACCTATTATTCATAACATTTTACTCTTAATGGAAATGTCTTCCAGTGTAACTGGCAAATTATACAGACCATAACGTAAAAATGGTCAATAAATACTCTAGTAAAATGTGAAAGTGCAGTGTGTAGGTGCACCAACAGTCACAACAAAAACAAGAGGAAAAACAAGGCTAATGGTGATCTTTTTACATATGGCTTTAGCTTTACTTTTATTAAACAAGTTTTTACAAAAAAAAGTCAGACTTTTGAATCAACTACAGTTGGAAAGTCTGAAAGAGGTTGAAGGCATGGTACATCTTCAATCAGACAGAAGTCATATTTAGTAAAAACTGCAAGGGATTGGAAGGCTTGACAGTATACGACAGACAAGTTAATAAACCAGATAGACGCAGTCAGCTGTAATCTCACAGATCATGAAAAATACAAACATGTACACACACATTTGAGCCAAAATGTCCTCTGGCCCTTTTTCATTCAATGATGTTCACTGTACCATCAAGGGTGACAAGGGAAGGGAAAGGAAAGGCCAGTTCGGCAGAGTGTTGTCATGCTGAGTAACTTCATAGTCACCACAACAATACAACGATTTCTTTACATCTACATTTCTACAAACTAGCTCCTTCACTTATTTCAATAATGGAATTACAAGACAAGAGTATCAAAAGCATGTTTAAAATTAATTCACAAAGCATGAAATTAGATTCAGCTGCTTCAACGTTCAGTTTTTCATGACCCAACGACTGACCGGATAAAAGGTTTTCAATTTTCAGTCAGGATTTAAGGAAAGTCCATCAAGTCAACCATAGATCAGAGTTGTTGCATAATCAGGATATCAAGTCTTTTGCACGTGGTGGACTACAAAATGGACTCATGTCTCCCTCCTTGCCTTCTTCTTCTTCGATGGCTTAGCTGCTTGGCTTTCTTCAGGTTTTTCTGCAATAGATAAAATGTTGAATGTTTAGTCGTTTCCAAATTATTGTATTTCTCTGAAACAATGAAAAATATCTTTAAAAGGGTCCGGTGAGAGATTCACCAATGCCAGGACATGTTTATTTTTCCATACATATCATCAGCTATTAAACTCACGTTGTTGTGTTGTAGGAGGAAGGTTGATCGGAGCAGTGGCTTGTCCCTTAGGTAGCTTGGGTGGCACTTGTGTGGCAAGAGGTTTCTTTGATACGTTTTCCTTCACTGTTCGCTCCAATCTCAACTAAAAGCAGTAATATATCAGTTAGTTATATCCCTTATACCAATTAAAAAGTTGTGTTTCAAAACATTAACCTGGACTTTTTTATTGTTTGTTGTACTGACCTCAACAGCAGCTGCTTTCACAGGCTGGACAGCAGCAGAAGGCTCCTGAACAGGCAGCAGCTGCTTCTTCAGATGGGCTGAATGTTCTGCTTTCTTTTCTGGCACTTCAACCTAAGTCAGATACAGTGAAAAATAGTAATACATATCAACATTGAAATGACATGTCTGCACATCAAGTACATTAATGTATGTTGTGCATGTAACATTATAGTGGTCACTATTCACATTAGAGATGGGGCTGATACGATAAGAATACG
Organism: Dunckerocampus dactyliophorus; assembly: GCF_027744805.1. Classification (NCBI taxonomy): domain Eukaryota; kingdom Metazoa; phylum Chordata; class Actinopteri; order Syngnathiformes; family Syngnathidae; genus Dunckerocampus; species Dunckerocampus dactyliophorus. Next base: position 11,265,471 of record NC_072825.1, read on the forward strand.
TATAATTCACACATTGGAAATTGCCAATAACACCTGTAGAGATTCTCAACCCATGAGCCACATCTGTGCTTTAATGTTGTCAGCTTGTTGTGTGAAAACACAATATTAATCTATCACTTTTCACATTAGGGATGGGGCCAGTATATGTATAATTCAAGCATTGGAAATTGCCGATACCAACTAGGTGACTCTCGATCCATGAGCCATCTGTTCTTAAATGTTGTCAACTTGTTGTCAGCAACCAAAGCAAGAAGAATATCAGTAACATAGACATCTCCACACCCATCCACCTCAATTGCTCCGTGCACACACACACGCATATTCCGCCTGACACCTTCACAGTCACACTAAACAGTCAAGACATCCATACACACAGCAAAACATCTGGGTTGCTATAATATCATACTTGCCTGTAGAAAGGGGTTTAGTACAGCTTCATAAAAAAATAATGACAATGTTGCGACAGTGATGTTAGGACCCCTGTGCTGTGACTGAGCGCACAGTATCAGGGTATGAGGATCGGATCGGAAGTAATTCACATATATACATGTACGTGTGTGTGTGTGTGTGTGTGTGTGATTGAAATATTCCCATCGGCAGTTACCTGGCCTGTCGTTCCAGCTTCCTCAGCTGCCTTTTTCTTTTTCTTCCTCTTCTTTTTTGTTTTAGCTGCTCCATCAGCCGCAGTCTCTCCATTTTCCTTCTCATTTTCATCATCATCCTGACAAACATGCATGATGAAGCATCACATTACAAGCGCCATCCATCCATATACATGGGCAAGTTTTATACTCTGTGTATTATTCATCAAAATGCTATGGAAAAAATGGGGTTATTAAAAATGTACAATTACTCAGTTTTGGTGTAAAAATAAAATTGAAAAAAGTTAGCAAACAAGTTATATGTTCTAATAGGATATAACTAATAAAATAGCAGTTTTCATACTGGATAACATTAGATTGTGGTGGTGTACCCCACATTGTAGCACAGACGTGTTTGCATGTATTTTCGATGTATTAAGACATTACTTGGTGCAGTCAGGCACAAGAAGCAGGACCTTTGGGCCCAGGCCCTGGGAGTTGTTAAGTATATGTTTTTTTGTTTTGCAAGGTTCTATGTGCCTCCTACAGGCGTTACTTACAGCAGTAGCACTCAACAGATTAGGCTTAGCGGACTCGGGTTGCTCCTGAACAGGAGTTGGCTTAGGGGTGGGCTCTTCATAGTTGCCCCAGGCTTCAGAAGGGGCACTCCAGTCCGAGCTCGGATCCATTGAACCACCATCTGAAAACAGAAATCTTTAGTAAGAAACTGTTTGCAAGTCTTGGACAGGACTAAAAAGAGGTGAATGATGGAAAATGGTTTAGTTGAAATTCTTACTGAATCCAGTCCACTCATCATCCACTTTGGGGTGACTGAGCCACGGCACATGATCTGCCAGCTGGGGTTCTAAACACACCATGACTGTCATACTTTGCCTATAAAGATGAGAAAGACTTGAACCATACTGTACTTACCAGCACCGCCAACACCCAGTTTAGTAAAGGACATCAGATTCAGATCAGCTGGAACCCTATCAATCACAGTCCAGGAATCTAGAGGGGGAGAGGAGGGACAATGCCTAAAAAAAATCTTTCACAACTTCAGATTATTGCTGCTAAAGGTGGTTCTCCAAGAATTACAGCATTAGCTTCTGCATTTTTGGCATCGTTTGTTACATAATAGCATAAAAGGTCTATTCACATTAAAACATATGGTATCTGTGCACTTGTTGCAATTTTTATTATTATGATTGTAGTTTGCATTGGTGAAAAGCGTAAAAGGCCATGCACGGTTGTTCCTCTACAGTGGTACTGGCCTAATCTTCAGCCCTGGCAACAAACAATTATTTTAATTTTAGCCTGATACATAATAGAAAAAATAGACAGATTATGTATGTACTGTATGTCAAATGACAGTGGGCAAACTGTACATAAACACAGACTATCTTCTGGGAATGTTACTGATAACAATGACAGTCAGATTAAGGGATCACTTGGGCCTAATTTTGGCTGTTCACATTAATTCATGACCACTGGCAACCTGCGAATAACAAATTTATTTATTTCAGCCAAGTGACATGACAGGCTCAACCCAGTCAGTGTGTGTTACAGCTCACTTGTGCCAAGTAACCAACACCGTCGGCAGCACTTTGGTAGCTGAGCTGCACTGCAGTCAACAGTAACAGTGGTCTCACGTTTGTTAACATGATACAGTCAGCCCCTTGTTCAGTCTTTTGTTTCAGCGATGTGTGGTTGCCATGGTTTTAAGTGACCAATTAGAGATTCTGTGATGTTTTATCTAACATCAACTGCATTTTTTGGAATTTTTGTGTGTATATATTTTTCCCCCCACAGGATTATCAATGATATAACAAGGGAGAAATATATTTTATTTTTTAAATTTTATATATACAATTTACTCGTAGAACTCATTTTTGCTGCTGAATGACAATTAGCTACTGGTGGTCCTCGTGTTGCAACATTTTCTGGTTATGAACACACACCCCTAACTTATTAATACTGTACAAAAAAAATCCTAGTTGTATGCATGTGGTGGAAGAATACGTAGGTGGTGTAATACAAAGTCACGCATCGCTAAACTGTGGAAGGACATACCGGTAATCACTTTTGTTGTTTTTAGTTGGCTTTTAAACTTTTTTTTTTTTTTTACACTTAATTTACATTGCAGTTGTAGGAACCAAACTTACTTGTACCCACCTACAGGACCACAAGTGTAATACTTACCTGTAAAGTATTTAAATGTTTTATTATGGCAAATGTATGGAATGGACAATTCTGAGCAGCCATTGCATACATAGGCAGGTAGATACAACAGATAAGAGATACATTGACTATTGATAAAGGTGGAATCTCTTTCAATACCATCAATATCTGCCCTCCACAGTGGTGCTGCAACACTTTGTGTTGGTTCTCTCGTGGTAGTCCATGGGCCTTGCATCTTTGGCACAACAGTTTGGGGAGGAACCATGACTGCCTTCACTGCTTGACTGTCAGTCACACCTCTAGCTGCCACCAATGCAACATCACTCCTGTCATCTGATATCAACAAAGAAACACTTCACAACAGCATGGACCTTGAGGAGACATCAGTGTTAAAGCCTTTTCTACTGGTAATTACCTTGAGAAACAATAGCATCAACCTTCTCTGCTGTCACTTTTGAAGACTCTCCTGGGGGGGAAAGGAACAAAAAGGTTAAAAATGTGTGCTGTGTCAGCCATGCAGCAGCCCCCCTCCTCTGGTCTCCCAGCACTCTGCCCAAACCTCCACCCCTACAGTGCTCAGTATTTTTTTCTGGAATTTCCTCTTGTGGGACTAATAAAGGCATACCTTATCTTATATCTTAAGAACAGCAACAACAGACACTTCCAAATACAAGATCAAAATTAAAGTATCAAGGTATGAAATATTAGTTTCATTTTCTTTGCTTTTAGACTGTTTTGTTTTTTTTTTAAAGTAGCCCACCTTTACTACAAATACACACCTTTTTTCTTCTTTTGGTTGGCAGGTGGAGGGGCTGCTGAGGGCTTGCGCTGCTCTGGAGGACCACTCGCAGGCATGCCACTGCCTCCAGGACTGGCCGAGCCATCACTGGAACTCTTGTCCTTCTTGCGTTGCTCACGCTTCTCCTTGTTACTGACCTTGGTCTCCCATGTACCTGGAAAATGAAGTTGAGCGCAATGTGAAATGAGTTGCAAAATACCAAAAGAGCTTATTGTAAGATTAACGACTTATGGATTTGGTAGGATGATTAAATAGATTGCTTAGACTCGTTATCATTTTTTTTTAAATACCTTTAAGCACATGTATGTATAAACAGACAGTAATGCTTGTAGCACACAAAAGCCCTCTGCCACAAAATTATTATATTGTTAGGTTAGCTTGACACACCTACAAAATGGGAAAAACTTGGTCACGCCTTAAAAACAAAAAAGGTGTGAAATTCACATTCTGCCTTAAATAGGATGAATAAGACTCGGTACAGTTTTTCACCAATGCAAACTACAATCATAATAATAAAAATTGCAACAAGTGCACAGATACCATATGTTTTAATGTGAATCATCATTTGAACCTATGAAAACCAAATTAGACACTAATTATGATCTCAAAGTAAAAGATTACCATTAGTACTGTCCCCAGCCGATACTGATATCGGTCTGACATCGGTACGATAAAGAAAAAAAAAAACAAAACAGCTGTATTTGTAAAATAGTGGGAAAATCTGATGCGCTACTTTCTGAAAACGATGACGTCACTGACCCATCGCCACCCTGTCCCTGTCACGTGACCAGAAGTGAGCTTTGACAACAACCCAACATAATATCTGAATATTTAGACTGGCGTGACTCACCCCAGACGACATTTTCCTGATATTTTGTTGTCTTATACTCAATAATGACAAGCGGAAGACGATGGACTTATGAGAATGCATTCTTTCTTCTTCTATAGTTGGTGTGTCATGGGGTTCTGTCTGTGTGTCTGTTTACAGCACCACACATAGGTCTGCCTTATGTATTACATCCTTTTCACCAAGTGATCCGTTCTCATCTGGATGCAACTATTGAGTAATCCGGCATAGTATGGATATAAAAAAAATTTCCAACCCGCCAAAAAATATTAAATTTTAAACCCCAGAAACATTTCTGTGTCGATAGGGCCTTAAAGCGACAAGCGCAACGACAACGGGTTTTACTGTATGAGCATGACACATGCGCCAACGCATCGATGTTCCAGGACCCATCGAAAATGAGAACTAGACAATGATGAATGGCAGCAGGAAATTTTATGTTTAGGAACACTGGTCATTAGAAATGGCACAATTAAAAACAATGATGACAACCTGGCTTACTCTCCTAACCACAGTAAACAAATAAACCTTACTATGAATGTGATTCTTCACGTTTTACCTTCCTCTGGCTCCTTTCCGGCTGCTGTCACGGTCTCCTTCACTGTCTGTTTGGCTTTCTTCTTGGACTTCTTGGTCTAGAATATGAGTGACAGCAAACTGAGCGACAGCTTATCTTTGTTTGAAAATCACAAACCAGACAGCAGCAACTACATCAGCAAATAGTCAGTCAAATACGCATACTCTAGCAATATCTATTTATAAGTGTAGCAAACTGATACTGATAAGTCCATCCTGAGTCTTATGACCATTTGGACAATGGTTTATGTGGCTTCATGCTATCAAGGAGGTTGTATTGAATGAATTGCTATACCATGTGACATAAGCCAGGAGTCATCCCCTAAGGGGATGCAGCATCTGCTGGTTATGGTTAACACTTTAATGAGGGCTTCAGACTAACTGTTTTTACTAGGAGCAGTGGCCCCTAACTTAACATTTTAGGAGCGCGAGCAAAAAATTTAGGGGCGCACATCAAAACCGACTTGCAAACACTCAAACAATAAATGACAACTGTTTTTGCTATCCACCCTGTTTCTGTCCACAGCTTCACAGGCCTCACTAGTGCCTCACTGGTGGTCCGCTTTCCTTCTTCTTTGGCGTTTGTCTCCTTTCTTCCTCTTTAGGAGTTAATGTGGGTTGGCAAATTCGCTCATTTGCACGTTACTGCCAACTACTGGTTTGAAATGTAGAGAACAAGTTTGTCAGCAACAAAAAATATTCAATAATAATAAACTCAAATTGGCAAATTAACTGGTAAGGTTGGCAACTTCTGGAAAACTAAATAAGGGGTGTTTAAGAGTAATACAACTACATGGGAAGTTAACTGTTTGTTTCTTAGTTAAAAATAACAACAGAATAAAATAAATTAAATATCTTTCTTATAAAAATTTGTCCTGCTTAATATAAAACAGTATAAACTGAGTGTCCATGTTTATGCTAGTGCAGGTGTATCTAACTTCCAGCACTATTAAAGCTACTTTGACAAAAAGAAATTAGAGATGAGCTATTTTGTGTTTTATTTGACTGCCAACATTTCAATTGTACATTATTTACAAACCACATCTCCACTAAGATAGTGTGCTCATTGTTTTTATACTATTTGGTGTTCATTTGTTCATTAATACAGGCATCGTGTCAGAAGTGAACAGTTCTAATAAATACTAAGAGTTGAAGCAAATATTCTTCGGTGAGCTACTCAACTGATCAGACGACGAGCTACTGGTAGTTCACGAGCTGCCTGTTAAGATCCCGTGTTAGCGTAACAATTTTAAAGCTATGTGTTTTATGTTGAACAAAAACACACAACTAGTGTTTTGAAGACGAGAAATAATTATCATAATGGTGACAAGAGAGAAAGGTTGTTAAGTGACACTTTGAAAAAGTAGGTTAGCATGCACCCCATGAACGAAATGTCACTGCCGCCAGAGAGACAGTGGAGCCAGGCAAAATGTGTAAACAAAGACGGTACAATAGTCGAAATTCAATACGAGCCAAACATGAGCAATCACACAAGCTGGTATTGATAGGCTTAGACCGTGACAAGCTGTCATCAATTCACAAACTATTTTTCATTCTCACTTTACTGTGATGGCACATCAGCAAGTAAATGAAAAATTCACTCGCAATTTCTTGTATTTTAGTTGCAAAATGCGACCATTTAGTCGCAGTCTGGAGCCCTGGTAATCCAACACTGGCAGCTGCTGTGGTTACATCACGAATGTGTGACAGTGACACAAGAGAGGGTTCTCCCCCCTCCCGCCCCTCCTGAGTTTCGCTTTACAGGACCCCTACAATACACTCACTGACCACAAAAGGAGACACCACCTCGAACAGAACTTTGAGAGATCACGCTCCATTTGGAAATACTGTGCTTGTAGTGGTGTACAAGAGTACTCCAATGTTCAGTTTGTTTTGAAATATTTCTCAATATGATGCGCTGTGTGCTGTTCTTTGAAATTATAACCTGCAACAACAATAGTAGTACTTATCAATGCATAGTTTTTCCATTGTATTTGTATTTGTATTTGTATTTGGCTGTGCAAGCTTAATTGTGAGTAATATTGGTGTGCCATTCCAACAAGGCACGCGACTTAAGGAAGCAGGAGAGTTCAATGGAGAACTGGAGCAATCCAAAGAACTGGACAAATATTGACGGTTACATCACGTCGACTACAAGAAAATTAAGTGTAGGAAAAAAATATAAATGACAAATGTCGGAAAGTGAAATATTTTAAGTGTCAACAAGTAAAAGTTATGATGTGAATTATCAGTAACAGACATGAAAATTAAATATAAACTCTGCGTCTTCCTACTCATTTTCACACATGTTGAATTGTGAAAACGTAACCATGTGATGTTCCTTAATGTAACATGTTGCACATGTCTGAAAGAAATTATCATACCATACTGGGGTTAAAACTAGCGGGATAAGACGAATGCTGCTCATATTACCTCTACTATCTTTTCCCTCTTGGTTTGTACAGGAAGTGGCTGGTGATGTGGCACTCTCTCTTCTGCAACTATACCATCCTCTTCCTGGAATTCAACAGCTCGCCCATTCTGCTGGGCTTTCTAATAAAAATGAGAGATTGACCGATCAAATGTTGCAAATGTACAATAAAATTATTCATTGTATATATTTATCTAGTGTCCTATCGTAGTCTACCTCTGAGGCGTTAATTTAGCAGCTAGTCTCGCTAATGTACCGTTATCAGTACATATTTCGTATGATTTGATTTACGTGCCTTTTCCGCCTTTTTCTTCCTCTTTTTCGGCTCCTCCGATTTAACTGCCTTGCTGGCAACTCGTTTTACTTCGCCGCTGTCGTCCACGACGGTGACAGCAGGCCGCTTCTTGAAGAAGAGAGCCCGGCACATCGAGGCCCATAGAGCGAGCATCAACACCAAGCCGGTGCATGCCGCTAAGAGGATCGCCCATGACGGAATGAGCTCAGGCTTCAATGCTAGATCCACACCGAGCTCGGTGCGCAAAAACTCCAAACCGTTGGACAACAATTCATTCAGGCGATTTACAATCAGCTTGGCCTGCTGGGAGGCCACGTCCCTCCACTGTTCCATGCGTGTTGCTAATGAAGCTAGCCAATGATTTACAATGAAGCCCGCCCCTGTTAGCCTACCTAGCTTGCAGTGCTAGCTAAAAATAGTGGAACGACTTTGCCATGACGGAAACAATATAATGCGTTCCTCCTCTACTGCCTACAAACCAATCTAACTAGACTAGTCTAACCTACCTAAATGGACTGCTCTTTGAAAAATAAGATAGGTAGCGGATATCATCGTAAAACAACCGCCACTCGAGCGAAACAGGTTCACCTCATATGGCTGCGACTGGAGGAGAACGATGCCCTCTTACTACATGTGCTGCGTTCACGTTCTATCCGGAAGTCATGTAAACCCACCTACGTGTAATACAACAATAGTAAATGTAATTTACGATGCAGTAGTAGGGTAAAGAAACGTAAATGTAAATACAATTATATTCTAATAAGAATTGCTACAAAAAACAAATTTTACAATACAAAGACCCATCTCAATCAATTATCAACAAAAAGGTCCAAACTGACTGTTTGGACTGTGTATTATTTGTACATTTCCAACTATTTACAATGAAACAACACAACATCACAAAGCATTACACAACCACACATAATTTAAAAATATGCAAAAATGGAAACAAAGCTTCCAGGTAACAGTTATTGCTCGTCTTTAACAAAGATAGGAATTCAGAAACACAAAGTGCCTCATTTGTTTCCTGCTGCTCATTTTCCTCACCTTTCCAGCGTGTCCTCTCAAATTACGTATCCACGTTCTTTTACTCTCTCCTCTTCCGCCTTCAAGTCTGTATGCTCACGGCTGTGCAGTGTGTGTAACCCCTTCTTAGCCCCTCTGCTCACTGTCGACACATAAAGCACGCTCCATTTTGACCAATCACGTTAGGCTTTACATAAAAACAGACAACAAAAAGAGACCCCTCCCGTCGTTCTCCTAAAATAGCCAATTCTAAGAGGTGGCTTGTTTGCGAACGACCCATCACTATTAAACAATGCATTGACCACCACGAGGGGGCGCCTCAAATTGATAGTATAATACCAGTATAATACCAGTATAATACCTTGCTAAAACAACTGCCAGGCACAGTTTTACTGGCAATAACCACTTTTATAAGTCGCCGCAATAATGGTTATTACAGAGCTTGGATAATGTCATAAGTTAGAATATTATTTTTAAAAACAGAATTATTAATTCATTCATTTTCTATGCAACTTAATCTTCATTAGGGTTGCAGGGGTATGCTGGAGCCTATCCTAGCTGACTTTGGGCAAGAGGCGGGGCAAACCCTGGACTGGTCACCAGTCAATCACATATAGGGCACTCACATTCATACCTATGGAAAATTCAAAGTCGCCAACATGCATGTTTTTGGAATATGGGAGGAAGCCAGAGTACGCGGAGAAAACCGAGTTTGCGGGCCAATCAAGCTCAGTAACACCATCTTCATTGAACCAGCTTTTGGTATCTTTGCAAGTTAGAGCAGGTGCCTAGCCCTGCTGGAAAATGATATCAGCATCTCCATAAAGTTTGGCAGCAGAAGGAAGCATGAAGTACTGTACAATTTCCTCATAGACTGCGTACTTCACAAAACGCAGTGGATCAACAGACCGCAGCCCAAATCACAAATGACTGTGGAAACTTCACACTGGGCTTCAAGCAATGTGGATTCGGTGTCTCTCTAATCAGGAATACTATCGCCCATGTCTAGGATTAATCTGTGCGTAGTGGCTCTTAATGCGATGATTCCAGACTCAGTTCATTCCTTGTGAAGCGCCAATTTCTTGAATGGATTTTGCGTTGACAATCCTCTCTCAAGTCTGCGGTTATCCCATTTGCTGGTGCACCTTTTCCTTCCACTCAACTTTCTTTCAATATGCTTGGCTACAGCACTCTGTGAACAAGCTTTAGTTTTTGTGGCTTACCCTCCTTGTGGAGGGTGTCAAGCCAGCAATCTACCCCATGATTGTGTAGCCTACTGACCAATGAGAGCCCTTGCCATGATTAGTTACTTTTTGAATTTCATGTAACAGAACTACAATATCCAGTAATTCAACCCACCCGTAACTCATTTCAGTAGAGTTAGAACTTGTAATACATACATGCAATTCTATGTAAAGAAAAAGCAGACAATGTGAGTCAACAATAAATTAAACAGAGTTCCAGATGCAAACATGCAATGAAACATGAACTGTATAGTTTTTATACCACCTGAATAGCTTTATATTTTGGTATAGCAGCAATAACATTTCCTGCAAAGAAAGACACTCGGATTTTTCAGAATGAAACCTTTAACACTGAAATGAAATCAATTTCCAAAGAATTTGTCATGAAGAATGGACAACATTTTGCATCCAAGTTTATTTTGAAATTCCCTACTCCCCCTGTACAAGAAAAAAAAAGATTTTCCAGAAAGGCAGCAGTGAACTGTCAGTGATAGTACTTTTCTGGGGAAGGAAAAATTATAATCACAGTGCGTCTTCTTTTAAATACCTCTACTGCCGTCATCTTTGGCTGGGTTTCGTCTGACAGCATTCTGTCAAACCAAATACCTGGGAAGCAAACGTTTAAGCCAATAGAGCATAGCTGTGGGCTTTACCTTTTACAGTGCCAATGCAGGAATGTTCTGGACTGTATACATATTTTTCATTAACACAAAAGGGAAAAAAAATAAAAATTGAAATAAAAATAACATGTTTGTGTTCACAACACAAATACTGTCTGGGGAGATAGAGACAGTATGTCAAATTTAATAAAATTGTATAGACAAAAAATAAATCTACAAAAATGGAGCTAAGTAAATATTACACAACAGTAAACATCGTTTTACTTCTTTTTTTTTTTTCCCCCCCTCAACTCTTTTCTGTTGAACCTCTACACAAAACCAAAGTTCTTGGTCTTAATGGCTAACAGGAGTTTCTGTTTGAGTATTTGTTTTGAAGAATACAGTGGCACGTAGAGGCGCGAGATGCATGTATTGGCTGTGGGGAGGTGCTGGTCATCTGGAGGTCGGATGGTGATGGAGGGCATAGGCTGAAAGCCCTCTTCGCTGGCTGGCAGGGAAGGGCTGGACGTCCAGAAGTACACCTGATGATTTAAAAAAAAAAAAAAAAAAAAAAAAAGTTAAATTGATCAAACTCTGCATAACATTCATGTCATTCATTACTGGGTTAATGAATGCTATACACACGGCCCAGTCAGGTGTAGAGTAGGCTTGGGCAGGTATGAGATTCTGACAGTATGATAACTTTGGGCAAAAATATTACGGTATTATAATTACAGCTCCAAAATGTGTTGTTTTGATATTTGCTTAGTTAAAAAAAAAAAAAAAGCAAAATGCTAATAAATACAATCAAGTGGCTCAAGAAGGTCACAACATAAATCAATTAAAAAAAAAAAAACTCACAATGTTACATGATTTCATAGTTGTGAATGTGCAAGTCACACTTCCATTTCCGGGTCATGTGATTATTAGCAACTGCAATGTTAAGTGGTTGTTGCTTATTGTTCAGTGGAGAGTAAACGGTTTATAGTAGTTATCCGAGACTCCTGTCTCGTTCTAAATTATATCTCCACATTTGGTGACCCTCGGCATGAGTATTATGTTGACCGACAATAGAGCGGCCGTACCGGCGCCACTCAATGCTAACGAGGCAGGTAACGCCAGTGCTATCTATGTCCGACTTGTGGCAACACAGGACACGCCTGTGGTTTCAACACATCAAAGCCCAGTTCCGAATTCGAGGAATAACACAAGACGTGACAAAGTATTATTTTTCAGGAAGAGTATGACGAACAATTTTAGTGGTTTTGAAACTGTGACTTTTTCATACCGTGGTATACCTTGAAACCACTAAACGGCCCATGCCTACTGTGGCGAGTACACAAAGATCCAATCTTACCAGATCTTGCCTCTCAGTCATGCTCATCTTTTCAACGATGGACCAAAACCAGCGCTTGAACTGCAGTAGTTTGTCAGCATTTTCCCCTGTTGGGAAAAAAAAGGAAAAAAAAGAGTACATTATGGTTTACAATAATACAGTTAACTATGTAAGTATTACATACTTCGATAATTGACAGATTAAAAACCCCAGATAACCATACCAGATTCATCATTGAAGGAAGTGAAGCTAATTAGCATCTGCACGTTGACCTCTCCGCAACCATTGACCAGCAACCTGAAGTCCTCGGCAGTCAGGTCTTCAAGGGCATTCTTCGGAAGAACATCCAGCAGACCCTTCCTCATTGCCTTAGATGGACATAAATCAGAAGGCTTCTGAACAAATTTCATTTCACGTTTCATTTAAATTTTGGGTAGGTCACTAAATTTGAGGTGTGTTCACTGCCAGTAGAAAGTCAAGAGACTCACATGGAGAGGTTGCTCAGCCACCACCAGCATTCTGTGCTCTGCATACTTTCGCACATACTCGTACACATTGAGGGGAGTTACTGGCATGTTGACCCCCCCAGAGAGAAGCTCCACCTAAACCAGGAGGATCAGAGTCAATAATGGTACATACATTGGACCCTACAAAGTCCCACATGGTGTACAAGTGGTACAATTTTTAGCTCAACCAAAACTATTTGCGTGACAATTCACCTTGTGATAGATTGTATAGATTGTAAATTCAGGAAATTACCTGTCCAGCCCCTTCTTCTTTGCAGAGGTCAATAGCAAAAGCCAAGTCCATAGCAGCAAATACAGCCTCAGCTTCACCAGCCAGTGAATGGCGAATCAACTGCCGCAGACTTTCGTACATGACAGGGTCGAAGAATGCAAAATCGTGCCAGTTCACCTGCAGCATATGACAGAGTAGCTTTTACTATAACCACTTTTTATTTTGTCACAATATGTATTTGAAGAAAGCATTTGCCTACCTTCCTTCCGAGCAAGACCTTGATAACGTGTCTGTTCAATGTTATTGGACAGAGCTCATTCTGAAGAAGACACAACCCCAATATCCTAAAATGAAAATAGGCATGTTAAAAAGTTACTGTGCCCTCTTGAAACATTTTGGTTGAGTAACCAATTGCTTCTGACCAGCAAGAATAGTTCATTACCTGCCGATATTGCGGAAGCAGTTTAGTCTGGCTTCTGTGTTCTTTCCGGGCCGAGGGGAGTAGAAGCCTCGTTTGCCAGGCTGATAGAAAAGGGGAGCGTTGTCGTCCCCATCGTCTGGGTCATCCAGCTCCATATCCACCACACTGCGGGTTGAACCGTGACGTTTCCGGTTCTCCAGTTGCTACAGCCGCAAAAAAAACCCAAAACAACCTGTATGTTAACATTTGTCAGCTATGACTGTGTCAAAGGTTGGAATTATAAAAATACTGCATGGAATAAGTGACAACTGTTTTTTTTTCTCCAAGTGGGACAATTCAGATTTGGGCCAGCGCAGCGCAGAGAAAAAATAAACTATTAAATTGTATATATTGTATATATATTGTATATATTGTATCTCAGATCCGAATTAGGTCTATAAGTGAATATCTGGCAATGCGATTGGCTTACTTTACTTGCATTTAAACAAATAAAAACTCAGGCCAGGCCAAAAAAGGTAAGTAATGTTGAAGTACTAGTAGTAGTATGTAAGGAATTTAAATACAGTGATTTACATATACTGTATTATGTGAATGACAAGCAGATGTAAATAAAGAGTAAAAAAAAAAAAAGGTTTGCAAACTTAGACCGGCTGTGTATGCTGCTGAAGCACAAATAGACCAAAGGGCAATTAAAATTATTTAATTATAGTACCTGTATCAAGGAATAGATGAGGGGGGAAAAAAAACATTTACTTGTGTTTTCTCTGGAGCTTCCAGAAGACCCAGGTCCAGTATACTGTCGGCACCATTTTCCCTGGAGAAGACAAAGAGTTCACGGTTGGTCACACTGAACAAGTGCATCTGGTAAATAAACTACGGTTTAGGTTCTGTTGCACCTAAATAGCAAAGTCTTTGACAGGACTTTACATTAGCATAATTTCCCCACCAGCTCCTCATTGTCGCTGGTGACACTGTGCATTCGAGCCACGGCCTGTTTACTTGTCCCATCGCTTCTATTCTGCTTTATTACTGTCGGTTTGACTTCTGGATCATTTTGAGTCTTTTCGTTTTATTGTGACTTGTGTTGGTTATGATTAAGACCCTGCAAGGAGTGATGTCATTCCTGTCATTCTATGACTGAGATATATTGTGCGCATTCTTTTGCGTGCGTACAGGTGTGGAATCACGCCGGGACCTAGGCTACTAAGAGGAGGGGATGCAATTAGCGTACTAATACTAGCCAAAGGTGTCAGACTGTAGGTGTAAGGGGGCTGAGGCACGGTACAATTAGCCTAGTATAAGTATTACTACATTAAAAAGGAAGTGTTGGTTGCTAGGTTTAGCGTGTATTGTGCATTTATTCTAACCTTCCATGTGCAATAAGCAGCTCCATAGCCTCTTCTACTCTGGCTCTGAGAGAATCCTCACTTGCCAACAGCAGTAGTAGTTGTGCAGGGGACAGCTCCAGCAACATGCCTGTGATTTTACTGGCAAAAGCCTGCAAAGCCAAAACAGCAAGTCTTATTATGGTCTAGGAATCATTATTTACAAACTAAAACCACCTAAAGGAATTCAAACATTCCCATCATTGTTTCAAAAAGCCAAAACAGTGTTTCCCCACCACTGGACTGCTCCAAATTACTGTGCCGCGTGAAATTATTCAATTTCACTCAGTTGGGTGGAAAATGATTAAATTATTCATTCATTCTTATGTATTTATTATTTACAACAAATGTATCTTTGTTTCTGTATTATTATAATCCTTAATGTAACTTTGTTAAGCATGTTTGAAATACACTACCATAAATGGACACAGGCGCTCATACCCTACCGGTTGCATTGCATGAACACGTGGGTACAGTCTTTCTCCCAAGGCTTGTCTGTGGGCAGGTAGGGGGTCAGGCTCATCACTTGGGTTGCCTTCTGATGATGGCCTGAATGGCCTGGTGTCTATGGACAGTTGTCTCCTAGAGTCTCTGTGGCATACCAACACAGGCAAGCAGCGCTGTCAGTCTTCCAGCGGCAAAAGCCACAGTGGTGGCCGTTTCAAAAATACGAAAATGTGTAGCTCAAGTTTACCTATCCCTGTCTCTCCTGGAGCCCGCTCGTAGACCTCCACTTCTCCTCTCCCTTTCCCGATCTCTGTTTCTCAAACGCTGCATTAGATCTGCACAAACACCAAGAAAAAGTTTACTTTGAAGTATGCTTCCATTTTAAATCTCAAGTTAACTCATCAGTTTGCAAGAATGAACTAAAGTTCCAAAATACAGTATATAATTTCTTTATATTTTCATACTTGAATTGTAATCGTGATGACACGTACTGCTGGCCTGCATGCCCTTGCTGACACTCTGGACGCAGTCCAAATTGGGAAGCTTGTCGTTAGAAAGGAGTGCCAGTGCAATGGCTGTGTAGAAGCTGCGGGCCACACCACTGCCCTCGCCAGGCTCATCCTTAAAGGTGACTTTTACCCGATGCACAGCCATTGGTGTGGTTGTGCAGCGCCTGCCAAAATGAGTGTTTAGCTGACGCATGGTCTGTTGTATTAGTTGGTCTCTATCTCGATCAACTTCAAGGGCCAAGTCTCGGGATTGCAGGTTTCTTAACTTCTCCATTTCTCGTCGGAATTTAGATTCTTTCACCTCAAAGCCACCAAGCTCTGTGAGGATCTACAAAAAAAACCCAAAAACAAACAAACAAAAAAAAACAAGATGTCATTAATTAGGAAAGTTGCACTGAACAGCCAAAACTTTGATAGCCAGCACAATCAAATGAAAAAATTCTCACTTTACAAAGATAACGTACAGTTTTGACACTGTCAGACATGCATGTTATTTTGTAGTTTGCAGTGTTGTATAGATACACCGCAACATACTGAGAATTGATTTTTTTCATATATTTTGTCCCTTTTATGTAGCTAAATAAAGTGACCCAAGTATAACAAGAAGTACCGATCCAGGCTCAGCTCCGACATCCTCCATGAAGACACGACCAAAGAGTTCCAGTGACAGACGCCAGCGTCCAAGCAGCATGTCGTGTGAGATCATCATCCCCATGAAACTACAGTGAGGTCTACACACACAGGGAGGCAACAGGGAGTGTCATTGTTTAGTCTGTTGCCATAATATAACATGGAATTATACCAAGTTAAAGACTATTATATTAGTGTTAGCATTCTGCTGACATCATTGTAAAACTGGTATGTCCCTGAATAGTAAAGATGATACAATTTGAGCGTTTTGCACAATTATTATATTTAGTCAGCAAACTACTGTTTGCTACCTGAATGATGGGAGAGGAGGTCCATCACTTTCAGTGAGGCCAATCTCAGCTAGCAGGCTGCTTTTCAGCTGAGCAGCAAGGTCATGGGGTGAAGGACCAGCTTTTGAGGCTTCTAGCTCCTGGTCTGCAAGTGACTGGTCCTCAGAGCACCGCTGAGCAGTCTCCATACTCATTACGTTCTTCAGGTTAGCCGAGTAAGACATCTTGGTGGGAAGGACCTGGAGTGACAAATTAAAATTCATGTCAACGGGTCTTGAAATGACAGCGTGAGGATGAAAGAAGGCAAATGGGTAAATGGGACACAAAATAAACAGGCATATGCGGTGTTCTAATATCCACTTGAATTGCTGTGAGAAACATAACTATCCAGTATAACCATTATTGTCTAATTATTATTCCTAACGCTTTACTTGAGCAATGGGCATATCGGAAAGGAAATAATCAATCTGGATAGCTTTTACAGAGATCTGTAAGACAGTAAGGTAACCAATTAATTCCATTACATGTAAACATTAGAACACAGCTGTGAGCATGTTTGTTATATGAAGAGGGGTAGTATACCTGCGAGGGGGAGGGTACAGAGGAGCCCAAGTTTACCTCCAGGCAGTTCCTGTCCACGCTTGCCTCAGCCAGGCCTTTGGTTGCCAGGTAGGAGGATGAGTACAAACCCTGAGAGGGTCGCCCGAACAGATCCTCCTTCCTCGCATTAGGCTGAAAAAGTAGCAGTATAATTAAACCATATGTTACTACAAATAAAAACACCACCTTATGATAATCACTTAATGGTGTAAAAAAAAAAAAAAAAATCATAAACTGTGGAAGAACCAAAGATGAATTCCCCAAAAGTTAAAAGATTTGGGGTTTAAGCAAAATTTTCTGGAACAGTATGCCTCGAAAGTTAAACAAAACTTCAATAATCCTACATGATGTCACATGGGGTGGCTTTTTTTGTGTTCTCTCTGATGTCCCAAAGAAAGTTCACTATAGCAAATATGTCGAGTGTGATGATGAGCAGTTCGGGACTTACTGCAAAATAGTTAACAGTCTGTTTAGAAGTAATACAATAATTACATACAAATGTAAATTTTTACAAAAGGAGATGACTGTCCAGTCGAAAGTATAAATCCTAATGAATAACATAAAAATGAGGTTTTATGACCGCAACAGTTAACATTCAAATTTATATTATTTACAATGGGGAAACCATTTGAATTAGAAAAACTAGGAAGTCAACCATGAAAAAAGGTTCTGTTCAACTTTGAAGGTTCCAATGCGTAGTTACCAACACACCACAATATTTAAACTAATTAGCAAATATAATATTTAAAATGTCTTCATTTATATATCCTACTTAAGGGAAAGCTCAATCTGAATGGAGGAGGGATCTTTAATTTATAACTTCAGTGCCTTGTGGCAAGGAGGACGTACTAGGCAACAACTCTCACCTGCAGGAGGTGCGGCTGGTCTGCTAGTGGTATGGCCTCGGCCAAAGGAACGTCAAATGGGTTGGGTGGGATGCAGCCTAAGAAGGTCATGGAGTCAGAGCGACGGAAGAAAGGATGATTCTGACCCGTTTCAGCGGGAGCAGCGTCTTCATCCTTGTCCTGTAAAGTTGAACCTACAGTGAGAAAAAAAAAAAAAAGACACTGTTAAACACAAATAGACCACTTAATTGAAATGTATCTGATTTTTCTTACGTACTTTGATTGGTGTCCTCATCATTTTCATGTTCAGAATCCTCATTGTCCAAACCCAATTCCAAAATCTCGCGATTCCTACAAAAAGGTGAATATGAAGAGCAAAGGTGTCAAAGTGAGGCAGCAAAGTAAAAAAAAAAAAAAGAAAAAAAAAAGAAAAAGAAAAAAACCTTAACCAGAAAGCAAGTGCATACCATAGAATAATGAGAATACAAATAGTATATATAAAAAAAGATATAACCTTTTTCAGTTAAATTTTGTTCTTTATAAATAACTGTCAAATTAAATGTATTCACATTTTGGAAATAATTAAGTTTCTTGTATTTTATAATTTTCTATTTATTTTGGTCTGATGAAGCAACAAATGAAGCAACAAACTATGTTAAACTTTCTCACTGGGGCAGCTGGATAAACTCAGAGGCCAATGAGGATAACAGGGAAGCAAAATTCAACTGAAACCATTAGTGGCTACCTAAAATATGGTTTAGTCTCTTCCAGGCAGGCAAATACGCCTAATCCCTTATGTGTTGTGTGCCGGGAGAGTTTAGTTTTATCCGTTATTTTGGATTGAAGTTCAAAGGAACGATCCAAGACTTTCCACACTGGCAGTGAAGACTACAGTACAGTATATTGGTAGGAAGCCAAGTGTGTGATGGCTTTGCAAGTATGACTCAAAAACCAAATGTGAGGCATGATATGCCCAATTACCTCTTTCTATCCATCTGTGGGGTTTCAAGAGTTGTCTGCTGGTTCATGGCCTTAATCCAGTAGATTAGGGCCTGGAAAACATAGGCCACGTGTTTCAGCGAGCAAACATCCAGCACTGGAAGCACATCTGAGTGCTCATCATTGTGAGAGCGCATGAGTGATAAGGCATAGTTTAGGAAGTCGCCTCGTGCAGACATCATGCCTTGGCGAGCTGTCAGTAGAGTGGCTGCTCTCCTGAAAAACAAAAAGTGAGCCACTATTATATTTCACAAACCACTATGCAGCTCCATAAAATATGCAAAAGGATGAGGAGAGCATAAAGTCACTGATTATTTTTATTTTTTTGTACCTGCGGCCTTCTAGAGTGCGGAGGTTGGCCTCCTCCCGAGCAGTCATGCGTTCCCGACGTGCTGAATGTTGAGAGGCATGAAGTGGGTGACTGGGGTGACCAGGGTCTCCAGCAGATGACAGGGCAGACCCATATCTCAACTGAGCCTCTGTGGAATCCATGATGGACACCATCCAGTTCCAGGTGGGTATCAACTTTTCCTCAACATAGTTCTGATTCAACAAGTGGAGAACATTTGTCTTGATAGTTAATAGAGCAGAACAGATAAAGAAAACCTCATGTACCTGTATAGTAAAACATTCTGAAACGCACACAAAATATGACTGATTGAAAAGTGTGCTGTGATATTATGATGTTAGTATTAATCAAGAAGTGTTTGTATTTCTACAGCTTACCTGCAGGTTCACCGCATCTTGATAGGTAAGCTTTACAGAGGCCGGATACTGTGAGTAGACAAGGTGGTTGTACTTTGGAATCAAACTCATGAGATCTGAGATCTGTCTAATAACTATACTGTAGGCCCTGGCTAGGCTGCTGGCAGATGTCAGATAGCTGCTGGAGTTGCTGGCTTCCAGAGCAGCTGCAGCTGCAGCGGCACTAGAGGTGATTGCACTTGAACGACGCAAGTTTGTAGGGTCAATGTATATGAGGCCAGTTGAGCTCGCTGCTAAAACAAAAATATTACAGCCATCATTGATTGTTATTCATGCACAAAAATGCATTCAAGTAAAAATGCAACAAAGATCCACTGACCAGCTGACGTTGAGGAACTGGGAGGGGCACTTCCAGCTGCCCTTTGGCTGGGGGTGTTTCGAACTGCCCATTGCATGGATCGAGGAGCCTGAGCTGCACTGTTGGCATGGGAAGCATTAGTTGTCCTTTCCAGGGGCTCATCAAACAGAAATGTTTCTGGGTCAACATCATCGCTCTGACTGCTGCTGCTGTCAGAGTCACTGGAGTCATTGGACTGAGAGTCGTCCTCTGAAAAGAAGGCCGGGACACTGCTGGCACCTTTAAAAAAAAATGAGGAAAAAACACACAGATGGGAAGTTACTAATTTGTGCATTTATCTGCATCACTGTTTACTTGTATTAAGGCAGGGGTGCATGTTAGTGAAACACACCACAACAGGCCCAATTAGCTCTGATGTGACAGTGATAACATTGAGGCAACAATTCAAAACAACCACGCTCTAATTAACTTCAATTTTAAAAAGTGCTTTGTGGCAGACTTCTGTGATAGGAATTTCAGTCACACTAAAATGGATTTTCTGACTTTGTTCAGGAAATTAGGTTAAGCATAATAAACATGATTAGTATAAAACCGATAAGAAAACGTACAACATTTGTAAAGGCTACAAGTACATTAGCGTTATTTGGTGAGTGGCAGTATTAGTAAAAAATTAAATTAAATAAAAAGAATTTGCAGCAGGAAACTGTATGTGTTTTGAAGAATCACTCTTGCCCTCACATCTGTATATGTATGGAAGTAAAGGAGGAGCTCATACCAAAAATAGGATATGGGAAGGATACACTACTGCCTGTAATTGAAATACATTGGGTATTCAGCCAGGAACCATTTTATCTGCTGTATTATTAGCTCTCCAAAACTGCCTAAAACCCAAAATGCTGACTAGTGGCTTTGTGAGGAGTGAAGCAGTCTGCAACTTATAGACAAGGCACACCACAGCGCGGCACAACATTTAAGAGAAATGTTGAACTCTGTTTCATGAAGTAAAAATCATTTAGAAGAATAAAAATAAAACCCAACCTGCTTCAGAGCCAGCTGTGGCTGCTGTAACAACACTCCTGCGGCCACTAGCATTATCCTGATTGCTGTGGTTGCTTTCACTGTCGCTCTCCGTTTCTGCCGCTGCGAGAAGATCAAGTTCCATGTCACTCCCTAAAAAGGATGACCACAGACAAGAAAATGCAAAATTTCTCTTTAGGTCATGGTTCCTAACTTTAGTGTCAAGAAAAAGTCAGTGCCACACCATCCTCATCGTGCTCATCATGCTGCCCTTCTGCTTCAGCATTTTCCTCTCCCTGCTCTTCTTGATCGTCATGATGGTCTTCCTCACCCGCTACTCCCTCCACCACTTCAACCTGAGAAATAAGAACAATTTAATGAAATCCACTGACCAACTCTTTAGAGACAAACATCATTCATCACAGTAAAATATTCTAACCGTTTCCATTCTGGGAGCAACATGTAGTTAATACATTGCATCTTCTGGTAAATGTGGCTTTCTTGAGCCTCTCACCTCTTCCACATCTGCTGATACTATATCATCCTGTTCCTCGTCTCTGCCTCTGACAGGCTGAGACTGGCTGCTGTGCCGAGGTTGGGGGTTCCTGATGATATAAGAAGCAGTAGTCTGACTGGAACTGGAAAAAAGGAAAACATCTACTAAAAAAGATTCTTTTTTGGTTTAATTGTCAAAATAGCCGCATATAAAAACATATAAAACACACTAATGCCAGCATTAATTAACTTACATAAAACACATGTTTTCATTAAAAGGAAGAAGAAAAAAAAAACATACTTGGTAGACTGATCAGGTGAAGGTCTTGGAGGAAGTGGTTCAACAGAGAAGAGCTCCTCACTGCCCTGAACAGCATCAATACTTGTACTAGCCAAAGTAAATGGGGCTGTTGGTCTTGCGATGCCCATTCGAACTGGAACAATCAGCGACTCTGCCACATTACAGAGCTCCTCCACAGCATAGGGTAGAAGAGCTTGGAAAACACGCCTGCATTTACCAATGGGCTGGGGTATAAAGTTGCTATGTTCAAGAAATAAGAGAAAATCAGGGTGGCAGAAATCAGAAGAACAATTAACAAGTGCATATTATACCAAGGGAAAGAAATTAAAATTCTTATTTTTTTATGATTTGGTGTACTTACTTTTTCTTCTTTGATGAGGCCATCTCCACACTGAGGATCACAAATACTCTAGACACAGAGCGTAGAAACCTTCTAGTGACATTGACTGCTTCCTCTCTTCGACCAGGTGTATACTTGATCTGCAGCTCTTTCACCAGTGTACCGAGTAAAGTGTCTATAAACTGACAGAGGAAAAAGAACAACCTCTGTTCATTTGAAAGTTGTATGAAATTGCAAAAAATGTAGACAAAGGTTTAGTTTCACAATATAACAGCATAGGAGCAATGTTGTATGGCCCTGGACAACTGGTGGTGAGTGGTCTTACAGTGATGTCAGGTGCGCACTTGACAATGAGACAGTGGGTGAAACAGTCAAGGCGAATGGTGCCACTCTGCTGATTCAAATAGACCTGCTCTTCAGGGAGGAGGTGGGCAATTCTGCTGCTTGCACTAAGACTAACAAAGAAAACAGAAATCAAACTGATTGGCTTAGAGAACAAATCTATGTATGGTAACAATATAGTTCATCCACAGCAAGGTTAGAACGTGACTGAAATAATATGCTTCAACAAGCCCTATACATATCATTGTATTTGCTTACGGGTCTTTATTCTCTTGTGAACCAAACATGATCATAGACTTCAGAGCATTCCAGTCCTGCAGAACCCTCTCCAGAGCCAGCTGAGCAAAGCGGGGAGGCTCCAGGTCATGATCTGGCATGTCAGAGTCTAAAATTGGGGGGGGGAGACAAAACACCAACATATTTTCGTACGACTTAGGTATGAGACAACTCATTGAAATAAAACTAGCCTATAATGGACCTTCTGCACTTGCAGCCTTGCGATTCCTGTCCTCTCTGATGCGTGGTGGTCTGTACTGACAGTGTTCAACACTCTGCCTGGCAACAGTCTGCACTAGAAATAGTAGTATATGCTCACCCCTAGAGATGAAAACAATCAGAATCAGAAATGTCCCCAGCATAACCCCTTCCATTAATTTGAAAACTGACCTTGCAATCCAACCAGAACTCAAATATATCACAAACCAAATCAGGAAGTACTTATATCCACGTTTATTGGAGATGGATAACTTACCTGCTATTTGGTGCTGTAACCAGGTTAGTGGTCGTAAGCAACCTGTATAGCAGATCAAGGCGAGCAGCCTTTTGGCCAGCAATCAGTGTTTTACACTTGCATTTTTCCCAGCAGTCACAGTATGCTGTGGGAGAGGTCCTCTTGAGTCTGACAAAATATACAATGCAATTTTATTGTCTAATCTATGGTGGATACAAGATTAAGATACAATTAAGATACAACACTACTACTTGAGACATTTACAAATCTTAAAATAGCCACATTCAACACTAGGACTTACTTGCAGTCATGTCCTTTGTGACACACCCTGGCACACTCAGTGCAGCAGCAAAGAGACTCAAGTAATCCACATGTCCGACACTCAAAGATGTCCTAAATACAAAAGTCAATGTCAAAGACAGCTTTCTACTTAACATTCATGTAATTCAATTATATGCAGAGATCCTTTCCACTTAAGCCCCAAGTGTATGGGCTAACCTGATTAATGTGTTCAGCCCCAGTCCAAGTGAAACTACATGTGTCGTTGCAGCAGAGGACATAAAGGGGTGAATCGTCAGGGTTCGTCCCTAGCGGACAAATCATTTCCATGAAAACAGAATCTGAATCCTCCTTCTCTGCAATGCCTGGATCACCCACTGTGTTCAAGAAATAGAAGCAGAACAAAAAAGGTAAATGTATGGGAATATAATTGACATATGGTGGTACTATGCAAAAAAACACATCCAGCAATTCCATCACAGTGATAACCTGAGCAGTTCAGCAAAATAGGTCAGGATTCTCATATTTCAGACGAGTTGTAATTATTCAGCTGCTATGACAGCAAACAAAATACTTAAATCTTGAAATGCTCTGACAGATTGAAGCTATTCTGTGAGAATGGAAGAAATGTGTCAGAGCTGGAAATTATTAGGTGTCCTCAGACAACTTTTTCCATTTGTGATACGATAATGCAGCCTTGAATATCGTCCGATACCAATGTTGATCAGATATCATACTTTTATTAGTTGTTAGTAGTGTGGAATGTCAGAAAAGGCTTATTTAAGTGATATTACTCAGACAGAAGAATAGCAACAGTAGGAATGAAAAAAAAAAGACCCATTCACTTCTTGATACATCTGGTGTATGGCTTTATCCACAACAGGCATAATGTAGTGAGGCGTGACGTGCTCTCTGAAGCATTTAAACCAGACAGTCAAATTTTGCTTGTAAGCTGATTATGTCCTTTCAAAGGACAACCAAGTGTACTAGATAAAGCAGGAACTCAATGTCTTAACTTACCTTTAGCCATTTTCTGTGCTGCCTCCAGTACAGTGATGGCTGCAGGGTAGGCTCTCCCACTGACTGCCAGCATAAAAGGGGTCATTCCTCGGGCATCCCTTAAAACGAAAAACAAATGTTTTTCATGTAAAAGTGCCAATAGTCAAAATAAAATTAATAGAAAAGGCTTGGTATTTCTAATTATGTACATACGAAAATAAAAAGCATACTTAGCAGACAGTAGTTCACGTAGATGAGGCCTCAGAACAACACTGTCACACATCAGCTTCAGAATGAGGTGGGCATTGGCCTTCCTGTCTTTGGATTCAACAACAGAAGGTTCCGTGGACGGCCCTGATCATATTTCAAAATAAAATAAAAAAAACATTAAAAACAACACAGAAGAGAAAACATGTCTGGACACAGGTATAATACCTAAAACTCAAGCATTTCGAAGTTACTGACATTTTTTTTATTAGACTGGTTGGTCTTGACAGAGGTTCAATGCAAGGCCAATGCAATGCAAGCACAAATTCACCAAAAATGCAGTGAATCAATCACTTTGATTATATTTGTACTATATCATGAAACTACTAGGAGACCTGGTATGGTGGAGGTGCTAGGGCCCTGGCTGGTCCCGGTGGAGGCTGTTGCTAGTGAGCCGACAGGTGGTGCTAAAATGAAGTCAATGTCACCATCTGTCAAGAGAAGATAAAATAGCAATCACAAACCCCAATTAACTTGGTTTTTGAATTTCAAAAATCAGTTTTTCAATCATTTGTAGAGTAGAAACAAATCAACTGACAAATATTTATTGAATAATCACCATTTGATATCACACATATTGTTTGATTGTTCATTCATTAATTTTTAGTGAAATTATGTAGTGACATTAAAAAAGGGGTACAACTCATCTGTGAAGACAATACAATACCTGGAGCCCACACTGCAGACTTTTTTTTTTTTTTTTTAAATCAGGTAGTAGTTGCATGCATGCTGTTATGCAATGACAAAGTAACTACCTTCGAAATACAGAAAAAATACACGGTAATAGTGTTATACTGTTGCATTAAGGCAAATGTTCACCGTTTGGCTTAATGTATCACACAATGAACATGTTTGTGTCGATTTGAGGGAATATATATGACATTTTTGTAATACTTTTCATACAGTACATGGCAAGCTGAGCCTTTTGTAGAAGAGCTTGCTATTAGTGTCCTAAACAACAATGGGGTAAATAACAGTACAAGTCTAAAAAAGCTAACAACTAAAAGGCTCCTAAACATTTAGACAAGAGAAGAGGCAAATTTCTCCTAAGAATGGGATGATTTGCAATTAGTGTCAAATTAAATACTGACATAGGTGGACAGAAGAGGTATTTTCATAAAGCACCACTTTCTGCCACCTTTACTTGGTGTAACGACATACTGTACCTATTGTTTCTTGGGCGCGGGGGGTGGTTTACATACTGTACGTTTACATGCACACTATCAGATTAGATAGGTCCTTTATGATTTAGTAGAGAAATTCATAAAATTATGAACAACTGCCATAGTTAATTCTCTCTGTGAAGTCCTAGTCCACATGCACTTACTCTAATTCAGATTTTAAAATCTAAAATATAATTTTGGTCATTTCAACTCTTAAGTGTGTGGGTTTCCAAACAAGGAAGAGCGATGGTACATGCTGGTAAACCAACTGTTATTGGCAAAAGGTCAACTGGTCAACCCTCATTCCGTGTGGAAGTGGTAAGTTTTTGGCTTCTTTGACCTTCTTCCCCACTCCGTTTCAAACTCTTAAGTTGAGAATAAGTAAATTGTCGAGGCTAACTAGTTAGCTCGGTAGATTGCTATGCTAGTGGCGGTCTCTGTTATGCCCCTGTAGTGATCCCGTAGCCTGCGCAATGTGATGTAAACAAACAACAACAGGAGTGTAAAAGTGACTATTGGGGTGTTATTTTATGTCTACAGGGCTCTAATAATGTTAAAACAGGCATTTTGAAAGTTATAAGCAGGTTGTCTATGCTCTATGAAAATATTCAAATTACTCCATTTATTATATTGTCTATAATACTTTTGCTACAAAGTAAAGGCTGTTTTTTTTAGGAGTGGAATCAATATATTGTGCTTACTTTGACTATATCTACTGGTGTTATTGTTTACATATTACTATATATTTAAGTTGCTAATCAGCAGTCCACTTACTCAGCCCACAGAATAAAAACAAGGGTTTTACCATTCCAATGCATACATACAACTGAACTAAAAAGTGAGGTGCACATGTTGTGAAAAAAGCGCACAAGAGTTTAAGTCACAGATGAAATGACTATACAAAAAAACTGATTATCCCTGAACCTAAGTAAAACTAAAATAATGCTAATTGGTAATAGCAGAAAGGATATTTATGCACAAATAAATAGATGGCACAGACATTGACAGGGTGCATAAAAATACATTTGTACGTGTTAGAATAGACAAAATGAGTTGATTAACCCTTTCATCAGTTATTATTATACTTATTGTTTATGACTGTTAAATTATTTACAATGACTGCAAACTGACTCCTATTTCACCCCATTGGTGAACTGCCTTATCGTTTTCCTATGTACCATGGTAAAGAGTACAGTTTAAATTTAGTGTGTGAATTAATGTTTTGTGAACTAATGTATTGCAATTGATGTGAAATGGATGGGGTAGGATTGAATAAGCTTTGCTTCTTTCTACTCCTTTGGACATGTGGAATTGTGACAGATGACGTATTACAATTTAACTTGTGTACATGTTCAAAAGAAATTAAACCATAACCATGTGGCTAGAATAACCATGGCACACTCACCAGGGTCCATGGGTGGGGGGTCAGGGACCCAACTTGGTGGAGCAATTGGCGGTGACACAGGGTCCTGGTGGTCACTGGAGGATGGTCCTGACTCATGACGGCCAAGGCCAGCTGCTCTTAGAGAGCGCCGCATCATTTCTCTCAGTCGAAGTCTGAAGATAACACACAAATTATGAAGTGTACAACAAAACCGAAGGCATTTTCCTTTTCTTCCTTTGAACTGTATCTCACTCACCCTCTGCTACTGGAGGAGCCTGTCCTGTTTCCAGAGCTGTTGCTGGAGACCACAGAGATGGCATTTGCAATGGCCTCTACTGCAGATAAGCGCTCAGCAAATGTGTTCCGCTCTGACCTTTCAGCCTCTGAAATTGAACAATGGTTATTTAGCATTCGTGTACGAGTCAGAGAAAAGGAGGCTATTAAACAGAGTAGTACACAGGTTCAGACAAGGAAACCCTTGTAAAATTTTCCAACCATAAATGCTGCCGTCAGTGACAAGTCACATTAGGCTAGGGCCACAGAGACCTTTTCTAATCAAATATAAAAACGCACATTAAATGAAAATGGGTACTCACTTTTAGTTATAAATTGAGGATTTAAATCTACCACCAAATGATTCAATTAATCCAATCAATCTTTCTTGTTTTAATTTCCTTGAATAAATACAGTTCATTTTGAAAGTTACAAATTGTAACTATGTGTTTTTCTCTTTCTGAGAAAAAAGGTCTACCAAAGAGTGACTGCCTAACACCAGGTTTACCTTCTTCCTCTTTAGTTTCCTTGTTACTAACAGGGAAGCAAACAGAGACGGCCGCATGAAGAATGTTGCGGTTTCCATCACAGCGGTGGCCTAGAAGTGCGCTGAGAGCATGGGTGCCCTGATCAAATAGGAAAGCTTGTTCAAGGTTCACCAGGTACTGCCGACAAGCTTCGTAGTCACAACGCAACACATGCTGCATCAGCATCTGCTTCTAAATAAAGACAAAGGGGTTACGTTATGGAAAAAGGAAAGTAGAGTCAAGAATATGAATAGTATAAGAAAATGTAAGACAAATTTGTCAACATGTGAAATACCGTGTTTACCTCAACAGCCATAATTATAATAGCAGCTTTCTTTTTAATGGTCGAGTTTAGAGAGGGGATATTGGCAAGAGAGTGGACCCCCATTCCCAGGCTATTTATTGGAGGCAGATCCAGCCAATCAGGATCTCGAATTCCACCCATGCAGTCTTTTGCCATTGGGTAAATTGTGCCATTTCCATCTCGAAGAATGATTGGAGATTCCTTCAGGACAAATTGTTTCAAGTGTAATAAATGTATTGGGTCATAGTAATAAAAAAAAGCACGTCATTCATTGAGCAGGTCATCTTACCTGTCCTGCAGTAAAGATAGCCACATTGCGCTCACTCTGACCCAGGAAGGCCATGTTGCTAGTAGGGAAGTTATTCTCCTGCTCAGCTTTGCCGGTCGCCAGGTCAAAGATACAGTACCTAACCCAGGTACCCGTTTTCAGCACTGCATGAACTCCTGGAAGATGACAATATGTATGAATGTCAGGCATTGTCTTTCTGCACAGCATAAGCATATTAGACAAAAACATGTAATAACGTGCATATGAAATGACGAGTACAAATGACGAACCTTTGGAGTCAACATTAACAGCCAGGATTTCCGCCTTTTCTGGGATACAGAGCTTTTTGGGTGTGCGCTGAAAACAGTCAGGGACCTTTGGAGTGCCACCAGTTTTGACCACCTAGTTTTGACAAAGCTAATTAGCAAGAACTCCAACTATTTACTCTTAAGGATATATAAGGGTGGCATCAGATAATCACATCAGTGTGTGTACTAACCTGAAGCTCATCTATTCTGAGGAGCCTACAGTCCTGCAGCAGGGAAGACGGGTCTGAGTCAGTGGTTACAGTGGTGCTCTGGTTGCTCTGGTTGCTCATGCTGCTCGATGTCCCCGGAAACTTCACAGCAACATATGCACCATCCACTTTAAGCACCTAGACATGTTAGAAGTGGAATATGTTCAAATGAGTATAGAAACGCATACAGACACAGTTGATCTTCTAACAAGTTGTATGTTGCCAAGATATTTTGAGTGCAAACGTTGCATGCTTCATAACACTTGACATGGACCCACCTTTCCCACAGGGACGTTCTTAACATCCTCCACAAACACCACT
This sequence comes from Dunckerocampus dactyliophorus, assembly GCF_027744805.1. Taxonomy (NCBI): domain Eukaryota; kingdom Metazoa; phylum Chordata; class Actinopteri; order Syngnathiformes; family Syngnathidae; genus Dunckerocampus; species Dunckerocampus dactyliophorus. The sequence goes on from NC_072825.1 coordinate 11,294,840, forward strand.
TCTCTAAGAAGCCATTGCTCTTCATTCACTTTCTCCTCTTCCTTGGGGGCTGGGGTAGAACGTCTTCGCTCTGCAAATCGTACAGTGTTACTGGTAGTAGCATATTTAAATAAGACAAGCATTATCATCTAAAGGAAATTGTGGCATTTGATTGCGATGATGCAGTTAAGATACTTTTTGCACCAAGGCGCACAGTTCAGCACTCATTTTTGAGTTTCAGAAAACCATATTCACTGCAGAATACAGTTGCACCCAAAATTAATAAACCATCATTGTAAATTATATTTATGTTACTTGCAAAGCCTATAAACTTGCAGTTAGCAATAAATCAACAAAACAAAACATGTAAATAGCTCAAAAAATCAAAAATTACTAAACTGTCAATTTATTTTAATTGTCCATCTACTGAAAGTTTGTACATTTCGAAAATGAATGTAATTTACAACAGGAGTTGACTAATTTTGAATAAAACTGTACAGAGTCAACTGTGTGACTTGCTGACAAAATCCTGTGCCCCATCGGTTTCAAAGTCAGTGGTCTAATAAGAGCACTGAGTGAGATACTCGTGCTGAGGCTGGAAGCCAGGTAGAAAAGCTATGATTTTTGGGCTCTGGAGAGAAGCAGAGACACAAGCAGGAAGCTGACATACTGTATGGTAGAGAGGCGCTGCTAGCAATGGAAGAGGTATCACTGCATGTAGAAGCTGGGGACGGTGGAGGACCCATCTCAGTCTTCACCAGCTCTGGTTTACATTCAGTCCTATAACAATAAAATATGTTTTTTTTTTTTATACAGTTAGATTCATGAGGTCTAGAAGCATTCTTTTATTTAACAGACAAAGTCAAACTAACTTAAAATTGAACAATTGGGGGGGGAAAACACAAAACTGACTTGGTTTCTTGGGTTTTAGTGGTCTTCTCCATGTTCTTTAGGCTCTCTGGCGAGCGCAGCTGAAACCTGCAGCTGTCGTTCATGTTCCACACAGACTCTAACAAGACGCCAACTTTGGGAATCCCAGCACTGACTGAAAAGGCCACTGCCCCAGCATGGTAGAGGGGGTTATTCCTCAAGCATACCTAAGGAAAGATGTAGATATGTCCAAAGTGCCAAAAATCAGAATGGTCAAGTCCCCAATTCCACCAAGTAGTTCAGTTTCAATGCAGAACTTTGTGCAATTTGCTTTGTTGAATTTTTTAGCAGGTTCAATTGTCATGTTAATTGTTTATATAGCTGGCACTTATTCCTTCCCTCTTACACAGCCATACTGGTTTTAGTGCTCGGAATCTCAGGTATCTCACGATACGATACAATCCGCGATACGTACATGGCTTAATACGACAATAGGGTGAAAGAAAAAAAAAAAAAAAACATTCATAGCTAATATTTTGCAGCATATTTTAACCAGAGCTCAAACAGCAATAGTTGCAAAACATTGAGACTGTTTTAGTGCAACATACCTGCAGGATTTTATTGTAGCTGTCTAACAAACAGTGACACTAACTTAAACGGATTCAGAAAACACAACATCTCATGTCTCTGGAGTAGATCAAATCTATTAGGTAGAAGCATAACAAAAATAAACATCTAGTGTCATATAGTAGAAGTGACGTAATCACCGGAAAGAGAGAATGACCCAGATGAGGTTGAACAGCATACAAAATTGAATGTAAAAGCAGTAGCGTCAATTTCGGACTGAGCGCACCTGAATAATAAGTCGCACCCACCAAATTTAAATGTAATAAAAGTTTGTACATACTGTATAAAGGCCACACTTAAAGACCCACTATAAACCTTGAGATCCTACATACACTTTGTGTTCCCAGCATCAGTCGTTTGCTCAGATGAGTGAGACATGACACTTTTTTCTTTCATCACTTATGATTTCAACTATGGTGGTGCTTCGTTCTGTTTAACGAACTCAGGCAAGGTGCCGTGTTTGTTTTTTCTTCTTCAGTGACTTCCGCCCAATTTTCTGCCACTCTCATGAGAAGCTCCTTCTGGATGGCATATTAAATGGGGACTCGACTTACTGAGGAGGAAGAAAACTACAGCGAGAAGGTATCAATAATCCATTGTAGGGTTAAAGGAAAAATGCACTTTTTGGAATATTGGCCATCATCCACGATCCTTATGAGAGATATGAACACACGTCTTTGTTTTCTGTATCTTTTCTGTAAAATATAAAAAAAAGCTAAAAAGAGGCAGCTAAAAACGCACGTAATGGGACGCACCTATTTCACCTATAAAGCCTTCTGAAAAAGCCCAAAAAAACGACAAAAACACTCCATTTACAGTGTGACCTACATATTAACCAAGCTACAGCAACACTAAATTAAAGCAACACAACCTAAATTTAATTTCATGCCCGAGCAATACGAATACATGGGAAATTAATTGTTCAATAATATATTTTTTGTTCAAAATAACACAATTAACGAAATAAAATAACTTAAATATGTTATAGAAATCTGTCCGGTATAAACAGTATAAAGTCAGAGTCCAGGGTCAATATGTGCGTAAATAATAAGCTACATATGTATTTATATATATCATATAAAGTTTATCCATTCATACACTATATTACTTAACATTGTTTTCAAGTAAAAACATTTTGTAAAAAAAACATTTTTAAAAAGGTGTGGCGGCTTTTATTTTGTAGTGGCGGGGTGCCATGCTCAATTACATGTAGCGGAAACCCTGGGTTTGACAGTTCAATATAATCATTTTTCATCCGACTCCTACTAGGTTTACTGTACGAAAATCACTGTACTGCTTAGCAGAAACAGCTTAAAATTAAAAGATTTTCTAGTGCAAAAAAAAAAGGAAATATGAAATCAAGCTGCATTTAAACTAAGAAATATATAGCGTATATATTGTAAAAACAGACAGTTCTTACTTGGGTTCCCACTGTGATGTTGGGTATCAAGGAAATGCCAGCACTGGACTTTGGCTTTTTATTCTTGGCTCTGGCCTTTTCAAGCATTTTCTTCCGCTGACTAAAAGGCACCACACCCCTGCAGACAGACGACACATCATTGATATATATACTGTATGCCTCTGGTTCATTGCCTTGAATAATTAACAAAACCCCTTTTTCATTTTAAAGTGCCACAACACATGAAATAAAGGTTAAAAATGAATTTTTATTTGATTGAGTAAAATGAGTGTTCAATCCCCTACCCAGCAGCACAGTAGAATCTTGAGAACCTTGTGCCCTCTTGAGGAGGGGTACATCCTTGCAGGATCTAAATTCCTTACCCAACAAAGTGTAATCTAGCATGGAGCTCCAGTGCAAAGGTGATTGACTGTTGCCTTGTATGTCTTCCATTTTTCAATTATGGTGCCAATAAATGTCTCTTTCTCAACAAGCTTCTTGCTATTGGTCTTGTAGCTCATTCCGGTCTTGTTCTTGTCTACAATCTTGTCACTCGAGTCCTTTGACCGCTCTTTGGTCTTTCCATGGTAAAAGTTTGGATGGAAGAGACTGTTTCGGTGTCTTACCCACACAAAAACGACTAAGTTGTGTGCTTCAGAGGGACTTAACTGCACTGGGGGGGTCAGAATGCTGGCTGGTCTGGATCAAATAATTAAACCATCATTTAATGCTTTTGTGTTCTGGATTTTGTTTTACACTCTTAAATGTAATGATTAACAGCAGTTGTTACTAAAAGTACATAGTCTTCTACAGTGGTGTGAAAAGGTTTTGGACTCCTTTCTGATTTCTTTTTTTTGCATGTTTGTCACACTTTAACGTTTCAGATCATCGAAGAAATTTACATTTAGTGAATGACAACACAACTGAACACAAAATGCAGTTTTTAAATGAAACTTAAGGGAGGAAAAAAAAAAAATCGAACCTACATGGCCCTGTGTGAACAAGTGATTGCCCCCCGTAATAGGTTATAAAGCCATTTCTAAAGCTTTGGGACTCCAGCAAACCACAATGAGAGCCATTATACACAAATGGCGAAAACATGGAACAGTGGTGAACCTTCCCAGGAGTGGCCGGCTAACCAAAATTACCCCATGAGCGCAGAAACGACTCATCCAAGAGGTCACAAAAGAACCCACGACAACATTCAGAGAACTGCAGGCCTCACTGCCTCAGTTAAGGTCAGTGTTCATGACCTCACCATAGGAGAGACACTTGGCAAAAATGGCCTGCCCGGCAGAGTTCTGAGACGACAACCACTGCTGAACAAAAAATAAATAAATTAAGGCTCGTCTCAATTTTGCCAGAAGACATCTTGATGTGGTCTGACTAGACAAAAGTTGTGTGTCCCATTACATCTGTTTGGGGGCAATCACTTTTTCCACACTGGGCCATGTAGGTTTTGATTTTTCTTCTCCCTTAATCATAAAAAGTTTAATTTACAAACTGCATTTTGTGTTCAGTTGTGTTGTCATTGAATATTTAAATTTGTTTGATGATGTGAAACAAAGTGTACAGAAAAATAAATCAGGAAGGGGGCAAACACTTTTTACACCACTGTATTTGCAGTAGAGTTTCACATTTGGTCTATGAGCATAGCTGTTCTGGCTTGAAATTGCACATATTGAATATGTCTTTAATAATTGTTTAAAAATAATGCAAATGCAAGTGCATGCATTAAAGTGCACGTTAGTTTTCTCACCACCAGTAGAGGCTGTTCTCCAACTGTGCACAAGTGTATAGCGCACAGCAGTAGAGGGACACCATGCGTTCCCCCTGAAGCTCAGGGAAAGCTTGGGCAGTATGCTCGAGCTTAGAGGCTACTGTGCTTAGTGTGTCGTCAACCCAAGTTGCCACCTATACACAAACATACACACACAGACACACACTATTAATTACGTTATAACGTAAATTAGAAGTGAACCTCTGATTAGTATGTAATCGTATATGATTTGTATGTAATTGTAAATGATACAGTAAATATTAAAGCACATCACACAGGACTTTGTATTGAGGGTAAATATATAAATATACTGTAGAGATATACCTTGTTGGTCTCTGTTGCTACAGTGGCTCTGATACTATTGGCTGACAATAAGGTGATCCTCTCATTAGCCAGACCCAGGAAAGACACACGTGGATGATGAATGGAAGGATTCTGATGGGGAAAATGACTAAAGTTAGCGCTCAGTGATGCAAACACTTGTATAAAAAGTAAGACTCTGCATTAACTGGGACAAATCACAACACAGATACATTTAATATATGGAGTTAGAGTGACAACTTTGCTGGGGTGTCTCATTGATGGCTGACTAACACAAATACGCACATACATGCATGGACGAAGCAAAGCAGACTATTGCAATTGCTCCTCCACAGTTACATTTGATAGCCATAACTACTTGTAATTAAAAAGGCACCCAAAACTCCCCTTCCCAACAGAATGGTAAGGGACACTATGATACAACTGATTTCGTGTTTGTCACTGCATTTTCTTTTAGCTTTTGTTACGGTTTATTAGGGGTGTCATGATACACTCAGCTCACGAGATGAGACGATACATGATATTTAGTTCACGAGAACGAGACGAGACGATATTTTAACATTACTTTTAAGAAAACAACAATGACAAAATATAGGACTGGACAAACAGACGTACATAACTTCACTGACTCACAAAACAATGCAGCTACATTTTGAAATGTTTTATAACTTTGCATGCATGACTTATGCATGTTGCTTTTAATTGTTGAACTTATTTAAACAAGTTGAAACAAAAAGTAACAATTATAAAAGTTAAACAGTTGTAGCTGCGACTGCTAATCGTTTATGCCGATATGTAGTTATGTAAAGACACGTAAAATAGATTGCAGTAGATTAGCTTTATGTAGATGCTAAAGGAACTACATTTCCCATAATGCAGTATCAGTATCAGGAAGTAGTGAATTTTCAAATTAGACCGACTCTCACACATTTTAAGACATATACAGCGAGTGTGTTTTTATTTGACAAATCTTAAATAACTGATCAAATGCAGAATTACTACAGCTTCTGCTTGGATATTTACACCACGGAAGCTGCTGCACTCCGCCAAAAAAATATGTTGCGAGCGATCCTGGGAATGCGAAGCGCAGGTTGGATTGCAAGGTTTATAATGTGCGTAAAGCACTTAATGTGCAGCTCCAATCTTGTCCCACGCACGGCCACTTCCATAGTATGTGTACAGTAATCATTCACAGTTGCAGTAGCTGACAGTGATAGACTTCTGGCTGCCCTCTTTCCACGAGACAGCTTTAATCTAAACGAAAAATATATCGTCACGTTTTAATCACACAAATATCTCGCTGTTTATTGTTCACATACAGTTTTAGTATATGCTGTGAACCACATGAACGGTAAAAAACAACAACAAAATAAATCTAACTAGGGACGATGGGACACATCGAGCTTAAACACCACTAATCAAATTAGTTTATTCCATTATATACAATCTTCCACCTGGGCATTCCTGTAAGGTTCAGGTTCAGTCCATTTCCACTGATAAAGTTCTCCTTTTGAGCTGACAGCCACCAACTCAGAAAACATGGCCCCAATGCTGACAAACTTTACACCATCCTAAACAGAAAAGCAGATATTTATGTTTAGTTAGCATAAACACGTACATATTTAAGTTCAATAAAGGGAAATCCCCTACAGCACATTACAGGGTGAGCGCATAACGCTGTGTGTGTGTGTGTGTGTGTGTATGTGTGTTCCTCTTACCTTGTCAGGCCACCACTGAAGCTCCTCTCCTAGAGACACAGGGCTCTGAACCGGGATGTTCTTCTTGTCCAAGCTGGTTTCTCCATCCCGGCTGGTGGATCCTCGTTCTGTATCGAACGAGGCCCCGTCCAGCCACCGGCGCTCACGTAGTCTCAATACAGACTCGCGCTCACGCAACAGCTCAGAGTCACGCTCTAAGGGAAGGAGGAGAACTGGTATGCAATAAGGTCACACCAGTGGGATAGAAATAAGCCACTCTCTGGGAAAGACCCGTCAATATACTTTGAAGCACAGAGAATGAGATAAGATTCGTTAGAATCACTGTATTGTACAGTATTGTATTGGTCGGGAGTCTCTACAATACCAATAGGTGAATCATTTTGCACGCTCATATTGTAAAATGTCAGTAGATGAGGAAGTGGATAGACAGAGAAACCATGCAACTGGTCATAGAGCAGACTGCTTGTTTTTTAAAGGATAGACTACCTTGAAAGGTTCCTTAAGTTCCTTTAAGACAGGTGGGCATAGCGGGCCTTTCTCAGAGAGCTCATATTTGTACTACAGCCATGCACCATATAACACCAAACATTTATAGCCTGTAACACCAAATACTCATTACAAACCAAGGAGAAGAGTCTGAGGGGAAAAACAATGAAGCTCAGGCCATTTTAATAGGTTTACATAAATTTTGCCTAAGTACCTTTTAAGCAAAAGAGTACACAAGTATTTTTAAATTTTGTTTGTTCAATTGTTTTTTGGGGTTAACAAATTAAATAATTCTAAGCGCTTAAAGTGATTCCTGTTTTAATTTATTGAGTTACCTCTGGACGATCCTAGACGGGACAGTGACGAGCGTCGAAAAGAGGGGTATCCAAAGTAGCTGATATCCTCGGAGAACATCGCATCTGCATCAATAATCACGCTGGGGTGGGCTGAGTGAATGTCTGCATCCAACAAGGACATCAGGTCCTCTGCTTGGGAAAAGGCAAAAAGAATAATGGGACGGTAAAAATAACTTTCAAGCAACAAAAGTCGCCACAGTTCAATCACACCTAAAGTCAGGCATGGCTAGTGTGACTGTGCTACTCCTTGCTCAAATTTGGAACACTTCCTTTTTTGACAACCAGAATAGGTGGCAGGAATGGCAGCCCCTAGCTTGAACATTAGAAATAATCAGAACAATTCAAAATAAGATTGGAATTAAGACAGTCAACCAAATCCAAAGTCAGGGACATTGCAGCAACTGAGCAGTGTAGAAGTGATGGTACAAGCGAATTAGCTGAAGGCTGAATGCTCAGTGTGAGTGCAGGCAAGCAGAGGCCAGGAGAAGGAAAGGAAACTACACCTAAATCCAGTACAGTACAAATGGCCTAGTTTTATTTTAATGACATACCTCCAGGGAGGTAGGACTCGCTGGCTGTGTCATCGCCATCATCTCCGTCTTCATCATCTCTGCTTAGCAAGTTGTTTACAGCCAGGTTGACATCCAGGTTGGTTCTCTGGAGTTCCCGAATGATCACACTCCTGGACTTCCCCTGAAGTACTACTTGGGCCTGAGAATAAATGATAATATGAAACACATCAGTACTGTATTGACTGCATGTTTGCGTTTTTTTTGATGGGTCAAATTTCATAAGAGACATCACTTGTACCTGGGATATAAGGTCTTCGGGGATGACTGAGGCTGGAATGACTGGTTGTGGCTGGCTTCCTAGTAGACCTGATCCCCTATCTCGTCCTGTACGGATCACCCTGGTTTGCCGGCGAGAGTCCCGTGCTGCTGTTGATGACCTGCCCGAAGTGCTTCCGCTTCCACCACCTCCTCCACCTCCTCCACCTCCACTGGTTCCCCCGGCAGCTCCACCTCCTCCAGCTCCTCCTCCGCTTCCACCTCCGCCACTGCCTCCATTTACACCAGAGCTCCATCGACTCCTATAACAGAAAAACAAGAGAGACAGCCAAGGTCAGATAAAACTGCCAGAAACATAGCCTGACACAGAAAAGCCCCAGAACACACACTAACGTTTGAAAATTAATTAGTTGATGTGACAGCAGAGAATCAGCAGTTTCTATTAAACAATGCTTGGCTAAACTCTTAATACAAGAATAAAACCTGAACAATGAAATGCTCTAAATACTTGAGTTGCATATGTTTGTTGACTTATGAAATGTATGTCACTTCTGAAAAATCACAAATGTATATTCTTTCTGAAAACAAGAAGGTTAGCAGTCAGGACTGAAAAAATTGAGAGCAGGTAATATGTTCCAATGCCACAAGTTATCATTAATACATATTCAGTAATACCACAATTTCATGCACCAGGAACACACTTTGACAGGTGACCAGCTGTATTTTCCTGCCGGATATACTGGAGGGTTCCATACATAATGTGTGGGGAAAAAAATCTGACTGGGAATACAACCCTATCAGTGGTCACAATTTTTACAATTTTATCTCCGTCAGTTCTGCCAGAACTTACCCAAGGGTGTTGCCTGCCAGTCTGCCCAGTGTGTCAGAACCAGACAGGAACCAGGGCGGATCACTAGTCCTGCCTGGCCTGGAGCTCCTTCCAGTCCCTGAACCAGTGCTCAACTTTGAACTGTAAACAAAAGATGGGAAAAGAGTTACAAACCTATAAGTGCTCCACGATTATTTTTTTTAATTACCTGGATGAACAGACACTAAAAGTGTTTATGAAAATAAACCCCCTTTGTTCAGGATTTGTTTTCTATGAATAATTACACTTAATAAATGCATTAATATATAAATAAATAAATAATTACATTTAATAGAGCAGCATGCTGGATATTAGCATGGCAACACCTTTGAGAATGACAATCGGCTGCAACTCGCTCTCCCTTCAAGACTTTCTCTAAGTTGTAAGGGTTTGGGGCTGTGCCTACTTTCTCCTATTTCAAAATTTCTAGTAATGCAATTCCTATGTTTGCTCTATAGAGTTTCAAAGAAGGTACGCTATAAACGTTTTGTACTCCAATCAATAACTATGTGACATAAAATTTGCATAGCAACAAAATGATAAAAAAAGAACATACTATCCCATTTGGTGTCAAATTTACCAAGCAGAGGGTATTTAAATGCTGAAAAGTGGCTCTAATGACTTTACACAAATAAGAAAGGTTCATTTAAAAAAAAAAGGAAACAAGCTGACAACCAATTAAAAAAATGTTTTGTGAAAAGGTTTGAAATGGCTTGTGTTTTGCAATTGGAATCACTGCATATTAAGCAGCAACAGAAAGCATTGCCATGGTAGTGGGATGTGGCTGCTGACAAGAAAGATTAGCTCAAAAAGGCATGCTCATTGTCAGCTCGAGCCTTGGTAGTAACAAAAATATACATGGTATGAAAGGGAAAAAAATTTAAAATAAAATCTGAAAACCCTGTAACATTATTCATTCCTGGGAAGTTACAAAATCACTGCTGAAAAATGCCATTCTGTAGGGTGTCTTGTGTCAAGACGTAATAAATAAATTAAAATGTGCGTCAACATAAGACAGTTATGGTGAGGAAGCTATCAAAACAGTGGCAAGACAACTACATTTTTCCTATCAACGACAACAGCAAGTCATTATTCGTTACAAGTGCCTATCCAAAGACCTTTGAGCTCAAACACACAACCAAAGGGGAATTCCTTACCCATCACTGCTATCTGGTTTGCTCAGCTCCAGGCGATCAGGCTGGACAGCAAAGCTGATCCGACACACACGTCCATCCTAAAATAGTTGCAGTCATATACAGAATATATTCAGTGTGACATATATGAAAGAGGACAAATCAAATGTGGGTCTTGAAGCACACTATTGGTAAAACGTTGGGTTTGGTGTCATAAAATAGCTACTGCCGTGATGTGTTGTTCATTTAGTACAGCAATATGAGTATGAATTTTAAAGGTGTCATATTTTGCCTGAAGACCAAATGTAGGCAATCAAATACAATGTCAGTAAACAAAAGAGCTGTGGTCGAGGGGTAACAAGTTGTGACATAAGCAAAATTTGGGATTATTTGGTATCTTAACATATGAATATACATATATTATAATACACATATTTACACTGAAATCGCAATGGTCATTACCTCAAGAAGAAATCCAGCATGGTTTGGCCCAACAACACATTGTTTCAGGGTGGCTTGCTCCAACAAGCTAAGATGCGGATGACTATAATGACACACAAAAACAACAGATGGTTATGTACAAATTTTGGAATAAATAGTTTAAAGCTATTCATCAAATATACTTTAAAATTACAAGACTGACACTCACCTACTGAAACTATATTTGTTTAGTTTCTCTGACACTTCACGTAGCCTGTTAAACAAAGAGAGACAATTTTTCAAGTCAGTCATGCTTCTATGTGGGTCAAATGGAAAATCTTTCTCCCCACCCATACTTAAACCTAAATCCTTTTTAAAATTAATTTCCAGGTGTTCAGCAATTACAATGTCCAGTATAAAATCTATATACAGCTGATTTGAGTAAACAATCCAGTCCAAGAATCCTGCATGTTTGTGAAGACAAACACACATACAGTTCAGGGTTTCCCCTAGAATTTTCTGAAGCTGTGGTGGTGGACCGCATGGGACTGCTGCCGCATCATAAAAACATTTTTTAAATTTATTATTATGAAAAATAATTTTTTATGACTTTATTTCTTAACTTATTTAACACGTTTCAACAACCAGCAGAACATGAACCGAGAACATTGCAAAACTGGTCATTTAATGGCAAAGTTGTTAAATGTACTTAAGTGGGCGTTTAAAATGCTGAGCCTCTTTGCTACCTGACCTAAGTCCAATAGTATTATATGACTATTAGTACAAAAATATGTTTTGTACTATTTGACACAAACCTAAATTTAATTTGATGCCTGTTTTAGAGTAAAACTAATACATGGGAAATGAATTGTTCAATAATATATTTTTTAGTTCAAAATAACAATTAAAATAAAATAATTCAAATATTTTTGTTATAGAAATGTGTCCTGTATAGAGTATAATTTCAGAGTCCAGGTTGATGCTTGCACAAGTGTATCCAACTTGCAGCATTATTAAAGCTACTTTGACAAGGAGAGGTGAGCTATTTTATGTGACTGCCAACATTAAATTGTAGTTTATTTACAAAGTACATCTCCTCCCAGTGTGCTCATTTGTCATTAAAAACAGGCGTCATGTTTGAATAGAACACTGATAAAACTACTAAGAAGTGAAGCAAATATTCTTTGATGAACTACTCAACATCAGCTAGCGTATGAGCTACAGCACCCGTGGGAGACCCCTGTGATAGCATCACTGTCTAAACAGACACACATCTGGTATTTTGAAGACAAGCCATAAGTATTATAATAAGAAAAAAAGATTGTCAAATTACACTTTAAGAAGTAAGTTAAACATGAATGCGATAGCCACTTCTAGTTGGCCCATGATCTAGCTACAGTAGCTACCGCCAGAGGCAGTGCAAATGGGTAAAAGACACCAGGAAGTCGAATGACATTGAAACGTGAGCGATCACACACGCTGGCATAGATAGGCTTCGCATGTGACAAGCTGTCGTCAAATGAATACAATTTTACAGACTATTTTTTATTTGCACGATAATAAACACAGTGAACGTCAACAAAAGACGCGAGTGCCGTGACATGAGCAAGTGCCAACACGACAGAAAGATGATTCTGGTGGATATTTTTTCAAAGCAAAAGCACAGTGTAACATTTTTAGGATATTTTAAATTGTTTTCAAACTAATTGTGGTCAATATGTGCATAAATAATGAGCTATATACAGTGTATGTATCTATAGTCTATAGCATATGCAGTATATACATTCATAGAAAATATTAACATTGTTTTCAAGTTAATTTTTAAGGTGTGGCGACTTTTATTTTGTAGTTGTAGGCCGCCACAATCAATTACATGTAGTGGAAACACTGCAGTTTCAGGGATTAAAAGATGTCGAACTGTAGTCTACACTGGACACTTGGTGTCACTAGTAACATAGACCTGAATTCATCGCTGTCAACAGCAATTATTGCAGGTTTGAATGGTCTCACAACCGGCATCATCATCATAATCATAATAGCAGGGTATTGTTGTGGCTGTACTCCAGCTAAAACGCAACGCTGAATTCCTGACGTCACTTCCTGGCCACAAATCCAAAAGACATTTACTGAAACACACACAAGCACAAGTCTTAAAATTCCTAAATGACTTATTTTCTCAGATTCTATCTGATATATTGGGTAATATGAGTGTAAAGGTGACTGTGGGTGAATCATTGTATGTCTAGAGGGCTGTCATAACACTAAAAAATGTATGAAGGTCATAAACAGGTATTCTATGATTCAACTACAAAAGTATGAGACTTATAAAGAAGGAAACCTACTTCGCAAAAATTCATTTATCATGGTCGGGTCTGGAACCAATTAACCACGATAAACGAGGGATTACTGTACTGCTACTTATATACTGTACCTCTACTATGGTCATCAACGTTATACAAATTAACACATATGTGGACTTTTTTTTTCTACATAAAAGATTAATAACTGCGTGTCCTAGTCTGGAGAAACAGGAAGCGATACGGCACCATTCTGGGAAACACTTTTTTTGTTGATGTTTTAGTTTATTTGTATAAGAAAGTTTAATTCCAGCTATGAAAAACGAATTAATCGCAATTAAAACGTTATCGACTGACAGCTGTAACCTACAACCAAAGGATGTGCAAAATGCTTACCATTATGAACTGTCAACATTACTCCACTCACCGGATGCTGCCAAACTGCCACTTTCTACTGCCTAACGTGGAACTTACCAAATGCAGTCATCTGATCTGAATTCTCCAAGTCTAACCGTCAGCTGTGTGCAGTTGCAGAGTTCAGCTGAGTGGTTTTACGATTGTAAAATGATCAACTTTTTACAGAAGTAAACCAACGACTGTGTGCATACATAGCCGACTGTGTTACATTGTAATCGCTCCTTTTAAGTGACATTTCATACATTTTCATAGTGAAAAGCAATAGAAAGGTGTCATTATTGTGATCTCCTCTGCATGCAATAAAGAAAACTGATTGGACAATATTAAACATAATATTAAATGCCATGTAGAGACAACATACTGTTGTGTCATTAATATAAGGCAATTTAATTTAATAAAATGTAATGAACAATAAAACGTACAGAGCAGTTCTGATAGGGTGGGGTTACAGATTTTTTTTTTTTACAAGCCAAGACTGGTAACTTCCTGCTTCTGAAAAAAACGACTTATTTACACAGTATTGTTTTAAATTTAGATTTAACTGTAATTTGTGACACCTCGAAGTAAGAACGACAGAAATAGTTGGATTTGGCAAACCGTACCTGTAGAGTTGTCCTTACCAAGTAGCATGACATCACTACTTTTAACAAAACATTTTTCAGAAGTACTGTACTGTACTGTAGCTCCAAGGGGTTTACTAGCCACTCTATTCACTCAGTGTCAATTTCTTTGATGAAATCACTGAATGCTTTATCCCTCGGGTCGTCTCGGGCAAACTGTTTGCACGTCTCAAAAGCTGCAACGATAGTAACATGCCACAGGCGTCGCAGTGATGCTGGCGTTTCAGGTGGCTGACAAGGTTTAACGTGCTGAAGCCAGATGTCCCCACCCCCATCATAGAATGTTTGCAGAGCATTTGGAGAAATGCCTTCTCTGAAATAGTGAACAAGTCCCACACGATTGACACCATGTTTGTTTACAAGTGAGCTCAGGGGAAGTTACGACAGGCCATATGCAGCACGTCACAGAAAAGGAGTGCTTGATTTGCTCTGCCCCCTCCCCTAGTTCTATATACACACTGTGTGTGTGTGTGTGTATATATATACACACACACACACACATAAATATAAACATAAAGGTGTGTATATATATATATATATATATATATATATATATATATATATATATATATATATATATATATATATATATATATATATATATATGTATGTATGTATGTATGTATGTATGTATATATGTGCGTATATACACACACACAGTATATATAGACACGTGTGTGTGTGTATATATAGTAAACTGTATATATAAATACACATACAGTACATACATATACACACACACGTGTATATATACATATACATACTGTATGAATATATACACACACACACACAAAGCAACTCTGAATTAATTCCTTAAACCCTGCAAATAAAGTTTTTTTAGATGATACCTCTCACATGACAAGATAAAAAACAAACAAACATTGTCTGTGTGGTTATTATTTTTGTTGTGTGGGCTGAGCTAGGTAGCAGATGACCAACGCAGCACACCACCATTTGAATAATTTGTCCATTGACAGTCAGAGCCATGTCCTGAACACGGGCTAACAGATAAGGTAGCAATGTATGACAGGGTACTCAGACAGTCGGAAAATAAAAGATCGAGGCTTCATGTGCGCTTAAATGGTAACATTACAGTAACAATATCTGGCCAACTCTAATGTGGTAATAAACATGTACTTCCCACAAATCAATAAGCGGTTCTCAATTTCTGAAGTTCATCTTATTTTGAGTTTCAAGGTGCACTTCCTGGTCGCTATTTGTTCGCTTTACTTCAGTCATCTCGCTTCATGATTAGCTGTTCTTTTGTTCCATGTGACCCGACAATCGGCTGCCCACTATGCAAGCCGCACTGAAATGTTTGATGGGAAATATTGAACATGTTTCATATTTTACAACTATCAATGGGAAATACTTATGCACAATGGGTGTAATTTTTGGAGAAAGACATTGAAATGCAAAAATGCCCACAGTCTAAAGTGGCACAACAAAAGGCTGTTCAGAGTGCGGAAAAGTGAGAAGAGCATGACAAGCAGCGTTATTTACCAGGCAGACTCAAATAAACAAAAAATTATCTGAAACAGTTAATGCAAACATAGTACAGGTGGTCCTTGGGTTAGCCGCGAGTTACATTCCTAGACTGTGATGCAAGTCGAGTTTCATTCTCAGTCGGATACCGAAATTAACTCCCAATCAATCACACTGTAGACAGAGCACATGAAGGACAAATAAAATACAGCAATAGAAAGATTAAATAAAATAATTCAATGAAACTAATAAAAAGAGAACAACTCCTTGTAACAACTTCATTGTTCATGGAATCCATGACCCCTCTAGCATTCATTAGCAGCCAATCGTTATACCTGAATGATGGTCGCAACAGTTGAGCGGTTAGGGCGAAAAGAGCGACCAATATTGGTGGGCGTGTCTCCTCTCTGAGCTTTTTATTATGTTAATTTTTACTTCCATGGCGACTGCTTTCCTTTTCTTTGGCGCACTGCCGCTTGGGAGACATAATGAAGTCCAACCACTCAGTGTGGCTGCGCAGGTACACATTGTATCCTTCCGCCCTGCACGAGGCGCACACTTCCTCTGCTGCGCAAGTTAACTAGTTCTCCAGAGAGTCTCGTGTTTATGGACCAAAATGTGTTTTTTAATAAAATTTATGGGAGTGCATTCATAACCAGAAAACATCGTAACATGGAACGTTGTAAACCGAGGTCCACCTGTATTCATCTTTAGCATTATTAAATAAACACAAAATGATTGCAAAGCACGGGCCATATATTTTTCAACTGCCGCTGTTAATACAGAACTTCTTTGTGTGCGAGGCTATTGTAAGGATCAAAATGGCTGGATTGCGTCATATTGATTCCGGAGAGAATATCGCCTTTCGCACCAAAGTACCAAAAACAGCAAAAACTGCAAACAACATACATTAAAATGTAAGTTTCTTCATGGGCCATGTTTTTTTTTGCATCAGTCATACACTGACGACCACAAAGCCATTGTAAGATAATGTCTGATGTCCATTGGTGAATAATCAGTGGAGAGCAACATACACAAACAGTAAAGAACATAGAATGTGTTACAAACTAAAGTTTGCCATAAAAAAATCTGCCTTTTCATTGCCAAAATGAGACGATCATTCATGAAACTGATTTAACCTATCATCCCTACCATCACCAGTGTGTCACACAGAAATGGACAGTTTAATGCGGACTGGCACAATTTAGGAAGGCTCTCAAATGTCTTACCACTATGAATTTAAAAAGTATTAAAACAAATATTCCAACAAACTCAGTATACTATCTGCATATGAAATACAATTCTTTAATATCCTCTTCCCGTCACTACTGAACAAGCATTACCTGATCAAATTCCAGTGGGCTACTAAACGATCAATATGCAATATTCTATTCATCAAATTGCTCCATGGGGTAAATGTAAGGGTCGGTGTCTTCCTTTTGACTTGCTGTACCTGCTCTGACAACTATAGTTACCTCACAGAAGTGCATGGGTTTAGCAGCACATGGCGACTCTACCGTGAAATGAAACACATGCTTGAAATTTCAACAGCCATGACTGTTGAAAAGTTAAAAAAATAATAATAATAAATAAATAACTAAATACCGGCATGTGTCACTTGTGAAGGCAAGCAGCTATTAACATTCTAAAAGTGAGAGTTCATGTCAGTCCAGTTTGATCAAACAATTCGGTCAGTATCAGCCATGAGCTTTGCTGTCTAGTGCTTAAACTCAATGTCAACCTAGTAGCAGTGTGACTTCTCACCCTCCTGGTCTCCAGAGTAGAACATCTCATTGGACGATATCATCAAATTAAATTTCAGTCTAAAAGCGTTAAATACAATTTTGAGTCCAAATTTATGAGAAATGTCCTCACATACTATATGGTGCAAGCATGAGCATGCAATTTCTAAAAATGTCGTCTGAAGTTGAATTTATTTAGATATTAATGCTGCCTTGTGGTAGTCTGGTAAGCACAGCAATAGAAAATAATGTTACTTGTTGAAATAACATAATCAAGCATTATAAGCATGTAATTAAAAATATTTGTCTCGTGTGCTCTCTGAGCACGTCACTACTGCCATTAAATCAACTCCCTAACATATTGTCTGCATCAGAGTAGGTTTAAAACAGACAAGTCAACAAAGAAAATAGTCGTTGTAGGCTTATGGTAGCCACATGCATACAGGAATAATAATGAAATAAAATATGACTTTGGCAAAAGCGTGGCAGCTCACTAGCTTATTAGCACTAGCCTTGAGCTACGTAGCTAACGTTAGCTCCTTCATTGATATGGAATATTAGCAAGACACGCACAAAACAAATATCGACACACGTCAAAATCGTTGACGTGTAATCTACGCGGAAAACCTCTCGTTTTCTGGATAACGACATGTGTTGCGAGCCTTATTTCCCTCTCTTTAACCCATCCCCCAACCCGCATTGTCCATCTCAACTTCGACTGTGAGCCAATCCTTCCAAGAACCAGCCTGCTAGCGTTAGCATTCCAGTGATAGCCAACGTAAGGTAACGGGCTAGCTAGCAGCTGGCGGTGGATTGACTGCTTAGAGGCTAAACGAGGATTGTTCAAGATACCGGGCCTAGAATTTACGCTAGTAGTACATTTCACTCGTTGGAGAAATAATTAGCGGACATGACAATCTCAACGTCGTTCACAACACTATTTACCACAATCCGCAGATACATATGGGAAAGGATTATTATTCTTATACTATTACGGGCCGCGACAAAATACCTGTCATTGAGCTGATCTTCGGTCCCGGGCAACGGGTGAACCACGAAGTGTATAGATGTCATGGGGACGGTCCAAAGTCACACCCAGCTGTGTGAACGATGTGGAAATTGATGTTGTTTCGATGACTGTATTTGTTTGGATTCATAGGAATCGTTTAAAGGCGAGAAAGCTCGAGTTTAGATCCCAGCCTCCTCAACTACATGCCGCCATCTTAACTCTAGCAAGCTTCTTGTGTGTGTTGATTAGCGCACATGCACGCGCCCTGCTGGCTGGAGCTCGAGCACAAACAGGAAACGTGTTACACTGAACAGGAAAGGCAATTAATAAACATTTCATTAAGAAACATTTCACCTCCGCAAACGAAATGTATTTCTTTTCAAGTGTTTTGTACCTTTTATTTTATGAAGCATTCCTGGTAAGTAAAAAGCTTGTGGTTGTTGATGAGAAAAGAGTATCACAAAGGATGTCAGTAAGACCTCTCCCACAAGTTTGTCATTTTAATCTCAAATAACCTGTTTAACTTCTTTTTTGTAACATGGGTCTTACTCTGCTAGTATATTGTACCACTGGTTCTCAATTGTTAGTTACTCTTATGGACTGTACTCTATATGATTGTTAGAAGACATTTTGCCTCTCATCAGACTTCCATCAGTTCACACTCAAAGACTAGATAGGACAGCTCGTCTTCTTAGACAACCTGAACAGTCCAGTTGTGATTGATTCAATGGTTGATTCAATGCCCTCAGAATACTCTTAGCTTACATCATATTACACCATTCGTGCTCAAGTGTGGTATTTGAACGGCATGGATGTCCAAACTGAAAAATGAAAAGATCCTGGGGGCCACCTTGAGATATATAGGCTATATTTTTTGCTGTGTTTTTATTTCTACAACGTCGACCAGTCCAGGGTGTACACCGCCTATCGCCTCAAAAGACAGCTGGTATAGGCTCCAGCATACCTGCAGTCCTAGTGAGGACAAGCAGTATAAAAAATGGATGGACTTCAACAATATAACAAGTTTCAGGGGCAAAGTCAAAAGATATGAATGAGAGCCAATAAGTTTTCACTTTTGTTTACTTATTTTGCAGTATTGACGATTTCACTATTTGCTCTATAAATACTGTACATTTGTTGATAAAAAATATTTTTTTCTTTGCCTAAAATATTTGCATTGTGCTTTATTCCATTCTATCCATCCAATTTCTATGCTGCTTATCCTCTTTAGGGTTGCGGGGGTATGCTGGAGCCCATCCCAGCTGACTCTGAGTGAGGCGGGGCCCACCATTGACTGGTCTATTCTATTCTAATTGAAGGCAAATCATTCAAGGTTCTTGAAAGTTTCAAGTAAAAAAAAATCAGTATCAGTATCGGCAACGTTGGTCCTGTATTTACTTGGGATTGGATTGATACCAAAATGTACTGTATTACTATACTGTACAGCTGTCAGTCTGTCCCCTGTAAACGAAAAAAATATGTTGGACCAGTAGGTGGCAGGCTTTCTTTTCAGTGAAAGGAGATGGACAAACCCGCTGATCTTGTTCATTCGGCAATGACCACAGTAGAAATAAATGTGTATTACATATACTGTACGTACATACTCAGGTGGATAAAGCTAATGGACGCGCAGAAGAAAAGACTTCAACTCAGAAGGTGAATAGCTGGCTATAAAATATACAAATGTGATATATCTGATTAAAGATAAGCATGTGCAACAAAGAAAGCATTGGACTGATGTCACCAAAGACATAGCTTCTTTATTCGAGTGCAGGTCACATTATTGGGACTAGGACCTAATAACACAGTCACGACTGGATTTGCAAATGATGAGTCGAAGACATAATCATGAATATTTGCATGCTGCATGGACAGTAAATTTACACTGCTATACAAGCTGTACACTGACTACTTTGCATTGCATCAAAGTAGTATTGCTTTAGTGTCGTCCCATGAAAAAATATAACATATTTGCAGAAATGTGAGGGGTGTACTCACATTTATGGGGTACTGTATGTTATACGTCCATTTGCAGCTTCAGTGGAGGATATCATACTGCAAGATATCACACAAATTGTTTTCTTGCAGAGAAATGTAATTGTTAACCTTTATTTAACCAGATAAAATATAAATGTATAAAAAAATCTAAACTATAGTATGTTATCAGTTACTCATCCCAGAACCAACGGATAATGCAGTCTTTTGTATGCATCAATGCTAGTCATGTTTACATGTGAACAAGTTGGTGAAATAGCTGCAGATGATTGTGCTGTCGAGGAACATCTCAGTGCCGGACTGTCTAAGTCCTTATGTGTGTGTACATCTTCATTGTGTGTCTACAGCAGGCCTTTTGTTCTGGTTCTTTGTGTTTTGCTGGAGTCTAGACAGCCGATACATTCGTAGCTAATCCTTGGGCCTGCCCGAGGCCATCTTCTGTGATCCAACCACAGAAAAATCACTTTGACAGAACACGTGGTTTGTAGCTTGTAGTTATAGTCTCTGAAGTCTTACCATAGTAATACTGTGTAGGTACTCTTGGTTTATTTGGGGTGTCATTCAGGCGGACCAAACAAGACCTCAGGTCACATTACAGTACTGAAAAGATATGAGCCTTAACAAAATTGTTTCAGTTTTGTGCAGTCAATATGTTAAAACCAATCCGATGTAGGCCGACATGTGCTAAACCATCTGAAGAAGACATGCACATCTTAGCATTGTTACAGGTGAAAAAGCAAATCAGTTTAATATCTAATTTTATTTTTAGAATATGCCAAGGGCCAATAAAAACGCTACATGCACAATATGGCCTACATGCTGCACTTTACAAACCCATGATATACTGCAAGTTCACACAATTGATTCAATTCGCACTGTCCTGCCAGCACGTACAGTATTGGATAGGATTACTCCTAAGACTGGCCCAATGTCTGCAGTTTGAAAGTGGATGTGAGTTATTTACTGTGTATGTTAATGGTGACAGTGTAACACCTTGGGTCTTGTCAATAAGGTATTTATTCTTTTTTCTACAGGCATCAAGCATTGAAACAATGTATCAACAGGCTTCAGACAGATGCGGAGACAAATATGGTACACACTGCAACTACACATGAAATTAACTTACACACTCAAACATTTAACAAACTATTAAGCCAAAGCAACGAGAACAAAGTGAGGTTTCTTGTAATTATAAATAAGCTATTCCACATTAAATTGACCATAAACATTTTGTTCCATCTGCAGCACAAGCTAATGATAAACCTGGTTTTGTAAGTGACATGTCAGTGTTCTGTGAGGCAGCCAATGGCAGAAGTGAATATTGCACCATTGCATTTGTTTCAGCAAACCGTGTACAGTACACAGACAACACTGGTTTACTGTACCAAACTCATGACTAATGCACCTTCATGTGCAAAATCCCAACTTCAAAACACTGGTTTTAAATGCAATGTGAGGAAGTTATCTTTAAACAAATTGAACTGTACAACCAATTAAAATCATAAATACAAGATCTTAAAAATGGTGGTTAAGGTTTAAATATTTTGCTTACAAGACTATCAAGTTTTTTTTTTTAGATATACATTTTACATTTTTTATGAGCATAAAAAGTAGTCTATGATAAAGGAGTCATCCATTTTGTTGCATCACAGACAACTGATTTAACCACATAAAGCCCAGGATACTGATGATTGAGAAGTAAATCCAGTCTTGTCCCAGTGACTCCAACAATGATGTGTAGCAATGGTTTAATTTATCATGTAAGCAGCAGAAACCAGTAAATGACTGGTGACAGCTAAGCTGGGATAGAGAGTGCCGCTTCTGTTTGGCAGGCATTAAAAAAATAGGGGACCAATGAGAAGTTCTTCAGTACTGCCTCCTGCGTGACACCTGTGTCCTGCATCTCATACCTGCCGGAGGACCAACATGTGTGACATTTTATAAATATTTCTTTTAACACCAAATTTCATAGCAATCAAGTCCTTACCAGTCTCTACAGGAGACAATATAAAATACAGGTGGTGTGGCTGAGTCTGAGGTGCAAAGAGGCTGGCCCAGAGAGCAGGCCCCTGCATGGCTGAACACGAGCCAGTCTCCAATGTTGAGCTCAGGCAGCAAACAGTGCTCCATCACCTGGTCCAGATCATCACCAGAGGGGCCCCACAGGCTGCTGCTGAACACGGGTGCATCCAGACAAGTATTCTGCCAGCACAAAAACAATAGAAACTATCAATCAATCATTCTCTCTCTTGGCTGCAACCACGCTAAAAAATTCAGCAAATGCAGCTAGAAGAATAGCAGTGCATGTAGCTGTGTCCACACATGCAGTGCCCCACACACACACACACACACACACACACTCAGCCTGATGTGTTTACAGCTTCACAGATATTCGGACAACACAGAACTCCTAACATCACACATAACTTCCGGGTCGCTACATTATCATTATTGTTGAGTTCATATGAGGCTGTAATAAACTCCTCTCAACAGGCAATTATGAAATTGTAGTGATGCGGACGTTTTGCGTAGTGTTACAAGTTTGTGATGTCTGACTGTGAAGCTGTGATCGCGTCAGGCTGAGTGCTTGTGTGTGTGTGCATGCGCGGCGTGATTGAGGGGGACTGCTGCAGTGCATGTTTGGAGACAGCTACGTTCGCTGATATTCTTGATGTTTGCTGACTATATTAAAGCACAGACACGACTCGTGGATCTGAAATTTCCAATTCATGAATTACGCTGGTATCAGAACCCGATACCGATACTGGATTGGATTCATCATTTCTCACACTAGCAAAGATAACAGAGTGTTGAAAGAGTCTTCTAATCTTTTTAATGGATTAACATTAATGGGTAACTTCTGCCATTACTCGTATGGCAATCAACAATGTTATAATATTCCTTAAACCAAGGCTCCAGACCGTGACTAAATGGTCGCATTTTGCGACAAAAATTTTAGACATTGCGAGTACATTTTTCATCTACTTGCGCATTTATTTTTTATTATAATTGATTATTTTTTGTTGCTGCCAAACATCTGCTCCACACTTCAGCCCAGTAGTTGACAGTAATGTGCAAATGAGCTAGTTTGCCTACCGACATTAATTCCAAAAGAAGAAGAAAGACGACGAACACCAAAGAAGAAGGCGGGCCGATGTGTGTGAGAGCGGTGAGCGGACAGCCACTGTGATTGGCTTATGTATGAAAAGAGGGCGGTAATGGAGTTCTAATGTATATGATGCCACAAAAGAGTCCTTCCAGAAGCTAGGGACAGAAACTGGGTGGTTATAGAAGACACTTACCATTTATTTTTCAAGTATTTATTAGTAATGCAGTGAAAATGAGAGGACATGTAAATATTTACTTTGCAAGTTAATTTTGGTGTGTGCCCCTAAATTTTCTGCTGTGTTAGTAAAATTTGAAGTTAGGGACCACTGTGCTTCTAGTAAGAAAAATTTGTCTGGAGCCCTGTCTTAAACCAATGCCACAATAGTTACGGTAATAAAAGTTTTGATAGTGACAGTAACCAATTATTCCACATAAATTTGATGATGATGGATTTTTACCATTGAAGTTTGACCGGTATCACAAATGTCATTGTGGTCAACCTTCGAGGTACCATTGTAACTTTTCATTCTCATTGCACATCCCTTATAACATTCTGCAAGCAATGATACAAACTCACCTTATGAACAGTTGGAGCGATGATGTCCATTTCAGTGAGTTTACAAGCAAATGATCCATACACTCCTTCATTCATGCAGTAGTGAAACTCAGGCTCATCATTGGGAGATGGATCATCTGCTCAGTAGGATCATGAGGGGGAAAAAAATGTTATGGGTGTTTTCATTTTACAGCTGTGTGTTGTGTTATTGTCTTTTTAATGTGAACAATGGTGGTGCTTTCAGTTTTAAAATCACCATCTGCTGCACTGACCTTGAGCTTGATCTCGATCCCTCGCCACCACCTCTTTGGAGATGATGTTGACGACCAAGGTGAAAGCAGAGGACACAAAGTAGCTGCCAGGTTCAGCAATGATGCTAACTCCAGTAAGCGGAGGGAAGTATATGTCCACCATAGGCATGACTGCATTTTTGATCTGCAAAAGAGTTGTTGGCTATAAACTGTGGGATCCAAAGTGTAACAAATGTGTACTATTTAAGCACATTATGACCCTAAGGCTGAAAAGGCTATAGGATCGCTGAAGTAACTAACCCAAACTGTACTGACCAATTCCAGCTGGGTGCTTGAGCCACCAAAGCCATCTCCAATGTCCAAGATTTTCATGTTAAAACCAATTTCCTCCTACAACAGATAAGATTTATGAGTATAAAACCAACAGTTACTACTGAGGCACTGAGTATGTTTGAACTGTAACCGGTGTTGAAGATGTAAGTTGTAAGTATGTAGTAACTCAAAAAAAAGTTTGCATTTATAAAAGTATGTCATTAGTTAACATGGTCACACTTGACACAAGATGCACTCATTCTTGGTTGTGGAATGAGTTCATGCTGCTATAAAGTACAAGGTGCCATTTTAGCCACCTCAAATGCAGATTCCTGGCCTCATGTGGGGAGGTACTTGGTAAAAAAAAAAAATTATTTCAAGATTAGCTGGGAATTTTTGCACATCACAAACTTTTGCTATTATTATTATTACTACCGTAAATTCTGGACTATCAAGCGTACCTGAATATAAGCCACAGAAAAAAAATGTTATTCATACACAGGCCTCACTTGTCTGTAACCCACAGGTTACAGGATAGAATATTTACGGGGACACACTATAAACCTTGCAATCCTACCTACACTTGCCGTTTCCAGCATCAGTCGGTAGCTCCGATGAGTGAGACATGAGATGCTGCCGGCCCCCACCCAAAATCGAAGTTTAACAGCTGTCACAGTCCAAGCAGAAGCTGTAGTAATTTTACACTTAATCAAAGTTATTTAACATTTGTCAGATCAAAATACAATTGTTGCAGGGTTCAAAGCGTGTTAAAAAACAAAACAAAAAAAAGCAGCGGCATATTGTCCAGAATTTACGGTATTTGGATCTTGCTGACAGTTTTCTATTATTTAGGGTCTTGTGCTGAAAAACATTTGGGTGACTGGGATACAAACTTATGAATATAATAATAGATTAATAATTACAATAATTTATACTCACCGCCATATCAAAAACACAACGAGCATCAGCAATTGCATTTGTGTATGCTTTGTCATCCTTACACTTGTTGGAAATTAGGGATCTAAAAAGGAAAAAACAGGTGGTTAACGGTTAAAGGAATCATACGTTCTCAATATGTATAAAAAAGAAATACAGTCGTCCCTCGCCACTTTGTGGTTCGAACACCGCTCCCTCACTCTATAGTGGTTTTTCAAATATTAATTCATATATGATTGCTGTTTTGTGGTTGACTATGGCCTATTATTAGTCAAAAAATATTGTAAGGCAAGTCATATGTAGTATTCTGGTCACTATGCGTCAGTAATGTTACATTGAAGAGATTACCTTAACACTGCATGGAATCAGCCATGACATGTTTTCATGATGTCACGTCGGACAAGTTCTCCTCCAATTCTGTGTGGAAGTGGTAAGTCTGGAAGTGGTAAGTTTTTGGCTTTGTACTTTGTCTTTCCCCACTCTGTTTGAAACCCTTTAAGTTTAGAATAAATAAATTGGAGGCTAACGCCATGCTAATGTTTAAAGTGGTGGCCGTCTTGTGTCCCTGCAGCGATCCCGTAGCCTGTGCATAACTCTTGCCCAATGTGATGTAAACAAAGGATAATAGGGAGCGCAAAGGTGACTATAAAAGTGTTATTTCATGTCTATAGGGCTCTAATATTGGTAAAAACCTTAAATACAAACTCTTAAACAGATCTTCTATGCTGTAACTGTGAAAATATTCCATCTGTTAATATTGAACCCTACTTTGCGGAAATTCACTTATCACGGTCAGGTCTTGAACCAATTAACCGCGATCAATGAGGGATGACTGTAGTTTTAGACGTTCTAACCTGAGTCTATACGCACAAGGTCATGACAGACTACTGATTCTGAAAGCTACGAACAACTCAGCAACCTGTGATGGAAGTGGCACAAAGGCACAGCTTGTTTTTTTGCCCCCCCCACGGACAACTCAGAGAAAAAATAATTTGTGACTTGTCTCATATTGGTTAATAGTTTCAATTTTTTTTACTCCTTTGAACAACCTTTGTGACTTTAGATCTTTGAGATACCACTCTATGAAGCTATATTATTATTATTAGCTCAAATAATGATCAAGATGGAAGTGTAACGGAAATTTGAAAATGATGCATTTATTCATGACTTGCGTGAAGTCTTAAACACATATATTCATTCACTTTGGCTACATTTGGGTACTTTTCTACTGTGTATTTATTGGGCACTTTTTACATAGCATTCGGTGCATTTGTGTGAATATTCATTCGACCAGCAACTGCCCTTGAAATAAAGCTGGTCAGAAATTGGTTGTGGCCCTTAGATGTTGGGCAAGTATCTATACAATGTTATCTACGTGGTACATTACCTAGTCATTCTAGATTTCTGCAGAGCTTACCTGACCCCAACCACCTGTACACCCAATTGTTTCGCGCTCTCCAGTAGATGTCGACAGTCTTTGAGGGAACAGCCAAATGACATGCCGA
Source organism: Dunckerocampus dactyliophorus (assembly GCF_027744805.1). Classification (NCBI taxonomy): domain Eukaryota; kingdom Metazoa; phylum Chordata; class Actinopteri; order Syngnathiformes; family Syngnathidae; genus Dunckerocampus; species Dunckerocampus dactyliophorus. The sequence continues at coordinate 11,321,818 of NC_072825.1, forward strand.
ACTCACTGTCCTGCCTTGATGCTTCCGTTGACACTTGAAGTAGAAGCCTAAACGAAAAGGAAAATATGTTATGCTAATAGTACGTTTAAGGCACACTTACCATACTGTATAGGTGTTCTGACATGACTGAGAAACAAGATCTTCTCATAAAGCCAATATGTATGCATTAAATAATCATGTTTACAATTCTGTAGTTTTCTTTTACCATCAGCCTCTTAATACAAGCTACCACAATGAAGAGTATCTTCTTCACCCTGCCATAAGAACACTTTTGAGTTTGGCCCTACAAAAAAGTAGTTTTACTACTTCCAACTGTTTCAATTTTCATACATGCTAATGACTTACTTGGCATTCGGATGGAAGCGGGAAATCTTGCGCAGCTCTGCTTCATTATCGCACATCAGGAGGTCGATGCCATTCTTTGCAGCATACTTAATTTGGGACATCTGTTTACAAACTCCACTGTAGATTATGTCTTCTGAGGGAATACCGTGGCTCTGCACCAGCTCAAGTTCAGACTGAAAACCAGACAGACACAGTTGTTATTTCATGTCAGAAATGTTCAGAATCCCTATCCTGCAATGGAGATAATTATAATCCTCAATTTTCAAGCTTGATGAGGGAATGTAGACTATGTAAACAGATTTCACATATTAGACACGTGTAAAATGTGTTTTCCTCAACAATAATTAATATGCTAATTACCTTGTTGTTACATACAAAGCCAGTGCCAAGGGCCGCCAGTACTTCGATAACACCTGGGCTGCTGTTGCATCTGACAGTATAGAAGGGACGAATTTGGGCCATGTGTGTTCGCCAGCGAACGTGCTGTCTCATTACAACTCCTAGGTCGGCGACAAAGAATGCTTTCTTCTCAGACTAAGGAAGAGCATAACAATTCTGAATCAGAAAAGAACTCTTCTAAATTTAACATTTGCAATACAAGAAGATTTCCAAATCCAGATTTAGATGCAACGTTTACCAAGGTTTGTTCATAAATGTGATTGTCTATCACATCACAAAGGGATGTGCCTCCTTCCAGAAGGCCCACTGAAAACTGTGGTTCATCTGAGATTCCTTTCATCCTCTCAACCGTGTTCTGTGTATCCAACAGGCATAAAGAATATGGCTGGTCCGAAGTGATATTGCTCGCTCCCTCTCGAGCCCCTGGGTCCTAGGCCTATGCAGCAAACTTTAAGAAAAGCAGAAAAACCTTGATGATACATACTGTGGAGAAAATCCAATTTTCATGCAATTTTCATTTCTATAGTGGAACTTCAGTGCTTTTATGCCACTCAGTTTTTCCCGTAACTGCAATTCAAACATTTGTGGGTCCTTAATAAATATTTAAATGTAAAATTTGTAGAATACAGTAATCAGTAATACAGTAATCCCTCGTTTATCGCAATTATTGGTTCCACACCTGACCGTGATAAGTGAATTCCCGCAAAGTAGGATTCCTTATTTATAAATGAAATATTTTCGTAGTTACCATATAAAACCTGTTTACGCCCTTCTAAATGATTTCCAAATATGGCATCATTAGAGCCCTCTAGACATGAAATAACATCCCTATAGTCACCTTTACACTTGTATTAACCAATATTGTAGACATAATCAGTGAAAATAAGCTATTTCAGACATAAATAAGACTTGTGCTTGTGTGTGTTGCAATAAATGTGCTCTGTACGTGTGGAGAACAGCTGGCAAGTGACATCATGGGTTCAGAGTTGAGAGGATTACAGCTGCAATAGTAGCACGTGTTATTATCATGATTATAATATTACTATTATTATGGTGTTAGTACTGTTCCTGTTGTGAGATAAGTCAAACCTGCAGTAAGAGCCTGTTCTGGCAATCAAGTATGGTGCTTGTGTGCCTCACCAAACCTTACAGTAAAATCACAGTACAATTACTCACACCACTGACACCTAGTGACCAGTGCAAAATACTGTATACCATCTACTATGAAATTTTACAAATTTGTATTTGTATTTTAGTTCATTTAGCCATTTATTTTCATTAAAAAGCTTAATTTAGCGCAAAAATACATAAAATATTTTTGGACTAACAAAAGGCCATAGTCAACCACAAAACAGCAATAATTTAAGCGATAATTAATTTAATAATTAATTTCAAAATAAACTTATTTTGAAAAACAGTGATAGAGTGAAGCCACGAAATGGCGAGGGACAACTGTATTGCCATTCAAACAAAAAGTACCAGGATATGACTTTTGGGCAAGATCGTCCAGCTCAAAGACAGGTAATTCTTTGCACATAATTTGTGATCAGTTTACAAAAATATGTATACATTTAAAAGTTAAAACACGTTGATAGATCTCAACAATTAAAAAAAACATTATTTGCCATTGGCAATTAAAACTTGTCAGTAATAACTGTAACTTCATGCAGCGCTGAAAGGCATATTGGAATGTTCATGTCCTAAAAATACCAACAAAAAGAGTGAAACACAATTGTCTGTACAAGAAATGCTCAAAATAGATGTGAGTTGCAGGACCTATAATACGACAATCACATTAGTTTGTCCCAATAATAGACACACCACTGCATCAGATATTTAAAAATGCTATTAAAGAATACTTACATGGATGAGTCCTTGTGTGAACTCTTCCACTATCAGCTAGGATCCCAAGGTGGCTCGGAGTTGAAGTCAAATGACTCCCGGAATAGGGCCGCCCTTAGATCCTCTGGACAGCTATTGTACACCTGCAATAAAATAAGGGCAAGGTGCCATACACTCAGCCAAAGACATAATAATAATAATACTAATTACCCTGCATAAATATAATTGTATTAATTCAATCCATGCAGGCTCAGATATTTAACAGTCCAAGCTACAGGTTATCACTTAAAGCTATGCTTTAGCCATTTAAAACCAAAAACCTAAGCAAATTGAGTGTGCTGTTATTCAAGAGGTGGATTTACTCTTGCTAATACTGCTACTAATTGATGCATCATGCCTGTCGTATCCTTGAATGGGCTGTAATAGATAGCCAACACCCAACACTGACAGTGACGTAAATCAAGCTACAACTGTAAAAGCATTTGATAACTGACATCTTACGACGTCAATTATGTTAGCACAACAGATTAGCAGCATTAGCTATCTGGAAACATAAAACCCATGACCCGTGTATTGTGTGCAACAAAAATAGCGTAATTCTAATTGGGATTATATTTTGTGCCCTTATAAATTTTGTTCATTTGGTATTTTAGGTTTAAAACTAAACCCTAATCTTTTGGTTCATTCAAACGCATGCTATCGAGCTAGCTAGCGACACGCAGAGCTACTTACGTCTGTTGAAATCCCAAAAGAGGGGACAGAACGCTTTTTCCTTTTAGGCGGAATTTTTAACAAATGGTGGGATTACTATTGGAGAAAATGAATATTGCCATGTTGGGGTTAAGTAAAATAATAATAATCCAGTCAGGCTGAGTCGGCGAAAATAACCGCACAATCGTGATGAAAGGAGGACGTCTACCGTGGCGGAAGTGTCAAGTAGACGTCAACATTCTTATTTCCGGTTAAAGTGTCCAACTAAATATTTTAGCAGGAAACAACTTCCGCTTGAAGAAATGAATGAAAAAAAAGAATGAATTAACGCATTTGACCAGACAATGATTTCGTACGTCGTTATAGAACAATTGTTTTTGTTTGCTATTTGATATGTCATAGTATGTTGATTAGTATTTATAACAATCTACAGTAAAATTGCACCACAAATAATTCAACTCCCTCACTGTAAATATGCATAATGTACAATAGATGCCAATTTCAGTAAATAGTTTGCAATATAGTATATAACTTTGCAAATCAATATTATTTACAAGGGTGGGTTGAATACTTCCAAATGCAACTGAATTTGTAATATTCATTAATTGTTTTATCTCTTATACTGCAGAGGGTCACAGGGGAACTGGAGCCTATCAGGCGAGAGGTGGGGTGTATACTGGTTGCCAGTCAATCACAGGACACATATAGACAAACATGCATTCACACTCACCTTTACACTTTTGGACAATTTGTCTATTTATTTTTGTACAATTTAAAGTCTCCAGTTAATCTAACATGCGTATTTTCAGACTGGCAGAGGAAAGGAGTACCCACACAAAACCAACACAAGCACAGGACTATCATGCAAACACTACACACTCTCCTCTTTACAATGTATTTATGTATTGTACTTGAATTCAGTCGTACGTTTTTGTCTGATGACATTAATATTGACTCTATCCTGCTGAATAGCTAATTATTACTAGTCATAAACATTTGGAACCTGAATGATGAACTGCAAATATATATCTTTTACAATCAGCATCAGAATCAGAATAGACTTTATTGCTGCAATACAATGAAAAGCATTATTTCACATAGTATGTTACATATAAATTTAGATATAAACAATTGCCAGAGCAAATTACCTTAATTATGTCTTGTTTTTGTTCCCCATGCCTTACTGATGAAGGTAAAATGCTGTCCAAATGAAGTTAATCTTTTCCAGAAGTCAGAACGAATACTAATTGAGAATTAATCCACCAAATTCCAATTAGATGGATGTATACATTTTTTGTCATGCTCAAAATCAATCACTTTCCTGGTTTGTTGTATCTGTGTTGAGCTGTGCGGATGTCTGCACATTCAAGTGTCTGGGGCAGTTTGTGTTTTTAAGGAGGTCAATTTGCATATGTCCCTCCTCAAGAGGAGGATGCCAGGGAAATCTTAACTACTTGCTGAACATGACAGTCTCTATGGGGCTGTCTCCACTCACTCTGAAGCACACACACACACACACACACACACACACACACACAGTGAGACAGAAGTCAGGTTAAGTCAACAAGTAGACTAGAAGTGTCCAAATTTTGGCCAGAGGACCATTTGTGACTGAAAAAAAAAACAGAAAAATGGGGGAATAGATTAAAAAAAAGGTATAGCGCAACAAGAAAAAGATGAAATGTTGATACTAATAGCACTATTACAGTAATAATACTTTTAATAATACTTTACAGTAATAATAATTTGTCACCACAAATTTGAGATGCAGGCTGTTTTTCTTTAAATAAATATAACCTTATTAGCAAAACAATCTACATTCTACAAAATAGACAATATCAAAAAAAGCCCCTGCATCTATTAATTTTTTATTGTGGCACCAAACCATCAACGATCTCATTAGAGATACAACATTATATTATTGTAGTTCTATAATCCACACAGTTATATTTCACTCTACTTGAAGAAAAAAAAACTACAAATATTTGTCACATTAGTAGATGTTTTTCTATTATTATACATAGTTATACTTTACTCAGCTGAAGGGGGGAAAACTACAATATTTGTCACATTAGCGATTTTTGTATTATTATTATTGTAATATAATGTAGATAGTTATATTTCACTCTGTCTGAAGGAAAAAATACAAATATTTGTCACATAAATAGATTGTTTTATGTGATATATTTTTTTCCACAGCAATTGGCTGGCGACCAGTCCAGGGTGTACTCCGCCTCTTGCCCGAAGTCAGCTGGGATAGGCTCCAGCATACCCCCACGACCCTAATGACGATAAGCGGCATAGAAAATAAACGGATGGATTTTTTTCCAGGATGACTGTAAAAGTTGAAGAGGTAACAACTTTTTGTTGGACTGTAACACAAAAGCTTCTCTGTGTTTTGAGTTTTATTCTGCTAAATGAGACTTTGTATATGTACCGCCAATCACACATAGCATCTAAAGCTGCTCCCGGTAATGCACAATGTTTAATTTCCATTGTTTGGTTCATAATAGCCATCACAGCCACTGGGTATGCAAGCCATGTGTACCACCCACTGTGAGGGGAAACACTCAGTGGCTGCACTGTGCAGAAGGAATTCTTATTTGCAGATATTCCAAGTAGATTACCTCAGCCTTGCCAGAATGACCAAAAACAATTAGGAATCGGCCATTTAAACATAGCATTTCCACTTGTGTTTGCACTGAGTTAATTGACTTCTGTATCGTGTGGACGTGACTAACAAGCTAAAGCTATCATATTGTGTGGTCTTACATAACTGAATATAGTGTCCTTTAGTCACGCAGCAGAGGTGTTGCTAAGTAAAAGGAACCCATACAAATGTTTCCTCTGACTCATCTGAATATTAAGCAGGACTGTGTAAAAGCATTCGGTCCAAGTGAATCACAAATATTAACAGAGAAATGTTTAATTTATATCTCTGCAGTGAGTCAATAGTCGAGTCCCCACAGACCTGCAAAGTGACATGACAAAACACTGTATATTTGGCATTTGACAACAACTTAAAGCACAAGTGTCAAACTCAGGCCCCGGGGCCAAATCTGGCACACGCTGTAATTTCAGCCAGCACACAGAACTGTTTGGAGTTATCCCATTTTGCGAACCTTATCACACAAAAGGATTAAAGTGATTGCTGTAATTAAGCCATTTCAAAGCATAGCAATTTTAAAAGTGGAAACAAAATGGTATATAGCACAAAATTCACAACCCTTCTTAATAAGGGTGCAAGATTCAGTCCAAAACTCAAAATAATTTAACTGTACACGACTAAAAATGGAAGCACTTTAACTATCACAAAAAAGAATGCCTTAGAGGGGCATAAGAAAGTCAAAAGTGATCATTTTAACTACAGCAAAGCATGCTGGGAAATGCATAGATAATCTGCCCACTGCACAGCTGCAAACTCTTATGATGTTTTTGTGCTGATTTAAAATACTGTAGCTACTAATCTAGTCGGCAGTGCTAATGAGACATTTTCTCAAAATCTGAACATACTAAGTACTATTTTTTCAGCCTGGATTATTGGAATTTATCCTGCCATGTTCGCAACTTCAAACTAGCATCTGTGTGTGTGCACTGATGATGCATATGAGCATGCTGCATTCACCAGTTATGTTGGTTAAAAGGACAAGAAGGTTTTAAGGTCTTTAATGCTTTCAATATGCAGAAATACACAAGTCTTACAAATTTCAGGTTACATAGTAAGAAAGATATAAAGTTGGGAGGTGAGGTGGGGGGCAGTGTACAGTTTGGCCCACAACATAAAGTAGGCTTTGAGTTTTGCCCCCCTGTGCGATTGAGTTTGACACCCCTGGCCTAAAGCACTTTCAGAGACAACTGTTATGCATGAGAACAACAATGTGATCATGATCATTTTTAAAGAATATCTGAGCCAAAATGTCTAATATACAGTAGGTCAGGAGTGTCCAAAGTGTGGCCCAGGGCCCATTTTTTGCCTGATAATGTAGATTATCATATATTGACCTACATTGGATTGTTTTTTAATCATTGTTAATGCACATTTTTAACAGTTATCAACAGTTATGTTTTTTTTTAGCACATTCCTTCTTTGTTCGCTTTGCAGGGATGAAACATCTCGGTTTTTAGATATTAGAATTTTTTTTTGCACACTTAAAAGTGTTTTTTTGCTCTACACAATGCCTCTGGGCCTTTCCTGGACATGGCATTTTAACAACATTTTAACAATTGTATCAGACCGGTGCAGAGATACAACATGATTGATGGTTCAACAATCACACACAACAACAACACTATCTAGAAATGATATATGGTTCATCCTCATTTCCCTCCTGTCAAGATAGTGACAATTGCTTGTCTATAATAACTTCAAAACTGTGTCAGAGCCTTAGATGACAGGAATAAATGTCTACATTGTTTCTGAAAAAGATATTGCCAACTGGTTTACATGGCCATGTTTATTTTCACCTATTTAATATTTATATATTTCAAGAACATTTTAACGGAACATAATTCTGAGTTTACAACTACTATAAGCAATAACTACTTCAACCTTTTGTTAGTGAAGTAACCGCTGTGGAACGTTTGGAATTAAAAATGTGCATCAAATAATGAATCAAAACACAAAAAATTAAAAATCTTTGTGCACATAAAATAATAAACTGAATGGGCCTCCTTTTGGGATTAGAATAAAGACATGTTATTAAATGCATATTCACATTTATTTATAAAATTGTTTTTTCTTGACTTTTTTTTAAAACATTCTGTCTTTCTGCCACAACAAACATCCATCCATCCATCAATCCATCGATTTTCCTCTGCTTATCCGGGTTAGAGTCGCGGGGTCAGCAGTCTCAGTAGGGGAGCCCAGACTTCCCGGTCCCCGGCCACATCCTCCAGCTCCATCGGGAGGACACCAAGGCGTTCCCAGGCCAGCTCACAAGGGAGGCGTCCGGGAGGCATACGGACTAGATGCCCGAGCCACCTCAACTGGCTCCTGTTGATGCGAAGGAGCAGCGGCTCTACTCTGAGCTCCTCCTGGATGACCGAGTCCAGCTACCCTACGGAGGAAACTCTTTTCAGCCGCTTGTATCCGAAATCTCGTTCTTTCGGTTTTGCCTTAAGGCTCAGCTCTCTCTTCACCTCGACGGTCCAGTACAGCGGCCGCACGACTGCAGACGCTGCGCCGATCCGCCTATCGACCTCACAGGCCAACCCTCCCTCACTCGTGAACAACACCCCGAGATACTTGAACTCCTCCACCTGGGGCTGGACCTCATTCCCAACCCGGAGCAAGCAATCCACCCTTTTCCGACTGAGAACCATGGCCTCGGATTTGGAGGTGCTGAGTCTCATCCCAGAAGCCTCACACTCAGATGCCCCAGTAAAGGCTAAAGGTCACAGCCCGATGAGTCCATTAGGACCACCTCGTCTGCAAATAGCAAAGACGAGTCAAATGCCTTTTCCAAGTCCACAAAGCACATGTAGACCGGTTGGGCAAACCCCCAAGTACCCTCCAGCACCCTTGCAAGGGTGTAGAGCTGGTCCAGTGTTCTGCAACCAGGACAAAAAACACATTGCACCTCCTGTAGCCGAGGTTCGACTAATGGTCGTACCCTTCTGTCCAGCACCATGGAATAGACTTTCCCAGGGAGGCTGAGGAGTGTGATCCCCCTATAGTTGGAACACACCCTCCGGTCACCCTTCTTGAAAAGGCGGACCACCACCCCGGTCTGCCAATCCAGAGGTCCTGTTCCCGACTTCCATGAGACGCGTCAGCCAAGACTGTCCCTCAACATCTAGAGCCTTGAGAAATTCAGGGCGAAACTCATCCACTCCCGGAGCTTTACCACTGGGGAGCTTTTGACTACCCCAGATACCTCAGCCACGGTGATGGAACTGTCCGCGTTTATGTCCTCAGACTCTGCTTCCTCTATGGAAGGTATGTCAGTGGGATTGAGAAGGGCCTCAAAGTATTTCTTCCACCGTCCCCCGTCCCCCGTCCCCACTGTAAACAGTGTGGACCGGGCACTGCTTCCCCATTCTGAGGCACCGGATGGTTTGCCAGAACCTCTTCAAGGCCGACCGAAAGCCGTGCTCCATGGCCCTCAACTGCTTCAGGGGTCCCACAAGCCATCCATGCTCGATAGGACTCCTTCTTCAGCTTGATGGCGGCCCTAACCTCTGGTGTCCACCATCATGTTCGGGGCTTTCCGCCATGACTGGCACCAACCACCTTGCGGCCACAGCTCCGATCGGCTGCCTCAGCAATGGAGCCCATAGAGCCCATTCGGACTCAGTATTCTCATCCTCCCCCAGGATGCAGGTGAAGCGCTGTTGGAGGTGAGAGTTGAAGACTCGACGAACAGGAGACTTTGCCAAACAATCCCTGCACACCCTCGTTACACGTTTGGGTCTCCCAGGTCTGTCCGGCATCCTCCCTCGCCATCTAATCCAACTCATCACCAGTGATCAGTTGACAGCTCACCCCCTCTCTTCACCCGTGTGTCCAGAACATGTGGACGCAGGTCTGATGATACAACTACAAAGTCGACCACAGACGTGCGGCCTAGGGTGTCCTGGTGCCATGTGCACTTGTGGACATCCTTATGTTCGAACATGGTATTTGTGATGGACAAAGTGAGGTTCGCACAAAATCCAACAACATCACATCGCACGGGTTCAGATCAGGGAGGCCGTTTCTCTCAATCATGCCCCTCCAGGTCACAATGTCATTGCCCACATGGGCGTTGAAGTCTCCCAGTAAAACGATGGAGTCACCAGTTGGGGTGCTGTCCAGCACCCCTCTGATGGACTCCAGGAAGGTCGGGTATTCTGAACTGCTGTTTGGTGCTTACGCACAAACGACAGTCAGGACCCTTTTCCCAACTTGAAAGCGTAGGGAAATGACCCTCTTGTTAACCGGAGATGACTCCAACACAGAGGCACCAAGCCAGGGAGTTATTAATACTGTAAGTCCACACCAGCTCGCCGCCTCTCCCTTGTAGCAACTCCAGAATAGAACAAGGTCCAGCCCCTCTCGGTGAGTTTGGTTCCAGAACCCAAACTGTGGGTCGAGGTGAGTCTGACTATATCTAGTCGGAATGTCTCAACCTCTCTCACAAGTTCGGGCTCCTTCCCCACCAGAGAAGTAACATTCCATGTCCCAAGAACTAGATTTGGCCGCCTAAGACCAGGTCACCTAGGCCTATAGCCCTAAACAATATAGCTCCTAGGATCACTCGGGCACACAAAGCCCTCCATCACGATAAGGTGGTGATTCACGGAAGATATAAGGTGGTGATTCACGGAAGACATGCTATAAAAAAGCATGCTATAAAAGTTGTGTACTCATTCATATTTTTCTATATATAATAAAAAAATATAAAATATAAAAAATATTATATATATATATATATATATATATACACTGTAGTCATCATATCTTTAATATATACATATATGTATTAAAAATATAACGAGTACACATTTTTTATATCATGTTTGTGGCAGAGAGAGTATATATACAGGGTATATATATTTAAAAAAAAATCTTGAGTACCCCCTAGAGTGCCTTCAAGTACCCCCAGAACCAGTGTTGTCAAAAATACACTTAGTTTTCCACTATTGAAATACATGTGCTGAACTTGAAAATAAATTGCTGTAATGCTTCACAACAAATAAAAAATCATTTGAGGATCGGAATGATTGAGCTGTGGAAATCCATGCACACTGACACTGACACTGAGCACAATTACATCATGGCACATCATCATATTATTTATCCTTTTTTTTAACTCTGTTTTTGCTTGAGACTATACAGTAAGACTCTCAGCAGTAGTTGTGCTGTAGCTGGTTGGAGTGTGTGTGTCCTGATAACATCCCAGCAGACTGGAAGTAAGCCAGCCATGGGCAAACTTACCATGCTGTTTGATGTGGAGGGTTGGCTCCAGGCAGACCAAGCATTGTGTCCCAAACAATGAACCCCAGACCCACTGAACTATAAACATGTCCTTTTGGGGGCGTTTTCCTTAGATTCTGTACTGGAGACACCCAATGTCAGGAAACCTGAGGCGACTCTTCTAAATTTAGTATCTATAAGAATTCTAATGCTGCTGACTTGCATTCCAAGATTGTTTGACGACTTTTCTAATTTATAATGCACTTGGAATGTTGCTGGATTCTTGAATGGAGATGTAATTGTTTCTTGTAATGCAAGAAATTCAGTTCATTTTAAATTTGAAAACAAAAATGTCCTTTTTAACCGTTTGGTGTTGAAATATTTATTGGTTAAAAAAATTGAAAAGTGTGTCTTTTGTCAGGGGTTGCCACAGCAAGTCAATCATACCATTAGTTTGAGCTCAGAGAGCGCAGACTTCCGCCAAACGTAATAGTTCACCCAATATTGTGCTTCACACCAAAATAATAATACAACATTTTTTGGACCAGTCTTTGATATTTTGTAGAACCTTTTGGAAACTTGTTCTGTATTTTTTATGTTCTATTATGTTTATGTTCTATTATGTTCTATTATGTTTATATTTATTATGTTCTGTATTTGTTTGTCTATTTTTTGTGGAGTTATATGCACAAATGCCGAAAATGGTCCTATCTCACAATGTTAAAAAATTCCTAGACTCAGACGGTGATCTGGATCACCCCCAAAATTGAATCAGATCTTCCATATCTCTTTCCGACAATTCCTGAAAATTTCATATCATATCCATTCACAACTTTTCAAGTTATTTGGAGAACAAACGAACAAACAGACAAACAGATAAACACCGGCAAAATCATAACCACTGTGTTGCGCATGCGCTTTGCGCTGCGCTTGGCGGAGGTAATAAAGAATTACATGATCACATTACCGTACATTATTAAATTCCATCAGGCTGCTGTGCAGATTTTGGCCGACCTGCTTAGGGTCTTGCTTATCATTTTTATTGTTTATTCTAATAGTATTCATATTTTACCATTTTTAATCTCTAGTTTAATTTGGAAGAATTCCTGAAGATCTCTGCGATTGACTGGCGACCAATCCAGGATGTACCCCGACTCTCGCCCGAAGTCAGCTGGGATAGGCTTCAGCATAATCCCGCGACCCTAGTGAGGATAAGCGGCATAGAAAATGCATGGATGGAAATGCTGAAGATCCCTGACCTATTTTGGCAATTTACTCACTACTGCAGTAAGCCCAAGCCACCAGCTATTGGCGCTACTGAGTTTTGTTGTATGTCGGTAAGCACTTCCGCTTCCTCTGGCTGGTCAGCTGACTCTGATTCGACTGTCAGGAGACCTCACCAACTGTGATTGAATGGTAACAATGCGATTCACCGTCTCATAATATGCAATAAAAGTTACATTTGTCTCCTAACGACCACAATTTAATACATAGGTGAGTAAACCCTTCAACAAATTTTACCGTCAGCCCGTTTAAGTGTTTTTCAGCAAAGCTAATTTCCAACGGTGGCTAAACCCTGATGGATGGAGCTGTAACAATAATAATATTCTATGGACTTGTTTGTGGGCATTAGTTAGTTATCCATATGTAAATATCATGCTAACATTATACTAATATTTTACTGCCATTGTCTGTAGCTTGTGTTTTTAGGGTGTTATGTCGTCCCATAACATTTAACGGGATGATTTTGTGTTGAGACACTACTTTTTACTTAACTTTGAATGTTGCTCAGTAATCTCAAGTACTAGTAGTAATCAGGTAGTCCTCTGACAGAGACTTTGGTTTGAGATGTAAGGCTGTTTAACTGTTGTTTAAAAAAATACGACACTTACAAATGAAAATACAATTTGCCCTTTGAAGACCTGTAGTCCAACCAGAATCATGACTGAGTTTTGGTTGATCTCTGCTCCGGGAGAGAAAACCTGCCAGCAAGCATGGGACAAAATGATGGCGGCAACCACACGCACCAACAATCTTTCTACCAACCACAAGTTCAGCATCCCAGACCTGAAGGTTAGTGTGGATTCATCTGCTTCACTGCTTAATTTTTTGTATTAATTGTCATCCTTTGATTTACAAAGTTCCGATACACAAACTTAAGACGCAAGCAGTTGCATTCACTGGCTCGAACTTAAAGTAGAGCTACTGTATTAAGTATTTTGTCTTGTGTTCAATATAAAGGTTAGTTATGATTGAAACTGGCAAAGTGTCACACAATGAGAACAAATATAAACAAAGCATAATTATCTTTGTTTTGGTAGAATTCTTCATCCAATTGTATGCATTGGATCTCTTGTGTCCGGTCCTGTGCTTGTTTTTTTTTTATTATAAATTTTTTCCATAACAAAAAAATATTTTAAATTCCTAAATTCCTCATAATTTTTTTCAATCCATTATTATAATTAGTAAAGTAGTGCATTGTAAAAATCTCACCTTATGAATCCGCTGTCAAGAATATGCTGCCTCTGTGTATGGGAAGCAACCTTTAAAGAGCTCCGTTGTTTGCATGTTGAAGTGTTGATTTGGTGAAGTTTTCATCCAAGTCAGCTCAGCTTGTCTGGTTTGGGTCCCCTCTGTGCTGAAGGTGAAGTAACCCCGTTGACCTTGATGCCACACAGGGCTGTAGTGGGCTTCTGGAACATTTAATAATGCATGAGTGGCTCTGGACAACGAGGCGCCATCCTAAGTACACCGGGCCCCTTGGTTGTCACTGTAGGCTGACTGGACCCCACAAGCCACCGTTTAAACACAACCTGCCCGACCCCCACCACTGTCTAGACTCATGTTATTAATAATATTGTGATAATGCTTTATTCTGTTTTTGTGTCTGTATACAGGTGGGAACTCTAGATGTCTTGGTTGGGCTGTCAGATGAATTAGCCAAATTAGATTCTTTTGTTGAAAGGTAAGACATTTGCAGAGTCATGGTTAGATTATTGAACCGACTCGGGTTCAAAAGTACTTAATGCATACTTTGTAATATTAGGGCTGCCAAAAATAGCGTGTTACGGCGGTGACTAATATATTTAATTAATTACGTTACATTTTTTAGCGTCATTAACGCACACACATCATGGCAAGCCACGGCTCTCTATTATGACGATAGACGGCGGCACAGTGTAGCTCCCCCCCGAGTCACACAGTGTCTGATTCTCTTTTATAACTTTATTCTTACCTGAACACATTAACAGCAGTGCAATTCCAACAACATATATATATCTCCTGGTCCAAACATACACATCTCTAGTCCATTCATTGCAGCAACACTTCCTCATTGTCAGAGACAGAGCGCGAGATGCGTTCATGGACGCACTGAAAATCACAACAGCGTCTTTATTATGCGTGTATGGGTGGTCTAAATAAACAGAAATGCAATGAAAATCAATAAATAAATCAATCACCCACTTTGTAACTCTTAATGCGCAAGTGCAATTAGCTGAATTCAAGTGTGCTCGTAAATCCCAGAAAATCTTTGAACGCAACTCCTCATTGCTCATACTAACACAGTTAAAGTCTGATTCAAATAGTCTGCTATTAAAGAAACCAGTTTTAGGAAAATTGATTTTCAGACTTCTGTGCCATCTCTTAACTTAGTACAATTTACTGTTCTACATGTCCACAAAGGAGTAGGAAGAAGCGTATCTTATTTAATCCCCCACCAATCCATTTCACATCAATTGCAATACATTTGTTCACTTCCTGTATTCCAAATGTACTCTTTGCTAGTTTGAAATGCATAGGAAAATGATAAGGTAATATAAGGTAATAATAGTGTGACATGGTGATTAATCATGGTTAATTAATTTGAAATCTGTGATTAATCCGATTAAAACATTAAAACAGCCCTAATATATATATATATATATATATATATATATATATATATATATATATATATTTTTATACCGTGTAAATCTCTACCATTTGATACCATTTATAACTTGCAAGAGTGAGCCTTAGTGCGGATTATTAATGAGGTACTACATTTTATAACATTCTTGCTAAATGTCAACAAACCAATTCATAACCAATGTATAAAATCTAAATGAACTTTCAGTAAGGGTAGCCTTATTGTAAAGCGGAACGAAAATGTCTCATAACAATTAAATGAAATCAGTCGTCATCATAAAGTCCATCTTCCCTTATTATATGCATCATTTTCCAACTCTCTGGTGCAACTGGTATAATCCCACCTCTTGTCTTGTAACAATGAGGAATTTCACATGCTGCTGAGTCTAGCATGACTTGCAGTATAAACATGGCAATTTGCAGTTTGGTGGCACACCAACAGCTCTTCATTAGTCATATTTATAGCCAGTGACTTACTGTATGTTCCGCAAGTGTGTTTGACTCTTCTTTATCGTCCTTTGGAAATATTAACGTCTAAATCTCACACAAAGTGTTTACCGTCTTTCCCCTGCTTTGCTTTCCTCTGTGGACATTTCCGAGAATGTGTGAGAAAATCAACCTCACAACTTGGTTTGACTGTAGGCTGCCTTTTTGCAGTTCCCCATTGATGTTTCCATCCAGCATATGGAAAATAAAACATTTTGTGTGTGTGAATGCTTGTACGTGGGTTCGAGGATAACTTAGGAGTGGTCGTCTTTGCAGACTGCATGGAGAGTGAATATGAGAGTTACACTGGCTTTGTGTATGCAGCTTGTTTTGATAAAGCATGTTTTAAATGACTCTTGGCTAGTGTCGTGAAGAAGGTGGCCCAGTACATGGCCGACGTGCTGGAAGACAGTCGAGACAAAGTGCAGGAGAACTTGCTGGCCAATGGAGGTACAGTACAATTCTGATCCTGTTTTAGTAGCCAATGTTATTTTTCAGTTGATTCTCGAGAGCACTGACAGTGTGACTAACCCAGGGGTCGGCAACCCGCGGCTCCGGAAAGAAGAAAGAAAATAGAGAGTTTAGTTCTGAATGGACATTTTCATTTACCTTCACTGCCAATGACGCTGGCTTACCCGTGTGCTTGATATGTGGCAAGAGATTAGCAAACAACACAAAATGGAACGTTGAAAGACATTTTCAAAACAAGCACTCGTCTGCCCAACTGCAGATGAGCGTAAGAGAGCGATTTTGGAACTACTACAGAAGGTTGAGGAGAGCAAACATACTTTCAAGAAGTGGATGAACGCTCCAAACTCAACTGCAGCTGCTAGAGTTGTGGCTGCACATGAGATCGTAAGGAGGAGGAAGCCCTTCTCAGATGAAGAACACTTGAAAGAATCGTTCATAAAAATATCAGAGCATCTATTCTCCGACTTAAAAGGGATAAACAGGAAATTATTCAAAAAATGAGAGAAATACCTCTCTCTGCATAGACAGTCAAGGATAGGACCAAGAGAATGGTAACAAACATCACCAAATTGATGACATTAATTCAGCACAAGCATATTGAATTGCCTGTGATGAGTCAAGTGATGTAAACGATATTGAGCAGACACTCTGATATACAGATTGGTGATCGCTGATGGGCTTTTCGGTGTTAAAGTTGGCTACGTCTCTTTTTTAATTTGACACAAATAGGAGAGTGACTCAAAAAGGCTTACATAACTCAGCATTAAATTTCAAAGTAGGCCTACACATGCGTTCTGCACATCTGTTAATTGAATTGTGTTGTTGTAATTAAAAAGATAACACGTTTTAAAAGTTTTTTAAGCTGTGTAATGGTTTGTGGCTCTAGACTATTTTTGTGGACTGGAAGAGGAGGCAAAATGGTTCTTGGTTGCTGACCCCTGGACTAACCAATAATAACTGAATAACAGAATCATCTCTTATTCATGTTTTTTCCTTTTAAATCAACACCATTGCAATGGCTGCCCGACAAGTCTTTTTTTCCTCCCCCCCAGTTGATCTCATCACTTACATCACACGGTTTCAATGGGACATGGCCAAGTACCCCATCAAGCAATCACTAAAAAACATTTCTGAAATAATCTCTAAGGTAATGTTGGTGTTTAAATCACAGTGTACATTTTTTTGAATTATTTTGAATAACTTTCACATTGCACTACAACAGTGTGCTGACTTAAGGTTAAGTGTGTTATTAATTAATAGGCTGTTTTTGTGGGGCGTATTTTACAGCAAGTCACCCAAATTGACAACGATTTGAAGACCAGAGCATCAGCTTATAACAACCTGAAAGGAAACCTACAGAATTTAGAAAGGAAGAATGCGTAAGTAAAAAGTAAAGTATTGCTGTTACACTTGAACACTTTAATACAGATGAATTCATCTGCATGATTCATTGGATCAAACATCCTAAAAAGATGAATGCATGCGCAGCGCACAGTCACTCAAAATCACACAATTCCACTCACTGGCTAGGATCTGTGTGCATACCATACCTGTCAAAATTTCCATTCGAAAATAAGGGAACTTTTCCATAGAATATTTATTATCATCCCAGGCCTATCCCCCACTGAACGTGAAATCTTGAAATCACATTTTAATCTTACGAGATCTTGTGACACGAGATGTTATGACACACCTACACAGTAACAATGAATGGGTGGGTATTAATCATGATTAATGTAAATTAAAATATAGTGATTAATCTGATTAGATGCTTTCATCTCTTGACAGTCCTATAAATAAGATTATTTATCTGCGACCACTCTAGTGTCTTTTTAATGCTGAATTATCTACCACGGTATTACAAACATGCCAGCTTGCTCGAATATGGCTGAACATAGAAACATTAGTGGCTAAATACTGTCCTGTCTATTTCAAAATTATTTTATTGTCTGTTAAATATTTCACAGATTAAGAGGAAACTATGACATTTTGGTAGCGCTAGTACCATGATATGCTGTGTACACAAAAGTAATTACACATATGATCACTACATTTACAGGATGCGAAAATGGCAGAAAATATGGAGTTGATTATATCGTACTTTACACTTTCCCACATAATTTTCCAATTTTTTTATTCTTAAAAATCAGTTCCCCTTTTGCACCAGAAAGGAGGCATCTGTGTGTATTTTTACACTTGACCGATGCTTATTCAAAGGTCAAGCTGCAAGGATCACTGACTTTGCGTGACCATGTCAGCATAGTCTTAAAAGTTAGCACAACTCTTTAATGCTTTGTCAGCATTGACCTCCAGGCTGGGTTAAAAGCTGTGTTTTAGTTGTGTGTTTGTCTGCCCACAGGGGGAGCTTACTGACCAGGAGCCTGGCTGACATTGTCAAGAAGGAAGATTTTGTTCTTGACTCAGAGTACCTTATTACTCTGCTTGTTGTTGTTCCAAAGTAAGTGAATTTAGATGCAAAGGTTTTTTGCAGGAAAATTAATGTATGAATAAGTATGACCCCACTCTGTTATACTCTCAGAACGTCGTATGCTGACTGGCAGAAAACATATGAAACGCTAGCTGAGATGGTGGTGCCTCGATCCTCCAAGTAAGGAGTGTGAAGCTAGATGAAGTATTTGTACTGGTAGCATACAACTTGTTTTATTTCCATTCTCTTTGTATTTTTGTCACTTTTTTGTGTGAGGTGTTTGTGGTATATTTTCTCAATTCTTACATACACATTGCTATGTATTGTTTTCTGTACCACTCAGTAACATTTTTATCTTTATTTTTTCTAGTCTTCTGTTTGAGGACAATGACAGTGGATTGTTCAGTGTGACACTATTTCAGAAAGCAATCGATGACTTCAAACACAAAGCCAGAGAGAACAAGTAAGATGTTCAAGTCAAGTCAGTTTTATTTATATAGCACCAATTCACAACAGACCTGTTTAAGTCAAGGCACTTTCTACACAGAGCAGGTCTGGAACATGTTCATGCTCCTCATACATTAAAGCAGGGGTCTCAAACGGAACTCAATTGGGGGTTTTTGGAAGTAGAGTCTGGGTGAGGCTGTCCCGGAATCACGTTTCAACCAAGTGACTAACTCATCAGCAAACAGGAGGTCATTACTCAACATCAGTCTGACTCACAGTGTCATACAAATGTTATAACCATCACCAGCAACAAACACACAACAGGTAGATAACACATAAACAGGATGACTACTACCAGTGGAGGATAATAAACAACAGTTATGTTAACTGTACACACGTGACTTTAGTAACTTTTTACAAAAGAAGTTCCACAAAGCATGCTGGGAAGCCTGAAGCACTCCCAGCGATGGCAGTGATGCTGTCTCCCAGCATACTTTTGCAAATGCCCCGTTGGCTGCAAATTTGAGACCCCTACATTAAAGTAAGCCAACTGAACCCCATGAGCAAGCACTTTGTGGCAAAGGCAAGGAAAAAAAGAAGCCTTAAACAGAATCCAGGCTCTGAGATAAAGAGACAATAGAAAGAGGAGTCTCTGTTCAACTGTATAGAGACACTCTAACACTCTCCATTCACCTACAACTCCATGCATTAGTTTATATAAGTTGATGGTTCAAGAGAACCAGGTCAAGGAAGTCTAAAATTTCAGAATCTTAAACCATGATCAAACAAACCAAAAGCACTCTGAAACAGCTTGATTTTTGCACAGTTAATATTGATTTTTGCATATTTAATGTTGAAACGAAATACTGTGTGTATATTTACATATTTTTTCTATTTATTATTCTTTATATTCTCCAACTCCGCCCTGCTTGCAGATTCTCTGTGAGGGACTTTCAGTACAATGAAGGGGAAATGAAGGCAGATAAAGACGAGATGACTCGGCTGTCTACAGATAAAAAGAAGCAATTTGTAAGTGTTTAGAAAAAAGTTTCAGATGAACTAAAGTTGGCCTTGTGTCGCAGTTAAATGTTTTCTTCTGTCAGTTCTGCCAACAGTAGCGCTTCAGCAAATAGGATCAAACTTGGTTAAAATGATATAAGTGTAATATAATAAGTCTTGCTTTCACACTAGCACTCTTTGGTCTTTCTTAATTGAACTCTGTTTACCCTCTTGGTATGGTTTGTTTAGTCATGTAAACATGGATGTGGGTGTCACTTAAACATGCTAAAACCAATCCAGTGTAGGTCAATATATGCTAAGCTATCTGAACAAAACATCAACATCTTAACTTTGTGTTATAGGTGGCAAAGCAGATGAGTGTAATATCTAATAATATAGCTTTAATAATGAATTCATGTTATTTTTACAATAAAAAAAAAAAAAAGCTGGCTCCCAGGCCACACTTTGGACACCCCTCCAGTGTAAGGAAAGATCATTTTCTTGCGATATCCTTTTAAAATGCATTCAGCTATGTGCTGGTATACTGTCGCCTGGTAAACTGTCCAAATACGGATATCATTAAATTATCAATAAAGGACAATTTTGCATTTAAATTCTTATGCCCGCTGTTGACCAATAAGAGAAGAGAGTGACATCATATGGCTTGCTGTGACGTATTTTAGTACACTGGAAATTTTTAGCATGTCAGCAGGAACTGCACGAGCGGGGAAATGCACAGTTAACAAACGCATCAATTGATTTGGACCAGAGAAAGCGGCCTATAGATGTGAAAGCATGCTTTCTGACAGCCACTTCCACATTTAGCCAACAGGATATTCATATGAAATAGACTTTACTAACAAGGGGTCTCAGTTATAAAAATGTGTGTACGCACAAAAGCCAAAAATGGTGTATGCACACCGGCCTATTTCCCTCACACATGGCTAAGTATAATCAGGTAGTGATTTGTGGTATTTTCCAGACAGTAATATTGTTCAGACATGAGGGTTTTTATTTAATCCTGTTTTGTTATGTTGACATTCACTTGCAGGACTGATAGTGACAACATTGCAATGAATGACATATCATTCAGCATACCTTTAATGCTAATGCTATTGGATGCAGTGTTGTATTTACACGATCAAATATGACAATTTGATGGATACTTTGCGGAAGGATAATCTGAAAAGAATGATGCCATTTAAAAATCCAAGGGAATGGAATGATTATGGTGAATTATATAAGAATCCAAATAAACAGTAATAATAAATACAAGTATTTGATTGATTTTATAAAAGCATGAATCGTGTGACGGGTTTTGTGACAAAGCGGGTCTATAATTAAGTTTGATATGAAGTGGAAATAAACTTCATAATTAAACAGTAAAAAGGGGTGTACGCAGCCTTTATAAATGAGACATATAATCGGTATTTCTTTGGTGCAGGGCCCGCTTGTTCGATGGCTGAAAGTGAACTTCAGTGAGGCTTTCATCGCGTGGATCCACATTAAAGCACTGAGGGTTTTTGTTGAATCTGTTCTCAGGTGCTCTCTTCACTTCGCTTAGATTTACAGCGCTTAAGCTAAACACTACTGAAGTGAAGTGCTGTATTGTTGAGGAGTAACTTCCTAATGTGGTGACCCTCAGATATGGACTGCCAGTGAACTTTCAGGCCATGCTACTGCAGCCTAACAAGAAGACTGCAAAGAAACTGAGGGAGGTGCTCAATGATCTATACAAACATCTGGACAGTAGCGCTGCAGCAATTATTGACGTGAGTACTTAAAAAAAACCTTCTTACAGATCATTATAATTTCAGTTATCCGGGGATGCGTGGTGAGAATTTTGCATGAGAGCGCCCCACAAAGTTTGAGCAAACATTGATTGCTTAAGTGTGCATGTTTCAGCCTCTGCCTTGTCAATACCAGTTGCTGATACTTTGTGCGTTTTGCGCCAAAATGGACTCCGAATCCTCGGGCGTGTTTCCATGTGTTGATGGCAGTAGTATGACAGTAGTCACCTGGTACAACGATTGACCCACCAGTCTTTGGATACCTGCTGAGAAGATGCTAAGTTTCCTCATGCACATCCATCCATATTTTTTTCAGTCAGCAATGGATATTCCAGGATTGAATCTGAGCCAGCAGGAGTATTATCCTTACGTGTACTACAAGATCGACTGCAACCTTCTGGACTTCAAAGTGTAAGACTTCCTTTTTCACGGAACATCCCCACTTGCTCCTGTGTTCCTGGAGTCTCCTCACTTCCACACTGAATGACTGAAATTACTGCATGCTCATTCCTTGTGGCTCCAAAAGAAACCCCACACAAGCTTATACCACTTTTAAAAAGGACTTTTATGACTTATGTATGAGTTTTTATGAGTTCTACATGATGTGGAAGTGTCATATGAAGAAGTTGGGATGTTTTTAAGTTATCCCTGTTTATTTTCTATGCCACTCCTAAATCTCACGAATGGTCGGGTAAGGGATCTTCACAAGAATTCAACAAGATCTTTTGAATTTCTCACATCACGACTTTAGAAGTCCATGTATGACAACTTGACACCAGAATGTGTTTTTTTCGGATGTAAGAATTGTATAGACTAAGGCAGCAAATGAAAGATTTTTTGTTTGGTCACAGCTCCTCTGCTCTCGCCACTTCAAGAACAGTTTGACGCTGGATTCTCCAGTGTTCATACAATTACTGTACATCCAATATCAAATTCTTCTTTACTGTTTACTGATAACCATTAGCATGTAATCGATTGAGGGGTGTGTTTCGGGGGGTTGGAGATTACCTTTGTCCCCTGGGTTAGGGGTTAGCTTTTCGGGCAAGAGGAGAAGAATGCAGATTTACTCTGCACACAACTTGAGCTTTATGGAGTCTTTTATTAAAATAAACTTTCTATCGTGCCCCACTGGGATTCAATATCATTTTAAAAGCCCCTGAAATGAGTATGATAGGGCCCCTTCAAAGACATTTGTTTACAGTTTATTCTTAAGGCACACATTGTGAAATTAATTTAAAAAATGATGATGGACTGTATTATGTATGTAGCCATTCCACATGTATTGATGACAGCACCTCCTGTGTTGTTTTTTTAGAGTTATGTGTTACATTAAATTCCTTCTATTATATTGTATGTGTGGCAACCAAATTAGGTGTGTGTTTGTGAGATGACGGCATGCTGATATTGTGAAACATGTTGTTTTGTCCTGTGTATAACTTTTAACAGAGGTACAGCTGAACATTATGAAAGTCAATTATATTGATTGGTGATCACACTTTACTAATGGTCTTAATTAACAAATGAAAGGACAATAACGTACATTAAAACATTACATTTTGTTTTATGGCATTTTTCTTGATTAGGCTTGAGATGTACCAGTCTGCAGTCTTATGTTTCATTTGATAACAAACTACCGCATACTGCCCCCGGACTGGTTGCAAGTCAATCACAGGGCACATAAAGACAGTTAATAGAACATGCACACTTTTGTGAATGTGCATGCACCCTGATAGAGAGTAGTTGTTTTTTGTTGTGTGTAGGCATCATTCACATGAGCAAAGATGTAAATGTTATAACATTCCCTCATGTTTATGTCAGTAAATGCCTGTTAAAACCGATAGTTACAAGAAGCAGAGAGGGATATTTCTGCTTGGAAGGCAAGTCCCCTCAGGTGAAGACTAGATTTTAACTTTTTAACATTCATAACTGTTATACAAGACTAAAAAGAAGTCAACCACAGTTATTGTAAATAAGCGGTTTAACATAAAGTTTAAATGTGGCTCATTTGTGGCGTACATTTTATTCTAGTTTTATTATTATTGTCAACTTAGCCCATTGTCCTGAACTCACAAGCAGCTTCATTTACCTTTATTAAGTAACAACGATTTACCGTAACCAGTTAAGTCTCCCCTTCACTTTGATACCAATATCATCCATGTAGACCTTGTAAATTAAGAGAAAAATTGTATTTATTTTGGTGTCTTTTTCAACAATACTGTTGTTTCTACATTGATATCATAACGCTGGTATCGACACAATACTGATACTGCCGTTGGTATCGATAGTATTTGGGATCGATCCGCCCACCCCCAACCGAGAGGGCTGTAGCCACACATCGTCTTGTGATTCTCGGTATCAGAACCTTGAGCGGGCCACGACAGCGTCTCACGGTGCGTCCACACTGTTGCTGTTGATCCAGGAGGAGGACGTGAGTGAACATCAATGTCTTCCCCAGGTTAGCGCTTGCTCATCGGCTTTGCCTGCTCTCGCTATCGAGATAATGAGAGGATGGCGGAACCTGGAGGCGGGCTGCATGGACTGACGGATGCGAGTCAGCTCAGTGAGCATCAGCACCACAGCACGATGACTTCCACGGGGGACGCGCGGCCGGAGGATCTGTCGTTGGAGGAGATTCTGAGGCTTTACAGCCAGCCCATCAACGAGGAGCAGGCTTGGGCCGTGTGTTACCAGTGCTGCGCTACGCTGTTGAAGGAGCATCGGAGGAGGAGATGCTCCAATGCTGCCCAGACACCCCCATATCCGACGAGAATATCAGGACCAAGCGATGTTCGGATTGCAAAGGACGGATCTGTGAAGCTGCATCACCAGTGCGGTGAAGGTAAACATTGTACAGCATTTTAAACACGATCATAGCAAGGTGATGTCATAGAATATGAAGGCCAAATATACTGCCATACAATTAGCAAGGAGTGGTCTTAAGTGTCATAACAATATACAAGTCGGCCCCCACATGACCAGTGACAAACAAAGGAACCCTCTTTTAAAGTGTTCTCTGGATTTTCACATTTTCCTCTTCACTAAAGGCACATGTTTTGCATCATGTGACTTCCACGTATAAAATCCCCGCAGCCTATTTTGCGGTTTAAGATCACACCACAATGCTCATTGGGTATTAACTGGGGAAAGCATGTGATTAATGTGTCTGGCTGCTGATAGGTCAAGGTGGAGATGCATGCCTGCATGGATAGACGGATACAGAAGGTGTATGTGTAAATGTCATGAGGTTGATCCTCCCACATATATCACAATGTGTATAATACCGCTTACTAGCAATTGCAATGAAAGATGATCAGACTAATTAATGACTTTAATTATATACTTATATATGATGTAAACTTTAACATACTGTGACATAGTAAACCAACAACTCACAACTACTCTATTACTATAAAGGGTGTGTAGAGTAATATCAATGTAATTGATTATTCATTATTATTCAACCATTACATGCCTGATGTTATTTTTCCAAATGACCCTGATGGAATTCAAGGTTTGCGTAACAAATTTTTGTCGACTCCAGCTATTAATTGATTCTTCAACAATGCTCCTAGTTTATCGTCTGAAGTAAGATAACATAGCAAGGCTCCAACAATGCTAACTAAGACATATCACACTATCAAAAAAATGTCACATTAACATTGCTGTACCTGTGTCTTTTTCTCAATTTTACTGCTAGAATATCACAAGGGCGGACTCATACTAGGCCAGTCGTACTGTGCTTGGGCCCGCTTCACACCTAAAATCCACCACGTTTGACTAGTGTGAGTGCTCTGATACATGCTCAAGTTTGACACACTTCCCCTCCCTGTGCATGAATGGAACAGGTGGGCCAGGGCACAGCATGATTGCGTTCACACAGGTCATCGAATGACTGTAATGCAGTCGCTTTGTGCAGGTTCTTAATGATAACCAACACATTTTATAATAGAAATAAAATACAAATTCTCAAAATAACGTGTAATGTAATTTAATGAATGCTCTCGCAAGTAATTTATGACAGCCGCCACCTTGCACAAATTAGATACTCAGAACGACTCGAAGTAAAGGAGTTCAGGAAGGTGCAGTAATACTGCAACCGCAGACCAGGTCAGGTTCGCTATGATGTGACGTCGATGTGGGCTTATGTGATAATTCAAAATAACAGTATTAAACAAACAAAATGTTGATGGAGCCCCAAACATTTGCCTATCCTGGGTATGCCAAGGGCCTCTGAGGACTTGTACTAACCGTAGATGTATTCCAGGTCATGTCCAACTGCCGGTTTGTCACGCTTATGCTTTATTGGTTAGGGGTAATCACTTCAGCTTACAAACTGAGTGCAAAGAGCTGACTGACTAATTGCCCATCTACTTTATCTGTCTGTCTGACTACAAGGACCCACAAGGGATGTATATTATACACAGTACTGTAAAAAGCCTTTGAAAAGATAACAATTCTCCGTGTTTGCTATTGTGGTTGGAGTTTGCAGTGATTTGAACTGCACTGCATCATACTGAGAGACGTATTTTGGTTACCTCATATTGTGTCATGAGAGGAAAACATAAAAATATGAGACACTCACTACAGTACAACCACAATACTTTAATATTGGCACAGATGCTCTTTAAGTAACATCGGGGTGGTTGATCAACAAGCTCTTTATTGCAAATAAATAGCTACTGTCGGCCATAACCACGCCAAAGCACATTCGTACAACAACAGTGGCTTTCCTCAACTGACGCCAAAACACGCCCCACCGCTGCTGTGTTTACGGCAACCCAAAAACAGTCAAACAACACAGAAGACAAACATGTGTTTGTGGCTACAGGTAGGGGTGTCGCGATACACAGCTCGTGAGACGAGACGATACACAATACAATATTGGGTTCACAAGAAGGAGACGAGATGATATTTTCACATTAGTTTCAAGAAAACTACAATGACAAAATACAGGACTGGACAAACAGACTTTTTATTTAACTGAGATGTTTTATAACTTTGCATGCATAACCTAAGCATGATGATTTTATAACTGTTGAACTTTTTTTCCACAAATTGAAACAAAAACTAAAAATCATTAAAGTTAAAATAATGGCGGCAGTTGTAGCTGCTTCTACTGATCATTTATGTTGATATGTAATTACCAGTGGTGGGCGGTGCATTTGCTACCAGGGCCTTCAGTGGGAACTTGACCAGCCAAAATTTGTCTTTCCATATTTTCCGTTATTTTTGTTTGAATTACATCACAAAACTTGTATTTTTCTTTGATAGATTAGACTTTTTATTGATTATAGGTAATTATTGTGTAATGGTTTAATTTATATTGAACATGCATACAGTTTACATTGAAATGCTTCATGTTACCATTCACAATTCCACATGTCCGAAAAGGAGTAGGAAGAGGCAAATCTTATTTAATCCTATGTTGTTTTCAGAAGACTTGTGTACAGATCCTTGTCATATGGGGCCGTGCATTATCATGTTGCAACATGATGTGATGCTTGTGGACAATGGCATAGCAATGGGCCTCAGGATATCAACACAGTATCTCTGTGCTTTCAAAATGCCATCAATAAAATGCACCTGTGTTTGTTGTCCATAGCATACTCATCGAGTGTGCACCGTCAGCATACTCACCTAACATGTCATCGATTGAACACGCTTGGGATGCTCTGGATTAGCGTATACAATATTTGAGGCCAATGGTAGTCACCCCAGATACTGACTGGTTTTACTTTGCCATTGAAAAAAATACTTCTGCTGCTGTAAAAAGCACTGGAATTCCAAATATCCACTAATCCATAACTGGAAGGAAAGGTACAAAGGCTGAGCATGTAAAATTATGCGTTATGTGTGATGTCACATTAAATATCGCTGACTCAAAAACAGGAATGCAAAAGAGTTGCACAGTATTGTTGGCTATGTTGTAATGTATTTACTTGTATCAGTATGTGTGTTTTTCACAGGGTTACACAATAGATACCTGGATGGTTTCCACCAAACTAGGTCATGTCACATGGGCCATTTATTTTTTGGGATCCGATTAGTTGAATATAGCATTAGTTTTTTAAACATGATATTTGATGTTCTCAGTTGTGAGTTGAGTTGTCATAAAGTACGTCGACTCTCAAATGCCACAGAGAAGGTACTGCAGCACTGCAGGTATTTTTATTGGCATTTGTACAGTGGTACAATGGCATACAATGGCTGATTGTTTGAGAGAGTCTATAGGTGTAGATACTTATTTTGTCTTGGGGATCTAGACCTATAGACTCAATAGACGTTTCTTGAGTCAAGGGCATAATCTACTAGGCCAGGGTAAATTTCTGCACGGTAATGCTATAAAGTGCATCTTAAATCTGCTGCCTAAAGCGTGACAACCCTTCTGTCTTGTTTCCCTACAGGTAAATACAACCTGTGCACGCAAACAGAGGTGAGTAACCTACTTGTGTTTTAATTATTACATATTAGCATTACATGATGTATCTGGGGTCCTGTCATCTGTGTTATTCTGGCTCTTTACATAGAATCGTTTAAATACACCCATTTGTTTACAGCATTTCTTGGGTGGAAGAATGGTTCCATCCTATCTTAGGAAAAGACAAATCAGTTCCTTTAAAATTCCAATTTTGGTTTGTTTTTTCTTTCTGTAAATTAGTTAGCAGGCTATTTCCTGGTTCATGGAGAATCACGTAAAATGACATAAAATATATATTGGACAGACAACCATTAGAATTCTGCTGCTTGATGGTTTTAATTGTTACTGAAAAGTTCAAAAGAGAAAATAAATTCCCCTATCCTCATTTTAGTCTGGATATGCACCAACATTTCATGGGTTCTTCCTGGAAACATGTGCCACTCCGCTACACAATTTGTAGAAATTTGAAATTTGTTGTGTCAATGTTGTTTAATCCTGCTTGAGTGGAACCCGTTTAAGTCGATGCCTCTTGGATTGACTGACTGACATCGATATAAGCGGTTGTTGACATAACCAAAATCAAAACAGAAACGAGCCATTCCTTGCACAGTACTTGTGACTTTCAGGATTTATCAACCTACGCCAGTTTGTGGGCATCGTTTTCCTCCAGTTGTGCATATTTTTATTTTGATTCTTTTGTTTTCATATGTTATGTTCATATGCTATGATATTTCAACTAGACAGCTGAGTAATGATAGACTCCTAACAATAATGATGAAGTTAACAATACTACAATACATGTCGACATAAACAGACTGATTTTTTTAAATAGAAGTGACCCTTTTGGGTCTCAAATTTTATGTCGACAAAAGCGGTATTTTGACGTCAGCTTAAACAGGCACTTTGAACACGATGGACAGGGACTTGATGAGTTGGTTGGCATAGACGGTTGTCAACGTAAGTGGGACTGAATTAAGCGATTTCCATTGTAACTAACTATACCTTTTGTCTTCATATTTTTCTTTTGCACATGGCAGAGGTAACTTAACATTTAACGTGTACTTACTCCCATATAGAATATCAATACAGTACATCCAATGTAGCCTTATCTCCAATTTTATTAAACATCACATTGTTTGTACACTGCCTCAAAGAATGTGAACAGTAGACGAGGTTGTGAATGTCAGATGATGTTTTTGGGTCTTAGAGGCAATTCCACAAATTTTCCTGGGAATTGCCAGCCTATACATCATGTGTTCACTAGTCAGTTGGTTTATGTCAATAATTTCTTTAGTACTATTGTAAGTGCGCCTTGAATGTGGATTATGTTTGATTTCATTACATCCTTTGGATTTGAGAAGTCAGTGCCTAGATGTTTAGATGCCTTGTACATGGTTTCTGTTTGCGGGAAAATGAAACTGTTTTTCCCTTAGCTTCCACTTAACTAAACAAATTGCAGATGTCAGCGAGAGCAGACCTTTGCGAAGGATTTAAACATCCATCCATCCTCAATGCCGCTTATCCTCACTAGGGTCGCGGGTATGCTGGAGTCTATCCCAGCTGATTTAGGGCGAGAGGCGGGGTATACCCTGGACTGGGGGTCAGTGAATCACAGGGATTAAACATTTGTCACCTATCAAATAAATCAAAACAAAATGATTAATGATCAAGGATCATATTCACTAAAAGTAGGACATGTTCCATCCAAGGGAACAAAATGCTGTGTTGTTATTTTTCTCGGCAAAAATAAAAAGATACTGTATATATGTGTTTTGGTGTATGAGCACTTTAATACCACAGCTTCTGACCCTTCATACAGTTTAGTTTTCAGCATTATTATTAAAACATCTTTATACTTATTTTTACACTCACAGTGTATGACAGTTGAGAATGTTAAAGGGGCCCTATTATGCTTTTGCTGTTTTCTGACCTATAAATGTTGTTACAATGTTGTATTCTCGTGTTAAACGATGCCAACACGTCAGATAATGAGGTTTGCACATTTGGAAGTGTGACCTGAAAGCAGTTTTGGACAGCTCTGCATGCTGAGTTTTCTTTAACACCCAGTTCCATTGACGTCAATGCAACCCAGACTTCCTTATATGGGCATGCCCAGGCAAACGCTGTAGGCCTGCCTTCCCCCCGCTCTGCTTCGCTCTGCTCTGTTCACTGTGCGCCCAGCAAATGTTTGTTCGGATGTGCCTAAAGAAGCAAGCATCAAGCAGAAATGGTTGGAGTTGCTGATTCCCGGCCAGTAAGAAAAAAATAAGCTCATCTGTCAGCGGCACTTCACACGGGACTATTTTGCGAACATGGGACAATACGAAGCTGGACTATCCGCTAAACTGTTGCTGAAGTCCGAAGCCTTTCCAACGTTACTTGGTCATGTGTAAGAGTTTTATTTATCAGTGTCCTAATTGTGTTTATTTTGTCTAAGTAATGGTTCGGCAGCTGTCCGGAAGTCCTCGGGAGTGCTTGGGAGTGTGACCAATCACACCGGAGTGGGCTTGGCAGAAGGTGTACCTGGTGGAGGGCAAGGGGTGGTCCCATAGGTCCCCTTTAAAATGTTGCTGAAAATATTGTCAGTATTGTTTAAAGGTTTAATGACGGAAACCGTTCAATTCCATTATTTTGTATAGGAAAATTAATTCTCAATCCAAATTTATTGGAGATTGACCAGCATCCTTGAATGGAATGCGTTCCACTACAGTGTACTTCTCTAGATTTCCACATCTACCAGAGAGGAAATCAAAGTAGACATGCTCGTCATATGATAGTTAGTGGTCAAAGTAGTGCTGTCAGGTTTAAATGTTGGAGAAAAGAATCTCCAAGAACTGGTTTTGCCTAAGGAAAAATTCCTTCCTTATTCTGTCTTATGATGAAGAATGTGAATGAAATATTTGTAAACAACTTCACAAATGTGTCTTATCTTTGCACACACAGGTTACCATTTAGTTGTGAGAGCTTTGCAAGAGATTGTAATATAATGTAATGGCACAGAAATATGTATATGTTTATTATTTTCCCCACGACTAGTCAACCATATAACATTTTTGGGGTTATTCTTATAGTAGAGCCTCACCTCATCCTAACTGTGCCGACTCACATATGATAGATAGATAGATAGATAGATAGATAGATAGATAGATAGATAGATAGATAGATAAACACTTTATTGATCTCCAAGAGAAATTCACATTTCGAGCAGCTCTGCAAAATGTCATAATGAACTTAATCACTTAAATCACAAAATAGAATGAAACAACCAAGGCAAGACATGACAGACAAGACAAACAAGAAATAGAATAAGAATAGATAACAATAAATAAACCAATAAATATGGGACAGATCATGTCAAGTTTGTAGTGTAATAATACATAATGAATAATAATCATAATAATAATACAACATAATAGTAATACATCATAATTTAATACTGTAAGTCCAGTCCTGTGTATGTTTTTACCGCGCCGCCTCTGTTGTGTTGAAAAGCCGCATGGCGTGGGGGAGGAATGATCTGCTTAGTCTTTCAGTGGAGCAGGGTAGTGATAGTAATCTGCCACTGAAACTGACCACTGATATCAGGCTGTCCAGCTCAGTGCCAATGACAGAGCCTGCCTTCCTCACCAGTTTGTCCAGGCGTGGCTAAGTGCTCTATTTTAAGTGAAACCACAATTATTTATGCTCAAGTAACAACTTGAGATGAGATTGTAGGGTCCTTTGCAGGACAGAAGCAGTTTGGCAAAATAATTGTGTCATAACCAGTATTTCAGCCTTTTGTTCCTTGACACAAATGTTAAAATTTAAGTCAAGTTGATTTTATTGTTACTTGTGATAACGCTAACTTCAGTACCTGTAAATCTCCTTTGTTTGGCATGGTTGCCTCTTTGCCAGTTTGCCCTTTTTCATCTCCTCATCAGCCTATCATTATGCTTGGTTGCTTGGAAGCCTGGGAACCACTCAGTGAGGCTGATATGCATGGTTGGTCAGCCTTCATCATCAGATGCCTTAGAATCACGAGGAAGGTTCTTGTTAGTAAAGTATGACTTATTCTCTTTTAAACTAAAATAGATTTTCAGATGATATTTTTAGGCAATGAAGGGTAGTGTGGGAATAAAAAAAATAATCATGGTTTGTAGTATTTTTCAGAACTCCTAACTTTGTTATGAGCAGTCAATCAAAGTTAATATTCTACTTGCTACCATTTTACTCAAGGACTCATGCTACAATGTTGTTAGCATGGCGGCCGACACCTACTCCTCAACCTCCCTGTGCCCTATTGAGCCTCACTGGCCAGGGCAAGTTGGCTCCGGTGCCCTGGCCAGTGAGGTGCGGTGGCTACCATTCATCAGCTTGTGGGAGAAGTGATTGACGATCAGTTGACTTTTTTTTTTTTTTAAATGGAGTGAGCAAACATACCATGTTTTTGATTTGATGGATTATTTTGTTTGTTATTAATTTCTACCACAAATGTCCCCCATCAACTGCCCTTCCAGGGTGAAGATTACAAGTAATAGTGTGATTTCTTTAAAACAAAAGTACATGGCCCTGAACACGGTGTGTGTTTTTGAGCTTGGAATGTTGCGGGTTTGTGGACGTGCATTTGTGTGTATGTTTTTGTTTGTTTTGTGTGTTTGGTGCTGGGTTCTGACTGAAACCAAGAAGTGGCACTCAGCCATACCCCCTGAAGAACCAAAGCTCTAATGCACTGATGGAGAAGAAGAGGAAAACTACATATTACAATTCTCTACCTTTTTAACCTCTTTTACAAACTCGTATCTACGCATACATTTCCGGATTTTGCCCTCCTTCTCACTTTAACTTTTTACTTTGCTCCTTCCTGGATTCAGTCATGCTGCCACTTTAGATCAGTTGTTTATGCAATCTGGCCGTCTCTCTCTCTTTTCTCAGTGCTCAGGCAAGCAGATTAATCCCCTGTGTGATTTCTCATTCTTGTCTTTTGTCTGAGCCTTGGCATTGCTGGTTTTATCAGCCATGGCTCTCCAGTCCCACATTTATATGGTCCAAACAGGCAAAACAGAGGCAGAACCAAACAAAGCCATAGGTAGATTCAACAAGGTTTAGGAGATAAGCAACGGTATGCAAAATGCTCAGTTTGCAATGTGAACAAGAACAAAAAATGCAATTATCTAGAGATAAAAATAATATCAAAATTAAGGATGACTCATTTTTTCAGTCTACCCACCCCGACAACTTACACCACAAATTACTACAACCTGTTGTCATTTAATGTTTTTGCATAAAAGTTATGAATCAAAAAAGACAATTCAGGGTCTGAATTTTCTTTTTTCTTCAGAATGTGTGTGACACAAAAATGGAATTCTAATGTTTTTCGTGCATGGAGAGTACAGGGGAGTGAAATAAAGCTGTGCAATATGATCATGACCATGACGCTCATGGTCATGATCATGGTTTGTTTATTTAGGACGTGCTGAACAAGTTACATTAAGGAATATAACGGTTACACGATTCACATGTCCGGAAAGGAGTAGGAAGAAGCAGACCTTATCTCTGTAGAGAAAGGAATAGAGAATGTGTCGCAATAGAGCGATAGCTTATGCAGTGATGAAGGAAAAGAGATTAAAAAAATAGCAAATAAAATAAATTCAATAAGTTTATAACATAAATGACAATACAAATTAATAAATAGATAAAATAAAATAAATTACATTAAAGATATAAGGTGACTAAATAACAAATACAGGACTAAAAATATGACAGAAATATTGTATAATGCATGATGGAGATTGTGCTGTAGATTGAGCAATAACTTGATAAAGGAATTAAATATATGGCTTCATATTTTTTTTAAATTAACATTCATGCTTCTTCTGTTGAGATGATTAATAGATCATTTATTTCTCAGCAAATTGAATGTCAATGCCTTATTATTCCTCAGAGTGGTCAAATGTTTCCAATTCCAGATCTTCTTCTTCAGCAATTCAAACCTTTGTGTTATGGTGTTGTTGTTGTTGAAAACAAAATGAAAATAAAATACTAAATGCAACACAATCCTAACGTACCGTTAAGTTAACAGACTACAAGACGATAATGCCATGTGCAATGCTGAGCAAATCACAACGAGACATGCACGTGAGTGCAAAAATGCAAGTATGTGTGCATTGTTGGAATATCACAAGGCGGGGTTGGAGTCAGGGTCAGCGGCCTTGTGGAGATTCACGCATGGCATGAGATAATTAGTAGAAAACAGACTTTATTACTTAAATAAGCTTTGTTTTTAATGAATGATTTTATGAAAACATTTTACTCCATACTTTTATCCAAATAAATAATATTTTGACAGCAGTATATGTTACCATAGTTTGGTGTGTACAGTATATAGGTTTAAGGGTCTTTCATATTGCTGGATAATAGTCCAGTTTCTTTCAAAATTGTTATGCTCATTAGGGCCTTGGGACTCCTTTTCACTCCTTCAGAAATATGTCTAAAGGGAATATTATGCTGATTGGATAGAGATGTACTGTTCGGATTCAAAGTTGTGGTGTTCTGTGTCCTCCTACAGGTGATTGAGTCTCTGGGTATCATGATCTACAAGGCTCTGGACTATGGGCTGAAGGAAAATGAGGAGCGGGAACTCAGTCCTCCTCTGGAGCAGCTCATTGACATGATGACCAACATAGTCGAGAGCGATGTCTGCCCTGATGAAGGCTATGAGGCAACTGAAGAAGAAGACGACGCGGATGACGACCCTGACAACATTTCGAATCTTCATGGCTACAAGGGTATCCTTAAGGTATGCAGTAAACGGTGTGGGAGCAGGTGGGTTGAAATGATGCTGATGGCCTCAGCACAGGATGGAGCTGTGGTATTCTAACCAACTGTATGTAAAACTTTCAGAAAATGCGTAGTATGATTCCACCATATGTACTGACACTGGAACTATACTCCCAAAGGCAGTTGTACCCAAAGTGCGACCCAGGGGCCATTTTTGTTGGCCCACGGCTTCTTTAAAAAAAATTTTAAAAACACATTCTACATCAGAACATTACGAAGGATGATAGGGCCACACTGAAAAGAAAAAAAAAAATTAAGTAAAAATGGCCTTGATTTGGATATTCAAGAATAATTTTGATAAAATTGCAACATACAGGACTAAAGAAAATACCGTTAAAATTGCCTTTAATTAAAAAGATAATCACTTTAGCCAGGAATTATTTAGTAATTTAAAAAGTTCTTATCTTTACTATTATGTTTTGTTTAACCCCCCATGTCTTGACTTTTATAACGTTTGGATAATCAGGGAATGTGTTCACTAATTACAATTTTAGATGAAAATAATCCATAAATAAAATAGCATGTAAAAATGTACACAAATATGCTTAGCATACCTTGACCGACACTGGATTGGTTTGAACTCGTCTTATAAACACCAAATGTGAAGAATATCAAAATGGCCCCTGCATATTTGAATTCTTCTGTATGCCGCCCTCGGGGGAAGACGTTTAGACACCTCTACTCTCAAGTGTGAAGACCAAATTTATTATATATTAAGCTGATAGCTGGACAGCCATTTTGTACTTATTCTGGAGTACGAAAGTGTGGATTTTTTTTTTTTTTTTACCCGAAAATCCATCCAACCCTAAGTTTTGGGTGAGTACGGGCTAGCCTAGTAAGTTTGCTTATAAGGTAGTCATTGCATTATGTTTCTGACTAAATAAAGGTAAGTCCACCTTGGGTTCATGAATTTAGTTCAAAGTATCTTGGTCTTTTGAATCTCATAGATCGTAGAAGCAAAGAAGTCTGTTGAAGACTGTTGCTTGCAATACTGCTTAATTTATTTTCTGCCTTTTTTCTAGTTTTGTACGGACCATCTGCCCAGTCAGTCGGATGCCCCCAGTCACTACCAGGCAGTATGTCGTGCTCTGTACACAGAGACCAGGGAACTACGGACATTCCTGGAGAAGATCAAGAGTGCCAAAGAGGTGGGTCATGGGTTTATAGCCTTGGAGAAGTCCCGTCCCCTCTCATAAATCTGTACAGGTTGATGACTGACCCTTACTCTTGCTATAAAAGACTTTCTAAGGCAGGAGATTTAGTGCTGGTGGCTTGCATGGCCCAGAGGTGCTTTGGGATGACGGCATCATTGTGAAGCTTCTTGTGCATGTGTTGAAGGTTTCACACTATTTAGTCTCATTCCAAAACCTTTTTGCAAATAATTTTAAGATTAATTGTAGCATTGCAGTTCTACCCGGTCTCATTTATAAAAGTATGCGTAACAGCCCAACTAAAAGTGCGCATAATTAATATGTGATGGCGTGGTATAGTATAGCCCTGTGATTGACTGGCAGGCTGTACCCCACCTCTCGCTCAACATCAACTGGGATAATCTCCAGCTCACCTGTGACGTTGAACAGAATAAGCAGTGAAAAAATGATTGAATCATACTATATGAGTGTAACATCTATTTTATTTTAGTACTTAGCCATGACGTGAAAGGAGGGTCAGACAGTAGCATGAAATAGGCATGCACATTACAGAGGCTCACAGAGCTCTATATAGCAGTCAGACAGTCAGCTGAGGCATCTGTGGAAATGCCTGTAGATAAATAAATGAATGGGTTCATCACAGCACATGCTGTGACATAACACATCTTAATCTACAACACGTTTTCTTTATTTTGCTGCCAGTGATAAAACATATTTGGAAAATTAGAGTCTCTAAATCATGATTAACACTAAATAGCAACCCTTAATCATTGTTATATCGAGCACTGGTAGTGTCGTTGTAGTCCATGCTGCTGCCTTTTGTGCAGTCAGTGCAAGTTCAATTCCCAGACAGTCCCCCAACACGCAGCCATTTGATTCTCCAGTGCCAAGCCTGGATAAATGGGTGGGTTATGTCAGAAAGGGCATCCAGCATAAAAAGTAAGACCAACAAATTGTGTGAGTGACATTCTGTGGCAACCCCTGATGAGAGAAGATGAGTGAGAACCCCCCGATTATTGTTCTATTGAGCGCAGTCGGATCATTTTATAATGGGGAAAAAACTATGGTGGCACATCAACATTAGATTTTACCCATTGAATTAATGGGCGATAGAACATTTATTGAGACCTCAATGGAGGCTGTTGTTTCCAAGACTCCAAAAAAATGCTAATTTTCATGTCAACTTGTTCCACATGATTGCATTGAACTGTATGCAGCAGATTCCTCCAGCTGCAGCGAGGACAACAACATTCTAACTTACTGCTGAACCACCTCTTCCTGCTTTGAGTATGCTGACAATAAACACGCACTGGTTAGGTTTGTTATCAGCTAATGATAGTGAATTGGCAAATTAGCTACTGACGTTAGTTGTAATTGAATGTACAGTAATCCCTTGTTTATTGTGGTTAACTGGTTCCGGACCCGACCGTGATAAGTGAATTTATTATTTTTAAAAGGAATATTAGTAGTTAGAGCCATTACCCAATGTAGTAGACATAATAAGAGCAAATAAGCCATTCAAGACATAAATAAAGCTCGTGTGTGTTGCTGTAAATGTGTTCCCTTAGGGAGATGAGTGGCGGGCGGTCAGGAAGTGACGTCTGGGGTTCAGAGTTGAGTTTTAGCTTGCCGTGGGTGACTGCAGCAACGATAGTGTTTTTATTATGGATTTTCATTAGAGATTATTGTGCCTGTTGTAAGACAATTCAACCCTGCAATAAAAATCTGTTCAAGTGTCTCACCGAACATTACAGTAACATTACTGACACCTAGTGACCCGTGTAGAATATTGCATCTTATTCACAGCGTGT
Source organism: Dunckerocampus dactyliophorus (assembly GCF_027744805.1). Lineage (NCBI taxonomy): Eukaryota > Metazoa > Chordata > Actinopteri > Syngnathiformes > Syngnathidae > Dunckerocampus > Dunckerocampus dactyliophorus. The sequence continues at coordinate 11,359,738 of NC_072825.1, forward strand.
TTGAACGCGTCTACTGAATTCCTTATATATGTATTTTAGTTCATTTAGCCAGTTTAATGCTTAAAAATGCTTGATTTAGGCAAAAAATACGTACAATTTGCTTTAGTATGCATTTTTTTTAAACAGCATTATTTATTAATTCATATATTTTTGAAAAACTGTGCTAGAATGAAGCCGCGAAATTCTAACCACGATGTGGTAAGGGATGACTGTATATCAGGGCTCATCAACACAGCGCCCCCGGGACAGGGTAGGTCACCACAACCACATGAGGCACCCGCAAGCCTGCTTTTTATTCAGGTTTTCAGTTAATAATGTGAGAACACTACAAAGAAATGCATTCTGGAATACAAAATGTGAGTTGTGGATATCAACATTTAGTTAACGTTCTGGTAAGACAAGCATATTCCGTTTGTTTGGGTTAAAAAAAATAAATGTCACAAAAAATGAGTAGACCACTATTGGTCACATGCAATCCGCTAAACTTAGCAAAAAGCCCTCTTTTAAAAACAAACTTTTAAAAGGTTGTAAAAATTTTAATCAGCCCTTTAACACAAAAACATTTAACACTCAAAAGAATATGTCTGCATTTTGTCTGCATTTTTTTACGCAGTAAAAGTGGATGTAAAAGTGGTCATTTGCGCAGTCCAGCCCTGCACATGCTGGGGCTCGAACCGACAACCACACATCCCCACCATATGAAACTTAAGTCAAACAACACTAGCCAGTGCCAAAAACATCCCAAATTTGTGTAAATATCTTGACAAATGGGAGCCTTTTTATCCCTACCTAAAGAAGAGCAGGCGTTTCCCATGTTGTCAAATGCAAATTTGAAAAGACAAAGATGATTACAACTTTCTGCTTGATTGCACAACATTACAAAAATGTGGTTGAACACAGGATCATTTTATCAGTGCATTTGACTTTTTGCCTAGCGCCCTATCAGGCTGTTGCATTAAACACACAACATAATGTTTTTCCACTGTTCATTCATCTATTAACATCTAGTGAAGGACTCACATTAGGCTTTGCCTCGAGGGCTCGGCAGTGGTTTTGAAAATGTCCTTTTGGGAGATGTGTGTGTGTATTTGTGTGTCTCCACCTCAGGGTTCCTTCCTGTTATGCACTACTGCAACTGCCCTTTTAGTGTGCATAATGCACCAGAATGAATAGAGGGAATCCGCTAGGTTACGTAACTGATAAAAAGAAGGGAGGACAGAGAGGATACTTATTGAAGAAAGCAGACTAAATGAATGACGTTCACGGATGAACTAAGCCAAGGGTGTCCAATGTGCACCCCCGGGTTCATTTGTGCCGGCAGCTCTTTTTTTAAAATAATATTATATAGAAAATAAAGGGGCTCTATCCCAGATTTCCAACTTTTCAGACATGACAGACAAAATGTTTGCTGTTTGCTGTTTGCTCTTTGCTGATAACTACAGTGGAACCTTTGTTAGCATCATTAATTTGTTCCAGATGGTCTGACTCTAACCTCAAACGGACGCTAACTGAATTAATTTTTCCTCAAAGAAATAATGTAAATCAAAATAATCCCTTTGAGAAAGCCAAAAATGTTAACACAAAGCAAAGTTTTTATAGTTTAAAATGATAGTTTGAACAATTTTTAACAATTCCAAATCCATATTAATGACGAATGAAAGGGATGAATGAACATGAACCCAAAATGGAGCCAGAGAAAGTTTCAAGTACCGGCATTTGGATAAAGAAGGTAAAAAATACTGTTGAATTGAATTAAAAAAATATCTCAATAACAAGACAGGAAGATGATGTCCATAAAAATGTGTTTTGTTTTTGAGAGTCAACCGCTGATGACATCATAGACGGGCGACGTAACTGACTTCCGGTTCCGGTTGCCATTTTGTTAGCAAACTAGCGTCTTTGTTAGAAGCTAAGGACATTTTGTGATCAGAATACATTAATAACACAGACACGTGCCGTATTGTATGCTAACTGGAAAATGTACGCAAACCGAGGCAAAATTTTGACGTTAACTGAAAAACATGCTAACCGGGGCGGACTCTAACCAAGGTTCCACGGTATTAGCAAGTAACCGGTTGAGGGGTGCATGTTTCTGTGCAGCTCTGAGCGGTGGCTGATGAGGATGGGGGCGCTGGAGCCCAGCTTTGACCCCTGACCATTTGCAACAGAGTAGGCGTGGTCGGCGGAGCGGGCTGCGGAATATGAGCGTTTCGGACAAGAAAGGACATTTATTTATTTTATTTTATTCAAAAGAAACTATAGTGCCCCACTGGGATCCAATATCATTTTCACAGCCTCAGCAGGATAGAGCCCCTTTAGCATAGCATAGCATAACATACATTTATGTGTTGCTGACCTAAGCATTATTAATGACCAAAATCATGTTTGTATTGTTTTTTAATCTCTTTAACCAAAATGTTAAAAAAAAAATACAAAAATTGTTGTTATCTGAGAAACTTTGAATTTACTGTTTTCTAAAGACTGTACAGTCATGCAGATTATTATAATTTATTATTATAATATATTATTATATATTTATTATTTAATATTTATTAAAATGTATTCCTGAACACAAAATGTGTTTGCAAGCTGCTATCAAAGGAGGACATAGAAAATATTAAGTTATTTGGTTATTAAAAGGACCATCTAGTATTTTTTTCTATTTGCCAACAAAATCACAATTTTCTTTTTAATTTAAGATTTTAGTTTAGTTTTATTTTCTTGTTTTTAATGACGAATACTCTAAGAAATGTATTTTGCACTTTACATTGGTTTGGTTTTAGTGTGTTTAACTATGTTATTTAAATGTGAAGAATATCAAAGTAGATTTCCTTACATTTTTTTGTATGCGACCCTTCTTGGAAAAAGTTTGGAGACACACAGAGTCTTGCTATAATTGACACATACTGTAACGGTAACATTTTACTGAATGAGGTTCTGAGGAATTGATTATTTTCCAGTGCTCTATATAGCGACATATAAGTAGCCTTATAGTATATACAACCTGTATATAACTAAAATTCCTACCCATTAGATGTTAGTCTTGAATTCTCTTGTAAACAGGGTTCCTACTGTTACTGCACTGTTACTACTGTTCTGTTTTTTAAAAAAAAATGGATGGATGTGTTTTTCTAAGGCGCTTGCTAGGGCAGCTAAAACATTTCTGTTAGAACACAGAGTAGGCGACGCATCCCGGAAAACATCTGGGAAGATTGACAAGTTGAGTGGCCAGCCTTTCTGCTCTTATCCTCCTCTAACCCTTTGTATGAGCTACATTACCTAGCTATAATCTCCTGGAAATTATATGCTGGTATTATTTACATAATATTGCAACTAACCATTATTTTCTTTGTTGATTAATTTGAAGCTTGTTGTTTTGATTAATCAAGTAATTGGTACAAAATCAATACAAACCAAACACAAACAGTTAGTGGTTTGGTCCGCAACATATTGCAAAAAGGGCAAACATTTCGATCACTGTTTTCAAAAGTCAAAGCTGATGTGTGGGAATGTTTTGTTTTGCCTAAAACACAACGATAACAGGTTTGCTTTCATGGATGACTAAATTGAAAAATATTCCCTTTTGAGTGGCTGAAGTCAGAGGATATTTACATTTTAAAATCAAAAATAATGAATTGAATACCCCAATAGTTGTCGATTAATTGGATAATTAATTAATCATCCATTCATTGATTAATTGTTGCAGCTCTAATGGTACACATCTATTTAGTGAGTCTGGAAAATGTCCCATAGAACATTATCAATGCTACTAATATGCTACTACTATGTATTTGTAATGCAAATCAATTTTGTTTCAGTGATTACTAACACATCTAAAGAAAAATCTGTTTACAGTAGTACTACATATGTCAAAATAACGGTCATTGATATAACTTACCACTATCACAGCCTGATGTAACCCCTTACTGTTGTTTCTGTGATTCCACATGAATACTTTCCTGAAAGTATGCGCATCTGAATGGGAGAAGGGTATGTAGTATTTGTTAGGTAATATATGCATACATCTGTGCCTTTGTGTATGAGTGTGAGATCAGCTGTGAGTGTCAGCCTCCCCCCAACCCTGCACAGCTGATCTGTATGGCAGCAATGCCAGGCAATGTCTTTGTCTTCTTAAATAGATATTCATTGAAAAGAAGCTAATCGACGTTTTAAAATACAAGCATGGTGGGCTTCTACCACGGCATTCAAACACATTTTTCATTTAAATTTTTAGATTCTTAGCCACCGGAAGAAAGATTTGCACGTGTATGAAAGCTTTATTGTTATTGTCCGTACAACAAAATTACCACAGCAGTTTGTTAGATAAGGGTATGAAATATCATATAAAAACAGAAGACTCACAATGACATTTTGCACAAACGGAGGGAAACAAAAACGGTTACAGTAATCCCTTGTTCAACCGAAATAAGTGAATTTCCATGAAGTAGGATTCCTTTTTACGACCTTCTAAATACGTTTTTTAACATTATTAGGGCCCTCTAGTCATGAAATAACACCTATATACCACCTTTTGGATTACCCAATATTGCAGATAGACTCAGAGGAAATAAAGCCATTTAAGACATAAATACAACTTGTGCTTGTGTGTGTCGCATTAAATGTGTTCCAGATGTGTGGAGGACAGGAAGTGACGTCTGGGGTTCAGAGTTGAGTTTAAGCGTGGTGTGGGTTACGGCAGCAACAGTAGCCTGTATTATTATGATTTTTGTTATTATTATGATTTTTATGTTATTAGCATAGTGCCTGTTGTGAGAGCATTTAAACCTGCAATAAAAGCCTTTTGTTCCGGTTATCAAATCTGGTGCTTTTGTCACTGAACAATTACTGACCCCTAGTGGTAACCAATGTAGAATACTACATTCACAATTTGAATATGTCATCTTAATGCCTTGTAATGCCTTTGTATTTTAATTTAGCCATTTAATGCTTGAAAATGCTTAATTCAGACAGAAAACACCGACAATTTGCTTAAATATGTATATTTTTGACAAATAATAGGCCATGTTCAAACACAAAACTTAAATTAATATTTTGTTTGAAAACCGTGACAGAGTGAAGGTATGAAATTCAAACCGCATTGTGGTGAGGGATGACGGTATGTACTTGGACATAGACGGGTTCCACTGTAGTAACAATTTGACCATTAGTAACCAACACTAGTATTCAAGTGCAGCATTTCAATAAATGGTTTCCATAGTTGACTGCTTTGCAGCTGGTGTGATATCATTCCTCTCATTCAGGGGCATTCGCTGTGACCCTGAACAACATATGTGGTATAGGCAATGGATGTATTCTGCTTCTTCCATCATGTGCAAAATGTGATGTTTGTGTGCTGTACTGGTAATTCCAAAGAGCTAATGGAGCTGTTCCAATAAATAACGCTCTGCATGGTCACTGGCTAGATGAACAGTGTTTTCCTTAAATGGCCTGCTTTAATCCCATAAGCCCTTCAACGTTGCCACGTAACAATGGAGCACTGTACACACTGTAGTCCTGCAGTTATGATACAGCAAAATGCATGTGATTGTGTGAGTGATGTTATGTAACAAATACACAGCAGAGCTTATATTGCAGTCACGGCAGCTGTTCCTGGGTAGGATGAGACTGCATCTAGATTTCCCCTTTGAGTAGACATTCTAGCGGGACGAAGTCATGTGATTTGATTTGATTTGGTGTGACGAGCGCAGCATTAAGCAGAGGGAATATGTTTGTATCCTTATGGATTTCTACCAAGATGGACGTTTTAGTTCCGTTCAGTTGGCATTTATTGGCACATCGAAAGAGTGCCAAACTCCATCCCACTTTCCTTGGGATGCCTGTTGTAATAGTACTCTCCTCCACCATTTGTTGGTTGACAGAGAACTGCAGAATTACAGACGTTGCAATTGAAAATAAGAATATAGGGGAAGACACACACGCACACAAAAAGGGCCGTTGTGATGGAGAAAGGAATTTGAAGGAGAACTATTTCAGATTTAAAATGTCACACTTTTTTCCCTCCTCTTTATTAGTCTCACTTTTCTGCAACAGAACCTTCGTAAGATGGAAGAAGAGTCAACAGATGATCCCAGCAGAGACCTGGATGAGTTACAAAACGCAGACTGGGTAATGTACACAAACTGTCATTGATGTCGACTGATCAATAAAACACGCCTCACCTCAGTTGCTATGACTAAACCTTAGGGCAGCCATCACCAAATGGCGGACCTCGGTCCGGTTATGGACCCGGTGATGGCCCTTTTCTGACCCGTGACCAATTAAAGTGAATGGGAAATATAATAATAACATATAATCATGCTTGCGGACTGATCACAGCGGCAGTAATTGCTTTCGTTATTACGGTTACGTGACAGCAAACACGGTGACGTCACTCAAAATGAGCTAATGAAAATAGTTTGTTGACTTGCCGAGAAGTGAATGAAAACCATGGCTTTCTCATAAGTAAGACAAGTTGATAAAGAAAACCGAACATTTAAAAGTGAATGGCGGGACAAATACTGTATATGTTCATTCTTCCAGAATCCAGTGCTAAACTGCTGTGTCTCATATGCTCTGAAACTGTAGCGCTGGTCAAAAGTGCAAATGTGATGCAACATTACCTGACAAAACACAGCTCATTCGAGGGGAAGCGTCCACCGAAGTCTGATATGAGAGCGTGGAAAATAACGTCCCATTGATCGCAGTGTGAAAAATTTACGAGGGTCATAACACATTCATTTTTAGCACAGCAACGTGCAAATGACTGTTCATTAATGATTGTATGGATATTGGAGCAAAACAAAAAATCTTTCACTCACGAGAGAGTTGTGAAGAAGTCCTTTGTGTGACAAATTCAGGCAAATCCCAATCAGCTACAACAATAACAAGAAAATCTGAACCGAATACTGTTGCAGTTTTTCTGTTAAACAGACACATGTTCAATTGTTATTATTTAATGTTATTTTTTCAGAGAAGCTGGCACAGTTTTATTCAACTTAAAAATAAGCCTCTTGTGTTCATTCCTTGTTTGTACAGTCAAACCTTTAATTAAATAAAAAATTTGGTGCCATTTTCTTTTAAATGCAATTTAGATGCAGCGATAATTGTGTTGTATTGAAGCAATAGGATGATGTGCAGGGTTTCATTTCATTTGATATTCATATAAACTAGTCTGTTTGATGCAATTTAAGGCAAAATAAGGTTCGGACCATCGCTGTGAAAAGAATTGAATCAACCAGACTAAAACTGTTATCACAATGAATTCACATATCACGCCAAGTGGATATTTTCTGCTCTCCCCTCTTGATGTCCTTTACTCCCCACGTCAGGCTCGATTCTGGGTTCAGGTGATGAGGGACCTGCGAGAAGGAGTCAAGCTTAAAAAGGTGCAGGAGCGCCAGTACAACCCTCTGCCCATTGAATACCAACTTACTCCCTACGAAATGCTTATGGACGATATCAGGTCCAAACGCTACAAACTGCGCAAAGTCATGGTTAGTATGCCATCTGGACAACACGTGATGATGTAACTGTTTGTTTTAAAGGGAAGGATGGTGGTTGTGTGGTTAGCACCTCTGCCTCACAAAGTGGAGATTCTGCGGGATTCTCCAAATGTTATAAGTGTGGATTTTTTTTCCATTATTGCCTGTTTCAGGTGAATGGAGACATACCACCCAGGCTTAAAAAGAGTGCCCATGAAGTCATACTGGAATTCATTAGGTCCAGACCCCCCCTTAATCCTGTGAGTGGAACTAAATTCTTACATCTTCAAATCACATTGCAACCCTGTGCAACTTGTGACATCCTTGGTTAGATAAAACAGACCTTTGTGCTGTCGTTTTATGAGCTCATCGACTAGACGATTATTCCACGAGGCAGTCATGGATCATTAGTGAAGAAATGTAACTGTAAATTCACTGCATTTTTTTTGGTGCACACACTTATTTGGATTACAGTCAGTTTTTCTGTGTTTGTAACATTACTTGATATGTCAATCCGTGCTAAAAACGCTATCTCTTTTTTCAATTTTCACAATAATATATTTTCTCATAGATTCTTGAAAGACAGTTAACAGTTTTTGTAAATTCCCTCGTTATTGGAAGGTAACTGTTTATTTGAAAACCAACATTTTTGTAGCTTTTTGTCATAGCATATGGTTTTATCATAGCACATCATTAATTATCACATTGTTGGGAAGGTGTCTGCACGTAAACTCAAGCCACCAACACAGCCTCCCCCCACGCTTCATGAAAGGATACTCGAGGAAATTAAAGCTGAGAGGAAACTTCGACCCGTATCTCCAGATCAGATCCGCAGGGGGCGACTGGGTAAGATCTTCAACACTTTTCTGAGTCTTGCTCTTGTTACATAATAGGACAAACGTACAGTACAGTATATCAGACCGGTTTGTCTGTCTGGTGATGAGCTAACCACCAAAAACAAAGTTTAAAAGCCCAACATATACAGTAATGTGTTTATGATAAATATTATGACCTCATCTTTATATGAGACACTTCCCATGAAACTGTAATGACAATCAATCTTACACGTACACCTACTGACAGTCTACAAGTTACAGCTCCAAAACTGCTCTCTGCACTTGTTGCTAATGTGGCTTTTGTGTTGCAGCTATTGCACCTTGCACCTTTTATTGCTTTACTTGCTACTGTACTGGGTGTCCCTCAGCTCTGTACATACATTATACAAAACAAGGTTCATTTAATTCATAAATGAAAAAGTAAAAAATAATTATTTAAAACATAATTACAATTAAATAAATAAAAAAAATATATATATATATATGTGAAAATACTGTGTATTAAAATGAATACATTCAATTTTAAACATGAAAAATATTTATAGTATATTGTTACTTGATTTTATATATTAAACTCTGTATATATATATATATATACACTGTATATATATGTATATATATATATATATATATATATACAGTTCAAACCGTATATGTATATATAGTTTTTATTTATTTATTTATCTATGGTGTACTCCGCCTCTCCCCCAAAGTCAGCTGGGATAGGCCTCAGCATACCCCTGCGACCCTAGTAAGGATAAGCGGCATAGAAAATAGATGGATGGATAATAATCTATGTATAATATTATAACTATAATATACAGTACAGGCCAAAAGTTTGGACACACTTTGTCATTCAATGCATTTTCTTTATTTTTATGATGATTGACATTGTAGATTCTCAGCACTATGAACACACGTGGAATTATTTACTTAACAAAAAAGTGTGAAATAACTCGAAATATGTCTTAGATTTTAGACACATATTTTATGTCTGATAATTTTTTTGGGATAGCGCTGCAAACCCTTGGTGTTCTCTCAATGAGCTTCATGAGGTCGTCACCTGAAATGGATTTCACTTCACAGGTGTGCCTTGTCAAGGTTACTTAGTGGAATTTCTTGCCTTTTTAATGGGGTTGGGACCATGGGGTTGTGTTGTGTGTGTGTCCAAACTTTTGGCCTGTACCGTATGCATTTTTGCCTCAGTGTCCAAACTTTAGGGACACCCTGTATACAGTATAGTTGGCAATATAGTGAGAGTTGAACTGTAATTTTTGCAATGCATGTTACATAATGTGCATAATATAATAATAAAGCATAATATACATAATGTACACATAATGTTCACAATGCTAACATCAACTGTTTCAAGTTGTTGTGACAGTATCTCTCACTATTGCATTTCCAACAAAAAAAAATGCATGCTAACATCCAGAATGTCTTGCTATGTGCAATATAAGCACTCTGTTCATAATAATACTTTGCCCCAAATAAGCTCCTAATGAAAATGACCGTCCCATGCCATGCATTTCTCTTTGCAGCAATTCGACCACTTAGCATGTCTTTCAGTTTTGATACGTCAGGTAACGTTACTCCTCCTGCTGCTTACCTGGCTTTTATTTATTTCATTATCGCTTCTTCTCTTCTCACTCGCTATGGCCGCTCATCTGCTCTACATGCACACACACACACACACACACACACACACACACACTACCATCTGCACACTGCATTCATATTTAATGTCATGCTTTAGTGTTTTTAGTGGTTGTGCTGATGTGAAACGTGAGAGATTGTTCAGTAGGGGGGAATATAGATGGTTGACACACACAAAAACAATGATTGACAAATTGCAGAAATATTTCGTAATTGGAAAGTAGATTAAAAAATGTAATTATTTTCTAAAAAATCATTTGGCACTACATATGAACAGGTTAACATTTGAACATTCTTAATGGTCATACAAGTGCAATAAAAGGTGCATCACATTCTTTTGCAAAGGCATCATTAAGGGAAAGTTTTAAAGAAAACTTTACAAATAATAAAACAACTGAGTGATTGCTACCTTGGTAACAATTACCAAAAACAGCTCACCATTATAACAGCTACTAGCACTGGCAGCTAGCATTTGACCACACTGCCTGGAATGGTTGCTTCAGCCTAATACGTGGACAGGTTTTCTTCTGTTATTTGTTGCCAGTTGGCAAAACGATTTTAGTATTACCACTGAAGTCTGGAGTCAGCTATTGTTTATTATTATTTCCTATTACCTGTACATTACCTATTAATGTACATTTGGAATTTTGAGACCACTGTACTGCTCACTGCTGGTGTATACAGGCTTTTAGATGCCCATAGTTTTCATACGTTCTGAGGACAGAATTTTGCATTACTCCTGTCGAACTGCATTGATAGGATTGTGTAACAAAACAGCTGCCTGGTTAGGGTTTCTGCTGTTTCCAATCAAGGAATTGAGTGGGGCAGCAAACTGTGTCTCTGCCAGCTTGCCGTCTTCAGTAGTCGTCATTGTACATTTCACAAAAGGATTTTTCATTATTACTGGTGACCTTGCAGAATTTAATCAGTGTGCAGGAGGACATGAGCCTAGAAACACTAAACTAAGCACATTACTTTGTGATGCATAGTCATCCCACCAAAAACATTTATTTCAAATAGCCAATGACACAAATGTGATTGAGATGTTCCCTCTTACTGAAGCAAGTGTCTCTCATCCCAACATAAGCTTTATTATCACGCTGAGTCATTCATGATGTCAGATTATCCTATGTGTCTGCTACTCCACTTGTACTCCTGGGCCCATTTAACGGTTTGTTTTTGTACTTTACTCCACCTGGCAACTATAGGCTATTGTATTTCTGACTGGTGTGCAGTATTTGCAATGCACCTTCAATGCGCCAGACGGCACTTGGTATAAATTCAGGGAGAAACAGATGAAACAATCAAATGTATTATCCAAATGCAAAAAGGTTGCAGCAAAATTTCAATACATTGCATGTGAGAACTTTACTAAATTTCCAAATTTGGAAAAGAATTACAGGTGGTCCTCAGTTTATGGCGTTTCGTGTTCCGTCATTTCGTGGTTGCGTACACACTGTGAAGAATACACTGCAGTATGTGCTCAATCGCTTGACTCTCGCGACCATCATTAGCGATAAAGATCTTGTTTTAACGTCTACTCGGATGTTGTAAGGACGACAACGGGGTGGTCGAGCAACAATTTCTTTACTACAACAACAAAACAGGCTACTGTTAAAGTAGTCCATATGTTAAAAGTAGTGGTAAAAATAGTAACCTTAGGGACATAACGCCTCCAAGCATTACAAAGTTACCAAAATACAGATATATTAAAGCGCTGGTTTAGAGAATCAGAGCAGTTTTATGGTACTGCAAGATTTGCATTGATTGTAGTTATTCTTACTTTCAAAATGGTCAGCCCTTTTTTTTTTAACAGCATTGATTTCTGCCTGTTGAGTCAGCAAACTAGGTGCGCCTAAATTAACTGTCTCCTGTTCCAAGTGCTTCAAATCCATTAATGCCTTCATTGCTTCAAAGTTAGTTTGAACGTTAGATTGATCATCCTTTCATTACACTGACTCATTTCTGACTTCACTGACAGTCGTCTAAATTTCTTAGTCCACTTTTGCTGCTTCATGGTTTGATAGCTGGCTCAGAAATATGACACTGAAAACCCTAATTGCCCCCAATTGGCACCATGCCACCAGGACAACGTAACCACTTTAAAACCACAACCTTCATTAGTCCATATGCTACACCTTTAAAACCACCACTTGATATTTGTGGATCTTAAGAGAATTAAAGCGGGCCTTACATCCCAACATACGTGCTACCACACGCACGGGCTTTGCAATTTTTGGGAAATTTGTTGGCCGTAGCCAACATTTAGAGGAAGTAGGGTATCAGTGGGGTTGCAAGTGTGTCGTATTTACGGAGCAAGCGATTAGTGACACCCATGTATTTGCCGCTCGGCCACCGTTGGTCGCTTTTAGGTCGTGAGTTGGGCGTGCGACTCGTGTGTGCTCGGTGTGCTTCATGTAAGGTTGTCGTATGTTTCACTCGGTGGGGACGTACGTGTGTGGGCATCGTACGAGGCTCATGCAGCCCACTCAATTCGATTGCAAGATGGGCGTACTGGCTTCCTACGGCGCCTACGGCTATCGTGACCGGGAGAACCAGAGTGTACAGCGGGAAAAGCCACCTGCCGTGGCCGGGTAAGGTGCATTAATGTCGGATGCAGTATGTGGGCAGCTGCCGTGCGTCCACGGAGGTCGGGAGAACCAGAGTGTTGGCCAGGAGAAGCCACCCGTCGTGGCCGGGCAAGACACATTAATATCGGATGTGCTATGTGAGTAGTCGTTATGCGTCCACGGAGGTCGGGAGAGCCAGAGTGTACAGCTGGAGGAGTCGCCGGCCGCGGGAGTAGCCGCTCCTTGCGACCTGGCTGCGTGCAATGTTTTCCTGCGTGCACGCGTGTTATAATGTTCATCCCAACTCTCTTCCTACGGGCTTTGCGTGCTGTCTGCGGGTTTGAAAATCCATGCGGGCCACTTGCGTGTCTCTTGCGATTTTCCCCATTTTTGCAAGTAGCCAGCACGTAGGAGCATGTACGTCGGGATGTTAGGCCTGCTTAAGTGTCGTTCTCATAGTTGCCTCTGTCTTTGGATATTGTGTTCATTTGCAAACAAAAAATGACATCACACCAAATGGCAGTCTTGAAATAGTACATGTAGGGACTGTTTTACATTTTTTAAGTGTTAAAATCTGTTAGAGTACCTTTACAACACTGTAATATAGCAACTCTATTAAATTCATGTAATAATAAAGGGTTAGCTTATTTCCTCATACAGTATGTTGTGGATCAAACAACTAACTCTTTGTGTTTGCTTCATATTGATTTGGTTCGTCTAGGGCCAGACCGATTACTTGATTAATCAAAACAACAAGCTTCAGATTAATCGACTAAGAAAATGATCGTAGTTGCAGCCCCAGACTGCATAAAAACTCCCTTCTTGCATTGTTTAAATGAAGAGCGAATTTTAACATAATTCAAAAGGTATTGCAAAAATATGACATATGTTCTTATAGCTTTCCCTAATGAAGGAGGTATTCCCTTCTAGGTTTTGGCAAAACTCGCAGTATGCCACAGGACTTGTTTCGTACGGGATTAGGTAAAGTATGAGCAATGTTGCAGCAATGCTGGAAGGTTTATTTCTCAACCCTTACCTTGTCTCTGTCTGCCTGGCTGCTAACTAATGTTTCCTCTGATTAAATAGTGAAGGACTGGCCAAATGACAGTACAGTGCACAATGCCGACCTCTATATTCAGCCTTTGTTTGAATCCAGAAGATAACCCATCAAAATGATGAGCTACTGAGGATATACCCCACCCCTAAAACCACAGCGCGATTAAAGATCTGCTGTGACTCGTCTTCTCCTTTCACACTAACTCTCACCCTACCAAGTTTTTTTTGTTTGTTTGTTTGTTTAAACATTTGTTCCATGCCTATAAACCACCAATTTTGAAGGTGACCTTTAGATAATCTTCAATCAATGACCCGAGGTCATTGTAGTTGTAAAAATTTGATCTCTAAACATCAAGTGGTGGCTGTGTGGAGCCCAGGGTCTACATATTTTATGAAAGATGCCTCCATGCTCTGTGTTTAACACCCGCTTTTTCCAATCTCCTGCCCTCAGACCAACCTAATTCACCCATCCCGACCCTCTTGGAATGGATCTCCATTTTCCTCTATGATCAGGATTCATTGCATTGTTTGACTTTACTCTCATCATAACATTATTCTTTTACTGTAAGTGACAAACCAAACATCTAATTTGGAATGAGATAACAATGGATGCAAAGAATCACAAGAGGAAATGATTAGAGATCCAGTACTGTTTATCTGGTTGTTTGACTGACAGTAGTTTGTGTGTGGCCATATGTAGATGAATTTAGTCCCTACATGGGCAGGAGGGCATCCAGCACTCTGTCTTTGAACAACGAGCCATCATCTCCCAAAGCGGCACCCTCCGGATCTCAGTCTGTACCCCAGAGGAAGAAGCTTCTGAAGGCTCCCAGCCTTGCTGAGCTGGACAGCTCTGACTCCGACGTCAGTGTGGGCTTTTGTGGTTTTTCCTTTCCTCCAAAATTCATCTGACATCAGCAGAGCAAATTGTGACATATATGTGCTTGTGTGTTCTGTATATTTCTCCAGGATGATATTACAGGGCACAAATCAATAAGTACCTCAAGTGTGGCGACATCTCTAATGGATGATACATCTCCTGAATCAGCACTGGGAAAGAAGAGTGAGTCCTGTATTGTTATTTTCAGATTAGCACATCCTTAAGCGCTTGCATGTTCTTTTGTTATTTTTTATTATGCTCATTGAGTCATTGACTCACAAATATGGATTATTTGATTTACATAATTATTTCCTTTTCCTATTCATGACTGTGTTTTTCTATTCCTGCAAACAAGCTCCACCGCTTTTCCTGCCCATTTCGTCCACCCCGCAGCCAGAGAGACGCCAGACCCCCCAGAGGAGACACTCTATTGAGAAGGAGACCCCAACCAATGTCCGACTGTTTCAGCGGCCCTCTAAACAGAACTCTAAATCTCTGGTGAGTTAACAATGTCTGACCACTTCACGTACAGTGGAACCTCTTTCGTCAAAGTGCGGGGACAATTTTCGGGATGCTACGGACTTGTGCAACTTAAGGGGAATATTTTTCCTCCAAAAATATTGTTGAACTTTGAAGTGTATGACCAAAAGACAGGGGTGCCTAAACCTTTCCCACTGAGAGACATTAAGAGATGCTACAACCAAGCCAATGTAATAAATTGCATGACAAATCTCATTAATTGTATTTTTACAATATGCTGAGGGCCAGTAAACTGAGCACATTGGACATCGCTGCTGTACATGTCGGGGTACATTAGCTTGTTGCTGAGATTGTACCCTCAAAGTGTCTACGTACTGTACTGTTTACACTGTTCGATAAAAAGTGCAGTAGGGATTTGTGTAGATTGTACTTTTGTTTTTGTGTGTTTGCAGGAGGAGTTTTGTTTCCCTGTGGAGTGTCTGTCTCTGACAGTGGAGGAGGTGATGCACATCAGACAGGTGCTGGTTAAGGCAGAGCTGGAGAAATTTCAGCAGTATAAAGAAATCTACACTGCAATGAAGAAGGGAAAGGTAATCTTTTCTTGAATGACACGTTACTTGCATCACTGTATACATGCTTCAATTATCCAATAACATTATACGGTACATGAATAGGGCTGCATCATTAATAAATGGTCTCTGTTTCATGACTACGGCCTATTATTAGTCCTAAAAATGTATATTTAAGCAAATGTTACGTATTCTTGGCTTTTGACACCTAAAATCAAGTCCTGATCCACCATTTTCTTCTTATTTTTAAAAAAGTGCCCGCTTCAGTCCACGTCAACACGTCGATAGATATATACTGTATATATATAGTATAAAATATGATATGAAAACAGAATAATCTAAATAAAACTATGCATGAAAAAACAATTGAAGTACGTTCAAAAATTCTTTGTCTCTGGAGAAAGCCACAAGTAAAAGTGCAAGCGACGACTATTTTCTGTTTTGATTTCGGTTAAGTCGACAACCACTTATGGTGATGTCAGGCAGCCGGTCCGAGGGGCGGCGACATAAACGGATTCCACTGTGCTATGTTGGGTTAAAACATGATTGTGTCATTCTAATGTTGGTCTATTTTCATTGCAGCTTTGCTTCTGTTGTCGAACCAAACGGTTTTCCCTTTTCACCTGGTCCTACATCTGCCAGTTTTGCAAAAAGTAAAACACGATCTACATATAAAAAATGAAGTAAAAAAAACAAACACATTTCATTCATTGCTTCTTTTGTCTTCACAGGCCTGTGTGTTCACAGTGTTGCAAAAAGGTAAGACATAACAAGGCATATTGTTGTTCTGATCGGTACATGAAAAAGGCAACTAGAATTGACATATGTGACACCACATTTCAAATGACAGAATCAGAACATTTCCAGATGCTCTTCCTTGTTAAGATGCTATATGTTTTAACCTATGTTTGTAATAGAAACATAAAGGAAGGAACACATGGAAGTTGTGATCATTAAAAATAACAACAGGTTCAAACATGTGCTTATTTTAGTACCTATTATGTTGACAGATGAGACTGCCATCCAAACCTTATTCCAGCCTGCCCATCTACTCCATCGGCTCTACTAACACTCTACCCAGGGAGAGGATAAGTGCCATGGCTTCTGCAGGACAGGGATTCCATGTGGCTGGAGGTCCAGAGACTTCAGCTTTGGCTGAAGCAGCACCGGCTCCGACTTCCAAAGGACCTAGAAAGGCTTCTGGGGCTGCAGCGGTCAAACCTGAGAAGTCCTCCAGTGGCCACCGACGGCCAAGCATTCACAAGACCATGTCCAAGTAAGACCTTTATCCTGCTTCTGCTTTGGTTTGAATTGAACATTGGTATGGCGGCCTCAGAGGAAAACTCATTTGAAAGAAAGAATTTTGCCCCAAACCTCGCTGTCCTTAACCGGCTGTACGATATCAGATTGAATCCTCATGGAACAACACGAGGATTCAACAAAGACCTAAATTAACAATCAGGACCTATTCACATTAGGCCATTGGTACCGTGCTGGCCCATGCGAGCCTGCATTCACAATGTGCATTTGAGTCACGACCCGTCTGCTTGTTCCGCCTCTTCTATTCTGCTGTATTACTGCAATTTCTCCAACTTTGTGAACTATTTCCAGTCATACATAGAGCCTTTCTGATTTTTAATTTTGTACAAAGTTTCCGCTAGTTACTTGTAAGAAGAGCGATTGCATTAGTTTAATGACACCTTCTATTCTGCTGTATTATTGCAATTTCTATGACTTTGTGGATTATTTTATTATTTGTAGTCATTGTGATTATTTACACTCAACAAAAATATATACAGAACACTTTTGTTTTTGCTCCAATCTTTCATGAGCTGAACTCAAACATGTAAAACTTTTTCTGTGTGCGCAAAAGGCCTACTTCTCTCAAGTGTTGTTCACAAAATTGACTAAATCTGTGTCAGTGAGCACTTCTCCTTTGCTGAGATAATCCATCCACCTCACAGGTGTGGCATTTTGCACAGGTGTGCTTTCAGCTGGCCACAATAAAAGGCCACTCCATAATGGCAGTTTGGGGATTCCTACCAAGCTTGACATAGGTTAAGTGGAGGCTAAATTGTCCATAGGTGTGAATGTGGGTGTGAATGGTTGTTTGTGTGTTTGTGTTCTGTGATTGACTGGGGACAAGTCCGGGGTGTTTCTCACCCAAACTCTGCTGTGATAGGTTCCGGCTCACCCCTGAATGTGAACAGAATAAGCGTAGAAAATGAATGAATAGAATACTAAATACACCATAATAAATATACTGTTAGATTAATACCGCACTCTTTGTAAAGGAAGATATTTTGTATTGAATCTGCCACTTTCTGAAGACCCTTTACATCCGGTGATGATTGGAATATCTTTTTCATCGTCAGCCTCCCCCCCTCTCTTAACTATTGCATCCATCGATTTTAATAAGGGTTTCTATTGTTTTCAGGCTATCTAAGCACGGCTCCTTAAAGTCTCATGAAGCACTGGAGCTTCCACCAGAGCTGACAGAGGACTGGGCCACCATGGAGGTGTGTGTCGACTGCAAGAAGTTCATCTCTGACATTATCGCCTCCAGCAAGCACAGCCTGTCACTGGCCACCAAGAGAGCTCGTTTAAAACGCAAGACACAATCCTTATACATGTCCTCGCCTAAAGGAAGGGAGGAGTACCGGCCCACTGAGCGAACAATCAGTGAGATCTAGACGGTCTTTATATGTCTCTCCAGCTGATGTATGTACTACAGCCATAAGTAATAAACCTCTGGAATGGATGGAGGCTCTGTTGCTGTGTTCACGCCGTCATGTACAGCCCTGTCAGTCGACTGATCTATGATCATTTGGCCCTTTAATTTCTGCTCAAGGACTTTAGGAAGGAGAAAGTACAAGAACCACAATGTTTGTCTGTACTCCCTTCTCTGGTTGCACAACAGAGTGATCCACCCCAGCTCGCACCGAAACTAATAAGCACAAGACAGAAGAAAGACTGTCAGACTTCCTTCAGCTGTTGCAATGTGAGGATACACGAGGCCTGCGCAGTGGTCATCGGGTAAAGAGTGACTGTCATATTGAAGCTATACATTTTGTATCAGGTTTAATTTACTTTTGTATTTTGTTTTTACACTAATCATTTTGGATGAAGTGTCACCCCTCCATTATTTAGAGCAGCTTCAACTGTTTATTAACTAAAATCTATTTTTGGGCAAGTTTAGTGCCATAAAATGACATACAGGGTGTCCACAAAGTCTCTTTACGATGTCAAATATGTATTACACAAGCAGTTGATGAGATATGTGAATCACATTGGTTATATATTTTCTGTGGTTATCAAAGTTTTGCATTTTTTCCTCCTCTAATATTAATATTTATATTAATGTTTGTACTAATCTTTATTAATAATAGTCACTAGTTATTATTATAAATAATAATAAATGTATAATAATACATGTAATAATTTCCACAGATTTTTCAATTCAATTGCATTTGTAATATATTTGTAATATAATTGTAAAGAGACTTTATGGGCACTGTATTTTCTTCTTCATGTGACCCAAAAGAAGGTCTGATAAAGTGATCCGACAACCCTTTTGCTCCAAGGTTGTAAGTATTCATGAATAACAAGCAAACAAACGATCGTACATCATTGTGTGGTTTGCACGTTCAACAGTAATCACAGGTGTGTTTATATGAACTTGCATTGATCGTGCCGTGACCTGTTTCCAATTAAGGTTGTGTGTGAAGCATAAGTTAAAAAAAAACAACATAAATCCCTTGTATAAACCAAAAATTGCATAGGTGGTGTACATTTATGATGCAAATGTGCCCAAATTGAGGAACTATGTTAAAGATGTGTTTGAAGTCATGCTTTCTACTGTTCATTTCTTTACTTATACCACTATGTGCACATATAGACACATCATTACCATTGTCACCACTCTTATTTTAAAAAGCTGCTGCTTGGCAATTATACATGCGTTAACTGGTTGGTTGTTTTAGGCAGCATCAGTGCAGTAATCTTTGTACATTACATTTACTTTAGTTTTCACACCATTAATTATTTGAAAGTGCATTTTAAATGGTAAATGGTACATTAGATAAAATGCCTAATACTGTATTACACATTTTTTTGCACAGACGTTTAGTTAAAGCCAAACAGTGGAAAACATACACTCAGCTCAACAAATACAATACATCTTAATATACTGCCTTCCTTTGCTATCCAGAAACTGATTAACTAACTTGTGGATTTTTTATTTTATTTTCTGCCTTAAAAGTTGTATTATATTAGTGGTCTCACTAATATGCTGACATGTCATTTGCAGTTACTGTACAAGTTTTTGCTGAATGATGTGTTGGTTCACTTGGTTCTTGTGTTGCCTTGATGGTGTCTGTAGGTTGGAGGAACGAAGGAGAAGTTCACAGGAGAAACAGCATCATGCATGAACGGTTTTGCTTGTATCTTCAGTGTGTATTACCTTCAAACTCCAATTCCCTGGCCAGAGTGCAACAAATGAACAAAAAATAAATGCAATACGTCCTACACTTTGCTATCATTTTTTAAATGTCAAAATATGTTTGGTCGACGGCCCCATAATGCCTCCAGGCCTGGTCGATAGGTCTCTGGACATATTTGGACTTATTTTCACTTTGAGAGGACGCAGAGCAAAGTTCAGGTTACAAGGCGACACAATACACTATAGTGGGTTCATTTTGTCGCGCTGTGTTTGATTGGGCAGATTTTGTACCACCTGACCTTGACGTTACCATAGCAATTAGTCAACGGTCACCTCTTGTTTGACTGTGGACGGAAAGTGACCGTTTGTTTGCGATACTACAGATCGGCACGCTTTGCTTTGACTATTATGTTGAGTTAAGGACGTAAGTATTCATATCTTTTAGGCCTTCATATTGTAATTCACAGCCTAGCACTACCGGTTAGTATTAATGGAAAGATTTGGTCGACAATATCTCTCGAGAGCAACATGGCTGATGACGTCATTCGTCGCGTGTCTCTTTACGATGCTCTAACGTTATTGTTTAAAGTTTTCTTTGTCATTGTGTGTAATTTATAGCGCACTTACGTGGAATTACTTGAATTTAAGACTATATTAGCATTTCAATTCATTGACAATCATTCGTATTGACTGATTGGCTGAGCGAAATCACGTGGTCAACTACTCGTAGTAAGGTGTGGAGGATCTCGTTTGCTGACCCATTTAATTTACCAAATACGTATGCTTCATTTTTTTTTTCAAATAACAACCTGTGTTATACAGATGCCTTGCCCTCTCTTATTCTTCTCTGTCTTAATCAATGCTTTACATTGTTCTGATGTTTTAGTGACTAGGTTTTTAGGTGCCCTCCAGTGCCCTGATTTAGTATTGCATGCAGCCTGCTTACTTTTCGCTACATTGACATGTCCACAGATGTATTTGTCCCAGATTCAGAGTCTCAGACTGGCAGCTGTACTGGAGGAATGCTCAGACCAGTTGGACATACTGGAACATGCTCTGACCATCCATATCCACAGGGAGTGCAGCACTGAAGAGCGACAGGTAACCACTTCACAGTCCACAAGAACATCTCTCAGATGGCAGTCAGTAATGTGAGGATGAAAGTGTGATGATGGTGTAAATACTTTACAGTTTTCTTTGTGTGTGTCTTTAGGCCAGAGTAAAAAAGGTGAAACGAGACTGGTGAGTGCAGATGTGTTTTTTACAATTATTTAATTATTAATGGACTGTATACTTGTGCATTATGTTGCACACCACACACAAGCAGGCATGCAAGAACTGATGTCAGAGAGAGGGGGCATGCATGGTACTTCAGTTCCAAAACTCAAGTCCTTATGAACCAAATACTGTAGATCTGAGTTGGATTTCACCTTGAATCATCTTGTGAACCCTACTCTCTTTGTTTTGTTTGTGTAGTCACTATATCTCACAGCAGCTGTCCAAGTTACAAGGTGAGCTGGAAGAGAAACAGAGCTTTGCTTGTCTGCTGCAGGTGGTTCACGGACAGGACCAGGAAAAGAATGCTGAGAGCAGCAAAAGGTTCATCAACACACCATCACGTGGAAACAATACTCTTAATAATCGCTACATTTACCAGAATCCTTACCAAAACATATTAGACTCTATGTAGATTTTCCATATTATTTAATATTTTTTAGATGTTATTTGTCTACAGTGTATTTGTAAATGTGTATTGCCAGGCAAAGGGATGCATGTTGTGTTAGTCACGGTAGTCATGTGAGTGTTTTGCTCCCAGAGAAGCAAAGAAGGAGATGGAGAAGAGAAGGCGGCTGCTACCAAAGCAACAAGCGCAGCTCCAACAGAAAGCAAATCAACTGAAGGTGAGATGGCAAGTCTAAACATCCCTTCATCCATGCTCATGAATTTGGTTGATGCAGCCACTGAATGCATCTGAAACCTCAAACCTTTCCCCTCCGGTCAGGAACTGCAAACATTATACGAGGATATCAAAGATCGGCTGCATCGCCTAAATGAGTCAAATGCTGAAAGGAAGCGTCTTGAGGAGAGAAGCATTGAGCAGCAGCTCCAGAGAACTCAAAATGAGATGAGGGAAGCTGAGAAGCGACTTGAAGACAAAGTAGTGGTGAGAGCAACAAGCCATGTGTAACACATGATTATTCCCACTGATGCATCCTGACTTCCAGGTCTCAGAATCTGGCTCCAGCATCTCTGTGTGGAGTTTGCATTTTTTTTGTTGTGCTTATGTGGGTTTTCAGTTACTCTGACTTTCCCCAATATTCCAAAAACATACATTTTAAGATAATTGGAATGCCTAAATTGTCCATAGGTTATTTTAAATGGTTGTTTGTCTATACCAAGGGTGTCCAAAGTGTGGCCAGGGGCTCAAATGGAAAAAAATGGAAAAATCAGCAGTAATTTTACATGAATAAAGTCATAATGTTATGGGGAAAAGTTCTACTCTAATGTGGAAAAATCAATCAAAATGCTCATCTAAAATGACATCATTTTAGTAAGCATAAGGTTGAAATATTAGAGAAAGACATGTTTAAAAGTCATAGTCTTATGAAAACCAAAAAAAAAAACAACAAATAAAGTTTTAATTTTGGTAAAATTAGGTTGCGAAAAAAGCTATAACTTTGCGAAAATAAAGTCTTATGGAAATAAAGTCAACTATGGGAAGAAAATTTACAAGAAGAAAGTTGAAATAGTTGGGAAAAAAAACAGCAGAAATGACAAAAATAGCTGCAGTTTTACAAGAATAAAGTCAAAATATTATGAGGAAAAATAACGTCATTTTAGTATAATTTTGTACCCCGCCTGTCGCCCAAAGTCAGCTGGGATAGGCTCCAGCA
Organism: Dunckerocampus dactyliophorus; assembly: GCF_027744805.1. Classification (NCBI taxonomy): domain Eukaryota; kingdom Metazoa; phylum Chordata; class Actinopteri; order Syngnathiformes; family Syngnathidae; genus Dunckerocampus; species Dunckerocampus dactyliophorus. The sequence goes on from NC_072825.1 coordinate 11,382,601, forward strand.
TGCCCGCGCGAAGAGAAGCGGTATAGAAAATGGATGGATGGAAGTTTTTTTTTTTTTTTACAAGTCGTAATATTATAAGAAACAAACAAAACAAAATAAAGTTGTAATTTTTGGAAAATTAGATTGGGGAAAAATGTATAATAATACTTGTGAATAATTATGGGAATAAAATCATAATATTCCGAGAAGAACATTTATGAAGATTATTTGAGGCAAAAGTTGAAATATTTGTAATAAGAAAAAACAATAACAGCGAAAAAATGGGGAAAAACAGCAAAGACCGAAGTTCATACTAATAATACGCTTTTTCACCTATATAAAGCTGAGAAGTGGCCCTTGCATCCTTTCATTTTTCAGTATGTGGCCCTCTGTGGGAAAAAGTCTGGACACCCCAGGTCTATACTGTATGTGTCCTGTGATTGACTCTTGGCTGTACTCTCCATCTTGCCCAAATGTCAGCTGGGATAGGCTTCAACGCACTCATCATGCTGAAAAAGATAAGCAGTAGAAACTGAATAAATGAATGAATAGTATTTCAGTTTGGCAACAGAAACTCTATATACAATTTTATGTATACTGTACAGTAACATGATGTATTCACATTTGACTTCAAAGTACTAATACATAGGATTTGCTCTGTCTCGTAGCTCCTGAATAATCAGTTGAAGCTGCAGGAGAGAATTCATGAGGAGTCAAATATATTTCTGAAAAAACAACATCAGGTCAGTATTGGTATCTTACAAAGTAGAGTATTAGGTGCAAAAATGAAAACAAAATTAGGTGAAAAAAGTCAGAATTTCAACTAGTGGATGTGAAAATGATTATTTATGTGAAAATTATGGTCAACCAACAAACTAAATTGAGTTGGGAAATATGATCATTTCTGTACAGCCAAAGGAAAATTTTATGTGGTTGTGGTTGAATTTGTGTTTGAATATTTCCACAAAAGTTAGAAAGTTTATTATATACAAGTTAAGCAATTAACTTCTTCAAACGGCTGCTTATTTGAATGCACAATATTTCATATTGTAGCAAGTGTTAATCCCACATGACATAATGCAAGGAAGGGCTTAATTTGCACACAGAAGTACTTTCATAATTACCAATCGCAGATTAGCCATACCAAATACTCCAACTCAGAGGTCCAAAGTGTCATTAGTACATTAATTAGTGACATGTGATACATAGTACAACTCTGACTGCTGCACTATGAGAACATCAAAAGAAAACACTTACACAATTACCAATATGTAAAGCACAGCAGTTGCAATTCAACAAACACAAAGCATACTTTCACAGTGTCAAGTAACTTCAACTTTACATTTATTTGAGCTTTTCTTTTCTGGAATGAGAGCTTCTTTTCTGAAGTTCAACATCTTGTCAGCCCCTTGCAAATAAAGGAAATAATGAAGCTAGGCGTGATGCCTGCTATAGTGTAGTATCACAAGGAACAAAGCGGGACCAAATAATGCTATGACTGGTGGTGGCACGTTATTATGCACATATATCTATAGTATATCAACGGCCTGCATGTCACTTCAGTGTCCACTGTTCACTACTACTATACAGGAAACAAAACAGCTAGTCAACAAGAGTTGTGGTCGCTCACTCTTTGGAAAACATTGCCCCTAGCATTTTGGTAGCGAATTGAAAATCACGAGCTCAGCCCTCAGCCTAATCTCATGAAACGTCCTTCAACGTCACAGGTAAAAAGGGATTTCTCTGGTATTGCAAATAAAACCAATACAATTTGGTCTGTTATACTTCTACTCGCACAACCTCGGCTCCTAACCGATTTGAGCAGTGAGTGCTTTATGTTGTGTTATACAGTAGATTTCAGTGCACCTCCTTCTTTGGCACTTGAGTGAAGTGATCAAAGCTCCCAGTATTTACACACAATTACTGAGGGAATTGCAATTTCTAGAAATTGCTATGTCAGTTTTCTTTACTTGGCACGCCAAGCACATCATGTTGTTCTTTATTGAGCAGGAGTTGCAGGAGCAGCTGCGACACTGGCAGCAGTGCACAGAGCAGAACATGCAGGAGAAGGAGCAGCATCTCACCAGCATGCGCTACAGAAGAGCAACAAACTTGGAGAAACTTACTGCCATGCAGAAGAAGGTGAACAGTTAAAAAGCCATCTCTGCAAAACAAAGAGTACATAGTCAGCAGGAAGCAGGAACATTAATAAAGTGTAAATGTGTATTTAGTACAGCGAGATGGAAGAGGTTGTGAAAGAAGACTGGGAGGAGCAGGAGAGAATTCGCCAGCGGGAGCTTGAGATTGCAGCTTCTATCAAGGTAAGAGCATTCACGTGGATCTGTCAGCCTCTGATAGCTGGGGCATTGATGACTCGTGACCTTGGATTCCCACAGGTACAGGCTTGGTGGAGAGGTTGTATGGTCCGTAAAGGCTTCGGCATCTATAGGAAAGTAGAAGACAAGAAAGGAAAGAAGAAGAAGAAGGAAGGAAAGAAGAAGAAGAAGAAATAAGTCAGATATTGGGTTTCTTCACGAGCAGTGTACTGATTTGTCTGTTAGCTGGTTAGCAGGCTATTTTCTTGCTCTTGGAGAATGACATATTTTTTTTACTAAACCTCTTAAAGCTCATAGTCTACACTTCAATCATCTTTATTGTTTTATTTCAAATCTGTTTTGGTCGTGTATAAGCGAAACCTCACTGTAGAAATACTTCTGGACCTAATGTAACTGTAATGTAACCCAACCCATTTGCTTTTATTGCTTTGCTTTGTGTTAATTGTCTTTCCCTCGTGAGGACACAAGCATGGCGGTGTACAGCGGAACCTCCAAGGTGAAGTCATAGAATTTGACCCCCCCAAAAAATCAAGAAAAAGATGCCTCGGAGGTTGCACAAAAATATGGAGGTCAAATAGTTAAGACATAATACTTCATCTCAGTGAGCATACATACATACAGTACATGCATACATACGGTACTTGGAAGAGTCTATTCATCTTACGTTGATGGTTGGAAGTTTTATCAAAAGTCTAGTGGACGCACACATTTAGGTCAACAAAGAAAATGAACTCATTAATTATTTTATTATTAATCTTGAACTTACATGTATCATCTAGTAGTAGTAGCATTACTGTAGAAATCCTCTAAAACAGCTATTGAGCCCTAAAATAAACATAAGTTTTTTTCTTGGCATCTAAAGGTCTACATAGATGTTCTTGGTCTGATGGATTGATGTATATGAACGAGTGACATGTCATTCGAAAACTTGCAGTCAAGATACGAGAATCCGCTTCCAACAAAAAAAAATCGGTATCGGAAATTCTTTCTCCTGTTTTTACATGGTATCTGATCGGATACCAAAATTTGCAGTATCGTCCACCCCTAGTATCAACCCTTGATGCGACGGCCAAGCAAACACGCACACTCCGGGTACACATGAACGTTTTCGTATAATTTACGTACTTTTAAACAATGTTAAGTAAAAAAGCAAAATGATATCGAATGTAAAGGTTCGGGAATTGAGTATGATAACGAGTTTCAAATCTACATCATGATATGGTGCATTCATATCCAACTTGTTTTTTCCGACTGTCTTTAATGCAGCCTACGTACAGTATGACCAGCAGGAGGAGTCGCGGACAGCAGTTTGCTGAATGGAAGCAGTAGACTGCACACACTCACACAGTTGTATGAGTAGTGTTAGTGTAGGCGTTGGCAGTGGCGGTTGTTATAACGACAGCACACTGTGAGAGCACATGTGTCACAGTGTGGCTGAGGACTCGCGCAGTTTCTCCACCGAGCTGTCCACTGGCAAGGTAAGCGTCATCACTCTACACGGAAGCTGTTCATAAATGCGTCAGTCTTTAAAGATACGTGTAAATATGCAACCTTGAAAGAAAATGCTTCACATTTGATTACATTGAACATTTTACTGTAAAATGGTAAAATAGCAGTGACAGTCTTGACAGTGGTACATGTAAAATAACTCTAACGACTGCGGAAACCTGATTGTTATATCATAACTTTCAGGTTTCCACACATACATATTGTCATTTTTCCCTGGTTACGATATTGTCATTTTTGCCAACCATGGAGACCAGAAAGGGAGTGAGTGGGAGTTGCCTTTTAAATGATATACACATTCAGACTTGTCAAGTCACTTTATACGCAGGTCTTACCTGTTTGGCCATAGTGATCTGCAATGATTGGAGTGCCACTAGACGCCATTGTAAAATTTGCATAATTTGCCATGACGCTAGACTCCTGCCATAGTGCAGACTTCTAAAAGCTCCAGTTTTTGTGTGTGGACAGGTAAAACGGAGCTTTTTGGTTTCTGTCACAAGAAGTGTACAACATAAAATGAAGTTAGAGTGGCGAAGTAGACGTGCGTGTGCCTGTGCGCTCGTTATGCATGAGGTGTGTTACGAAGCAGAGTTAAGATGCCATTTACTGTACGGCCTAGGTTCCCAAAGTGGGGTACGCGTATCCCCAGGGGTTCACCAATTGTCATAGGGCTTTGGCGAATCAAAATGACAATTAGCACCTAACACTCACAATATGGCGCAGCGGTGAAAACCTGTTACTGTGAGTGACACTGTTACAGATTTCCCCGAAAATGAGGCTTATCGTTGGTTGTATGTATTTTTGTGCTTTGGTTACTGCTTTATTGTGATTGTTAAACTTTCCTTCAATTTGGCATTAAATTAATATGCAGACTTAAACCATAGCCATTGTGAGTGGACAACAAAGTGAAGCTCAAATTCAAGCCATTCAAATGGAAGGATGCCAACATCAAACTGAAAGAAAAGCTATGTAGGATGACTACTTATCTATTTATCAGTGCTCATGTGAAACTTTAGCAAAATGTGACCATGCAAAATACACATTTTTGACCCGGAAATACATTGAAATTAATGAACCAATTAATAATGTTCAATCTTTCAAGTTAATGAAGATAAAAATGTTTCTGTTTTTTATGTGTGTAAGAGTAGGGGGTACATGGCTTCGCATCAAATGTCTGAAGGGGTAATGGCAAGCTACACAGACAGTCCCATTAGAACAGAGATTCTTAACCATAGGGCCGCGCTTGGGCCGCCAGCGCCACCTAGAGGGCCACAAAAAAGTTGTAGTAGTAGTAGTAGTTCTGCACCTGTGGGCCTCGGCTGCATGCTGTTCTCAGACTGTATACAGTGTAAGGGCTGTTATCTGTGAGACAGTCAGTTGCAATACCGCCTCCCACCACTGGTGGCAGTAATACATCAGTCACTTGTTAGGGACACTTGGAGGCAGAAGAAGACACTCAACTAGCAGCTAAGTTAAAAAAAAAAAATCAAGATGAAACCAAGGACAAACACCTCAAAATACGATTTTTTTCAGGAAATACAATCCAGACTTTATCAAGTACGAATTTTTCGAATTCCAAACAAAAAGAAAATGAGCTACAGATGCAAAAAAGGTCTGTTGTGACAATGGTTAGCCACTCCAAATGTGCCAGACGTGTAGCACAACTCACTATAGCAGAGAAGTTGGCTCTGCCTGCCACAGTTGATATGTGTGATCGGAGAGACCGCTGCAAAGAAGCTGCTGACCATCCCACTTTCAAACGACAGTGAGTCGCCGTGAGTTGTTCTTAAATATGTTCTTGCAGTAATTTTTTTCCACTATTAGCCTGTTGTGCATCTCAACATAGATTGATGGATGGATATTTGAATGGGCCCCAGGCCACATTGTACAGGAAAATTTGGTCCCCAAGGTCAAAAAGGTTGAGAACCCCTGCATTATAATGTGTTTGTGAGCCAGGGTGAACAGGTAGCACTAAACCTATCAAATGTATTTGTGGTGAGGCGCAACAAATAAATGCAGCAAAAATTACAAAGCCAAAACATTTAAAATGCCAACCCTGAACTTAATCGTGATTGTTAACAACCAAGGTTGTGATGTCACATGGTTAATCTTTATTTCCCATACAATAAATATAGTTGTACTCCGTCATGACTGCGCATGGATACCATCATGCTTTTCTCCACCAGCTTCACTGTCAATGACGTGCATCTATGCCACCACTGATCAATAGTAGATAATAAAAGGTTACTCACTTCAAATGTAGGCCACTGCTGACCGGGTTGCGCTTCAGATCCCAGCCAATTTAAACAGCCTGGTCAAACAGAGAACACTGTGTGGGTAATGTTGCTGTAGATTGTGTATTTAAATCCACAGTTTCCTAGGTTACAACATATGGTGTCTACACACAGCAGAAGAAAACACATAGAAACATGAATGTACCCAATGCAGTGTACTTTTGACTGGGATTTTTATCATCAAAGGAGACTTTTTTACAATTGTTGTACTAATGCTTGAATCAGCTTTGTTTTTTATTGGCCAATGGTCCTTGTACAAACAACAAAAAACATTTTTGAATAAGCAATTTGTAGCAAACAACCTTTAAACTGAGATAGGCTGTTCATCAGCTGATAAAAAGTTTACAACCATATTTAAAAAAAAACAAAAACATTAGAATAGAAATAAAATGGACTCAGTAATAAGTAACTGCGACATTCACCTCAGAAATGAGTTTGGGCATGCTTGATGCCAGTGTTTCCAGGAGGCTAGTGGGAATGTTGCTCCAGGTGGTGAAGATGGCTTCACGGAGGGCACCCGCTGTCAGGAACTGATGTCCAATTTTGTCCTTTGCCATCCAACCCTAAATGTTCTCAGTTGAATTTAGATCAGGGGAACATGCAGGATGGTCCAAAAGAGGGCGGTTATTCCCTTGGAAAAAGTCCTTTGCCAGGCGGGCATTGTGAACTGCAGCGTTGTCCTCTTGAAAAACTGAGTCATTACCACACAGACGAGGGCCTTCTGTCATGAGGGATGCCCCTTGCAACATCTTCACATAGTCAGCTGCTGTTTGTCACCCCTGCACAACCTGAAGCTCCAATGTTCCATTGAAGGAAAATGCACCCCAGATCATGATGGCCCCCCCTCTACTGTGCTGTGTGGTAATCTCAGGTGGGGTCTCTTTGTCATGTCAGTAACGTTGGAAGCCATCAGGACCGTCTAAGTTCCATTTTTTCCTCATCTGAGAATAAAACTTTCTTCCACCTTTCAGTGTCCCATGTTTGGTACTCTTGTGCAAATTCCAAACGGGCAATTTTGTGACCTTGATGGAGACGAGGACATTTTTGTTTTTAAAACCCTTCTCTGGCAGATTCCTTCTGATGGTTATTGGACTGCACTCAACTCCAATAACAACCTTCACTTGGGCCTACGATCATCCCATGTTCCGGTTCAGGGCTGGTGACTTTTTTTGGGTCTACCAAAACTTTTCTGTTCCGTAACCCTCAGGATTTTTGAAGAAGTTTCAAATGACTGTCTTCCTGTGTTCAACCTCAGCAGCAATGGCTCACTGTGAGAGGCCTTGCTTATGCAGCTCAACAATCCGTCTGCGTTCAAAGAAAGAAAGCTTTTTTGCCTTTGCCATCAAGAGATCATGGCGGTGTGAATATCTGACAGAAAATGACACTGAATTCACAAAAGATTTTGGCTTTTAAAGGCTGTAGTCTTAAACTTTTGATCAGCTGTTGAACAGCCAATTTCACTTTAATGGTTGTTTGCAATAAATTCCTTACTTTTTTTTGTTTTATTCCCATTTCTTCTTTTTGCATTTACTCGACTCTACTACCTCCTTAAAGGGGACTTATTATGCTTTTCCTCTTTCATGACATATAAATGTTGTTACAATGTTGTATTCTCGTGTTAAATGATGCCAACGCGTCAGATAATGAGGTTTGCGCATTTGGAAATGAGACCTGAAAGCAGTTTTGGATGCCTCTGCACGCTGTGTTTTACAGAGTTTTTTTTTTAACACCGAGTTCCATTGATGTCAATGTAACACAGACTTCCTTGTATTGGCATGCCCAGCACCCCGGCTGTGTTTCGCTCTGTTCGCGGTGTTAGCACGTCGAGCAATGGCTCCCAAGAAATGTTTGTTTGGGTGTGCTGAACAAGCATCAGGCAGAAGTGGTTGGCGTTGCTGATTACCAGCCAGCGGGTCTCATTTTGTGAACATGGGCCAATATGAAGCTGGACTATCTGCCAAACTGTTGCTGAAGTCTGATGCCTTTCCAACATTACTTGGTCGTGTTGAAGAGTCAGAAGAGCAAGCTGTAAGCAACAATTTATCAGTGTCGTAACTGTGTTTATTTTGTGTAAGTCATGGGACAAAAGGGGTTCGGCAGCTGTCCGGAAGTCCTTGGGAGTGCTTGGGAGTGTGACCAATCACAGCGGAGTGGGCTTGACCAGGAGATGTACCTGGAGGAGGGCAATGGGTGGAGTAAATTACACAGACCTTTTGGGCGGGAGGCAGGAAACACTGCAGGAAGAGGTGCAGAGTCTGGATGATCTAGAAAGCTTTCTGTGCGGTTTATCGTGTGTAGCTGCTCTATAGGAGTCCAGAACTCAATACAAAGGCCCAAAAATGTGTATAATAGGTCCCCTTTAGGATCCAACAGTGCAAAATGTAAATTCATGCAATTTTTCAACTGGTCTTAAAATTTTGATCCGGAGTGTATATACATTTTATCTTATTTTTTTTAGCCTTTTCAAAATAAAAAATATTTATAAAAACATCAAAGTGGCCCCACACATCCTTAGATTTTTCAGTATGCTTCCCAAGGTGGAAAAGGTTTCGACAGCCCTGATTTAAATGACCTCAATTAACAATCATGTAACCATTTCACTATTCCACCAAGGCTGATTTGTATCCAAAATGTAGAAAAACAGAGTATTTGTGCTGGTTTGTTACAGTATATCACAAAAGTGATGACACATTTCGGCAAGCATTTTAATCTACCATCTCATGGGACAATATTGAGGAAATGGAACTTGGATATGCTTCAGAGTAGTCCAGAATATTGACCTTATCCCGAATATTGACTGCATGTAAACGTGTTTTTGTTGATGCAGCACCCCCCCCGTGCTACATCACTGATCCACACCACAAGGAAGGTCATGTTTATGGTGCAGGGCTCAGGGTTATTTGAAGTTGCTGTTGTAAACACAAATGTGTTTGTGTAAACCTTACAGCAGCATGCAGGGTACAACTCCCCTCTGTTCCCATAAGAGGAGCTAGAAGCAGCCTGATTCTGTCATCTTTCCCTGCTGACGTCATTCCAACATGACCAGCACAACTTCTAAAGATTCAGAACCGGGGGCGTGTGCAAGCCTGGACCCCCGGCATGGTCCTGATGTCTTCTGCAAGTTGTGCCTCTGCAAGCATGCACCTGCGCTCACCAGAACACTGCACAGCTGCAAGTGCATCTTCTGTACAGCTGTAAGTGGCACTGAACCTCCAATTTCACCAATAATACATATACAGTATGTACAGAATAAAAGTTAGGGATATGCACAACTGTTATGTTAGAGAAAGCCAAAAATATGAACACAAAACACATTGTTATAGTTTACAATTATAGCTTTACACATAGAAAACAATTCCAAATACTTGGAAATACATAGAGTATAAATGATGAATGAAAGGAAAATGAACATTTAAGTTTACTTTTACCTCAATTAAAGACATGATTCTTGATGTGACTGTTCTCAAAGACAACATGCGGCAGCAAGATCAACATGGACACGACCTTCCTGTTTTGCCATGAGTTATTTCTTGAATTCGTGTTTCTCAAATCAATAACTCAAAATGGAGCAAGTAAGAAGGTTGCAAGTACCAGCATTTGATAAAGAAGGTGAGAAACACTATTAAATTCAAGAAGTAACTCCTGACAAAACAGGAAGATGGTGTCTGTGCGGTGTGTCGCTGCCACGTTGTATCCTTAGGATCAGCCACGTCTCCGATGAAGGTAAAAGTAAGCTTAAATATTCATTTGTCCCTTTAATTCGGCATTTATATGCATTGAGAACTGTTTTATGCATGTAGAACTAAAAACGTGTTTTGTGTTAACATTTTTGTGAGTCAACCGCTGATGACATTATAGACAGGCGACGGACGTAGCTGACTTCCGCTTGCCATTTTGTTAGTACGCTAAGGACGTTTGTGATAAAAACACATGGAGAACACAGTTGGACTCATGCAGTGTGTTAATAACATAACAAGACGTGCGCGATATTGTACGCTAACTGGAAAATGTACACAAACCGAGGAAAATATTGACTTACATTTTTTATGTGAACTAAAAAACACGCTAACCGAGGTTCCACTGATAAAAATATATAAAATAACTAAATAAAAATATGTCATAAAATAATTGTTTTTTAAAATAAAAAACATTTAATTATCTTTTTATTTAAAAATATATGCAGAAAATATATGTATCTGTATTTAGACTAATAAAAGTGCTCTGCTCATACTGTCGCGATAAGGCAGGGGACTGTGCATATGACAATAAAACTCCTGAATCTTGGATCTTGACTGTGCCACTATCACTCTCAGTCTCATAGCCTGTTTATGACACACTATAAACAAGGTCTTCTATCACTGAAAAGAGGTACAAAGGTGTACGACTAAACTGTCTTTGTTAAATACAAACAGAAAAGTGAGATGTTGATATCCTGCCCTGCTATAGCGAGCTTTGAAAATAGTGTAATTTACTGTATGCAAGTGCAGTACACACATGCAGTGTTTCATAAAAAAAGCACATGATGTAATTGTTACCCAATAATTGACATTTTATTTTATGTTCCTCAAATCTGTCTGCAGTTGTGCAATTCAGTGTTGATGCAACCTTTGCTAAGTGTCCATAATTTCATACTCGAGCTATTAGATATTACTAGATATTACTTATTAATCCAGCACTAGATGTCCGTGAGTACGGGTTGTGTTTTTACATTTTTGACACTTGGTTTGTCCTATTTGAAAATGCTACTGTGACATTTCTATCCCTCTAGTGTCTGCAGCAGTATGTTGAGCTGGCAATCAAGGAGGGTGGAGGGGCACCTATCACCTGTCCAGATATGGATTGCAAACACATTGGCATGTTACTGGACACGGAGGTAAGCCTCACTAATAAAAACAGCGATATTTGTATCACCACTTAAAGCAAATACTGAGGCTTTTACAAAGCTATGACTAACCAAACTAAAGCCAGTGAGCAAACTGTAAGATCCTGTTTCAGCCAAAACATGTTGATACTTGTAAGAGAACACATTTTACCCACAAAGATATAGTTAGAAGCTAAAGAAACTAAGGAAAAAGACAGAAAAACAATTAATAAGCTATATAATAAGTGGGAAGTGACAAAATGTGATGATTTTAAAATGGTAGCCGCTAGATTACATAGGGTTAAATGTTACATGCTCCACAAATTGAAATTAAATTGTATGCTAATATTAGTACAGTACCTGTAACTGTGTAAATGAATACAGTACTAGAAGCCACAGAGGACACTAAGCATTTGATACCAAAATTACTAATAGGGGTGTCACAATACACTCAACTCACAAGATGAGATGATACACGATTTTGGGTTCACGAGAACGATACAAGATGATACACTCCTGATCAAAATCTTAAGGCCAGTTGAAAACATTTTTGCACTCTTAGATCTGTTAGACACTGTTCGAAGTAGAGCTTCAAAATGCAAAAAGAAGTAATGGTAGTGAGGCAAAAAAAAAAAAAATGTAGTAAGCAATATATTGCAAACAAGCATTAAAGTGAAATAGGCTGTTCATCAACTGATCAAAAGTGTGGGAATGTTGCTCCAGGTGGTGAAGATGGCTTCACGAAGGGAATCCACTGTCCGGAACTGACGTCCAGTTTTTGTAAACTTCCCTTGCCATTTAGATCAGGAGAACATGCAGGATGGTCCAAAAGAGTGAGGTTATTCCTCTGGAAGAAGTCCTTTGTCAGGCAGGCACTGTGAACTGCAGCGTTGTCCTGTTGAAAAACATAGTCATTACCACACACCACACACTTGACTTGGTTGTCTTTACTTGAGACTTGGCTTGGGATTAGTCTTGAGACTTACTTGAGACTTGCAAAACATTGACATGCTCCCACCTCAGGCAATATGTAAAATGTATGTACAGGTTGTGACAGTGATTTTGAGGACATTATATGATGATTGATGCTTTTTAACCTTTCTGATCCTGCCCCCCAACCCCCCGCCCCCCTGGCCACACCCCCCGCAAGTGTCTTGGATGATGGTGTATTAATTCACATGTATACAAAAAATTTCACCTGTCAATACAACACGTGTCTTTGCCACCAAGACCCAGAGCATCTTTATTAGTGTCCTCAGTGTACAGCCCGTGTTCACAGCACCACGTAGCTCAAATATAACAAGATATTCTGTGTTTCCAGATAGACGACTTGGCCTCTGCGAATTGTGCAAAGCTGTATCAGCGTTTAAAATTTGAGAGAGGTATGTATTGTTTAGGGTTGGATAACATTTACATATTATTCGATACCAGTATAAAATAAAATCCATAATAAATTGTCACAATTATCACAGCAAAACCAGCAGCAATACAGAACACCACAGGGAATGTGCAAAAAATTCACAAGATTTTACAGCACTTAAAGGGCGAGTTTGAATTATTTGACATGAAGTTGTATGACATCCCTATCAGCCGTGTAGTGCAGCAACAGTGACTTATCTTCCACCCCGTTCAAAAGAGTAATACATTTGCATCACAAAAATGCCTCCTCAAAAAAATGAGACCTCACAAAACACCTGCCATTATATTCGGAGTTATATTTGTCTCCCACATTAATTTAAGTGTACGCTCACTGTGCTGTCCACAGGGGTGAACCTGGACCCAAGTAAAACCTGGTGTCCGGTGCTCGAATGCCAGGCTGCGTGCAGTGTGCAGCTGAGTTCTGAAGGCCAGCCCGCCGCTGTACCCTGTCCCACTTGTCACACCATCTTCTGTTCCGACTGCGGGGGACCGTGGCAAGGTGGCCACACCTGTTCCGAGCTCCAGCCCATGATGCCGCACTCTGATGAAAGCAGGTCAGTCTGGCAGTCACAGAGAATCTAAACCGATCTGTACAAGTATGTAGGATGAGTGTGGAGTATACAAAAGTAACATTTGTTTGTCTTGGAAAAGTGAAGTTTGTTAGTACATCATTTTATCTATTTAGAAACACTCTTCTTTGACTCACTAAGCAAATGTAGTGCCACAGAGCTGAAAACCTTGTCCTCTATGTTCTCCTTGTTGCACAGCCACATTAGTGTGCCACACTGGACTGGGCTGCGCCAGACTGATTGATGTCACCAGGGAGGCGTTGAGTGATAGTGTGATTCCATTGTGTGTGTGCCAAGGGACGGAAAGGAGGAGGGTGGGCCCCCAGCCAGATAGGTCGTTGTACAGAGGGAGCCTGTATACTGCGGTATACTGCAGCATGATGAAGCAGGAAGGAATATTTGGGAAAATATATAGTTTTTTTTATACACCACCACAATGGATGTAATGTAGACTTTCAGCTCTAAGAGGTTTCACAATATGGCAGTTACCATTTAATGACAGCTGTTCTCTAGCGGTATAGCTATTGGCTTTTCTAGAAGTTGCTCAATGACGCCATCATCTCATTTGCATAACTGGTCATGACACGTGTGCATTTAATTGTAGAGAGAGGGTAACGTTGTGGGAGAGACAACAAGTGAGTAAAAAACATGAAAAGCAAAACAAATGTTAAGAAATACAAATGAACTTTCTACTGTCGCTTCTTTTTGTCATTTTTTAAAAGTGTCACAAAGAAGACTGAGCCACCTGTGGGTGCTTTTAATTGGGGCAGGGGCCAACAGCAGCACCTGCTGCTCAGTGAGAAGAGCGATACGTGCTTTCATGTCAGAGTCTGCAAAAGTCTCCAATAACACCAGATAAAATCATGAAGATTTGTTGCTAGTTTTTTGAAAAAGAGTCTTTAGAGCAGTGGTCATCAACCTTTTTGAGCCCAAGATCTTTGATCTCTGCCATGAACCTAAGCACTTTCAACATTTTGGCTTTTTCTCTTTTGTTTTTGCCATTTTGGCTGGATTTTTTTAAATTTAATTTTGTTTCTGCAATGTGCATTTGGCCAATTATCTGAGGGCACTGATGTATTAATGTGTTTATTTTTCCTAATGTTTTCGGGATCATAGATTAAGATTGGATGGTCGATTGTGATTGACGGGTTGGCGACCTGCTCTGGAGAGGTCTGAATTAGACCTGCAGTAATTAATGTGTGAATCGATAATTAATTGATTATCCAATTAATCAACAAGTTTTGGTAATCTATTTGACGTTTTTGATTAAAAAATGTAAACACCCTCTCTGATTTCAGCCTTTCAGATGAGAATATTTTTTAAAATATTTTTTAGTTATCCATGAAAGCAGACATATTATCTTTGTGTTTTAGGCAACACAAGATATTAACACACATCAGCTTTGACTTTGGAAAACAGTGATCGACATTTTTGCTTCTTTTCTGATATGTTGCAGACCAAACCACTAACTGTTTGTGTTTGCTTCCTATTGATTTGGTCTATCTAGGGCCTAACCGATCCATCCATCCATCCATCCATCTTCTACCGCTTATCTGAGGTCTGAATACTCACTATATATAACAACAAAGTTACTAAGTTGTCACCACTGATCCCTCCTGCTACATCTTCTGTGGTGCATACTGTATGAGCGGATTTACGGCGCATACTGCCATCTACTGTACGGAGTTGTAACAACAAGCTACATCCACAGACAGACCATTATAATAACATAGGACGAGCAGGTAGCATTAAATCTATTTGTGGCGATCCAAATTTATTTGTGTTGGCCACCAGGAATAAGTGAATATGTGGGAAACACTGATTTAAGAGAACCAGGGCCAAAGTGTACAAGGCATCATGTTAGTATCATTTTGTGCTTTGCTCAGGACCTCAGAACACAATTAAGAGGGAGTACAGACATATCTTAAATTGTCCGTAAATTTGAATGTGAGTAAAAATGCTAGTCTGTCTCTAGGTGTCAGTCCTATGATTGACAGGTGATGAGTACAACATATGACAGGCAACATTGATAGGTCCCAGCTTCGCTGTGACCTTGAACAGGATTATAGGTATAGTAAATGGATGATGGTAGTTGTTTAAATCAACAAGGCCTGTGCCATGAATTGTGCTCTTAAAATATCCCTGTCATACAGCTGACTCCTACAATAAATAACCCAGTTCAACACGAGCACTGACCCAGGACTGTGCTGTCTGCCGCTGTGATTTGGTACTCTTACTCGCCCCCGTTGTTTGCCATCTCTTGTCTCTCTTTCATTTAATCACACGTACAGGGGCCACAGTGACAGCGACTCTGAGCAGCCTATCAAACAGTGTCCAAAGTGTGGCATCTACATCGAGAGGAACCAGGGCTGTGCACAGATGGTGTGCAAATGCTGCAAGCACACATTCTGTTGGTACTGTCTGCACAACCTGGACGTGAGTGTTGTAAAAACACCACCTTTATGACCTCATGAAAGAGCATTTTCTTCTCTTAACATGTGTCTTTTGTATTTATAGGGTGACATTTTCCTCAGGCATTACGATAAGGGGCCATGCAGAAACAAACTCGGCCACTCCAGGGCCGTGCTAATGTGGGACCGAACAAAGGTGATGCAGCTCAGACAAATACTAATAATAAACGAAACAGCTTGCATGTGGCAGAGCTCCGATGTCTAATCCTGTTAACACACTGACGAGACTCTTATTACAGGTAATAAGAGTAGTGCACTAGCTCTACAAACTGTTGTTTGCTAGTACATTGTATAGTGTGACACATTAGTGACTCACTCTAATTTAGTTCGACAATAATGTCACTCAAAAGCATGTGGTTCATTTGTTTGTTGTTGCATAAATAGTCCTTCATCAGACATTAAGCTGAGATAATCACCCCAAATCTGAAATCCTTGCCCACAGTTGACGTCACAGTGAACCTTCTGACTGCGCGACCAGCTCAGGAATAATAATTGCTACTGGATTCACATCAGGTTATGCAGCATTACAAATGGTTTATGATGGGCTATTAAAGGAGAATATTCATTTTGCTGTCAGACACCCTATTTGCAATTAAGTTGAAATGTGGTTCCCATTATTAAACAAAAGCCAAGCGTATTGACTCCCATTGACTCCCAGTGAAGCTGAGCAAATAATCATATCGTCCAATGAATGTGCACTTTCTCTCCAAAGCAAATACTTCTGAAACCAGAGAGGCAGAGGGCTTGAGTGGGGTTGTATGAGATGTAAAACAACACAGTCAGAATGTTTTCAACGTAAAAAACGGACATATTATATGTTCATTTATACAATAAAACCTCAGTTTTTGTATGATTTGTTTTTTGTCTGAAATTTTCATACAGTCTTGTTTATTGTACAATATTGCACGTAACAAACTAGCCCATTCGAGTGCCCAAGCAAAGCACGCTATGTGTTGCTCACTCACCGTCCGTGCCTTTTTTATTTGAGTGTGACTGCTAAATAACCTGCCATGGGGCAACACAACGTTGTGAGTGCCAGAAATTTCATTAAGATGGTGAGAAACAGCGCAAACCAGGATGTATAGGAAGTCTGCATCAACAATAAGTTCCATCCATTTGTCATTTATAATTATTTTGCATAGTTTTCTGCATGTAGAATTGTAATTATTCTCTATAAAATTGTATTTCTTCTGAATATTTTTATTTTTATTAACAGATTACCAAAAATTCCAGACTATCGAGCACACCGCATCTACCAAATTTAAAAAGAAAAAAAATGTGTACATAAATACACTTGTTTAAGCTGCAGGTGTACACATTGTAACATGTGATATTTACACAGAAGGACACTTTGCAATCCTACCTACACTGTTCAAAACGTAATTTGTTAGTGCCGATGATTGAGACGTGACATGCTTTTTTTCATTGGCGTTCAACAGCTCACACAGTCCAAGCAGAAGCTGTAGTAATTCTACACTTGATCAAATTTACTTAAGATTTGTCAGATGAAAACATGATCCCTGCATAAGACTTCAAAACATATTAGCATCCACTTGACTACTGAGTTCACTACAAACTGTAGTTCTTTTAGCCATAAACTAGCTGCATCAGTGTTTAAGGCACAGGGTCTGAAGCGTGTAAAAAAAGTATCGTTTTGTAGTCCAGAATCTACAGTAATTCATTTCGTATGGGAAAAATCGCCCTGTTTTTGTATGATTTGGTTTTCGTCTGACCTTTTGGCATGAATTAATAATGAAAACAGAAGTCACACTGTATGTGTAATGTTTAGGTGAGTTGGTATTATGTTGGGTGATTAAAAAGTAACACCCTATTTTTAAATACATATAATTTATGTATTAACTATTATTTCGACAAGAAATAGACATGGAAGGAAAGCATGAGGTTTTATTTAAAATTCAGTTTGGGCACCAGAATATGCATCAACTGATTTCACCAGGAACTCTTGAGGGATGGAAGACATAACCTCTCATAATCACTTTTCAAGTTCTTCCACAGTCTCTTGAAAAAAAATAGAAAAAACAAAATACAACAAATAATTTATAAGTATTTTAAAATAGGGAGTTACTTTTCAATCACTCTTGTAGATCTTTGCTTCTCCCGTAGTCGTAGAACAATGGCTAAGTGTCTGCAGAGCTTTAGCGTAGTGCAGTAAATCAGCTCATAATTGGCAAATTTTAAGCCTGCCTGTAAAAGTACTTTATTTAGTACCAGTGTTACTCCATTTGCGGCTGTCTATTACAGCAGCGGTCCCCAACCTTTTTTGACCCACGGACCCAAATCCCCAGCAGAACGGGGGGGGTGATTACATTATAGCGATCAAATTTATCTTATTTATAATGTATTGTGTAAAACTAAGACATGAACAACATCAAATTAAAAGCACAAAATGAATGCAGACCCACCATCCACCAGTACAAGCCTAGAGTTTGTTTTACAGAGAGATTATTACATCGCTGAATGTCGTGTGTGGTAAAAGGCAGTGTGCTAGCATGAATTAACTTGAGACAAATGTGCACATTAGCACTCAGTAAGTTTACCAAAACGTACCTTTATGCATTCCCACATAGTATCAGCATTTGACACCAAATATGAGGTGAAATATGAGAGAAAGTTAGCACACGCACAATGGTGCGTTCAGGGACCGTCGAACAAAGCTTGCAAAAAACAACATATAAATGCCAAAACTATTGTATTTGTAACTGTATATTATTTTTTAAATAAAATAATGGCCCTTATTACCGCAATTGACATAAAATTTGATGTAGCTATTTACAAGTGTATCTTTTTTATTTATCATTGCACCTGAAAGCTTCCCGCGGTCCGGTTCATCCCCACCGGTACTGGACCGGTACTGTATTACCCCTGTATTACAGTGTTGTTGATACATAATTAGATTTTCCATTTATGCATAAGAGTGTATTGACTCGTTTTATTAAACTAATAAAAGTATATAAAAACATTACACACGCACTGTTTGGAATGCCGGAAGGCTATCTGTGGACAATAATCTAAGGTTTAGTTTATATTATTAAAATTGTCTTGGCGGACCTGATATTTTCAGTCAACATTACAACAATACCCCTAACCTCTCACAACATAATGAAGCAGCGGCAAACAGGAATATTTGATCTGTATACATTTGTCCTGGAACAGCACTTTCCTCCCTATTTGCACCATAAAGCAAACCAAAAAAAAGCAAGGATTACAGTAGATTTTCTTCTTACATAAATAGGTTGTGTTGGCCACTACAGTTCTCAAAACAGTCAGGTAAATTCAGATAAGCCAGTGCGGTGGGTTCATGATTGGTGCGGCACTGACTCCCTAGGAAGTTTTTTTATGTTAATACAGGTTGCTCATTAAGAGCATCAGCAGAAAAAGAATAATTCACTTTGGGTAAAAAAAATGTCAAATCCTTCTTAGTTCCATTTATTTATTTTTTTAATAAACTGAAAAACATTTGTGTGCTTACCTTTTATCGGTATATGAAGTACATGCAGTCTTTCCTTCTCCAGGAAAAGTTCTGATGCTTTTTTGAGTCTGATCACCTCCTGGTGAGTTTTAGTATATAATTCTCCATCTTGGCAGTCAAATTCACTCATTCATTCAGCAGATCCTAAAGATCTATTGAATAAATTTGATTTTCAGCTAGCTAGTGCTAGCAGAAAGAAAAAAAAACATTGGCTTTTCCTCTGTGGAAGGACTTCTGTGACAAGCACCTTCCAGCTCATGCGCGCCCCCATCCCTTGTGGATGCATCGGTACTGCATGTGTCACCCGTATGACATTTCTATGCATTTTATTGTCTGATTAGCAGGAACAGTGATGTCACACTTACATTAAAGACATTAGACAGGCTGGAGGAAGTCATGGTGCACAATACACCATGACAACTGCAACATTACAGTATATTATTGGTGACATGCTGACAAACAGAAACTTGCAGGTGCCATGAGCCCACTCTTGGCCAAAAAGCCACGCTCACGGTGGCCTCACCTTCGGTTTCTCAAAGAGTACAATGTATACTTCATTGCCTGTTCTCATCAGACTATTAAAGGAATAGTTTGGATTTTTTTGACATGAAGTTGTATGACATCCCCATCAGCAGTGTAGTCCATCAACGGTGACTGTCCCCGCACTTGGTCCCGTGAGCCCAGTACTTGTCGGATTTCAGTGATGAGAAACGCAGTTCCGGTTAATTGCTGGGGCTACTTAAGTAAAGAGTTTAGCTTCTCAAAGCAATATGTGTTCGAAAGAGTCATACATTTGCATGACAAAAATGCCTCCTCTAAAAAATCAGACCTCGCAAATCACTCGGCTTTATTTTACTCGGCTGTCCATTGTTGCGTATATGATGATGGCTGCAACGCTGGTGGATGCAGC
This sequence comes from Dunckerocampus dactyliophorus, assembly GCF_027744805.1. Classification (NCBI taxonomy): domain Eukaryota; kingdom Metazoa; phylum Chordata; class Actinopteri; order Syngnathiformes; family Syngnathidae; genus Dunckerocampus; species Dunckerocampus dactyliophorus. Next base: position 11,402,436 of record NC_072825.1, read on the forward strand.
TTCAAAAAATCCTAACTATTCCTTTCATGAATTCAATCACTGCTGCCATCTATCTGGAGGCTTGTGTAAAGCCTGTAAAGGAAAGTGTATTTGAATTTGATGTTATAGTGCCTTTTAATGTAATATTCATGTGCAACATATCATAGTCTCAAATGCATTGATCAGACTGACCACTTTGTTTTATAGAATCTGCTTTTATTGCTCCTCAGGTGGTGGGGATCCTGGTGGGGGTTACCATTGTGGTTCTGATAACCTCTCCGCTCCTCCTGCTGGCCTCCCCGTGCTTCCTGTGCTGCATGTGCAAGACCTGTGGGGGGAAGAAGAAAAAGAAGAAGGACCTCAGCCAGCCAGACTCCACCACATCATAGCAGCTATCCTGTGATGAAGCCCTACTCACAATCGCTTCAGCAGTGGACTCCATGCAGATGGACTCCATCACCTAGAAGAAGCTGTATGCTGGACAATAAATTGCGGTCCTTGACAGTAATGCCAACAACACGTAGATATAATCAGTAACATAGTTTGGTGTGCTTGAATGGTGGCGGTAAATGGATTGGGGTGGTTCCCTCACACCTACACTTCAATACTTCCTATTCTGTGCCAAATGAGAGACATTAGTCAAGTGCCTAAGTCTTGTCAAGTGCCTGCTGATGGGTTGCGTTTTGTTTATTCAATTAATTTAGCATTAAGACAATTGATAGCGGAGTTATACAGAATTGTTCAAAATCTGTCAAGGTACTTTAATGATGCAAGGGGGTATACTATCATTTGTGTGTTGTATTCTGTGGATGAAACATGATAGGGGTTCAGTAGTGCACACACATACAGTATGTTTCACTGAAAATAGATTATTTTTGTTTCCATGCATTTTAAGTTCCAGACTCGAAAAGGTTTTCTAAAATGTGTTCATTATGTATTTATTTGCGACCAGTCCAGGGTGTACCCCGTGTCTCGCCCAAAAGTCAGCTGGGATAGGCTCCAGCATATCCCCACGAGCTTAGTGAGGACAAGCGGCATAGAACATGGATGGCTGTATTTATTTGTTGTATGTCATATCTTAAGTACAATTTCTTTTGATGTCTCTTGAGTCAAATATTTTCTAAAAGTGCCATTGTTACTGAAATAAACATACTGTACTGAATGTGCATCTCTATTGTACTGTACTATGGTCTCATCTCGATGCTTGGCTTGGTTTTCCAAAGCATTCCTCTGAAATATTATGTTTGTGGTTTGCAGAGCATCACAGAGAGAGATCTGATTTACCTGAATGAGAGCAGAATGGAAATATTACATATGTGTCTATTTACATGAGACCACTGTGTGCGACAGTCACAATTGTACATTTTTCTTGAAAAACATCATTCCCGTCATTTAGTCGCCGTTTGTTCCATTTGTTAGCAGGATTTTGTAAAATTTACAGTACTTTTGGGGCTCAAGTCCATAAAACATTGGGCCCCAGCATCAGAAAAGTTAAGAACCCCTGCTTTAAATGACTCCAAGCTCAGTCCTAACTGTGTGTGAAGAGGAATTTAGAAATGAAAGAGAGCGGCACATGCCTGTACCACAAGTCTTATCCGTAAGTGTCACCTCTGCTCCAGCCCGTCATGGAACAAGGTGGCCTGCAGCCTGAAGGCCAGAACTTTGATGAAAAGGAACGCAGAGTGCCGTCATCGCTTACACCAGAACCATGGATGCTTGGTTTCATGGTCTCAAGTTTCCATCACTGAAGATGGACTTTACTACAAACATGGTGAAGGCACTGTCTGTGTCTATGTGAACTTCGCAGTTGCGCATTTTTTTGCCTCTTCCAACCAGCAGTGCATAATTTGGCCAGGTGCACAGCCGAGGTATTGGACCAAAAGTGCATGACGGTGCTGCTGCTTTGGGGGAGATGCTTTAATCATTGAGATTCCACTTTAACTCTCAGAAGTCCATCTCTGTGGTTTATGCATGATGGCACAGCCACACACACACACTCCATTTCAATTTGCGTCAGAAGTGCAGACTTCATGCCGTATATAAGTTTTGAAAGGGTTTAAATCGGTCAAGTAAAACCATAGTTATGAGCAACCATTTTGGCCATGTTATTTCTCATTTGTATGGACTTTGGATGCAGGAAGGCACCAACTGTGAAAGTGAAAGCAAACAGGCAATGAAACATCACCTTTATATTGGTGGGGGAAAAAAAACCTTGTCATCAATCAGTCAGCATTTGAGGCCATTGGGTTGCAGACGGAGAGTAGGGAAGGTAAGCCAACACGCCACCAAGCTGCCAACAAGGTTGAAATTCCAGCACAGGCCTGCCACTTACTTCAGTGATGTTATATTCAGCTTTCTTAAGAAACACACTTTATTTTGGATGGGGGGGAAATTATTTGTTGTGCACACTGTAATGGCCCGAGGTCTCGCCTATCATTAGATATCATGTAACTGAGCTTAGTTTAGCATGTTTATTTTTTCCTCAAGCAGCTGTCTCTCCCCTGAAGTCCTTCAGCGCACCCTAGTGGTCTAGTGAAAGCCGCTGGTTTAACCCCAAACCAAAAGGCCCACAAAAATTTTGAGCATAAATTAACCTGTTTAAAATTTGTGTTAAAACATTTGTTTAATCATTGCATAAAATAAAGAATCATTCTTTTACTTTTACTTTAGCCTGTGAAATGCAAACACATACATTGCAATGAATTGCAATTGCTAAAACCCAAAAGAGCATGAACTGCTCTGTATTAATTATACTGTGTAATTACCTTGTTTGTTATAGCACCAGGACAGTCTAGGGTGTGATGCAGAAAGCACAAAGAGAACATTAAATTGTCATTTAGTGTTCTTTATGCATTTGTACTGTGTAATTTTGCCTGTTTGTAATTTTGGTTTGCACATTATGCAGTGGATATAAAATGTCCTCGTTCTGAAAATAAACAGATAAACACAACAAATATGACGTGCCTATTTTACATTAATATCGGCTGTTCCTTTGTGCAATAAACTTATTGTGTCATTATGTTTTGCTGTGTAACTGTTTTATCTCTTAACTTTAGAGTAGCTGTATTCTACTAGAAACTAGTATAACTTCTATTACTCGAAATGCAAAGCAGTGACTCAGTTTCAGAGTTTACATATACAGTATATATAGTACAGTATACATATACTGTAATGGAATTGATACATGCATCATACTGTACACACGAGTGCCGGAAAGAGAGCTACTCTGCATAATTCTCAATACAATGTGTGTACCAAAGATTTTGATAATTTAGTTGCGAGGTCGTCTGTTTATGGATGTTGAAATTAGCACTTAATCACTCATACACAAGGAAACATAATTGAAAAGACTGGCATCGCTTTTTAAAATTACAGAGTAACACATCGCTTCCTTCATAAACAATCTGTGCTCCAGTGGTTTGATACAGAGGTGAAAAATGCACCTTTCCACTGACATCACATCATACTACGAGCCTGCTGGTCGGCTGTCCAATCAGCGCCCGCGAGGAGGCCAAACGTTCCGAGCATTGTCCAATCAGCGCATAAGCATAACCTCTGCTCACCATCACGTTTCCTCTCATTGGATTATTGCCTAAAAGGCTGTGAAAGCATCCAATCAGAAGAGTCTGCGTCTTTCGCATTGTCATCCAATATTCAGCATCCCCGACTTTGCAACCGAGTTACAAAAGTATGATTTTTTTTCTTGTAGCTCCTTCAATGAACATTTGGTGAAGATGAACTAGTTTCTTATTTAATTCATAAATTATTCATATTGTTTTTACCAAGTCGACAGTTTATCTTTTTATGTAGAAATATGTGGACTTTTTTGGGACTAGCTAGCTTCACATATTTATACAAAAAGTCAGGATTTGATTGGTCTTTATCTCAGACAGAGCTGGTGACAGCCATAGCCTTACTTCTTTCAGCGGGACTGCTGCTGACCTATTTCATAAACTTTCATGGCCAGAAGGTGTTTACATTACCTCTTAGCCTCTTGTCTGCCTTACCAGTCGTCAACCACCTCGTCCCTCAAAGTCAACCAGCTAGGAGCGGGAATGCTGACAACATGTGTGGAAAGGTAAGATTTTGAAAATAAATAGAATACATTAAAATAGGTTACATAGACAAAGGGGTGTCCAAAGTGTGGCGCGGCGGCCATTTTATGTCCTCAGCCTGTTTTTAATTACCCCTTGGCATATTGTAAAAATAAAATAAATTAATTATTAATGAGATATATTATTAGATGTGACGCATTTGCGTTGTCACCTATATGGTGGATGTTTAGTTCAGATAGCTTAACATAACGGACTACATGGGATTGGTTTTAGTATTATTAAATTACAAAATATATCAAAATGGCTACCACACCCTTCAATTGTTCTGCATGCTGCCCTCAGTGGAAAAAGTCTGGACACCCCAGTTAGACTTTTGTGTGTTTGTGTTTGTTAAAGGTACATATACATTTTTGTTTATAGTTTCCTGTTCCATGTACACATGTTGTATAGGTACAAACGTTATAAGACTTGTGCTTGTGTGTGTTGCTATAAATTTGTTCCCGAGGAAAGCTGAGTGTCGGGTGGACAGGAAGTGATATTGGGGGTTCACAGTTGAGTTTAAGCTTGGCGTGGGTTCCTGCTGCAACAGTAGCCCGTGTTTTTATAGGGATTTTTATTTGGGATTGTTGTGCCTGTTGTGAGATAATTCAACCCTGCAATAAAAGTCTGTTGTTCCTGCGATCAAGTCTGGTGTTTGAATGTCTCACCGAACATTACAGTAACATTGCTGACACCTAGTGACCAGTGTAGAAAACTACATATTAGGGGTGCTCCGATCGATTGGCCACTGATCAGTATCGGCCGATTTCCATGAAAAAGCACGGTATTGGCATGTGCCCGTACTTGCTTTTTAACGCAGATCAGCTCCACCGATCACTTCCGCCCCCATTGCACCATCCAGCCTATACCGACCATCTCCAAAACAAACATGACTGCCGTGTGGGATTTCCTGTAGTTGTGAGAATTATGGAAGTTTTGCGCCGTGCAAAACACGCAACGAAAAACATCTCGTCGGGTGGCGCGTTAAAAAGCTTTAGTTTGGTGCGACATTTGGGGGGTGGGCACTTGGCAAGGTGTGGTGAGTTTGAGGCTCGCGATGTGATCATGGGTCAGTCAGCGGCTAACATAGCCAAGACGCGGGACACCGTGTGTGCGTGGCAGTCGGAGGTCGAAGGCGGATAGCCCGAAAAGTGGTTGGATTTATTGGACTGGGTTTGCCGTCTGCCTGAGGGTCTTGCTCGAGCGTATTTTATTTGTATTTTAGTTCATTTAGCCATTTTCATGCTTCAAAATGCTTAATTTAGACCAAAAATATGTCAAATTTGCTTCAATATGCATGTTTTTGGACTAATAATAGGCCATATGCAAGAAAGCATTTATTAATTTATATATTTTTGAAAAAACGTCATTGTAAAGCCGCAAAATTTGAACTGTGAAGTGGCGAGGGACGACTGTCAAATATAAAGGTCAGTGAGAAATACACGCCCTAGGTATACTTTACCAGTGTTGTTTATTTGATTTATTTTATTTTACGCAAATGGCATTTTCTCTTGTGTGTAACAACTCATTCATGTCCTTTTACTGCCAGAGGCTCAAAAGAAGTAAACAAGTGGATACAGGTGGCTCCTCCTCGGGGATTGGGACAGATTGGGATCCGGATGTGGTGATAGTTGGGGCCGGTGTCCTGGGCTCAGCAATGGCTGCTGTGCTGGCGCGGGATGGAAGGAGGGTGACCGTGGTGGAGAGGGACTTGAAGGAGCCTGACAGGATAGTTGGGGAGTTACTGCAACCTGGGGGCTATAGAGCGCTCAAAGAGCTGGGCCTGGAAGGTGAGAGAGATACGTGCACATGTTGTATACTGATGTTGTATACTGATAGAGCTTCATGCTTCTTACTTGGTAACTTAAACCTAAATCAAATGCCAAACTATTAGGCAGTAGAAAATGTGATTGAATGGTGCAGAATTTCCATTATTTTTCTGGAAAATTTCAACAGCAAATGTTGACAGGTTTGGCCAAGAAGAGAGATGGAATATGTTTGTTTGCCCTTAGCTTGGTTAGCCACTAGCAACTCTTCTGCCCCCAACCTGTATTTATTTAAATTTATTCCTTTGGCAAGTACTTCTTCCACCCCTTAGGTCAATCGTATGATTTGATTTGGCTTAGTTTTTACACCGGATGTAACCCTCCCATGACTCCTCCACTGGACATCTCCAATGGCTTGGTCTTGGTGCCTTGCTCAGGAATCAAACCCGCGCTGTCCGCACAAAAGGCAGGAAATTGACATGATTGTTCTCATGACACGTGACATGTATACAATTGTACCTCCATTTCCATTATTAATTTGTTCCAAAAGGTCAGACGAAAAATCGAAATGTATAAAAACTAAGGCAATTTTTCCCATAGGAAATAATGTGAATTCAATTAATACATTCCAGACACCCAAAATATTAACAAAATTAATTTTGTATATTGTAGTTTTAACATGCAGAAAACAATGATAAATAATATTCAATAGTGTTTCTCACCTTCTTTATCAAAGTGCGGGCATTCACAACTTTCTTTGGACCCATGGTGGGGGTTTTTTAGCAGTCGCACTCAGTCAGCAGTGAGTCAGCATTGCGTCGGCTGCTTTGTTTGGGCACTTGATTTTGCGTAACGATAAAATACAGGGAAAACAGACTGGTTTGTTCAATACTGTACGAAAAGCTAGTCAAAATTTTGGCTAAAATTTCTCCCGAAAGTCGAATCGTACGCAAACTGTGGTGTGCAAAAAACGAGGTTTGACTATGCGTTATATGTGCTGTTATTATGTAATATGTTGATGTTATGTTAGATGCTTTTCACTAACAGCTTAAAAAACAAGCAGTGACCTATTGGTTCTTAATAGTAATGAGTGTAACGTTGTTGCCACATTCCTTCACAGGCACGGTAGAGAATCTTGATGCCCATCTGGTCAACGGCTATGTGATCCATAACGTGGAGACCAACACAGAGGTGGAGATCCCCTACCCTCAGCAGGAGGAGAAAATCCAGTGTGGACGTGCTTTCCATCATGGAAGATTCATTATGGGCTTGCGGAGGGCAGCCCTGGCTGAGCCCAAGTAAGCTCATGTGTCAGTTGCCTCGTGACATGAACAAACATACTGGTTTACACCTGATGGCAAAATGTTGTTTTTTTAAATCTGAAAATAGTCGATTTTTTCTACAGAAAACACATGTCATTCAGCATAAGTCAGTCATAATGTATAAATATGTGATAATACAGGTAAAATGTACAGCATACTGTACATGTACAACTGTTGAAAAAACCCACTTTTTTATTTTTACATCTTTATGCTTCATTGATAATGTTTTTTGTGAAGTGATCAGATTTCGCACTTTGTTTGGTGGTCCTTGAGTGCACCATCGTGAGATGCAAAAGTTTGTTTGGCTTTAAGCAGTAGCAATATGTCTTCAAGTGAACCGTGTGTTAAAATAGACATTTTTACGTGCGTCTCGCTATTTGCTGGTGGTTTCACCTGGCTATGCAACTATTTTATATCTATTATTTATCTACATGCACTGTAAGTAGTAGGGATGTCCTGATCCGATCTTCAGGATCAGGATCGGCTGCCGACCCGCTGTATTTTGAAGTTCGGATAATACCGGCTTCCGCCATGAGATCGGGCCGATCCGGTTGCTGTATAATGTTTGTAACGCTGGGCCACACTTCAACATGGTAGGTGCGGTAATGTGCCTCAAAGCTGGTTGCCACTCGATTCCCGCCACCCGCAAGAAGAAGAAAACACAACACCACCATGTAGACATGTCGGCTGTTTACTGTGGTGAAGTTAGTTTCACGTTGGACGTTTGGCTCCGTAGCTACAGCGGTAGTTCCCCCTCACTGTGCCCAGACTGCTGTGTGGTTGTGCGGGGAACTCGCGCAGGAAGTGCTGCTCTAACCGCTGGTTGTTTATACTAGGGGCTGTAAATACTGTAAATTACTATTGCGTTGAAGAGAGTTTATAGAGAGTTAAAAAGTTATATGTTCTGAATCACACCACAAATTGTTCTATAACCATGTCAAATCATTTAGCACGCCCATTTTTTCCAATTTTATCTTTGTTTGGATGGACTCTTAGTGGATTTTTTATTGGATTAGGTACCTGATTCACAGAGGTTTGTTACAAAAGCCAAACAATATAGTTGGTCTTACTGTGTAATAAAAAAGTAAATTCAGCAAATACTTTCGATGCATTATTTTGAATGCTTTGAAGACCTATTTTCAGAGCCATGTTCAATTCCACAAATTCGTGTTTGTAACAAAAGCTCATTATATATTAAAAAAAAAAAAAAGGATTGCTATTGGATCGGATCTGAAGCCCAGAAATGTGGATTGGGACATCCCTACTAAGTAGATAACGCTATATAACAATACGTACATGTTCGACACCTTTACATGAATATCATAATCTTAGTTTAAATATTATGTGCGGAGCACCCCAGGGGTCAATACTGGGACCAAAACTGTTCAACTTATATATTAAGGATATATGTAAAGTGATGAAACTGGTATTATTTGCAGATGATACTACTGCTTTTTGTTCTGGGGAAAGCACATAAAAGCTAATGAAAACTCACAGAGGAAATAACTATACTAAAAAGATGGGGTAATAACTAGAAAAGTAATCTTAATTCGCTAAATGAACTGCATAAAAGATCAGTTAGGATCATCCATAACGCCGTGTAGAGAGAACATACAAATCCTCTATTTCTAAAATCACAAGTATTCAAATTCGCTGGTCTAGTAAATTTTCAAACCGATAAAATAATGCATAAAGCAAACAATAATCTGCTAGCCAAAAATGTCATGCAATACTTTTCAACAAGAGAGGAGAAATACGATCTCAGGGAAAAACTAAATGTAAAACACTTTCATGCGAGAACAACGCTAAAAACCCACAGCATTTCATTATGTGGAACCACATTATGGAACAGATTAAGGAACTCAAACAATGCACCAAGACAAGCGATTTCAAGAAAAAATACAAGCAGTTGATGTTTGTAAAATACAAAGAAGAAAATACAAGTTTTGAACCACTGTGTACAAAACCATGTGATGTGAACCATGTGATGTATTCCATTGTAACTTGTATGCATGTTCAAATAAAATGAAACCATTACCATTAGCATAATAAATAGTAAATGTCATCGTTAAATAGGTTGCAGTGTAAATCACGTATATTTACACTACATGTTGTAGTGTGAAACATGCATATTAAATGACAAAACACATGACTATAGCATTGTTTAGTCAAAAGATTGTTCTCACATGAAAGCGTCCTTTTAAAAGGAATGACATTTAGAACAGGTTTCCTTGTTTGCTTGCACATCTCGAGGAAAACGCCAGGACTGAACTATCATTTGTCCGTTTGCGCCCTCTAGTGTCACATTCATAGAAGGCACGGTGACCGGTTTGGAGGAAGAGGATGGCTGTGTTACAGGAGTTCAGTACAAGGATAAAGACACAGGCCACATCAAGGTACGAAGAGAAAATACGATGTAAGTTGAATGTAAATTATACTTCAATGAAGATTAGAGTGAAGGTGATGATGTCTTTCAGGAAGTGCATGCAGCTCTGACAGTGGTGGCTGATGGCTGCTTCTCCAGGTTCAGGAAGAGTTTGGTGTCTGGGAAAGCGCACATTTCCTCTCACTTTGTTGGATGCCTCATGAAGGTGCCTTTCTCTTATTTTGGAGTTTTTTTTCTCCACTTACTCACAATGACATTTAGGACAGAGCAGCTTTAGAATAAAGTACTTGCTCTTCTTAGGACTGCCCCCAGTTCAAAGCAAACAACGCAGAGCTGGTGCTGGCCAACCCCAGCCCCGTGTTGGTCTATCAGATCTCCTCCACACACACCAGGGTGCTTGTGGACATCAGGGGGGAGATGCCGCGGAACCTCCCGCAGTACTTGGCAGAAAAAATATACCCTCAGCTTCCAGGTAAAGGCAGTCACTGGAAACACTTCATTAGGTACACCAGTGAAACCTCTGCAAAAGTCATACAGTAATGCAAATACGATAGCGTATTTCTTTGCTTACCGTAAGTCATACAGCGGGGGAAATACATATTTAATCCCCTGCTGATTTCTTCCAACTTAGTTGTAAGCGTGAGAATGTGAACATGTATACGTATGTCTACTTGTGCTTTGAAGATGTTGACATTCAGGATGCTTCAGAGCTCCAGCTGAAATGCTGACGTCAGTCACACTGATGTATTGATGTTGTACTTTTACACATTCTGTATCTTCCTGGCAAGGTGGCAAAGTGATGGAGCCCCCGTGTTCTCTTCATCTCTCTCTTCTCTTTTCAGAGCATTTAAAGGAGCCTTTCATGGAGGCCCTACAGAACGATCGTGTCAGGTCCATGCCTGCCAGCTTCCTCCCTCCTTCTCCTGTCAACAAGTCAGGTACTCACAAGCTGCATGCTCAAAATGGAAAATGACTGGAAAACATTCAGTGTTGTACATGATGTCCCTAAAGGCTGGACATGTAGGAAAACTACAAACATGTTTCATATAAATATTAAATTCTTTTTAATTTATATATTTTTTTATTAATATTATATATTTTTACATTTAGTCATTACATTTTTATGTATGGATATTATGTGGATATTTTTATGTCCAGACTTTAGGGACACTATATATAATTTAAAAAAAGGACGGGGCTACATACAAACCTTTTATTTTCAGATGTTTTTTTCCCCATCAGTGGTCATTTAAATGGTATTTTTCCTTGCTCCTTGATGGTTTAAAAAAGCTGCCACAAATGACTCCAAAAAAGTATGAAAGCAACAGTGAGACATGTATTCATGCACATGATATTCACCATGAAATCATTGCTCTATCTTAAATACAAAATGGATGATGCATGTTGTGTTGTAGCCAAAAATCAGTGTGTGGTCTGCAGGCGTTCTGCTCCTGGGTGATGCTTACAACATGAGGCATCCTCTGACTGGAGGAGGGATGAGTGTCGCTCTGAATGACGCCATCATCTGGAGGAGCCTGCTGCGGAACATTCCAGACCTGTATGACGACGGAGCTCTGCTGCAGGTCAACTGCTAATTGCTTATCAACATTCTTGCTGAGCAGAGTGTGTCAGTGATGCTGGTGTTATGGCCTTGGGATTGTAGTGACAGGGAGTGTTTCAGTTCACACTTGCGTACTTGAGACTTGACGGTCTGTGGTGTAAGTTGAGTTCTTTCCCATGTAGGACTTTAATGTACCTGTGCAAGTAAACAACTACTATAGACAGTTGACCCTCCAAATGTATTTATTCATTTTAGTGCAGGGGTTTCAAACTCATGCCAAGGAGGGCCGAGACACTGCAGGGCTTCTTTCACTAAAGCAAGTGAATTTTAATGATCAACATCTCCTTCAGTTCGAGGGAAGGAGCTCATCAATTAAATCACCTGCTGCAGAAACTGGATGGAGAGAAAAGCAGCAGTTTTGGCCCTCCATGGCAGGAGTCTGACTCATGTGTTTTAGAGTCTGCAAAGCAAAATTCCATTCCGCCTTTTCTGTCACCTGACAGGCCAAGAAGAAATTCCACTGGGAGCGAAAGTCATCACATTCCTTTGTGGTGAACGTGTTGGCCCAGGCCCTGTATGAACTCTTTGCAGCCACAGATGGTGAGTTTGCATGCATTGTTATTAGCATGCACAGGCATCATCTTGTCTGTCTGTTTGGGCTACTAGACTCTCTGCATGAACTGAGAAAAGCCTGCTTTCAGTACTTCAAACTTGGAGGGGAGTGCATCAGCGGGCCCATTGGACTTCTTTCAGTGTACGTACAATAGTGTAACACTATCGTTATTCACAATAACACTTTCCTCCTGGAAAATAATACAAAACTATTTCATCATTTTTACCAGTTTATCTCCCAAACCAATGACCCTCATTGGACACTTCTTTGCTGTGGCCCTGTTCGCTATCTACTTCAACTTCAAGTCCGAATCCTGGCGCACCAAACACCGAGCTGTTTTTAGAAGTGGAGCTATCCTCTACCGAGCGTGCACAGTCATGTTTCCCCTCATCTACTCTGAGCTCGAGTACCTGCTGTATTGAAGAGCCCTCCCGACGACAAACAGCGACAAGACTTGGGCTCAAAAATCATCCAGCCTTCAGCATTAGCAAATCTTTCGAGCATGAGGATTTTCTACATGCTGAGTGTGCCATAGTGACGACATGTTATTCTGGGCAAATGTTTGTGCCTTGTGAGTTCTCACCCATGCTTCACTGGACATCTACTGTTGAGGTGGACAACACAAAACATTCAGGAACGTCTCATTACCATGCTTCAACTTTTTAAAATTACAGTACAACCACTGTATTTTTTTAATTGTGCTAGTTTGAATAACCATGAATACTACAACGCCTATGATTACTCTGAAGTGTACCTCTATCTGCTTTTAGGTACTTCTGTACAAATATTGGAAACACTAAAGAATGATCCTGATCCATACTTGAAAGCAAACATTAACTATAGAACATGATAACCTCCAGGTCAAACACCACGTTTTTATTTTTACCCCAAAATATGTGACCCTGTACATAAAAAAAAAAAAACATTTTGGGCAACCATAGTATAAATATCTTAAAAAATGTAAATGCACAATAAAGTGGGGGCATATTAAGTGTGTACACCTTATAACTAATAGTTTAGTCTTTTTAGGTTGGCGCATGCCACGTTTTGCATCACATGACTACGAAGACAAGCACGCATCAACAAAGGACGATAATCTAAGTTTTGGAATGTTTAGCAAATCAAACTGAAAATGTGTAGGGTGACCTGACAGATGTACACGAGATAGATGTCCTGGCAGTGACACATTTAGAAAGGGTGAGTTGGCAAATGTCAAGTCAAGATTTGCCGTGCTGCTCGACTTCCACCTAAGTAAAATACAGTCTTTCACTACAGTACATTACTGTGTATGTTGTCTCTATAATGGGCCAACGCTACCACTAGAGGGCCCTTATTCCCAACTGAGTATGGTAAACAATGTACTGTATGTTTTGGCATACAGAAAAATCAGATGCGGGTGGGGGTCCCCTAGGATATTTTTTATATATTTTTTTATTTACAAAAAGACAAAAAACCTATTCACATATATTTAAAGCCAAAGTTTTATATTATTAGTATGAACATTTCAGCTTTTTTTTTTCATTGCGCCTTTTTGCTTTATTTTGTCCATTTTTGCTGGGTTTTGCTGTTTGATTTATTTTCGGGACAATAATAAATGAGTCACAGGCTACAAATGGTCCCCGGTCTGCACTTTGGACAACCCTGCTGTACAGCCATGCATTTTCTACATAGTCTATCCTGTTAAGGGTCACAGGGAAGCTGGAGCCTATCCCAGATGAGGCAGGATATATTTCATCATATATCAACTTTGTAGAAGTGACTACAAAAATCAGGTTATACAGGCCAAAAAGGAAACAAGACATTCAGACACGTTCCTAGTTACAACCATTAATTGATCTTTATTATTTATACATCACTGATACATGGTATTCTGGTGAAATAATTGGAAGGACTATCCATATTCATCTTTGTGACTCCCCACAAGGACACAAATACTGGCATGGAAGACCAGAAAGGGGGGAGAGAAGTGTCCTTGGTTGAGGGTTACGCACCGTCCTAGGTCAGTTTGCCAGCATACCTACCTGTGTGAGACTCACCTGGCACACAAACCGAACCCCCGTGTTCGCTCTGAACCACATTCCACCCCCTTCCCACCTCAGAGTGATCCTTGTTTTTAGACACACAAGAGCGTTATGGCATAACCTTATTGATATTGGTAGCAGCAAGCTTCCTAATAACAGTTAACATCTTATCGATCTAAACCAAAAAGTACTGTACAGCTACTGCTAAGAGAATCTAAGAACCTGGCCCTGACGCTTTTACACCAGATTAAAGTGCTAGAAGCAAACCCACCAATCCACACTTCATAATATGTATTTATATAGCATCATTTACAGGGTAAATATACATTATATTGTAATCGCTGAAATATCAGCACAAATAGATCACTGTCACACTTAACAGCAAAATATATATGATTATATACACCCATATATAATCATATATACTGATATATAATTGTCATATATGCATGTGAAACGGTTCACCACGTCTCAGGCTTTTCAAACGATACCCAGAAAAGCAACTGTGTATCAAGACGTAAAAGCTTTACATGTTCCTCTCTTGAGCAAGCCGCAAAGTGGCGGCCAAAACGCCGCCGGGGCCCTGCGGGGTATTTGAGGTCACAGGACAGTTATTTGCATATTCCACAAAATCTATTGCAACACGTTACTGTCTACTAACAGTACAGCCAGCATCTGCGAGAGGAGCCGGTGTTAGCTGGACTCACACGTACACCCACTGAACAGAACATTACGACAATGGGCGATGTGGTTATAGCTATGTGCTTTCAGATGGTGTGCTAGGACAGTGAACGACAAGAGGACTACAACACACAATACTCTGATTAGTTTAGCCTCTGGACTGGACTGGGGTGGTGGGGGACAAACAAAATGTTAACAAAATACAAACCTCAGCAAGCGTTCTCTCATCTTGAGCTTCAGCGGTGCCATTGAATCTGGCCTACGACCGCCGATCACTTGATTTGGACACGCCCACACCACCACGCGTATAGGAATGTGTTCATCTTCCTCACTAAAGACCCTGACTCCACAATGAGTAGCATACTACTGAATGGACAACAGTGAGGGGGCTGCTGGGGACTCCTTGAGCTTCAAGTTCACACAAATGAGCTAGACTGGTAGGGCAGCTTTCTGTCACGCACACACGCACGCACGCACGCACGCACACAAAGTCCCCTTTTCAAGGCCTCACAACGACTTTTACCTCCCTTTAGGCGTTCTTCTCTGCATGACACACTCTTCCCTATGCTGCAAGGTGCTGCACAAGGCTGTAACAAGATATACATAAAGGTATTGTTTCCACAAAGAATAAAAAGCTCCGGAATAACTGCAGTAGTAACGCACAACAAGCATCCGATAGCTGGCTTCCGGCTTGGGGAGGCCCGGTCGTGTGCAGTTAGGGTTGGGACGTTGCCATTGTTCTAAGGAGCGCCTTGCTTTGCCCTTACTCAGGACTTGTCCATTTTGCCCCGTGGTGTGCTGTGTTGTTATTCAAAAGCCCAGATCTCTATGTCCTGCACATAGAAATCCTCCTTTTTCGACAGCATGGGATTCCCGAATGTTTTACATGAGTGACTTCTGCCGTGGTAAAGGTCTCCATCCAGCCACAGGCCGAACTCGCCACTAAAAGAGAAGAAAATTCAGCTTTGCGGTGTTTTTGGAGCAGCAAAAAAAGCCGTGTTCCAAATACGGCGTGACCTCACCTGCCTCCCCCGAAAGCTAAGGAGTCCATGTCTCCCTTGATAAAGAACATGTTGTCTCCCGTCCATTTGTACACCTGTTGTAGACACAATAGTGCTGATATCAGATGATATTGCATGATATATCCTTGTTGACATTATTTAATAAGCCCTGTGCAATACTCATTAACCTGAGGACAACAGCGCAGACGCACATTTGCCACCTGAATCAACATCAGACAATTCAGATGGGCATTTTCAACCAACTCTTGCTCTACTAACGTGTCGAATTAGGATTTACTTGCAACAATTCTTCTTTGCTCTACGAATGAACACAATGTGTCACACCCCTCCCCTCCACATATACATCATTTGACTTAACCTCCTGCCATACAAACATGTGCTTGGGTTAGGTATCTGTACAGCAGGGTTGGACGATATGGACCTTAGCATGTATCATCATGTGTCTGGGATGATATCACAACCCCGTAGAATTAACCAGACGTGTCTCAAACTGTAAAGCACATTTATCGATGATCCAATATCTCTTGCGTGCTCTATGGAAGCCAAACCACTTCCATAATACAGCAGTACCGCCCCGTCTTTGCGTTTCCTCCGCCTTCAGCCATGCTCAAATACAGTGCGCTGCGGCCCGCAGTTGCAGGAAATACACGTCATCAACTATGACTGATACGGTTATAAGTCATTTTCTTATCATTGGAAGAATGTATACGAGTATAGAGAAATGATCAGGCCAACACAACAATATAAGCAATAATACATTCAATTAAATATTACCAATTAAAGCTGCTAGCAGCCTTGAACGCGCCCCCGCACCCCAACACAATATGACGTTCACTGAAGTCGGTGAGACCGTGGGACTCAGGACTCAAAGCAAGTACCTTGAGTTCGAAAAGCAACAGGACGGCTCGAGCACAATTTCCACAATTATGTTTCGCGGGTCACCAAAGTCTCCGCCCACATTTGATGGAACAGCCTACAAACCCTACGCAATTTATGACAAAGCGCATGAGTATTAACACCTATTATTACACCATTTTGGTCTTTTTTCCCCCCATTGTTGCTGCGGGCCAATAAAAAAAACAAGTGAGGGGCCACGAATGGCCCGAGCCATAGTTTGGACACCCCTGGTCTACCACATTCCCCGGGAATTGGTGAAACATGTGGCTGAAATTAGGATAGAGTACCAAAAGAGTTGTCCATTAATTGGATAATCAATTAATAATCAATTCATCTCTTAACTGTTGCAGCTTTAGTGCACATCCTTTTTCAAAATAACATCAACCCTCATTAAAGTGTAAAAATAAGCTAACCAAACGATACGTTAGTTTTAAATGTAAAACACACAGTGAGTCTTACTGCTCTGAATGATTTGCTTCACCGTAGAGGCACTTTTTTTCCCCTCCAAAAAATGCTGAATTCTTTCACTCAAGAGGTTCCACAGCAGTTTGCTAATGATGCTTTGGATGCCAGGACAACTAGAAAACACCCAGCGTGAGTTATTAGGTGGGTGTGCCAGATGCAGCGGGTGTTGCATAGCCAGTGTTGGCAAGTACTTTTAAAAAAGTCATTATACTTCCATCCATCCATTATTATGCTGCTTGTCCTATTAGTTAGTTACTTTACCAAAAAAGTGATTGAATTACTGATTCATAAATGTAATTAGTTACCAGGGAAAAGAATTATTGCGTTACTTGAGGTTAGGCTGAGGCCAAAGTTTGTGACTTGCAATTCTCTACCAAAACGCTCGGGGGGGCAGTGTTTCCCTAAGAGCGAGCAACCACAATTCTTGTGGTGGTCGTGAACAATGGCGATTGAAGCAACATCCAGATGATTGATATGGAGATCAGTTCATAATAACGCGCCACATTTCACTGTCGGTAACCGTAACGCCATTGCACGGTTGGGATAGTCATTCAAAGTAATTCATTAATGCTGGAAAACCATAAAAGCGTTAGTAATGCCGTTATTTTTAACACTCTTACTCCAGGCACTGATAAATTGAGGAATGTGCAGTGGGCTTGTCGTTGTGTACAAATCATGTCAGATGAGACATTTGAGCCACTGACGTGTCAGAATTTGTGAAAAAGCTTGTAACGTGTGTACCTCAAACTCTGGATTGAAAGTGAAGAGGAAGGTCTCTCCTGTGCCATAAAAGCCATCGCTGACTTTAAAGGGTTCTGACGCAAGAGCACCAAAAACCTGGAACAAAGAAGACGCAGGACTTACATTCTCTCAAGTCTACTAAAACTTTGTGTATGTCACATGAGACACTAAAATCTTAATAAATTATACACATTGGATGTAAAGTTATGTTTATGTGAATATATCTGGAGGAAGGAAAGGGATCCGTAGCGTTTCTGAGATTGTTAAAAAGGTTAAGAATCCCTGTGTTTCATTGACAGTGTACCTGCCCATCGCTGTCCTTAATGACCATGAGCACTGGGGTGTCCTGTCCCTGCATGGCTCTGTACAGCGTCTTGATGCTCATGCCATGTTTGGATGTGCCAAAAGCAAGCGTCCATGGGTACCCGATGGTTCGTGGTGGCAGATTCCTGGCAAGCTACATTCCAAAAAAAAAAAAAAAAAAAAAAAAACAGGTACAAAAGGGAATGAAACACCAAAAAGGCTACTGTGACCAGTGCTCAATTACATCTGTGCTGACCTTTTAACACCAGCTATCATTTAAAGAAGGCTAACATGGCTGCAAACACACACAGGCATCCCTGGAGAATGTTAAGTAGAGCGCCTCATGAGAGCCTCCACCCCCGGGCTGTGCCCTGCTGCTGACACACTGACGTGCTAACAGCAACTTTGCTACTTGGGGAGGAAAAAGCTAGCAGCATTCTTTTAAACATCAGTTATAACCCTAACAGCCTCAAACATTGGCGTTTAAGTGACAACTTTGATACTGCAGCAGCTTTGCTGTATGGCCTTTAAGCATCGTGTTCGTCCGAATAGTTCATCAGTCTCAGGCCTCTTCTTGTTGTTTCAGCACATTCTGCTTGTAGTGTGGTGGCGGCCGCACCAAAGCCCTGTAATGATGCCACCAGCAGATGAGGTTCCACTTGGTTCGTCTCTGTGCTGCCTGAGCTGCGTCAGTGATTACAGTAAGCCACATATTGGCAATCTATTGGTCAAAGTGCCGACTGGGACATGTTTGGAGGTGTAGGAGTGTTTGTCACAGCAACATGCCTGTGGGCCCTACACGGGAAACACTATTTGATCCCTGCTGATGTTGTAAGTTCACAAAGACATGAACAGCCTACAATTTTCTGGTGGGTTTCTTGTCAGACGATCTTCTCTCAGTCTGTAGTTGTGCTAGACAGTCATGAGGTCACTATAGATATTTACATCCAATATTTTAGATACAATGGAACCTCTAAAGCTCCATAGTCATCTCTCACAATATCGCAGTTCCATTATTGCTCCCTCGCTATATCGCGTTTTTTAAGAAATCAATTAATAAATGTTCGCTGTTTCGTGGTAGACTATGGCCCATTAGTCACAACATTGAAATACAAGTGATATGTAGTATTACATACATTACCTTACATTTACAGTGCATGAAGTCATGAAGACAGCCATGGCATGTCTGACACCATAGAAAATAAAGATCTCCTCCTATCCCGTGTGGAAGTGGTCAGTTTTAAGATCCTTAAGCTTAGAAGAAATAAATTTGAGGCTAAGTGGTTTGCTTGCTAGCTAGCAGCCATCTAGAGTGCCTGCAGCATAAGGGTTGCAATGTGCTGTAAACACGGAGTAATAAGAGTGTAAAGGTGACTATAGGGGTGTAACAAAAAAGTAGGAATGTTAAAAAGTGAACTGCATGAGGAACAATTGCAAAGTCGGTCACCTTTGTATTATGCTTTAGCATTTACCTATTTAAGCTAAGGATTTATTCTTGTATAAAATATGAGTTGAAAAAAATGCCTGTCATCTTAAAGGTTTTTTCTATTGGGAATGTTCGACCCTAGAACAAATAATTTCCTATGGGTGTGTGTGTGTGTGGGGGGGGGATCCAAACAAATCAAGCAGTGTCCAGACGTGGATTGCAGCAGGCACGATACCTTCTCTATTTGCTCAGCCTCCAAGAGATCACTTGGCTCTCTGAGGTTTGGTTTGAATGTTTCTGGCTCCAGCTCAGTCTTAATGGACGTGTCATGCTTGGAGTTTACCTCCTCCTTGGTGGTGATCTACAACAACAAACACCAGTCAGACATCTATGCATTGCATAACAATGATATTAAGTTTGCGTCCCAAATAGCACTTGAGAGATGTCATAGCAAACTGCTATTTTAAGATCATAGAGCGACTTCAGCTACTTTGACTCCGGTCTATTAAATATCACATTGGGAGTATTTGGGTGAGCTGGGAATAGGTTTGACAGTACGCTCTGCACTCACATTGGGGCTGCACAAAAAAATCTTATGCAATCTATTTTCTAAATGACGCCGACTTATACAATTTTACTGAATGCTGCCTTTTGACTGAAGAAATCGCGGACCTGACGGCTGACACTTTCTCCTCCTCCCCCAATGCCCCAGTGGGCCTCGTCGGCCATGGTGAGTGGGTCCACTGCCCTGGTTCTCCCCGCTGATAGAGACGGAAGGAGCGATTGCAATAATTCACTTTTCTTTTGATGTGCATGACTGTACTGTCCAGGGAGCGAGCGTGCTATGGTTTTGATTTGATGGATTCTTTTCTGCATAACAATATGTACCCTCGTCACAGAGAATTGCAATGTCAATTCTAAGCAATGTTGATTCACATTTTGTGCAGCCCTAACTAAAAAAAAAAAAAGCAGAAGAGAGTGCACTCAACATCTTCGGTGGGTAATAGGAGAAGAACCACAAGCTTATTTACCTTCACCTTTGGTGTTTTGACACCTTTGGTGTTTCCTGCATAAATTATGACCTGGATTCAAACTACTTGATACATCTACACTGCATTGTTGGACGTGTTCTCTAAGCTGCAGGGTTTTTGGATTATTTAAATTTGTTGATAAGACCACCACTGGTGGTTAGGAATGTGGTCATGTTTCAGGCCTCATTCACAATGGGTCTACATGTGTTGCTATCAGAGTACACTGACCCATTCAGGAAGGAGGAATGCTTCCAACCTCTTCAACTCACCACAGCTCATTTGATTTTCCAGCAGTTTTGTTGAACAATTGTAAGAACAACTGGACTTCCCTGACCATATTTATTCCTGAGAGTCACACACAGTATGTGTTGTCCAACACATGGAGCTAGTAACATAACCAGACTCAGAAAGTCTGACATGTAAAGATAAGGCTGCTGTCATGGCAACACATCAAGTCTTTTGACACAACTTTTCTGTGTTCAAGTGATACGTTTTTAGTCAACTGCTCTGGAAGTTATTTCAACACTTTATGAATGTGCCCCATAAAACGTTTTTTTTTTGTTGTTTTTTTTAAATAAAGAGAATGCTTTTATATACACAACAACAACTGATGGAGTGTGCAGTCTGGAGCCTAAAGGAGACTGTGCTGGCAGGGAGGGAAGCAGGGCTGGGTGAAATACAGAGTGAGTGGGCAGACAGGGTTATCGGGGCACCTGGAGTCGTTTGCAGAGTGAGCGCAGATCTTCGCTGTTTAGAGCATCGATCCGACGGTGGTACTCCGTCATAGACACTACCTGGTAGTACAAAAACAGGCACAGCAGGTGGAACATACAATTCTGCCAGTTCTACTGCTAGCAACGATGAAAGGTTTCTGAAGTCACATATGTGCGTGAAGCACTGTGATGCAACAGAGGTCTTCATTAGAAGAAAGGGGCCGGGGCAATTTTCAAGCACTCTGTCATTTTGCATGTTTGTGTAATGTTTAACAGCATCCTTCTAGGATATTGTGAAACTACTAAAGTGTTCAGCAAACTGCTGTTCGAACACAACAACCGACAGGCTCATGAATACAACATGACCACAAAAGGACAGAAATAATTCTCAAGAGGAACAAGGATGCAATAGCAATACCAGATAGTAACTTGTAGGTGAGAAAGTTTCTGTCACAGGCTGCATTTACATTGCAGGGCAATTTGGCAGTCACACTTGCAACACCCTCTATTAAGATACCTGTCAGTGTTTACACAGAATTACATTTAACAATCTTAAAAAAAAAAAAAAAATGCCATGTTGAGACACATTTTCAAACATATGCCTTTTCTGTCTCGAAAAACAACCATACAATGGCATTTTACCGCTAAAAATGTATACACTCCAGTTCTTCTGCGTTGTTTTTTTGTGAACAACACAGCCCTAATGTTCTACTCTGGTAAAACTTGTTTTTTTTTTTTTTATAAACCAGAATTCATAGACAAAATCAGCAGAATCTGCTCTGCAGTCACAGACAAAACTTTATTCCCAGAACAAAAGTATTTTATGTCTGACTGCTTTTATCCTCTTGAGCCCCTGGCCATTAAAGCGCACTCTGTTTGGAACAATTCACAAAACTACAAGCCAGACTCCAGACATCCACATGGTGACCTTCTAAGCATGGATTTAGTCCAACAAAGTCACACCCCACATGGCCTACTCCACAGGACACACTTCTTCTGTTCTATCACAGTACCATCACAACAAGCAGAAAAGCAGAAACAGTCGTAAATGCTTCATGATAGAACTTTGAGAATAACAAACACACATAAGGTTAGAAACACGATTGAATTCACGAAATAACTCATAGCAAAACAAAGGTGGTATCCATATGTATTTCGCAGCCTCATAGCAGTCTTTGTCAACAATCAAGTCTTCATAAAAGGTAAAAGTAACGTTAAATGTTCATTTATCCCATGTAAAACTGTAGTTGTAAACCCATAAAGAAGTGTTTTGTGTTAACATTTTTGGGTGTCGGGAACGGATTACATGGAGTTGCGTTATATCCAACCATCCATCTTCGATGCCACTTATCCTCACTAGGGTCGTGGGTATGCTGGAGCCTATCCCAGCTGACTTCGGGCGAGAGGCAGTGTACACCCTGGATTGGTCGCCAGCCAATCGCAGGGCACATACCTGTATAGACAAACAACCATTTACACTCACATTCATACCTATGGACAATTTAGAGTCGCCAACTAACCTAACATGCATGTTTTTGGAATGTGGGAGGAAACCGGAGTAACCGGAGAAAACCCACGCACGCACGGGGAGAACATGCAAACTCCACACAGAGATGCCCAACGGCGATTCGAACCCAGATTTTCCCGATCTCCTAAGTAGCCAACATGCTAACCACTGAACACTGAAAGTACTCCCCGCCCCCCTCATTATTTGAGAAGCACTGCTTACCCAAACAGTTTACGT
The DNA here is from genome assembly GCF_027744805.1 of Dunckerocampus dactyliophorus. NCBI lineage: Eukaryota > Metazoa > Chordata > Actinopteri > Syngnathiformes > Syngnathidae > Dunckerocampus > Dunckerocampus dactyliophorus. The sequence goes on from NC_072825.1 coordinate 11,425,201, forward strand.
AAACAGTACAAGCAGGTGCACGTTTAAACCATCAGCCACTCTGAGGAGTTAATAAACCTTGTGTGACAGACTACCACTACATTCACGATGTTAAGTTCTACTTTAGCAGTAACAAAGTCTGAACTCAAACGACAAACCCACACATAGCCGTGCAAATGAACAAGTATGTCGGAGTAAAAGACATTGCTAACTAATATAGATAAAATCTATTCCACCCCACTTCAACGCGACATCGCAGTTAATACAGCATTGTGTCATTGCAGCCACCTTGCCCAGCAAACTTTCCAGACCACTCGCCTGGATTCACCGGGATCATAGCACGAAGCGGTCGTACCGCTGAATATTATAGTTCACTTTTTCTGTATATAACTGAAAGAATAAGAAGGAACGAGCTAATTCGCTAGCGGACTAGTCAGCTTTGCTAGCAAGCTAGCGCGGCTCGCCGACCACAACACAGCATGTGAACGTACAGGAAAGTACATCGCTGTATATCTGACAAGTCAACTGAATGTAAGGAACATACACGGGTATACTTAGGTGTCAGTCGTTTCTCCTGGTCCTTCACCCTCCTAGAAAACATTTCTTGCTTTCTGGGCGAGGTTGAAAGTAGAAAGTGGCATTACAGAGCATAAGTCCCGCACCCGAGAGAGATACATTCAAGGTTTGTACCCTATCAACCTGACTGTCTAAACGCAAACATTTTTTACTGAAGGGGTCGTCATGCGACAAGACTTGAGTGACATTACCAAAAGCCAATCACAACATGGGACAGGAATGGAACCGGAACCACATTGGTTGAAATATTGTAAGCGCAACCCACTACACAAAGAATTTAAAGCAACAGTACCACCAGTCTGCCACATTGATAGATACGTTTTTGAGATTTTTCTAAAACAATAGCTTTAAAGTAGCCTTTAAAATATGTCAAAATCATTTCACTGTAACACATCAGTATAAATTCATTAAGATATTCATAAGAGCACAAAGTACAACTGCTGGTCCCCCTCTGTCATTGTTGTTTTAACAACAGAACAAAAATAGGCAGTGTCTGAACTGGCGCACTTCCGTAGCATTTTGACTGTACAAGTGCGTTCACACTGAGAAGTATCCTGATGTTGCGTTCAACATAGCCCAAATGTGGAATGTACAGCGGTGGACCCTAAACCCCCTTAAGCATTGCTAGCTGGGCTACTTAGCAAAGGGGTGGGACTAACTTGAGTGGTTGCAATTCACAATTAAAAAGGAGAGAAGGGGAAGCAGATAAATAAACAAGCGCATAAAAAAACCAAACACCAAGGAAAGTTATCAAGGAGGTGGCGACTCAAAAATGTTGAGAACCACTGGTTTGCTGTAACTATGAAGAACAGAACACAACCCTGGTTTTGCTTCCTTGTACCACTTCCACATTCTGTAAGAACATATCAGGAGAAAACTTAAAAGACACCAAAAAAGGTGAAAAATGTGAAAACAAATATTAAGTGTACTGTTGTAATTATAGCCCAAATGAAATTTGATTCAATATATAAAATAATGTAGAATGATGTTGGCTGTTTCCCATTCAGCAAAATAGGCTGCTGAATTCCGGCAAACATTAGCGACTGCCACACAACATGTGCCACACGATACACTGACTGAAAAGAGTCAACAATTCCACAAACATGCAAAACACTTTGGTTGGAAGTTTCGAATTTGCAATTCCAATCAAAGCAAGTGTTCACACGGCATACATAAAATACATGTGAGTTTAAATTCACATAAACATTACAATAAAAATCAACAAATGACGTGGTACACAGAATTCCAGATACGGAAGCAGCTTACAAAACGTAAAGTTTGATCACCACAATACAGCACATTTACACTGAGCATTACATAGTGAAAGTAAACTGAAGTGTTGGCTGTTCAATTTGACATACAATACAACACACATGATTCTGGTTTCACAGATGATGGATTAATGGATAGTAAAAAAAAACTATGATTAATCCATGGCTGCGAGCCTGGTCAAAAAAGTATGCAAGTATGGTTGAGGCAAGTTCAGCTGGGTTGACCCTACCTCCCACTCTTTGACATTGAGGTCAGTGATGGCCTCGTCCTCAGCACTCTCAGACACCTCGTGCTTTTTGACAACCATAAAGCCAGGCTCTTGTCCCATTCCTCTGACCCCTTCGCCATACATATCCGGGCTCCACTGCATGAAGAAGACATAAAGGTGGTCTGACCTGAAGGTGGGGGAACAAACAAATAAAATCAATTATAATCGATTTTCCCTAAACACCCACAAATTACAACAAATACACTCTGTCACAGATCAGGTAAACATTTTGGTCTAATATATAAAAAACAAAGGAATTTAACATATAAAATGTGCCATTTATGTAATTGTTTAGATTCTTTTTCTGATTTTCCAAATGGCTGTTAGTTAACAATGCCTTGTCTAGTCCTTAAATGTTTGCTAAACAAGTAATGGCTTACTGGAGATGTTGTTTGATCACAAACACCACAAAAATAATGACATCAGTTATTTACTACAAGTTGCTGTGGTGAATTACAATATGACACAAACCTCTAAAAAGAAAAAAAATGCTCTCATTTGGGTATTTTTGCAACTCCATGACAGATAATTCAACTTGTGATAACACAGCATTGTAACAGAGAGGCGCTTCCTGCCCTAAAAAATATTTTGAGTCCAATGCCCTGGTAAGAATATATCAGCCATCTGCAATAATACAGTATATACAGTCCTCCCTTGCCAAAATTCACTTATCACGGTCGGGTCTGGAAGTAATTAACAGTGATAAACGAGAAATTAAAAAATACAGTAGTACCTCGCATAACGTAAACCTCCTTTCACGTAAATTCCACTGAACGTAAAGAATTTATGTAAAGTTTTTGCATTGTATTACGGAAGAAATTCCATATAACGTAAAGCGTCAAGTTGGTGCAAGATTTTTTTTTTCCAATCAACTTTATTAATGCCTTACAAATTACACTAACAATGAAGTCGGTGCAAATTCAGCTTACACTTGGTGACGCCTTCTGACGCTTCACGCTCTCATTGGCTGATTATCGGGGCACCGCCTACGCACTCAACTCATTGGCTGACTTATACAGCGCGTACGTGAGTTTGTGTGAGAGACAGGCTTTTTCCTTCAACCTCCCTTCCTCTTCGTAGTCCCCCTTAAACTAACTTAAACAATTAAGTTAAGTTACAAATAAAAATTCTGCACACAGCATTATCATGTAGCGCGTGTGCGTTTGTCTGTGAGACCAGCTGACTCTTACTCTTTGAGTCGCGTTTTGACTCAGGCTAGTCCTCCTCCTGCTGCCTCCACTTGCGCTCCTGATCAAGACATCTTGTGAATGGTAAGATTGTTTTTGTTTTTACGTTTTATTAATTTACAGTAATCTTATTACCTTATTTTATATTGGAATGTTACTCTACTATATTTATGCTAATGTTTTCTCATATTTTCCCACCATATTTGGTGGACTTTGAATATTTTGAAGGGCCAAAGGGCTGAGTTTGGGAAGATCTTGGAACAGATTAGGCTATTTACATGTATTTTACGCTTCGTATAACATAAAAACCCTATAACATAAAGGTTCTCTGAACGGATTATTTACGTTGTAGGGGCGTCTACTGTACCATGAAATGACCAATAAAACGATCCTCCCAAACCACCTCCACAAAGGGAGAAGTGTGACTTCAGCTCTACTTGAATTTAGTTTTATCTTTAATTCGGATTGTTTAAGCTGATTAAGTTGCACATTTTTAATAGAGAAAGCGAGATAAACAGACATACTGTATAAATCCATATCACTGTAGTGTAATACTTTGCCTTAGAAGCATGAAGGTCAGGAAGTTCAGCTGTGTTCGGCTCATTCAATATTACACTTTACTTTCTCCCTACACCAAGATAGAAGCACTCATCTCACACACTCACACAAAATGAGTTGTTACATCTACAAGCATCTTTCCAAAACATCTTTCAAAGCTTGTTTCGAATATGATCCTAATATGACCCTTACAAGTCGCATTCAACATGGAAAAGTACTCGCCAGGTGGGAAATGGTGTAGCTAAGCAACCTGTGGCTCAGACAACAAAGCTAGACTTCAGATGTTCATAGTTCATGATGAAGTGGGATTTCAGGGCTCTTACTAGAGTCTTAAATTCAACACATTGCATATCTGAGAAGCATCTAATGCAGTGGTTTGGTGGGTATCCCTCAGAGGAGCCAAACAGCTTAAGTACTCAGGTGCCTCCCAGGAGAGGCATACCTCATAATGGAGCCATGAGTGACATGGGTGCCTGTCTTGATTAAAATGTGATTAGTAGTGAGAAATGGCAAAATGTTAATGAAAAAGCATGACAGCTTTTACTGGTTCACATATATTGCTTTTCTTAAAGTAAAAGTTAGGTCAAGTTATTAGTTTTGAAAAACTAAAAATCCCAGTTTGCCTGCCAAGTAAATAAATAATAAATCATTTGCTGTCTGGCAGAATGTGACAGACCCACAAACCTGACATTGCATATCTGACTGGATTAAAATATAACAATAAGTACAAATAATTTACTATACTACTTGAAATAATACTTTATTTCCAATATGTATCTTTTTTTATTTTATTTCAAACGGTTCCACACAGCCTAACACAAAACATTGATTCATTTATAAGTTAAAGACTGTTATGAGTGCAATGAATCGTAATGCATGTTGACGATATGTTGCAAAGCGACTGACCTCTCCTGCGGCACAGCAAACCAGTACTCGTGCTTCTTGCCCTGCTGGGCATACTGCTGCATAGAGGCGCTGGCATTGGAAACAAATGTCTTCTTCATGGGCTTCCCCACCCGCAGACAAAGGAACTTGTGTGAGCGGCTCTTCCGCCTCTCTGAAGATGAGGAGAAAAAAAATTGAATTCAAAAGCAAAATACTATATTAAATCAAAAGGGGTTATTTAATTGGTATAACAAGCACAACATTTATTTCACGTACAATAAAGAAGCCTTGATTGTTTATTCTCTAATATCTTCCATTTACTGTTCGATTTATCATCTGACCAATGAGAAAAATAAAAGAGTAGCAAACAAACAGCTTATATTAGCACAGTATTCTGTCCATCATTATTTATCATTATCACAGCCTAAGGACACTGAATGAGATCACCATGCCAGGAACATTACACTGGCACATTTTGTGCCTTATATAACACAATGGCCAAAACGCTCATCTGCAAAGGCACCATAGTGGCTAAACATACATCTTGTTTTTGAAGTTGCTGCTGTTACTGTGTGGGCTGTGCTAATATGCACCTAATGGTGGTAAACCCTGCTGAGATAAAAATTGTAAACTGCTTTTGCAGAATAATTGCTGGAGGGAAAATGAGAAAACTCCCTCCTGCAGAAATATGTGTTGAAATCACTATTCAGCGGAGTCCAGTTAAAGCGGGTAATATAACATCAAGCGAGGAGGCTCTGTTCAGACCTGGTGTATGTCCTCTGTGATATGATCACAAGCAGACAGCTCGAGGTACAGTGCACCAGTTCTCAGATAGGCATGACAATGCATCCTCATGTGCGAATAGTGACCCACTTGTGCACCCACAAATGCACCGTTTCATCCAAGATGGATGCCAACAATGAGTCAACAAACTTGGGATGCATGTTGAAATCTTGTCTGAACAGAGAAAGCCATCTTATTTGAGGGTCACTTGGCAATACTCGTCTGGAAGCGACAAACAAGGCTTTAGAGAACTACCTATATGCAATTCAGCAAAGTCCTAATCCCAAATGCTTTGGGGCCTGCAAGTGGTCATAACTGGGCAGTTTGAGAAAGACATTTAAAATCAATTAGACGCTTTAAAAATGTAGCATTATTACATTACTTCAAAATACGGGATGGATATTGTTTCAATTGTTTAAAGTATACTGTTTATTTATTTTGCTGCTTTCTGTACTGTAGTTTTCGAAATGTAATGAACTGTACATAAACTGAAAACATTTACTTTTTTTTTTTCTTTTTTTTTGCCAGAGGCTAGTATTTTGAATAGTCATGACAATGACTATTTGGCTACTCGGTGGGCGGTATATAATGCTAATGCTGCCCTGATTGCAAACAGTGCCTTTACGGTTTCAGAGATGTTTAAAGCCCAGCTTTGCCAAAAAGTCACAATCGCCCCTCTCCTTGAACCAGACCAAAGCAGAATGGAAATACAGTATAAAAGACAGGGGAAGCTTGCAATTTTTAAAATTAGGGATTCAAAACTTCCTCATCACACATTATGATCAACAGCTCAACTCTACCAATTGGTACAGGCCTGAAAAGAGATATTTCACCAAAGAAGAATAATTAACTGTGATTTAAAGTTTAACTGTGTTATAAACATTTTCTTTCTTACTAATTGAATGTGTTTACCCTGTGAGTTGTTGCCCTTTTGTTCCCATTCTACATCATCCTTCTCCACCATCTCTTGTTGCATAGAGTCTGTTTTGGAAACTTCCGTCCCCTCGTTGGCATTCCCCAGTGGACTGGCTGTGGCAGAAAGAGTATCTGTGGAAAGTGGGGCGGCTGAGCTTTGGGACCCTGGACGAGAGGTGCTGCTGCTGGGGCAGTGGGCCTGGCTAGTGGGGGTGCTGGTAGTGGGTGTGCTTGGTGGCTTCTCTTCACTGTGCTGCTTGGATCCCAATGGGGACTGGCTATTCTTTTCAGTGGCAGTGTCAAGAGGGTTATCCTCTCCTGTGGAGGAGGCCGAGGCCTTTACTGCTAGTGGGTCCTCAGGATGGCTGACTGAGCTGCGGGCACTGCCTGGCACCTGGGAGCCAGTGCGCTCCTCCTGAGTCACGGTTTTCACAGATTCTGTAGACGCGCCAGAAGACTTGTCCAGACCAACATCCTCGCTGGATGCTTGCTCTTCCTCCCGTATGGGGGACAGCTCTGTCTCTGTGAAGACATCTTCTGAGATTGAGCCCTCCGTGCTGCGTGGGGCAGTGCTGCCACTGTCATTGGCCCCTGGCTCCCTTAGGCGCTGCTCTGGGTCCTTCTGCTGTGAGGGATGCCTCTCAGGAGGAAGAGGCTCCAGGTCACTGGAAACATACATGATGTAAAATGAGATACAATCATTTCTACCCATAATGCTTTGCCTTAAGGAGGTTTTTACCCTACAGGCTGTCACGGTTCACTACTACTGCTTTCCTTTATGGCCGTTTCTGAGTTGGTTCTGGGTAAGTTCCCAAAGTTACATAAAGCAAACTCTTTGGTGGGGATGGCGTTGCCTCCCCACCTTGCTGCATGTTACTTCCATTTCAACATACTTGTTATTGCTGAAAACATGGAGGGCCCAAGCAGTTCTTATCTTAATCAGGAAATGCCAAATTTTGACTGTCCAATAACACAAATGTCCTAAAAATATTTTGCCTTACCAGCCACAAAGGAAATTCAATCCAAAAAAAAAAAGAAAAAAAAAGAAGTCAACAACAATCGACAATAACAACTCCACAATAGCCGATTATGCCAAATTCAACAATAGTAAGAAACATCTCATTTACAGATCCTCAACAATAAGTTTATATACAAATATAAATATATATACATACAAATTCATATACAGAAATGACTTATAATTGTGCAATTCAGTCAAAATTGTTACGGTATTATTTATATTCAACGATTTTTATTTACTTGCCTTATTTAATGTCGTCACGTATTATTCCTATTTATTAACAATTTATTTCAAATGTATCACTTTTACTACATTTTACCCTTGTCTTATTATTTTTAATTTTTTTCCTTCACACTGCACAAAGTTTACAGTGTCATTTTAACTCCTATATAGTTTTCCTTCCTTTTCACACAAGAAGTGACCAAAATTTCAATGACAAAGTGTAAACAAGTGAAATATGTTAGGTGTAAACATGTAAAAGTTATGTGAATGAATTATCTATCAATACACATGGAGAAGGGGCTGTGCTTCTTCCTACTACTTTTCAGACATGTTGAACTGTGAACATGTCACTACGTGATGTTCCTTGATACAATTTGGTCAGCATGTCTGAAACAAATAAACCAAATCATATCATACCAATGTTCGGACCAAGAAAAAGCCTTCAATAGTAAACCCATTCTTTTCAAGCTTGAAGTTTACTCTCAACTCACACATTGTATGGTCGTTGACTTCTAAACCACTGACACCACAAATGGTGCTCATAGCATTGTTTTCTTTTATTATCCTGCCACATGCATTGGGCTAGTGTGACACCCTCACAAGACGAATTTGAACGTTTCAGTTGTATATTTATGGATATGACAGAACATCTTAATCCACTGTTGCAACATGCCTGAAACATCTGACATGATTGAGCATTGGGATACATAGGGTATCCCGATTACATACCCTTTGACAGACAGAGAGAAAAAAAAAAATCAATTTTGAGGGGAGCGAGAGCAAGTGACAGATTGCCAGGACAATATAACTGTTCCATGGGCAGCAACTCCCAACCAGCTAAATACAGCACTGGGCCTTCCAAGCTGCCAGCAGAGGAAACCAAAAAAGGAAAGCACTCGCCAGGGCTCCAACACTATATTTATAGTTGCATCATTTAGGCTTTGCCAATAACTTAAAAACAATCCAAGCAAAAGAAAACAAAAGAAAGGGAAGGAAACAATTGATTCCACAGAGGTGACTAATTCCTTCTGCACTGAGAGCAGCAACCAGAGCGTAGGAAGGTGAAGGCATACTTAATTAACCTTGGTATAATTGCCATTTCCTTTTTTATTTGGGTAAACATGGGAAAACAATTAAACTGTCAGTTGGTTGCTGATGTAATCAGACCGTGGGTGCAGCAGAGAAACATTGATTAGAAGAATTTTGCTACATTTCTGTGAGGGTTAGAGCTGGGGGTGGATACAAAAATGCATAAAGCATGAACCATAATGAGTGTATCAGTCTTTTGCAGGGAAGAAAGGCTTTGATAGATAGATATTTTTCAACTAACAAAAATGGCTAACAACCGATGCAAAAAATCTGCACTAATTTGACCTCTCACCACCAAGTATTTTCTTTCATGAGTAATGGTAATAGTTTAGTTTAATTTGATGTAACCAGGTTACAAATGTTCTAATCCGGAATAAAAGAATATAAATGTTTAATAGTAAGGTTAATAGAGTTTGTAGATAGGTTATGCAGTAATACAGAATACATAAATAATAAATAAAGGCGTAAAAGTTGACAGAAACGTGCAAAGCAGGACATATAATTGACGATACCTTAATTAAAAAATAAAAATAATAACAAAATAAATAGTTCCAGGAGTAAAACTGACATAAACATTGTGTAATAAATAGTTACATACATAGTATCCTGTAGAGTGGGAAAGAGTTATTAAAAGTGAAAAAGAAAAGTTTGAAAAGAAAAGACCCCTCAGCCAAACCTTTGACCTTAGCTACCTCAGAAATTGTTTTTGTTTTTAGATTTTTAGTCTGAATTACAACTTTTTATGGAAACTGTTTGGCTTTGACCTAACATCTCTGAAAAAGTATTACGAAGTCTCTCAGAAATAAGGAAAATAATCCCTGGAAGATGAGGATGAACTGAATCAATACCGGCAGTGCACTGAAACAAAATCCTTACAAATATGTCAACATTCTAAATATACAAAATGAAACGTATGTAATATTCTCTTCACATTTTGTTGTGTGTGTGTGTGTGTGTGTGTGTGTGTGTGTGTGCTTTATCTTACTCGGGCACAGTCTCTCTGATCTTGGGGTCAGTGATCTCTTTAAAGATGGCAGCAGACTGCACTTCTTCCAGAGGACACATGATGCCATACTCCTCACACCCATGGGCCTGAACCAGTGGGTCTATCCGGTGTGGATCAAACATGATGTTGTTGGGTGTCACCAGCAACACCCCGCTTACTGCACCCTGAAATTGATGCAGAGAAGAAAAAGCGGGATAGCTGAGTAACAATTTGCCCTTTCGATATGTCATGCTGCTGGTCTGTGTTGCTGTTCCCAATATGCTGCACACAGACAGAAAGTTGTGGTCTTCCATTCATGCGAGGCAGTCCTGCGTAGAAGTTTCAAACCAAAGAAATTAACTAAGATTTTACTTATCACTAACAATGATCAAAACCTTATTGTTACAACTGAGAGCCAATTTGAAACCACAAATCTTCTAAATCAAGTAGAAGGTATTGAGCGTCAGAGCTGACCACTTTAATACTTTCATTTCAGCAGTGGTTCAATACCATGGATCTTTGTGTGCGTGTCTGATGGGCAGGAAAGCTGCCTTGACACACACATGCTTACTGGCAGGCAGTGGGTGACAGACAGGGTGGAGTCTGTGTAATTCAAGGAAAGACATTCTATTCTTGGTGCCCTCATTTACAGTATCTCAGAAAATTGAGCAAATACAGTACCTCACATTTCAGGAACCATTTTCATTATAGTACTACTGCTGAAAAATATTCAACACACAGTCATTGCTGTCTAAAATGGAAACACAAGTGAGTACTGAGACAACTGTGTCTTGCCTACAGTCAATCAAGGTTGTAGCATGAGTGTGCATGAGCGATGCCGGCATGGAGGAGCTGCAGTTCAGTTCATGCTGTAGCATGTATTGTGACGTACTGAAGCAGAGCATGATCCCCTCCATTCTGAAACTGGTCCGCATAGCAATTTTCCAACATAACCACCCCAAACAAACCTCAGAGATGATAACTGTCTTGCTGAGGAAGCTTAAGTTGAAGGGATGGCGTGGCCAAGTCGGTCTCCAAACCTGAACCCAATTTAGCAACTGTGGGCCATCCTCAAGCAGAAGGTATAGCCATGTTTCATTTCGACAATATTGCCCCTTGAGAAGATATAATAAAACAGTTGCTAAAATGTGAGGGGTATACTCACTTCACTTGAAACTGAACTTTTTAGCTCGCAAAAATAAAATGCACTAATTTAACCAAATCGAGTAAAAGTGTGACTGCATTGTGCTAGGTTTGTGCTCTCTTAAAAGTGTTCTTCATTTTCTATTTGTTATATTGCTTAGCAAACCTGGATATCTTACCTTGCCATCAGTTATGTATTTGCAGTTGATCTTAAGAAACTTCTCTGTCAGGGCCTCTTCCTCCTCGGAGGTGGATGACACCACTCTCGACTGGCGGAGGGCAGAAAACACTGGAGGGAGAGCAGCCTCTGGTCTGGAGGGGCCATCTGAGTCCTGAGGGAAATGTGGGTGGGGTCCGGACATTGGTGTAATCACAGGAGGGAAGGGGGAAAAAAAAAAGACACTTGTTAATTCTCTTACAAAGCCATCTCATCTGATAAAAACTGAATCTAGTGAAAGAGTTCTATGAATAATTTTTATTTTGTGTGCTGGGTGAAATTGATTTAAATTGCTGAAGCCTGGGCGAGAGCATATACGCCGTATATACGCTGTTTCACTGTATCCTGGTTCAGAAAATGTAATGACAATAATATGCACTGACAAACACAAAGTTTGTTCCACTTGGAAACACATGGTGTAACTAATCTGTGTCCTATTTGATCATACTAATGCAGTTGAGTCTCTAAATATATTATCCATGTATATAATACTGTATAGAATGAATAGCTGTTTTTCCTGCCTTCCGGACACTTATAAGGTGAAAATTATAGCTACTTTTCCAAAATTTGATACCTCTGAATATTATTAAGGATGAGCATGCCCCTCGTGAAGTAAAGGATTCTTTCTTGCCTCACATGCTTAATTGGAGTTTGTTCATGGACCAATAAGTATTTGAAATCAAGCAACTTCGTCTCATACAGTTAGTGTTATCTAACTAACTGAATTGAAACTGCATTCATCAACAGGCAAATAACCCTGAACAAAATCATTACAAGAAAATCTAAAGGAATGGTTGCAAAATAATGCAAATTCCAAGTCTTTTCCTTTTGAATCAGACACAGTGGGTACAAATAAACAATATCTATATCACATGCACGTAAATTACATTATTCGGGTTTAATTTAATGTCAATAAAAAGCATTGCTCTCAACCAAAATGACATTTCATTTTAACAAAGGAAAGTTTTTTTTCCCCACAGGCCTTAAATGAGAATGCAAAATTGTTAGTAGGCAGCTATTATGCAGCTGAATTACAAAATAGATTTTCCCGACAAATTTATTCATATCAAAATTTTAAAAAGGTATCTAAAAATTGCATTGCACAGTTTGGCCTTTTAAAGCATTCTGTAAGCAATACACTCCTGTTCAACATGTGAACACCGGTTGAAAGAATGCACATTTTGCACTGTTGCAACTCAAGACTGTTCTAAGTACAGCTCCAAAATGGTAAGGGTTTAATTTTATTTGAACATGCATGTAAGTTAAAATGGAATACATCACATAACTCAATTCACAGTTCCACATGTCGGAAAGGAGTAGGAAGAAGCAAAGCTTATTTAATCCTACCCCCAACCGTTCCACGTCGTTTCGGTACATTTTATTCACTTCCTGTATTCCATATGTGATTTTTAATACATAGAATAATAAGGTAATGTAACAATATGATGATGTAATAATTAAGATTTTCACAATTTATATAATAATCAGTATAATATTAAATAAATAATAATATAGACAAGCATAACACACGTTCAAGACTCTTCTGCCTTGTATTTTGCAAACATCAACTGCTTGTATTGTTTTTTTGTGAGATTTTCTATTTGTATTTGGTCGTGTGTGTCCTTTCTGGTATTTCCAAATAGCATTATTTTAGTTTCACTTAAGTTCAGAGATAACTTTTTTTTTTTTATAAATCAAACCATCTTTTTAATATGGCCATTTCATCCGTGACTTTTTTAAATTAGCTCTTGTATGCTTCATGCACACAAGAAAATGCAGAAAGAAGAAATTGGAGCAACACACAAATCATTCTGAGCAAGCAACTGACTGGAAAACAACATCCATCCATCCATCAATCCATCCATTTTCTATGTCGCCTATCCTCATTAGGGTTGCGGGGTATGCTGGAGCCTATCCCAGCGGACTTCGGGCGAGAGGCAGGGCACACCCTGGACTGGTCGCCAGCCAATCACAGGGCACATATAGACAAACAAACATTCACACTCACATTCATACTTATGGACAATTTAGAGTCGCCAACTAACCTATTTTTGGAATGTGGGAGGAAACCAAAGTACCCGGAGAAAACCCACGCACACACGGGGAGAACATGCAAGCTCCAGTTTAACTGAAATACACTGTTGTTCAGCTGAAGTTTAGAACCATGGCTCCTACAGTAATCCAATGTTCTTGTTGATCACTTTTTCACATTTTTTTTAGGCATGCTTGATTCAAGTGTGTGGGAACGTAGCTCCAAGGGGTAAACTGGCTTTACAAAGGGCATCCACTCTCTGTAAACTATTTTTGTAAACTTCTCTTGCCATCCATCCGCAAATGTTCTCAACTGGAATTAGTTCAGAGATAGTCCAAATGATTGATGTTATTCTCCTGGAAGAAGTCCTTTGTCAGGCGGGCATTGTGAACTGCAGTGTTGTCCTTTTGAAAAACTCAGTCATTACCACACAGATGAGGGCCCTCCGTCATGATGGACGCCATCTGCAACATCTCCACATAGATACGCCGTTTGATGCCCCCACACAACCTGAAGCTCTATTGTTTAATTGAAGGAAACGTACCCCAGATCATGATTGTTGCCAAGTCCAAACCGGCAATTCTGCGTTGTTGAATACATGGAAACAGGAACTGGAAGTCAGCTCTGTCACCCGTCTATGATGTCATCAGCGGTTGATGCTGTTGTTCTTTGCTAACACAGTTCCGCCAAAGAAGTCTCAAACACAACACGTTTTAGTATTAATTATAGTTTTACATGCATGAAACAATTCTAAATGTATATAAATGATGAATGAAAGGCATAAATGAACATCTAAAGTTACTTTTGTTGACAAATATGGCGATGTGGCAGCTGTGATCAAAAGAAAAGCAGAAATTTGAGGTGAGAAACACTATATAACTCATGAAAAAACACAAAGGTGTTGGTGTTTGTCTCGCATTTCCATATCTCGTTTTGGTCCCGCAACCACATTGTGTCTTTGTATCACGTCTTCAATGAAGGTAAAAGTGACCTTAAATGTTAATTTATCCCTTTCAATCGTCATTTTTATTTATTTATATGCATTTCAAATTGTTTTATCCATGTTAAACTATAATTGTAAAATAAATGTATATTTCGTATATATAAAATTGTAAAACTATAAAAATATGTTTTGTGTTAATATTTCTGGCCTTGCCATGGCTTAATTGAATTTACATGAGTTCTTATCGGAAAAATTTCATCGGTTAGAGTATGTTTCAGTTAGAGCCGCACCTTCTGAAACGAGTTAACGACGCTAACCAAAGTTCCACTGTATAACATTGTTACGTGTAATTTCTCGTCATTAAATCAGTTTGCCAATAATGCACCAGATGTTTCTTCCAACTGCACAACGCAACTTTATCATGTCTCAGTAAAACAGCCATGTTGACACAGACACCATGAGCAAATTTGTTGTTGTTTTTTTTCCTTTAGGACACAGAACTGTAACTGCAATCTGGCACAGATGGTGCATCTGATGGACTGGAAACACAAGGTGTGGTAGTCTTGATTTGATACATAGCTTGTTGTCATACAAAGACTGCACCACAGGGAGAGTGACTGAGGTCTATCTGAATTCATTGCCGAATGAAACCTATCTGAGCAACATTTTGTAAGATGATACAGAATGACTGACCAACTATTGCTGAAGATTACTGATTACTGAATTGACAGAGAAACTACAATAAACTAGAACCCAGGCCCAACATTTCTATTTGTGAATAAGTACCCAAAATGAAAACATTTATAGATATCCACATCCTGCACATGCCTGAACTCTGAATAATTAAATAAGGCCCTCCTTTGCAATGCTCACAAAAGTGAAAAATTATCACACTGGGGAAAATAATGATTTGATTTCCTACTGGTTTTATCAGTTTACCCTTTTACAAAGACATGATTAGTTCAAAATAGGCTCAGCCACACTGAAGATGGGCATGGATGTGTCTTCCACCATGACAATGACCCAACGCACCACTGGAACAAAGGATGGTTTCAAGAAGAAGCACATTATCGTGGAGTAGCCCAGTCACTCTCTGGACCTTAATCACATGAGTTGCCAAGTAATATGGAAAGTATCTGTAAAGAGGAGTGGACCAAAACCCCTCCTATTACAAGCCACTCCAGCAAGTACAAAGTTATGTACAGTATTTAACTCCATTAAATACTTATTAATTTATAACCTTGGTTTAATGTTCTTTTTCAGGTGTTTTGGTGATTTGATATTCGGTCTCTGACTGTTAATAATCCTATCAAAAACATCGGGACTGTTCATGTCTTTGTAAGGGGGTTAAACAAAATCAAATGCCAAATCAGCAGGGGATCAAATAACTGAATAAACACTGTACAGTATATCCACACCTTTATCAATGCAATGGGTTCTCCCTTTGCTCAAGCACCACCCCCCCTTCAACAATTTGCATGGTAGACTGGTCCACAACGGGTCCTTACAGTGATTTATTTGTGGGCTGGGGTAAAGATTCCATCATGGCTGAAACGGCACAAAGTCAACAAATTCTAATAAAAGTCAATAAAAACAGTTACAAAAAAAGAAATGTTAACAAATAATGGAGGGTTAGATAAGATTAGTTTGATCTTCCATTTTTAGTTATCAGGCCAGATATCAGTTAATAACGACTGACGGGCTTGCCAGATGGTGACAAATCAAATACTGTATATTCCAAACAATTAAGACTTCCACAAATCTGAGGAAGACTAAAAAAACCCTTTCTGAACAAGAAGAGACCTAAGATAAGTGAACAGAGTACTGCACAGGACTGCATCAAGACAACATCCGAGAAGACCTCATTCAGGCAGGAGGTGGAAGATCAATCATCTTTTAATGAAAGCCAGTGTACAAAACACCAAGCAATACAAACATTACACTAAAGCATCACCCCAAAATGACCTGACCACGATAAGTCAATTTCCGCCAAGTGGGATTCCTTATTTATCAATTATAATATTTTAAGTTAGAGCATAGAAAACCTGTTTACAACCTACACTTGTATGACCCACAATAGTAAATGCAATAATACAAAATAAGCCATAATATAGACTCACATGCTAGCATTGGGAGAGTTCCGTGTTATAAGTCCTGCGACGGCTATTGCCTCAAAATGTGACATTGCTGACACCTAGTGACCAGTGTAGAATACTACATACCATGTGTCTTTCAAAGCCTTTTCTGAATGCCCAACATTTATTCAAGTTAATTTAGTCATTTTTATGCATGGAAATGCTTAATTTAGGCCAGAAATAATACATTTTGCTTAAACATGCATATTTTTGGCCAATAATAGGCTGTTTATCAATCAATATATTTTGAAACCATTATAGTGTGAAGCCATAAAATTCGAATTGCGATGTGGCGGGGGACGACTGTAACCTATTATGATCCCTTAACAGAGAATAGGGAAGACCACAACTGTGATATGTTCTGAGGGGAGGCTCACTGTGCCAAACTTCGAAAACTGCTTCAATAATGTAATGTGATATGAATAATGTGATATGAATAATGTAAATGTGATATGAATAAAACATACATCTCTTTTTTTACTGAACATGTAACAAACATGGATGTTTCCTTGGAACATGTGACACCTCGCTCAAAGTTTTGGGGATATCAGTTGCGTCATTTTTGTGTAATCCTGCTTATAAACCATCCATCCATTTTCTATGCCGCTTATCCTCATTAGGGTCACAAGGGTATGCCGGAGCCTATCCCAGCTGGCTTCAGGCGAGACTGGACTGGTTACCAGCCAATTGCAGGGCACATATAGCCAACCAACCATTTACATTCACATTCATACCTATGGACCAATAGAGTCGCCAATTAACCTAATGTTTTTGGAATGTACCACGCAAGCACGGAGAGAACATGCAAACTCCACACAGAGATGCCCAAGCGAAGATTCAAACCTAGGTCTTCCCGATCTCCTGACTGTGTGGCCAACATGCTAACCACTGCTTATAAACCAATGCAATAAAAACGATACATCTTGCCTTTGGGATTTCACACTTGGGAGTGTTAACAAAGGGCCATGAAAACATGACCTCCTTGGCAGAGGTAACAAATCAGAAACACAAGAAAAGACAGACTTCTGGAAAGAAATACTAAGAGACCAAAGATAGCTAAAGGCAATGAGAATGCCTGCAGTGAGGACAAAGAACAAAAACGGGAAAAAAGAGGAAACAGGACTGTGTGTGGGAGTTTTTATCAATGGGGATTTGGAGCTGGAGAGTCGGAACTCATAGAACTGTCTGGTGTTCCACTGACACTCACCCACACAACTCCTCCTCACTGTCTCCTGGTACTGTCAACAAACATTCTGCAGCTACTGACCCACACTGACACACGCACCTCAGACCATGGCAGACAGGGGAAGACTGAGGGGGGGATGGCAACGTCTTAAAACCACTACACGCCTCTTGTAAAGTTACTGTACGTTTAAGAAAAAATTGTTGGGACAGACAGTGTTTTTAATCTGCTGAGACCTGCTCGTGTCAATAGCGTTGCAAGCCAAGGACCGGGTGTTCCAATGAGGTAGGCAGCCGTGGGAATTTGTCAGCGTTTTACCAGCTTGTCATCCACTTCACTTACAGTGAACCCACCTCACCTACACAACTGCAATTCATGGCTCCACTTCACTAGCAAGTCACTTCCTAATGACTCATTCATGCTGAAATTCCTCCTCGATGGTTAAATATAAAAGTGGAGGCCGGTTTTTCTAAGCGGTAAAACAGACAGACACACCTGAAAGCCAAAAAAATGCATCTAAATTACACAGCACACACCTGGGATGAAAAATGTGGCTACATATGCCATATGTCTTTGCTTAAGCGTACAGTATGCTTAGCCAACATTGGCTTATATCCTGTGTAATTAAACGTGATACACCTGAGAAAAATTATTACAACTAAAACTCGATTCCTACTATTACAAATATGAGGGGTGGAATGAGGCCAGTAATTAACCACTCTGGGCTAAGCTGTGAGAAAGACATTGATGCTGAGGAGAGAAGATGGGGGTAGAACAGTATCAGGATACAACTGCAGAAAGGCAACATATATGAATGCAAGTTTCCTTTACAACAAGTATAGTTGTTTTTAATTGGACTGGATTGAAAAGTACAGTAAATAACTGCAAATGTATATATATATCTCACAGCTCCACCTCGTGGACATCACAGCCAATTCCATGCAACCAAATAAGCAGTACAAAATTTGACAAACCTATTTCATCATCAAGATGATCATATTGTTACTTGAATACTGAGTAGAAATGTCAGACTTTTATCATTATCACAAGAGTGGTATCAAACATAATGTATCTGATTTTGGCTTCCTTGTACATTAGCTTAATCAATTACCCCCCACAAATTACCCCCCACCTAAAAGACGTCAGGACAGACTGACGAGGCAAATTTAAGGAAGGGAAATATTGTGAAGGTGACAGCAATGATGAGTATGTGAGTGCTTGTACTGTATGAGTGTGTGCATGCACAAATGTACATATCATCATGGGCACACTGAATAGGACAACAAGGGCATGCCGGCCCGCACAGATGACAAGAGAGCTACTATGCCAACAGGCGGGTATAGCTGCCAAATAATCCAATGACAGCAATGCAGGCAGCTACAAAGTCAGCCAGTTCTGTTCTGCAGGGTTTTTGTTTTTTTTGCAGCCAATATCAACAGGCCTGCAGGCCCCCGCATGAAGATACTTCAGAGATGCTTCATTTGACCTTCAGCTCAATGAGAAGACAGAAACGCATTGGGTGAAAAACCTTTATGTTGCAAAATTACAATATCTCATGATACATAGTTAATAGTTTTCTTAATCTGGCAGATCTTCATTTGAGTCCTGACAAGTATAACTTTCTAATAATGGGAATTAAAGTGTCTAGAACTCATGGACATCACGAGAATGAAGATGTTTTGATTGGCCTTTTGTCGTTAGGTGCTTATTGCTGGACTATCTCCAACAGAAAAAAAAAATCAATCTGGCTTGTCGGGTGTGTTCACGCTAATAATAATAATAATAATAATAATAATAATAATAATAATAATAATAATAATATGGTTCTCTGACTCAGACGAAAGCTTTACATCGTACATTCAATCCTGCTTCACTTACTCACTTTGGTCTGTGTAGTGTTCATACGAGTATAGTTTGTGTGTAGTGGACTTTCTTTCTTGAACTGGCACTTCTAGAGTGCTATGTTGAGACATCACAGCAGTCTTACCTAATATATTTGTAGGATGGCTTCAATGTCAAAAATGAGCTTAGTTGATTATGTGCTATATTCTCTCTCGTATGTGCTGTCACTAGTGCAAAGGAATCAATGAAGATTCACTGGGACATACAGTCAAACCTGTCTTAGCGGCCACCTTTATAGAAGGGCCACCTGCCTATAGCAGCCACTGAAAAATCCCCCCCAGCAAATTTACATGTTATAGACCCTGTGTATAGCAGTCACCTGTCCAACGCAGCCAGCAGCCACCCATTTTGTCTCCCTTGGTCAATATCTGACCTGCATATAGCAGCCAAATTACCGACTCAAGTAGAAGCTTCATGCACGAAAAAGTTTTTTTTTTTTCCCCAATCAATGAAGCCGTCGTGTGTAGACTTTAATTACTGAGTCCTAGCTCAGTCACAATCATTCACAAGATCCACACAAACTGTCAGTTGTTCCACATAAAAAAGCCGTCTTCTTTTGAGCTTGCTATTTCCTGGTTAAACATGTAACCATAGGCTGGGAACAGGACGTGCTCCCAGCGACGCTACAATAAAAAAAAAAAAAAAAAACATACGCCAGCATGCATGCGGCAGCGGGAGCAAAATTGAGTTTGGTTGTACTTAACTGAAGTATTTTATCAGTTATCAGTTATTATTAAGCCTCTAGCTTCCTTTTAGTAAGTAAAAACCTTGGCTATGATTGCACTACATTGTCATGTAGACCTACAAAGTACACTTGGAAGAACAAGAGGTGAATAAATGTATTGCAACTGATGTGAAACTGATGAGGGGTAGGATTAAATAAGCTTTGCTTCTTCCTACTCCTTTTTGGACATGCAAAATTGTGAATTGTACTATGTGATGTGCTACTGTTTGACTCATGCATGTTCAGGATTAAAACCATGAACCATGATAATAACAAGCCTAGTAGTGCTGTACAACTTTTATTAGCAGTCCGCAGTGCCATCTACTGGTCAACATTATTATTATTTTTTTCCCCTTTTTTCCTCTACTGGTCAACATTCAAACTGGACACCAACCTGTCTATAGAGGCCACCTGTCTATAGCGGCCACTTTTGCAGACTCCCTCTAGTGGCCGCTATAGACAAGTTTGACTGTACTATGCTGCTCCATAAATTGTGTTTGATCATTAAAACTGGGAGGTGTTTGCGTGCTGACCAAAGTCCCAAAGGGGTCCCCAGCTTCTGCAAGACATTTCCCTAGTTCACAACTTGCACGGTCCTGTGACTATATCGCCCCCTTTACCTACTCCGACTTCTCTTTCAACCATTTTTAAATTCCTCTCCGATTATGAAACGCTTTGTTTGCATGTCATGGCTTCTAACGCAACATGCAGACTCCTACAGATGAGGTCTTCACAACTGTATATAGCAATGGGAGAAGTGTGTGACTATTGGTGGTATCGATGTAGCAAAAGACTAATAACTGTGCCAAGTTTCGTTCCTCTCAGTCCATGGGAAGTGGGTCAGGAGAAATCATTAATGACCGTCCCTTTTATACTGTACAGTATATGACTGTCCTAAATTTCTATTACCAAACATTGCTGAAAAAATGTGTGGTGCAGTTGGTTAGATTGTTTGCAAAGTCATTTTATTTACTTCAAGTTTAAACTCAATTTGTAAAACCACAAGTGCCAGATGTATCAACTAAAAGAGAGGCATCTGCCGTAATTTCTTTTCAGAGCATCTGTTTTGTATTAGGTGATGCTGGCTGCAGTAGTACTATGCATTTTCAAGAATAGTCATAATTGCCACAAAGCCTAAAAATGCTTGCAATTACAATGTGGAGAAAAAAACAGAAACTGAGGAGGTTATTAAGTTCCTTCCTGAAATCACTTGGATGTTGCTCCCAAATAAAACACACAAACACCTTCCAATTGACACATTGGATAGGGTAACGCTCTCTTCCAAGCACACTTCCTCTGCCTGGAATACTGTAATTGCTGCTTGCCTATGAGAGTTCTACCATTCATTAGTTCCTCTAAATATCTGAAACAGCATCACTTTGAAAGGCTTAATTTCTTTGCAGTCACAGCCCTTAACTCTGTTCCTCCTCCATGGAGAGCTGCAGAATATGCTCCTGTTCTCACAGGCATGACCCAAATAGATAAGTAGTAAATGAACAGGAGCCTTTCTTTTAGCAGCCGTGGAGAAAGAAACAGAGCTGAGAGCAGAGGAAGTGCTTATGGTGAGAAGCTGTTGAAATTCAAGTGAAGCGGAGGTGAGAGTGATGGTGAAGGAGACATCATCAATTTTTCCCCATTTTTAAAGACACCAGCAGCCAACAAACATGTTAAATGTATAACTGGGCTGTGTGTGGCATCACATGATTTGCTCATTTAGATGCTGGAGACATTAACTCAAGGACATTTCTCACATTGCAGGTCTGTAAAGGTTATTCAAAAATACACGCTCATCAAAACAACAATGGCTCATTAAAATAATCATTGCATTCAAATATCTTCATGTACTCTTACACACAACCGATTAACATTCAACTCATTACACAAACCAGTTGGGTTGGTCAATTGAAAAATACTTTTGGCTGCTTGGGCGCAAACTAAGAACAAAAAAACTGATCTGTAACTTTACATACCACAATGACAACGACAACAACCCTTATTCGCAAAGCTACAAAAACATCTGAGGACACTAATTTGCATACCGTGAATATCCCACACGTGGACAAACCACTTAAACTCCTGGTTTTATCCAAATTATATTCATAACATGACACAACAACAACCGTGCGTTCTGCCATTCATAAACAACTGCGATGTATTCCGGTATGCACACATGCACCATTTTGGGAACAATGTGTCTTTCAGTGTTAATAGATGTTAATAGTGTTATAGTGTTAATATAGCATTTGTACACCGCTCTTCAAATGCATTTTTTTCTGTAACTGAAAATACAAAAATCACTTGAATGGCACAACTGAGATGTGTATAAATTCTATAGCATAATATAAAAGCACAAGGGAAAATGACAAAGTCTTGCTTTGAGTGCAAGAACAACAAAATAATATATTTTTCAAGTAAATAAATGCAGACTATTACACACACTTCATGTTTCATCCCTTAGAATTACTGGCTATTTTATTGCTTCTTGTCCTCCTTTTCTGTCCTTGACAGCATGACATCATTCTGAATGTTTGAATGCTGTTGAAAGGCCCAGACTATGTTCCCTGTTTGTGTGCAACTGTGTTTAACAGCTGTGGATGACTTGCTGTGGAACCACACGCCTTGGGGTCAACATTATTTGTTGTACATTGTCATGTCTGCTTGTAGGGCGTAAACTTGCTTTATTTGAGTTGGCAGGACTTTCAAGGATAAATCAACATGTCAGCTGCCAGCGGACATCAGTTATATGGTAAAACATATAAAAATCTATGGGCGGCATTTGTTGACAAAAAGCTCAGGGTGACCAATACTTTCATAGTGTATAAGATTATGCATCAGAGGTGTGGTCAACATACCGTCACCTTGTCTAAATCAGCTTCTGAAGAGGTGGGAGAGAGGGGGCTGATGGGACTGAGGGAAGGAGAGCTTCCAACACTGGAGACGTACTCAGGATCAGGAACATACAAAACCTGAAAACACAATACATGTACGTGACATTGCCTTTGTGCAAACACGCATGCACATCACATGTGCATGCACAAGGGAAGACTGGGGAGAACATATACCTATATAAACATAGCTTAACTACTCTACATGTTTTACAAGTTGGTGATGACAAAAACAGAGAATGGAAGTTCCATACTTGAGCAACTGTCAGTTGCCACTGGAGTGTGTCAACACAGCAAATATACTGCTACTAAAGGGAAGCGTTAATATAGGATAAAGAAATTGCAACAAAACAAAACACCCTTTCATTGAGGTAAAGTATTCACCCCCCCTTGGATATTACAGCCTTTTATTGCTTTTATCAATGCAATTTGGCTTTTTTGAAGAAAAAATTGTGCATGTGCATGATGGTCGATACTTCCTCCTCACTCTCCCCAGCGAGGCGCATTTGACTTGATGGATTATTTTGTCTTTCTATTCACTTGTATTAAAAAAGTCCCCCGTCAATTGTCTTTTCAAGACCTCCCACAAAGAATGGCAAAAGATCATAGGACATTTCTTTAAAGCAGAACAAGACAACGAGGAGTCTAATAATAAGAAAATTTGATTTATTAAAAATAAAAGCCTGTGCATCTGAACAAGACGTGTGAGAATCACAATCTCAACGTTTTCGGAAGAATTATGCAGCCCTACTATCTGATATTCACTGTTTTTGGACTTTCTGGGCTCTACTTTACTAATTTAGCCTACTCTCTGGGTTTAGCAAGTGAGCAGATAAAGCAGTCATGAGCCATCCATGTCTTTTGTGAAAGGTTTGGCAGAAAAACATAATGAAGCGATTGAATATAATTTTGGCTGAAAGCAAAAAAAAAAAATACAATCAAATAAAACCTTGTTGAGGTATAGGAAAGGTAACCATTTCTTAAGGACTCTGACTTGAAAAGTTACCAAGTACTGCTAATGATGTGGATTCCTTCAATTTTTAACTTTTCATGTCCTGGTTGTGTAATATTTGGGTAGGCAAAGTGCACAACATGAGGCATGTTTTTGCTTTTGATCAGTGACTGATATTATGAGATTTAGTGTGACTCATGCAAGTTCTGACTTGTTCTGCAGACAATGAGAATAAAATAGACTGTGGTGTAACTCCAGCAGTTTAACTGTTTTGGGATATTTACAGTACTTTGCATGGCTACCTGTGGGATTATTGGCAAATGTTTCCAGCAAACAAGTGAGTAGGAGGAGTATGTTTTCTGTGTTTTCCGAAAAGCATAAATCATGAAATTGTGCAGTTAGTGAATGGCCGTAGTCCCAATCCTGATGCTGGACAGAGGTGCGGGGATAGTGCTCAATATATTTGTGAAGGCGTGCACGGCGGTTCACACCTGGCCAGGCACAACTGCCCTGGAGAACAACTTGTTCAGCTGAACCAGCTCGTTGGGTGTGGTGTCAAACTTGAGTGCAATGCTGTTCAATGTGTCCCGCGATTCCACCTGAACCAAGAGAGAGGACAGAAAATGACATGATAGCTTCTTTTTAGGGCATTTCCATAAAAGCTTTAGTATGTGACATGTATCTAAAAATGAAGAGGCGAAAAAAAAAACAACAACTTGACAGTTATTAGTTTGAAAATGTTAATGTGGCTTCTTTTATTTTCATGCTTGAGTTTGCAAAGTTATGCAAACTTGAGTCGTTGACCAGGAAAAGATTCTCATGGGATGCACAGTCGTAGGCTTGAAATTTTCGGAATCCTTCCAAGTCATAAGCACTCTTTAGTGTTTCCCAAATAAAGCGCCATTTTAACAATGTAGCAATCTATTAAATTTGACAAATACAATGAATGCATTTTTAATTGATAGATTTTTTTTTTAAAATAAAATAAGACCAGTGTGGCAAGGCTTAGTTACAGAAAAAGAGTGCTGACATAGCATTCAGGATTTAGTCCATGCACAGAAATGTAATCCACACATTTGTTGTTTATTCCTAAACTTGATTGGACGTTAATAGATGAGATGCCTTCAATGAGGCAGATTCAGAGGGAAAACATGTATTGCTGGAAATTAAATAACGATCACGTTAGTTGAATACTTTGAATGGGGACACATTTTACTCAACACCGTCACTGAAAATCTAAAGTATTTTCAAGTCATCAGACTAAAGTTTTTGTTATACTGTATCAGTAATTAAGACATGGTAGGTAAGGTGTTGTTCAAAGTTATATTTATTGACTATAGGATCCTTGTGTAATTTAACTCTGTTAGGTTATTATACTGAGAGATCAAGCTGCTGTAGCCTGCAGAGTGACCCAGGTGCGTTTGCTTGTCTCCACCAGTTATGAGGCATACAGCAGAGAGGTAGTCCACGTGCCTGAACCAGTGAAGCTTCTAACATGCCCAGTGGGAGGTTCTACTCTCCAAATAAGGATGACAACCATGTCTGTGTGGGAAATGTTGTATACATGAAAAAAACAAGCCCACGGGACAGAAGCCCTGAAAAGCAGACAGGCAGAGCAATGCATAATCAGGGCAGTTTAATGGCAATTTATTTTTGTGCAGTTTAGTGACTGAGTATTGCCCAGCAACCTTTTCCATACTAGCACCACGAAAGAGGGTAACTTCTAAGAATACTTGACATGACTGACTGTTACCAGACATTTATTTTTGGACAAACACACACACACACACACACACACACGCGCACACACACAGTATAGTCACAGGTAGGACCAAAGGGGAACCACGAGAGACAAGCGAGATCATTGTGCTGTCACACATGAATCGGTTGGGATCGTGTCTACGGGTACCCATAGAGACACACTAAATTCAATATTGACACAGAAGAGAGGAAGCACACATGCTGTTAGAAACTAAAATGTAGTTGAAAAGTGCAAGAGTCCAGTTTGCTTGGACATATATACACGCCTAGACTAATCCATCCATCCATTTTCTATACCGCTTCATCCTCATTAGGGTCGGGGGGAGCCTAGACTAATATTTATTTTAATTATATATAGATTTATTTTGTAGAAAGTAAAGTAAAAAGTGATACATATTTCGATTTGTCTTTAAATACAAAGCTTTGTGTTATTATTGGTTGTTATGTCACACATTTCAGCTTTTTCTCCATTGTGTCTTTTGCTCTATTTTTACAATTTTTGCTGCTTTTAAATTTTTTTTTTTTTTTTTTTGCAGTGACGCAATAACAAATGAGCCATGGTCCGTGTGGTTGGCCACCCCACTTTTGTGGACCTTTGTCGGGGTCGGGCTTGTGGCGTCGGCTCTACAGTGGGCAATATGACTTTTAAATTGACTATTCATTGCAGCATATTACGAACAACAAATCTGTGGCTTTGTCCCGATGCATTTAAGTCATTTAAACAAAGTCGTTCGAAGATACAGCTGTTTTTTTGTAACTAGGTTACGTGACAATTATGGGTAAGCGAGGCTATTCTAAATTCCAGAGGTATTCTAAATTCTAATATATGATGGCACCTTAGGCATGACTTGGTGTAAAAGTGAAAACAAAGAAGGTGTAAGCTGTGTTTAGTGCACAAGTAAAGGACTCAGCTTTGCAAGTCTTTGACTTACCCAGTTTAACTATTGTTGGCGAAGGTAAAGGCTGACAACCAGTTTGTCTATAAACTTTCTAAAAGGAAAGCAGCAGCGTCCAGACGCCACAATAAGAACACATGAGATTAAACATTAAATGTGTGTGCTTGGCAACAAGCTGAATTTTAGCAATATGAAATAGGTACTAAGGCCAACGGTGTCTTTTAGTGAGGTTGATAAAGGGTTAATGACCAGCAGGGTCAAGCCTTTCATCTAGGCAGCTTCAACACAGCATTGATTCTATTGTCCCTTGGCTTGCTACTGGCCCATCCATGAACTATTTATTTTTAGCTTTACAGCTTCTTTGTGGCAAAACATAAAACTAACCTAAACAAACATTTATAGTACAGTCGGTCTTTTTAAAAAAAAGAAACAAACAAAAACAAAACAAAACAAAACAAAAATTCTAGCACATTTGGTTAATATTCTTCAAAACAAGGGTACATCCTTCAGTTAATCAGCTCCAAAACACAATGTAGTAGACACAGTGGCTTGCTGTGACATTTAAAAGAATATTTTGCAGTTGAATAAAACCTACGGTAGCTGGTCCTTGCATTAAGCCACACTTAACAGTAGATCGGCCAATCAATACTAATAAAAATATCTGGTGTCCAGTAAAGTCAATATGGGGAAACAAACCAGTAGGTGGAACAATTAGTATGATTTCAATTTTCCAGTTTGAGATGTTCGCAGACAAACTGGCCGCATATCTCAAATCACAGCATATATGACATGGATGGGATTCCAACAAACTTAAACTCAGCCACTGAGTGCACTGTAACCAAAGCCATCTGTAACTCAAAGGGATAGTTCAGATTTTTTGACATGAAGTTGAAGGAAAGGTGCACAACAGTTGACAGGCGGCAGTGCGCAGTGATACGAAGGATGAGAAAATAGTGCAGAGCCACTGTGAGGTCACGATTTTGTGGTGCAAATGTACTACTCATTTGAATGCATATTGTTTTCAGAAGCAAAACACTTTACTTTTGTGACCCCAGTCAACTAGCCAGAACTACTTTCTTCAACACCAAATATTGACCAGAACTCTGCCCAACGGAACGAAGTAGGGCAAAGGCCACTGTTGATGCACTACACTGCTGATGGGGACGTCATACACCTTCATGTCAAAAGATCCGAACTATCCCTTTAAGTGGGAGAGGTGATCAAGACTGTTACTGACACCTGTTATTGACAAGCGAATGAGAGAGGGGCGAAAGCAGGCCATACCATATTCATGATGATAACATCTAATAATGGGAGGACACTATCTTTTTATACTCTGGATCGATAATGGCCAATATTAATCTAAAAAAGGATATGAATATTCAAGGCTGACATCTCTTCTTCAAGTAGAAGGGTAGAGGTTGTGGCAGCCATCTTGAGAATGACTGACAATTAGCTAATGGTCACCCTACTCAAAGGTTAAGGAGATGGATTCAAAAAGGGCAGTTGGCTAGTAAGTCATAGACTAATGGCTCCATTTTAGACTCTGTTGGCATCAGTGTAGAACATTAAGTTGGAATATCAGAGCAAAGAGAAAGGGCAAAACCATAATCAACAATCAGTGAATCAAGCTTGAAATAAAATGGAATATAAAGTTTAATCACCCATAATCCTATATCTAAGCAGCTATTGCTCTTAATTTCATGATGGATGAATCCCAGCATTGATATGACAGTTGCCATGGTGACTTTGTCATTACTACCCAAATGGCATGTGACTCCTGTGCAACTACATCCTTGTCGTTTATGTGCCGGTCTAATTTTAGAGCCTCTATAAGTCACAAGATTGTGTCCTTTTCAAGGGGATTCCTTCATGGATTTCTCCTTGTATCAGATTAAAAGGCCTGTCTGAGCTTTGATAGTCCTCCGACTGACTTACCAGCACAAATACAAATAGCAATCAAATGACTGCACAAGGGGCTGATTTCCTTTCAAATACCACCGCCCTGCTTGTTTTTAGAATTACATGTGCCAGCATCAGGTGTAACTCAATTCTTCCTATTTGCAATCAAGTCATTAATTCAACATACAAAAAAGCTGTGACAGTAGCAGTCAGGGAACAGTCAACTCAAGTTGTACTACAACATTGGTGAATGCAAACACGCTCAGCATATAATACATGACAACATTCAGATTGAGGAACTGATATACGGTTTATCAATCTGTGATAACATTTCAAACAGTTATTGTACCGTTGCACAATTTTATTTCTGTAATTATATTTACTGGACTGTTATGCCGTGTTTAGCGTCTCTGAGTCCTGTGCGCAATCCAGAGCTGTTCGCCGATTGCACAAAAAGCACTGTAACGCCAATAGGAGTACTTCCAAAACAGAACACAGTTCAGCTTGCCCACTTGTCTCCTCCTCACTCTCTCGCCCACAAAAACCATGCTTCCTCCTTATCCACCAATAACAGCGAGGTGCATTCACAAACATCAGCATTTAAGATTATCAACATTACAACATCAACTGGTTGTTACTGACACCGAGTGACCAGTGTAGAATACTACATATCATGTCTTTCAATGCGTTTTCTGAATGTCACATACAGTAATCCCTCATTTATCACGCTTAATTGAATTGCTTCCAGACCCAAACGTGATAAGTGCATTTCTGCGTATTCCTTCTATATAAATTCAATTATTTCGTAGTTGGAGCATAAAATACCTGTTTACGATCTTCTTAATAATAATAGAAAAAATAAAAATAAATTTAATGCCCTCTAGACATGAAATAACACCCATATAGTCACCTTTACATCCGTATTACCCAACATAGTACATGATCAGAGGAAAATAAGCCATTTAAGACATAAATTCTAGTCAAATGTGTTGCAATACATTTGTGTTGGATGTGTGGGCAGGAAGTGACGTCACGGCTTCAGAGTTCAGTTTTAGCTAGATTACGACCACAACAGCAGCCCATGCTACTATTAGGATTATTATGTTATTATTATTGTGTATGCTGTGAGATAATTCAAACCTGCAATAAAAGCTTATTGCTCTGAAAATCAAGTGCGGTATTTGCCTCACTGAACAATTACAATTAGCGACCAATGTAGAATACTACATTTACAATTTCAATGCCTCTTCTTAATTCCTTGTATTTGTATTTTTAGTTTATTTAGCAATTTTTATGCTTGACAATGCTTAATTTAGGAAAAAAATATGTAACATTCGCTTAAATATATATATTGTATATGTATACAGTACGTACAAAACAGCACGATAGAGGGACGACTGTACTTTTTTTTTTTTTTTTTTTGGGTGCCACCATTTTCAAGATGTACTTAAAGAACACAAAATTATAACTTCAGCCCCAAAACAGATGCATAAGATTTAATCAATAATTTTCATTCAAACATATTTGCATTTATCTTGTAGTCAAGGCACATTCAAATTCGAGTCAGATCCAACATGATAGTCTGAAGCAGCTACAGCAGGACCATAATGATGTAACATACACTTCCTTTCAGAGCTGCATTTAGTTTGACTTTGAGAGGCTGTCCTCTGGCAGACGATGGCTAGAGTGAGAACCTCCCTTGAGCGGCTCACCTATGTGCTGCTCTATGCCTTCTGTCTGTATCTTTCTGTCTCCTCATCTATCTCAGGGTTTCCGCTTCATGTAATGGATCGTGGTGCAGCGGCACGGTAAAATAAAACCCGCCACACCTTGGAAATGATTTTTTTTTTAATTATTATTGTTTTTACATGAAATGTAAGTAATACATTGTATGAATGGACATATATGCTATATCAGGGGTGCCCATTATGGGAATTGCGAAGGTAATGTTGGTCACTTGTCACCTACATCCTAACCGTTACGGTGTAAATGCCATATGACATCAGTCATCTGACATTAAGCCGCCTCCTGATTCGCTCCTGTGCTTCGGCGGCAAAAAAAAAAAAATAGGTGGAGAACAAATGTCCGCAGCCACACACGGATAATGCTTATTATCCATTATCCATTATCCATCTTTATTATTCAGTTTACGGATAAACTAACTGGGCGGTAAAATGCCTATAGCGACATCAAAAGTTATCCGTTCACTTGTAGCAGCTACTTGTGTAGAAAAAAAAGTCAGCTGTTTCATGGCTGAGTTAATTGTGTTTTCTACAAGTTCGCGTCAAACTACTATTTCACAATGAATTGGAAAATATGCGCATTGCCTAAAGCTTTTTAATATGTTGCCTTAACTTCGGCTGCATTGTCTTTTGCATAATCCTTTTAATTTATCGTCTACAAATGGTATAATGGACGCTACGTAGCTATTTTTGCTGACATATTACTCAGTTTAGATCTATCAGTCTGAAAAAGGTTATAAAGCTATTTCTAAAGCTTTGAGACTCCAGCAAACCACAGTGAGAGCCATTATTCACAAATGGCAAAAACAGTGGTAAACCTTCCTAGGAGTGGCCAGCCATCCAAAATTACCCCAAGACCACAGCGACAACTCATCCAAGAGGTCACAAAAGACCACACAATAGCACCCAAAGAACTGCAGGCCTTACTTGTCTCAATTAACATCAGTGTTCATGAGTCCACCATAAGACAGACACTGGACAAAAACGGCCTGCATGGCAGAGTTGCAAGAGGAGAACCACTGCTGAAGGAAAAAGAACATTAAGGCTGATCTCAATTTTGCCAGAAAACATCTTGATGAAAAATACTCTGTTATGACATAACAAATGTTGAACTTTTTTGGAAGGTGTGTGTCCCATTACATCTGGCGTAAAAGTAACATCACATTCCAGAAAAAGAACATCATACCAAGAGTAAAATATCGCGGTAATAGTGTGATGGTCTGGAGCTGTTTTGCTGATTAAGACAGTAAATATAAACATATATATATATATATATATATATATATATATAAAACAGCGACGCAGCAGCGGCAGCAGTCCACCTCCCATGCAGCCCAACACCACAGCTTCAAAAAAATCCTTGGGGAAACAGCGTATCTGAGTTGTTCCCACAGACTTCAAACACTTTCCAATTAAATACAGGTCAGCCAGTAGGTGGATGTGACTGAATGGACTGACGTTATCAGTTTCCAAGCAGATGGGATGCATTTATTCGGGCTATTTCTCAAAAAAAGGCTAGGGAAAGAAACCCATGTAGAGGGTGGGGGTGGAAGATGGCATTGATAAGAAGGCATGAGAGAAAACCCACCATTTTCCTGTGGACACTTGGAGATAGATTATAAAGTTATCTGCTGGAGAGCAAAATAGGGAAACACAGCCGTCCGGCCCCTCGGCACAGGAGATAAGTTTAAGATAAAGGTGTACCTCAATCACTGTCGGCTAAATGTCCCTCACAATGTAAGCGAGGTGGTAAGGCACAAAGAGAATTGGTTATGTCTTTCAACACTTTGTTAGCTTACTGGCTAAGCGCCGGTGCTACATGTCAGGCAAAAAGACACGACCATTGGCAGTGGTAGGTCCATCCATCAGCAAACTGGGAGAATGGTAATAAGAAATAATACGTGAAATAACATGGCCGCACGGTGGCCTAGTGGTTAGCATGTTGGCCACACAGTCAGGAGATTGGGAAGACCCGGGCTTGACTCTCCGTTGGGCATCTCTGTGTGGAGTTTGCATGTTTTCCCCGTGCGTGGGTTTCCTCCCACATTCCAAAGACATGCATGTTAGGTTAATTGGCGTCCATAGGTGTGAATGTGAGTGTGAATGGTTGTTCTATGTGCCCTACGATTGCCTGCCGACCAGTCCAGGGTGTACCCTGCCTCTTGCCCGAAGTCAGCTGGGATAGGCTCCAGCATACCCATGACCCAAGTGAGGATAAGCAGCATAGAAAGTGGATGGACATGAAAAAACAAGAGTGACGGCTGACAGGTTCAGATAGGAATGCTTTCCTTACCCACAATGTGACATTAAACACCTACTGTGTTTTTGTGCAACTGCTCATAAGGCCATGACATAGTGCTTTAGCCGCAATAAACTGCTGTACAATCCTTAGCAAGGTAAACATGGGCCCTGTCAATCAGCAGGTCCAAAATGACTGACAGGTTAGGGAGGTGGTGCTGATGTAGCTTAGGTGTCGGAGATGGGGGAAGGGAGCGAATGCCCATTATTTCCAGACGCCTGTTCAGGCAGCAAGAGGAACATGTATTGAATGAACAGTGACAGAAAGGAGGAAATACACTGGAGAACACCACGCTTTTGCTCCCTTCCCTCTCTTCAGCTTAAAGGCATATCGAGTGAACGGAGCCACAACTATCCGACTCCTCACTGTTGCCACGGAGAGGGCTGAGTAAAATCTGTTTGACCGCAGCTGCATTTGAGGGTCATTTCAAGAACACCAGGCAAAGCAGAGACGGGCTACATTTTTAGTGCAGGCTAGTGGAACAAGAGACCCCCAACAAAACTGGCCCCCCTCCTTCACCCGTCTCCCAAACAACAGCTAAATCAATAGAAATGACACCGCAGTTGGAAGGTCATTCATTCACAGCTTGGTCTGTGGTGGAATGCTACCAATATGTGGCATGGAGAGAATGGAAAAAAACATTATCATCTTGGCATTAATCCTACATGTCTGCCTCTAATCTACCTAGAGAAACATGCAGAACTATTAAAATGATCTTCCCCTTCTATAGATCAGCAGGACAAATAGAGCTGCTATGCATCATGTCTTCACAAAAACAAATATATAGTTTAAGCATCAGGTACACGTGTTGCACGGGCTGAAGTCTGAAATTGCGTCTCTCCAACACTAACGAGCTAGCAAGCATGGTTAGACACGGTGTAACACACAAACATCCGCTACGTAGCTAGTCAGGGCAACAGAAGCACAGGAAGCAGACATACACACAGAGCAGCAGCAAGAAAGCTGAAGATGGTCAAATGCACCAAACGACATTACACAAATAAAGAGCAGAGTTTTCTTTGTGCGGTACTCACAGAATATTCAATGGTCCCTTTGGGTCTCTGGAACGACATGCGCCTCCCATCCTTCTTCTCTGGGGTCTTCTTTTGGCCGGTATCTGTAAGCAGGCGAGGCAAGGTACGCATTACATTCATGTTCCTCTCTCTCCAGCTTGTCACAAGCTGCCGATTCCCAGCCCCGTGGGTAGACAGCTCATTCGTCAACAGTGAGCGCGCCAGCCAGAGATGTGAGCTGTGAGCGCTGGACAGCTTTCTCTCTTGCTCGCTCTCTCTCTCTATGCTTGTAGCTCTGCTTCTATGCTCGTGCTCTTCTTGCGCGCTCTCTCACGCTGTCCTCCTCTGCCTCTCTCTGTTCTCCGCCTAGATCACCATGTAGAGCAATGACATCTGTTGAAAACAATTCACCTTGATTTCCTCCCTTTGCTGGCTCTCACGGCAGACAGAGACCAGGCTGACCTCCATCAGGGCGTCGCTCTGGATGCGAGGCGGAGAGGACTGACAGGAGAGGAAGACGTTGGGAAGTGATATTACCCAAGACAAATATGAAGAGGGAGGACTGGGGGGTGGATGATTACGAGGGAAAGATGCCGTTGAGTGTCTTGCTTGTGTAAAGGGAGGGGTTGTGTGGAATAGCGGCACATGAGGGAGGGTTATTATATTTGCTTGCAGTGGTGTTGTTTTTAGGGATTTGTGAGAGGAATCAGTAAACTTTATGACGGGAAAAAGCAAGGCAGATGACTGCAAAAAGAATGCAACCTCAGGCAACTGGGAGATTACAAATAAATAAATAAAAAGGTAGGGTGACTGGAAATTATGTCTGGGTGTCAACATGTGACTTGAAGTGTACGAAATGTAGTGTGAATATTGGCTGGACAAGTGTGAAGAAAACAGGAAGAATGTGGGGGCTGGGCGAGGACTAGTTGGAGGAAAAGGGATGAAGGCAAGAGGATGGATGGAATACTGAGGCAGTACAATGAAGATGAAAAAAAAATAATAATAAAAAAAAAAAGCTGAGACTGAGAAAAGTGGCCAACCTCCATCGCCACCTCGGAGTAGAGGCAAGAGCAAATAAGCTTGGAAAAAGTACAAAAACTTGCCGCCGATGTCTTATCATTTGTGTTCAGTTTGTCACTGTGTGGTGGAAACAGGTACAGTCTGTCCACTGTGATGTTGTTTTTCCACATTCATAGCCTCCGTCTATGCACACATAGCCAACAGGAAGGCAGTTATTTCAAAACCTGCATAGTCCATGTGGTGCAGTTACATTGTGTGTTCCACATGTGTTACTTGTTATTTTTGGTTGTACTGTGAATAAGGAAGCCACTTGGTTTCATGACTCCTATGGTTTGTGTTAAAGTGTCAAAATAGACATTTTATTGGCGTCTCAATTACTTTGCAACCACATGTGAATAGAAGGTATGTACTGTATTTTGTGATGTCATTAACAAAGAATCTAATCAAAAAGTGTGTAAGAAAATAATACAGTAGCTCTTCATTAATGGCTGCAAATATGTTTGCACATGGTGAGGGAATGACTTGTCCAAAATTAAACATCACCCTGAACGGTAACAGAAGAAATATGCATTTCATTTGCAATCAAAGCACAACATAACAGTGGGTCTATCTCACCCCACACAACCTAGTAGCCTCTGTGGTATTCACACAGTGTAAGTCCACCTTTTAACTATTGCTCAATCCACCAAATATGGCTTCATCTGCATTCAGGAATATACTGTATTGGAGTTTTGATTTTCAGTCAAGCAAGGTTTTGTGAGGTGGAGTGAATTTCAGCTATGATTTGTCTTCTGCTGGGTTACACTGTTTTCCCCTTTATCCATAACACTGATGTATGTCATGCATTCAGGCGGTATAACATAACATCCTCACAATACAGACAGGTGGAGGGACAAGAAAAGCATGCAGAAACAAGCTTGGGGTCATGACCAATAAAGATTAAGTGAAAGCATTTTTTTTCGCCCTGAACAATATGGTGGAAGGTAATCATGTGCTGTGCATCCAAGTAAAACAACAGTTCCCACATCACAGGCTTTTTTTGTCCATAAAGAACGTTTTACTTGGCTTGTTAATGGCCTCGATTACAATAACACAGGGTCATGTGTAAGAGGCGCAAGCAACAGTATGTGACTTGCACGGACAATGAAAGGAGTTACTGTGTCAGGAAAACAAATAAGGCTGCCAATATGTGATATCACGGCTTAGTGAACAATTCAACAAAAAAAAAAAGATACAATGTACTATAAAATACCTAAATAATCATTTATTTACTGAGTAATATTCATGAATTCTCTCATTTCTGTATTCTTGATTAGCAATCTGCTATAGATGAATCACTGTTGCTAAATATACAGTTCCCGCACTTCATCCATAGCAATGAAACTGAGGCTGGCAGGGGAACACGAGAGTCAACAACTACATGACTAACATTCCCTCATGGTCTGATAGAATACACAAGCAGATTTCCCTCTGCTCCCTTGTTTTTCCTGCCTGTTGGTTATGTAGCCCACCCCAGCTGTTATTATTAGAAAAACCTTAACAGTTGGCGAGGAAAAAGCTGTCACCCATAGCCACATTGCACAGGTGCTGTGCTAAGACTGGTTAAGACTGTCTCAGACATTTTTCATGGCTGCACCGTTTCGGGAATTCAGGTCTTAAAACATTTATTTTTCCTGTGAAC
Source organism: Dunckerocampus dactyliophorus (assembly GCF_027744805.1). NCBI lineage: Eukaryota > Metazoa > Chordata > Actinopteri > Syngnathiformes > Syngnathidae > Dunckerocampus > Dunckerocampus dactyliophorus. Next base: position 11,461,371 of record NC_072825.1, read on the forward strand.
TACTTTCAGATACAATTGGCCTGCAAACAATTCTTGTGGTTTGTTAAATGTGCATTTTCTTACCCAGAGGTAACTAATAGTGAGCTGAAAGAAGGACCCGATGAAATAGGTTTGTTTTATTATACCAGTGTCCCTTTGACATTGCTAATTGTGTTACCTTATGGCATTGCTTCTCAAATAGTGCGTAGGGCCCCCCAAGGTGTGTGTGTGTGTGTGTGTGTGTGTGTGTGTGTGTGTGTGCGTGTGTGCGCATGCGTCTGTGTGAGACTTCGGACTTACAAAAGATAGAAAAAAAATGCCTCTGACATTCAGCATAAACGAAATGCATTTACGCAATGAAAATTTACACTGAAAATCCCACATACACACTGGTGATTATCATTAGCGATTTACATGGTGATATGGCAAACACCTGCAAATATGAACAACTAATTACAGATTCCACTTAAACAGATGATGCATACTTCCAGGAAAACATTTTCTACAGCTCAACAAGAGACAAGGCTGGCATACTGCACTCCCCAATGGCAGTAGCTACTTCCTGACTATGGCAATTCCCAAAGGGACAAATTGAACGAAATGCTGTGCATCTGTCTGTATATGCAGCACCCAACAATCATGTATGCTCTAGGTTCCCAAAGTGGGGTATGCGCACCACCAGGGGTATGGTAGTTTGGATTTTTTTGACATGAAGTTGTATGACACCCCATTTGCAGTGTAGTGCATCAAAAGTGACAAATGTCTGAAGGGGTACGTTTGGGAACAATGCTGCTGTTTCAGAGTGTATTCAAGTGATGTCCAAGACAGGACTACACAGTTGCCAACTTGCCAGGAAAAACCTTGGTTACAGCAAAGAAAGAGAAGGATTAATACATTTAATGTCCCTAATTAAACAAAATTTGACAGCTGTAAAAGGGCAGTAACAAGCAACTTAAAAGCAAGCAATATCTTTAACTAACAGAAAAGCTATTGCAATTAAAAAGCCCACGCTTGCTTATTATATTTATTGCAAGCTGCAATAAATCATAGCAACTGCAGCAAATGTCAACTTTCTCAACAAATACTTTTACTATCTCAAGAGATCATTGGAAAAAAGCAGACAAGGACTAACAGCAATGAATTAAAAACAGGGAGGTGTTAGGGTGGGTATTTTTGACGACCTCAGACACAAACAAGTGCATGTGTGCAAGAATAGCTGAGCTACAGAATGATTATAATGTGCAGTATGTTTTTTCTGCATGCAATATATGAGTTATAATTTTCCTACTTTTATTGTATTAGTTTTAAAATCTTCATTCCATTTTTATTTAAATTTAAATTTGTTTATTTTTTTTCTCCTGTTAAAATGTATGCAAATTTTATACCGTAACCTTGGAATTTCCCCAATATGGGATAATAAATACCTTATCTATGTGATTGCTACCCACTAGTTACATTTATGAACTGTCACCTTCTGTAAAAGGAGTCCATAAAAAGACAAAGCCAAAGTCAAAACCTATGGCAAACTCGTTCAAATAAAGACCTGTCATATAATTCCTTTTATCGCTCTGTCATGCGTGATAGAGAGCAGTGCATTGTAAACGTGTGGTCACAGAGACAGAAATAGCGCGGTGCGTGTAAATAAGGCTATTTTGTATGCTTAACAAAAGGACAAGAACTTGTTCAATAGGAAACGCTGTCCTTAAATGACTTCCTTTGTGCTCTGGTGCTATATGGAAAATAAACCTAACATGACCTTACAGAATGTTGGGCGGTGGGGGCCTTGGCCGCCTGCCCCACCCAATAAACACTGCACTGGTACAGTGTAGTACAGAAAAACTCAATTTAACACAAAGCGCACGATCCCTATCACTACGCTGTATGCCAATGTGATATTATTGATGCTACTTCTTCATCAATCCAAGTCCCCACTCCTTCCCTTATTGACCTCGTATCAATTTTTTGTATGAATTTAGACAACTCATATTTCGGTTTCAGCAGAATTGAGTGCTTAAAAGGAATCGATGCGCATATCTCTTTTAAACACTCATTTAGGTTAAGATACAATCTAGGAGCAGGAGCAGGTTCTTCATTCCTATCCTAGCTCAACCCTGAGACTAGAATGACACCCTCCAACTTTAACAGGAAACTGTGTGTGTGCTAACATGCTTGTCAGCAAGTGTGTGCCCGTGCTGGAACAGGAGGCGGTCGATCTGCCCTGTCCTCTGATTAACACTCTCCCCGTGTAGAATAATCACACTCTTCCTTCGGCGCCACTAATGAGTTGTAAGTTCTTTACCGTGTGAGATGGTTGCCGCTCCGCATTGTCAATGTCAAAATGATTTGCCTATACTGAGGCGTGTTCCTGGTGACGCACTCTCATCCTTATTCATATTCACAGACATCTGTTGCCATAGAAACAAAATTGGCACAAACTTCGAAGAAAAATGTGTCATTACAAAGAAGTGGGGCAAACCTGTCTACCGCAGTAATTGCAGTAAAGAAAATAACGGTCAGCATATTAGTCTGCAATACTCTTGGGAATTACCAGGGGTGGGGAGTAAACCACTAATGTGCAAGTCTCAAGTCATAACCTTCAAGTCTAAAACAAGTCCCAAGTCACTGTGGTGAGAATCAAGCAGGTCACTGCTCAGGTCATGCAAGTCACAAGTCAAGTCATACCCCGGTTTCCACATTTAAATCAGTAAAGACAGTGGTACACACATTCACATATTCAAATGAAACATCTACAAAGCTGGTTATTATTATTGTGTATGTGTATTATATGTGTATTATATGTGTATGCTATTAAGTGACCCTTAAGAAGGCCTACACTTCATGGCTTTCAGAAACTTTCAGGAAAGAAAATGCATTTGATCATCAGAAAATAATGTAACCTATTTAATTATTAATGAAGTAGTGTCTGCCATGATAAAAATCAATAACTGGGATGTAGTGCCGTGCTGTCCGCATGGTCAACATATCAAAAACGGTACATTACTCCACATAACGTCACATTAATCTTATGCATTTTTGAAAATGTTAGTTTAATAAGCTACATTAGCATTCATGTTGCCAAACATTACCTTTCTATTTGGGGCCATTTGACAAGCCAATAAAGTTCGCAAAACACACCTTTACTGCACATTTTCGTTGAGACGACATATGCATTAGGTAGCTTGTCTTGGCAGATTTTTGATCTGCAGACCTTGCACACCGGTGTTCTCTTCTTAATACCATTCCTGAGTGGATCAGCTCCTCTGTTGCCCCGCTTCTGTGTTGACTGCTGCCTTGCATCGAAAATCACTCGGTGATGTTTCAAAATAAAACATAATTTCTAACGTAATCTAATTTGCATTTTTTTTTTAAGTTAAAGAACTCAACCCCTTTCAAGTTAACTGTGTCAAGTCTGTCAAGTTTCAAGTCATGTTTCAAGTCATGAAGACCAAGTCACAAGCAAATCAAGTCTTGTTACTCAAGCAAAGCCTCAAGCCCTCAAATTTCAAGATTCAAGAGAGTTTTATTGTCATGTGCATGGTAAAACAGCAGTTATACCATGCAATGAAAATCTTATTCTGTTCATTTGCGACTGGGGTCTGACTCTAGTCAAGTCATGTGACTGGAGTCCCCAAACTCTGGTAATTACCACCACCGAGTAGGACAGAGCAAGGACAAAAAGAATTGCTTTGATTGCTGAGGATTATGCAAAACCTACACAACTGTCTGTTCATCAGCTGGGTGATATAAGCACATCGCATTGCTTTTACAGATGCATTTAGCACTGGAATTCCGTGTCACCAGAAACGTCTTCTTCATCTCAACTTGTTCTGACAGTTTGAAACACACGCTAACAACACCTACAGGACTTAAGTAGAACAGCAATTATCTGCATGCACTGTGACAGCAGTCATGTCATCTCTCTCAGGCTTCATTGTGTTGTCATTCTTGCAAAAATGATTAAATCTTTGTACCTTTCATTTATCAAAGACTCCTGGTAGACTAGTTTTCCTACTCTCTACTTGCACTGTTATATCATCACAATGTTAAAAAAGTATGACTAACCAGAGCGAAACCTTGGGTATTTTGGTTATTGCCGTGTGAGCGTTTTCTTTTTGCAGGTCAAAGTTGGGGGGGGTTGGGGGTTGGCTGGTGTCAGGAGTAAAGGAGATGTAATGAATTGTGGTGCTGAAGCCAACCTCTGCATCGGCTGGTTCGATTAGGATGATACATATGCTTAATGTACACTTGGCTGCAGCGTCACCAACAGCTGCTGCATCTATTTTGGAACTGGCAACCTCAAGAGAAAATGTAACATATTTCTAAACCGTACGCCTTTTGTTTTACATACTGTACTCGCATCTTAGGTCTCCTTGTGGAGTCTTGAGCATCTCTGCAGCAACACTCACCTCTTAGGTTACAGCTTCAATAAATATAGTTGAGCTCATCGCTTCTGCTAAGACACACAACTGTGCATTATCAGATCTTCTTATTAAACAAGAAGCAAAAGAACCCTGATAAGGAACTGTGATTTAAGTCTGCTCATGTATTGACACTATAAACTAAGGCTATCAAATATTTGAGTAAATTGGGTATTCCACTGAAAATTCCTAATCGAGTAATCCGATGAAACATTTTTGCTTGGTTTAAGAGCAATGATAAATAAAAGTGAAAATAAGACAGTTCATTTAACAATGAATGCCCAATTGGTTTAGTTTAATTTAGATAATCAACCATATTATTTCTTAAATTCTCACTGTGCATAGGAACGAACTGTACTTATCCACCATGATCAGTGGGCATATGTCTTGGACTATCATGTAATGGTGCTTTGTAGATACTTGTATCCATCCGAGATTGGAATGATTTACTGGAAAAAAAGAGAAATAATTAGTTAATTGACACTACAAAGACTAAATTACATAGCAACATACATTATTTTGATGGCTGTGAATTTATGAACCCTAAGCATAGACCAGCTGACTAGAAATACTAAAATTAAGGCAATATTGTTGTGGAACACATTAGGATATTTTATCCAGCAACCAAGAGTGAGACACACACACTTCCTTGTTCCATTACACACAATTGTCTGCTAGAAATGACCTGCTACTGGTTTGTGAGCTAAAATGTTTTAATTTTCCATCTTCTTCACTCACAGCGCTGTCTTTTTGCAGATGAAATAAACCCTGTATGAAGTCAAGTTAACCTTGAGGGCATACATTCATAATAAACTAGCCACACATTCGACACTAGTGTGGCTACGCAGTAGAAACCTAGCCCTTCACACAGCTAACGTTATGTAAGTAAGGTACATTAATGTTCATACCATTGATTTGCGCTGCAAAATTCAAACTGCGGTAAGGCGAGGGACGACTGTATATTGTGTTACAGATTTAATCAGGTTAACATCAGTTTTTGGGCCAACGTTTGCAGTGTTAGGTCTCCCAGTTTAGCAAACAATGAAACCCCTGGGAACAAACAGAGGTGTGGTTCATGGCTGGTGGATCAACTGCCTCTTGCACCTTTACAATAGCCAATTGTATTCCATCATCACTGGAATGTAAACCTTATCATTTCTCCCCTTAATGGTCAGCTTAATTTTATGTAATTTTATTTTCTATACAGTGCCAGATTACAAGAGAAGTCATTTAAGGATTTCCCTGTAGAACAAGTCTATACCTTGTCCTTTTGTAAAACAAACTAAGCCTTATTTGATTTGTCTTATTTACCCAATGGCATGTCATTTCTGTCTCTACACTGTTGTATTTTTCTCTGATCTCTGTATTGTGTATGACAGAGCGATCGCATTAATTATTTGGCATGTCTTATTTACATGCGTGAAGCCACCTTGGGTTTGGATTTTGTGGATTATTTTAGAGCCTTTCTATTGATGTTTATCATGAAAGATGACAGTTATTTATAGGGATGCTCCTATCAGGGCTTTATGCTGCCGATTGTGATATGGACTGAAATCGTCCGATCTCGATACCATATAAAAAGGGAATAGTCCGGACAATTCATGGGGGCCCAAAAAAAGAGATAATTACTAATAATTTTTATTATTATTATCATTTTTTTTATGTGAACCAGAATTCCTGGCTGCACCCCTGCCACTGGCTATATGATATGAAAAAGGAACCATAAAATCACCTTAATTTAGACAAAAACATATTTGACTCAGTTTTTCAAGAGAACATAACACTCTAACTTACAGAAGATGAAACACCTTCTTTAAGGAGACTTTGGATGTTAGAGTATATTGGTGGAGCTGATTGTTTTTGTTTTGGCACGCCTGCGCACTGTGAAGGAAAGTGGGAGGAGGGCGCTGCCCAAGACATTAGTTAGGGCAAGACACTACATGCACGCAGGGATCACTGCAGGCTGCAAAAGTACTAGCCACAGACGATCGGCTTTTGAAAGGCATTTATCGGCATATGCCGATCATGTGATTTTTCACAGAAATCGGACGATACTGATCGGTGGCCAATCAATCGGAGCAACCCTAATCACATATAAAAACTATTTAGCTTGAACATTGTAAGGCCAATGTATGACCTTCACACAGCTCTTGCCATGTTGCTGAAGGAAACAGCGCAACTACAGGGTTACTTCTTCAGCGGTTGACTAGGTGAGAAGCAGGGTACACCCTGGGCTGGTAGCCATTCAACCACAGGGCTTCTGTTCCTCATTCTATGGTGACATTTCTGTGAAATGCAAAACTGCTGCAAGGATCCCTTGCAGACAAACAGCTCTTAAATCTCAGCATTTTCTCTTGAATCAACACATGTAATCACATATTTCAGACTCCAATATGGAACAGTCATGTGATGAATGGCTCTGCATGCTGATGGATTACAGTATATAACCTTATTAGTAATAGTTGGGATAGGACTCCCTAGCCAACCCACAATTTGATTACGGTTCAGAGGGCAGAGATGTGATTCTACATTGCTGATCCATTACTCTGATTAAAATGTACAAAAATATGCGCTAGTCAACCACAAGGGTCATGTTCCTCATTCTACACTTAACAGTCATTAACTTCTGTGACGTTCATATTGGGTAAATAGACAACGGTACAGAGTTGTCTAATTGTGAAATTAGAAACTGCTGAAAGACAAAGATACACTGGATTCTGATCTCAAGTAGCTGGGTGTTAAGCGATGACCCCGGTCAGCGACCCACCATGAGAGTTCACCTTAAAAAAGAGACAGTGAATGCCTATGCTAGTGGTGGAGACTTTATCATCCTGCTTACACAAGTCGAGTTAGTCGTAGTACCATGGGGCAATAACCGGCATACATAATCCACCACAATGGTTTACACTTCTGCTAGAAAGGGAGGCACAGGGACTGCTAATGAACCACACGACTTTCCATGCATTTTAAGTTCAGCAAAGCATGCATCTGATTATTCTGTGTCCTAATTAGATAAAACCATTAACCTTCCTGCAACTGAGCTCGGTGCTTGATGACTCTGCATGAACTGCAAAGCCCTGTACATTCAGTCAAGTGCAAAGTAAGACTGTGCTATCTTACAGGAAAGCTTTCTTTAAGACACTTGTATATTTACGATTGATAGATTTGATAAACTTCTGTTTCAGGTTAAAGAGGACACTTATTATAACTCGTGCTGTCAAGAGACAAAACAAAACAAAAAGATTAATTATGTACAATTATGTATTCTGCAATTAATTGATCTAATGAATCTCTCTTTTAATCTCACCTAAATATTGCTGAGAAAGCAGACTTGCTCATACATGGGGTGTTCTCTTCCGAGTTTAGTTTGGCGAAGAGCTTTTCTATTGCTTGCTAAATTGCTAAGGTCTTCGCTGCTAGCGTTAGTTTGGGCTGCACTCGCGACTGGGTGCTTTGTGTTGATGTGGTAGGCTAAAATTGACCTGCTTCGGTAGTAAGCAAACTCCTTACAAAAAATGCATATCACTGAATTGATCAATGGTGCTGCCGGGGCATTTTGCAAATATACATTTCCCATTCATTAGACTGACAACTCTCTCATGCTACTCCCTTTTCACGTCTCTTCGGTGCTGCTCACGGCTCCTCACCTTGCCCTCCCAACTACCATGACAGCCTATCAACTTATGCTAAACAAGCCTAAAAACAATGACAGTCAATGAATGCCTTCTTCAGGGTGTGACTGACCATTGTTTTCCAACCAGAAACTGTAAAGTTTGGGATTACAAATTCGATTAACAAAATTTAAACCCCCCTCACTAAATATGACTAATTAATGAATCACAATTCATGCACTAATTTGACACTCATTTTTTCAATTTGACAGAGCAGACAGTGGACGATAAAGAAGCCTTTGGTGGTGGTTGTGTTGCAAACTATGCACAAATTTGCATGAATTGGTCGCATGTGTAAAAATACCAGCACATGGAACACACTATAGTTAAGTGTTGTTTAAGAGATGCACTTTATGACCGCTGAACAATTTTTATTAACGTACATCTTTCCATGGGAGAATGCTAGAAATTAAGGCTGGATATAGTTTAGAGTAGTCAGCGTTAAGCCGATAAAGACACTGTCATTACCCTTGAAGAGTGTGTGCATTGTCTAGTCTTCCACATAAATTAGTTTTAACGAGAGGTAAAATCACTGCTGATCGATCGGGTATCGGCGATAGGACGATCTTTACATAAGAAGCAGATCTTATGTCTCTCCGCAAAGGGGTGTCTACTGCAACAACAGTCACTTGGCGCACAGCCATGTCGTTAGTTTGGCAGTACTACACAGTAAAATAAGGAGTGCAAAGGATTGCAGTTTGGAATTTATGCAGGGCCAAAATAAGTTGCAGTGGGGCCGCAAACAAAACGTTCAATATAACAAACCTCATTCACCATTTAAGAAGCCACAGCACCATACAATATGCTGCATTTGAAGTTAGCAATGTAACCTAAAGCTAGCGGGTTAAAGAGCCCGACAGCAGCTGTTTATTACTTACGCCACCATAAGGAGTGGATGGTTAGAGCTGAATACTTGCTCACAACTTCGTAGCGGGTACAATCCTCACATACTTGCACATACTGTATAAACACATACAGTACAACTAGCCTGGCTCTCTTCCGGTAAGGTGTCACACTCAAAAGTTCCCCCTGCATCTTGAGCTAACTCAAAACATTTCCGTTACAATCCTAATGTATGAGCAGTGAAAAGAGCAATGCTGCTACGAGGAAAATTAGGGAGTTCATGGTATTGGACCACCAGCCATTAGTTTGTCCTGTAGATTATTATTCTATTAACTGCCTCAAACCTTGTGACTTACTTTTATTTGGGAAAGCAAATTACTGCTGTGCATGTTATTTTTGAGAGGCTCAAATCAGGTCTGCAGTGTTACCTGCTGTGCAAGTTTTGTTTGTTTTTAAAATGCGAACACTAAAAAGATGAAAGGAACTGACATAATTTAGCAATTCGGACAGCGAATTTCTAAACTTCTCATTTCTATTTGAGAGAACTACCTCGTGCAGTACTGCACAAGGGTTAAAACAACAAGTTTGTATTGTATGGTATTTTTCAACAAAATACGATTACAACATTGAAGGTATATGTCGTCAGTTATATATAAAAAAAAATCTGTATCGGCAGTTCAGGCTATTCAAAGATCAGTGATCAGCTAGAAAATTGTAATCGGTGCACCCCGATTTTTTAACTGTGAAAGTTTTGAGATAACATGTTTAGTCTTTTCTTTATAGGCATACAGATATACGCTGTTGTGGCTGAATATTTTGGACATCTGGGTGTGCCATGTTGGTAAGATGCTTTTCCTCAAAACTTTTTGTCCTTTATATGTGTTCATAAATTACTTATTGTCCAACAGATTTCTCTACTATAATTACACAGAGGAAAATCACAACAATTTATTGAAACTTTTCACTTTCTTCAACAGCCATCTAAAAAACACTGTACCTGCCATTGTAATTTTTGGTGAAAAATCAGCCATCTTGAAAATGGCCTGTGAGATCCGAGGAGGGACTGGAAATCAATATCAATGTTCAAAAACGTCCTCTGCCCTTGAATTTAAAATGCAATTAAAACATTTTGTTAGACTTGTTTAAATCCTGAGCTTTACGGGGTTAAGGTTACAAAGAAAACCTAAAACATTGATAACACATTCATAAAATCACAAGCTGATGTAATATTATCAAAAAATAACCCTCAAAACCTTTTCTACAACTTTGTGAGGAAGCTGCTGCAAAATCTGGCAACAATGACCAAAAAAAGCCAGCAAAATCCTGGAGGGACTGATTATAGCTTCCACTGTAACAACGGTGAATAAAAATGCCAAAAATGTCATTAATACGGAGAGGTGATTCAATGTGAAAAAGCCTTGGGGACATGACTCACTGTCTGTATAGTTTGAGTATGCACTTCCAGCTGATTTGACATGTTCTAAATGCCTCAGTTGTTAAGTGTCCCACTGACAAACAGAGCACAAAATGCAACCATTGTGACCTGTCAGCTGGTTGGTCTCACACATTCATCTGGGAGAGAGTGGACTTGGAAAATGTAGGAAAAGCACGTTTAAAAGAAACAGAGTGTGACCGGGTAAATTCCATCTATCATGACATTACAAATGCTGCATTCATTCAACTTAGATCGTCAAAACTTGACATGGTAGTCACGAGCACGCTTGCATGCACCTATAATTGAAGTTTGCAAGGTTATAATAATCAGTATTCTTGGAAATCCAAATGCCTTACAATGTTGTCAATCAAGTAGTTTCAGCAAATGGTCTGTCAGAAAATTTAAAGGGTGTCTACGTAACCTCACACACTGCACGTCTTCACAGCAATAGAGCTTCATAAATACTACGTTAGCCGGTCGTCAACATTCTCTACAACTGTTGCTAACTTCTTTTGCTAACTTCAAGGGGCGACCTTGCCTTTGAAAAAAAAGTCCACATGCACCTCGTAATACCGAAGCACAGTGCAGAAATGCAATCAAGTAATACAACGCAGTAGCTACTCTTATTTCTCCCAGTCTACACTGTCAGAAATACCAATTTACAACTACAATTCTGTCATTATTTTAAATCATGAGCTGTAGTTTAAGCACAGAACGACTACGACTGTAGCAACGGCTACTTTGTTACACAGAACAACTGGTAAATATAGTAAATATGTATACTTGTCCAATTATCGATAAGGCGACATAAAAGTTTAGATATCTGAAGGGAGTTTTGCACTGCGCGTTGGGAGCCAAGGTACACGTTGACAGCCTAGCTTGAGCTAAAAAGGAGCTTCCAGTGATCTCAAAACCAGCGACACAAAAGACTGAAGTTTCACCAACCTGTCCTGGTGCTAACGGTGCTTTTGTTCAGCACTGTCTCGGCATGGTACGGGTTATAATGGACTTCGTCGTCCTGTCCGAATGCAGGCCACAGTCTGTGGGTAATGACGTCCCTGACAGCCCTCGCCCCGCTGCCGGTTACAGAGAGTATGTAGCGGTAGTCCATAACTAGCAAACTTAGCTCAAGACAGCTAGGAACGACGACTTCTAATGGCTACCAGCGCTGTAGTCATTCCACTGTTAACTTCAGCGAGAGGTGTGAAAAGTCTCTGACCGAATACAAATTCCTAAACACAAACTATTTCTATTACGTCACCAAGTACACACTATTTTTGTGTGTGTGTGTGTGTGTGTGTGTGTGTCAAGCTGTGCGTTTACTTACACTGACGTCTGATGATTTACGTTCAGTAAAGTCACCGCTTTAAAGACCTCCCAAATTGTTTCGATATTGTTGCTAAATAGATTTTAAAAATATGCCAAAAATACCTCTTTTGTAGGCGGTGGGTGAGTCGATCCAAATATCGAAAGTGTGGATACCGTGGTATCAGTATCGGGTCGATACTAACGTGATGAGATCGTTATTTTTCAGTTGTCTTTGATGTTACGTTGTTGACATTGTATATATTTATTATATATCATATTGTTTATTTATATTATTTATTTATTTATCATATTGTTAAGAAACTTAGGGAACAATAAGTCCTCGGACACTGGAGGGCTTTGGGGGCACAAAGCCAAAGGATTTGAATAGTGGTTTTTGCTTTTGTTTAGTTATTTTGCACTTATATGTGTTTAATAAAAAAATAACTCATTGTACTGCTTTGTGGATATTGTTACATTGTCTTATATTACTGTGATTATACACTGATAACTTGTTCAACAAGTATGTTTTTGTTTTCCTAAAATCTTTTTCCAGTGTATTATTCAGATTTTAATCATGATCACCAAATTAAAGGGAAAAAAAATTACAAAATAATTCAAGGATCTTGAACAATTTCAAGTAAAGTGTAGATATCAGTAAGGGTATTTCCAATACTACTAAATCTTCACCTATACGTATTAGTATTTAATTAAAGTCAAAATCTCAACACCCAATTTATGTTTATTATGAAACTATTTTTGCAGAATTGTCATACTTGACCTCAGACACGTTTATGTTAGTCAGACTTCATATAGCTTTGACTATTCTGTGTATGCTTATCTGGTGTGGGATATCAAAGATATCATTTGCACTAATTGAATAAACCCAAATATATAGAACAAGGTTAAGTGGAAAGGTTGTGAGGAATTCTTAATTCAATAGCGGAGCCTTGGTAAATCATGGGAGTTTAAGAGATTCATTTTAATGATGAGCTACTGTATGTATGACTGATAAATAGGACGACCTTGTCCTTTATTGTCACAACGCATTCTCATTTGAAGCTCAGATAAGACAAGAATATGAAACATGGGACAGCTGGCAAGTCAATGAAAAAGTGAGAAGGGTTTAGTCAGCGAGTCAAGCTCAATACTGAATGTGCTCCATCTGCTGGACGCAGTGAGTAGTGAAGGCTTTAGTGACCTTTAGTCAAAGTTCAGGTACAATAATAGCAAACCATAAAAAACAATAATAATGATGAAATGCAAAGACTTCAAACTTACCATAACATGACTTTGTTATACTATTATTTTACAAGATGAAAGGATAAGGCTCATGTCTGCCTTGACCTTGTAACCTATATGCACAAATACTGTGCCTCTGTCCCCCATTTTGTTCCCCCAAAAGGTGAATGGCTTCCATCATGAAGCAAGGTAATGTAGCCGATATCTGTGAGCTTGCTTGACTTGGCCATGCTTACAAATACAGTACACGTTATCTACCTCTTATGGTCAATCCCAATAAAGGTTTAATAATTCCCTCTGCATATCATTTCATCTGAAAGCTTCACCCAAAAAACTTGACAGTTGTGAGAGACCCTTTACGATTTGAAAAGGAGGTAAAGAGGCCCACAGGATGCCCATAAATACGATTATAGCAAGAAAAAGAACAATACGTACGTCAATGCAGCTAAAAGCCTTGAGCGCCAATATTCAAGCATAGTCTCCAGAATAGAGTGCTGCACATGAATCATTTACCCACACGGTGCAGCTCTACTATTTATACATCACCACCAAGGGGTCACAGGACAGGTGGCTTATTCTAAATACCATAACACCCATTTAAACAAATTAGAAATTTATATTTTTAAAATAGCCTTGAAAAGAAAAGATATGATATGAAAGATACAACCAACATACGGTACACACTCTTTTACAAAAACGTCATGTTCAATAAAGACATTTGAAATACTTTTGTAAACAACCTTACATAAATATGCAGTGACAAGACTTCGTCTGACCCCATGTTCCTCTCTGACATTGCACGGGGCCCTGCTGGTACACTTGGCATTGGGACAGTGTAATCAGACGGGTGTCACACTGGCCCAGCGCCACCCCACAGGGCCTTGTAGCTGCGTGATATACTGTGTTGCTGCACAGCTGCCCACAGCACTCAACAAAACATCCATTAAATCCTCAGAGGGAGCCAGATCCACCCGTTCTCCCTACTTTCCAACCTTATAGTATTTAACGTAACATACTTTCTAGATGTACAGAACTACCACGCTGAATTTTAATCAAGTCATAAGCATTTTCTTAGAATTCACCTCCATTCTGTAATGGAGTGTCGCGTATGGCCAAATCGAGCAAATGAATAATTTCCTCTGTGTTCATCAAATGACTCATTGCCAAGAAATGATGCAAGTTGCTTTGTGCTGCTCAAAACCAGAGTTTGATGCATTGACAGAGACGACAATTAGTCAACCATCAGTGGGACTTCCAAAGTCAAACACGGTATGTTTATTTTATGAATTTGTTCTAGGGTCTAAAATCCCTCATTAACTTTTAAGTAAAAACAAGGCAACATGATGGCAGGTTAGCAAGGGGGTAGCAGACGTCTTATGAAGAGAAAGGTGTTTGTGGTGTGTTATAGACATTGCTGGAATTAATGTACGTCTGCAGCATAACACATCCTGAGCTCTGAGATTGTTTTGCCAGTAGTGTAAGAAATTGTATACTCAACATTGTTATGTGTGAAAACGTTCAGCATAAAAAAAAAAATGCATTCAATCATTTACATGCTTTTAATTATTTTAGTTCATAGTACCGAAGGAGCATACGTGCATTTAAAAAACCCTTTAGTGATGTTTATAATGCAGGCACATAAGTTAGCGTTTGATAGAACAGGACTACACCGGGAATAATTCTGTTTAATGACTTTCACTGTTGAGGTCTTGCTGTGAAAATACCCATATTAAAACCCCCCTCGTGTCAGCCGCTGCCAGCGACAGCCTTGAGAGGGTTTTGTTTGTGACGCTTTGTCATCATCTACGACTGCAGCATTGGGGAATCGGTAAATGTTAATCTCAGCAGTTTCCTATTGAGAGCAAGGTAGGCTTCAGCCTAATCCCGAGAAGAGGAACATCTTTATTACGGCACAACAAACATAAGGGACACAGGGGAGCTTTTTTGCACTGGATAAAGAGCATAAGTATAACCAGAAAACCAGAAGAGCTTGTGTTAGCATATGCACGTAAACACATTTTCACAGAATCTGACATTTACCATTGGAGTGGAAAGCAGCATGAAACTCACTCAAGTGGCATGATTTCACCTGCTGGCAAACTCAAACAAGCCTTTTGAAGTTTGGTAATTGGGAACTTTCATTGTGGTATGTGAGGCAAAAGACATCACTGGGAGCGACTGACATCTCACGACATTTTGTGGAACATCTCTTTAACTAACTAGAGTCTAACTACAGGACCACACTTAGCTTTGCATTTCACAAATTCTGGTCTATTATCCAACATCTTATACAAGAAGCGTTAACAAGACAACGACCCATGAAGACATTCAGAGGAAGCAGGCTGAGGCATCCAGACAACGGCCACAATCAAAAGTGTTTAAGTCCTTGTCAGAGGATCCCACCCTCTTGGAGGCTCTCTCTTCAGGGAACTGAAGCTTCGCCTCTCAAAAGCTGTCACTGCTACAGCAGCTGAGCATGTTTTTCGATTTCACAGCAGGGCTCAAATATTCATGAGAAAAAAATAATCAAATGTCATGTGTTGCCTGTGACAATGATTCACCACATCATCTGGAGGAATAATTATTCAACACTGTGGTTATACAAGTGTCACTCAAACTACTGACTGAAATATTTGTTTTTCCATTTTGCATGATACTGTATATATATTAAGGTGGGTATGTACACTCCTGGTCCAAATTTTAACACCAGTTGAAAAAACTGCAAGAATTTACATTTTTTACTATTAGATATTGAGGGGGTTCTAAGTAACATACAAAAAGAAAAAATGAGAGTGAAACAAAAAATGTTTTGACTAAGCAAAAAACATTAAACAAGCATTAAAGTGAAATAGGCTGGGCATCAGCTGATCAAATGTTTAAAACCACAACCGTGAAAAGCCAAAATCTTGGCAAAAATGTGGATTCAATGTAATTTTCTGTCAGGTATTCACACTGTCATGACTTCTCGATGGCAAAGGCAAAAAATCTTTCTCTCTTTGAACACGGTCGGATTGTTGAGCTGCATAAGAAAGGCCTCTTGCAGCGCGCCTTTTCTGATGGGGTTGGATGCATTAAGACATTTATTTTAAACTGTTTAAAAGATGCTGTTAGGAGTGGCGCCATGACACACCACAACGTTTGGCGTTTAGGTACCAAAACATGGTACCTTTTGATTTTTACGTGAACCGATGATCCATAGTACACATGTAGTATTATATAATTGGTAAATTACCTTTTGTTGGACTTACGAACAAATCGACTTGCGAACGGTCGTCTGGAACCAATTGTGTTCGTAAGTTGGGGACCTAGTGTGTGTGTGTGTGTGTGTGTGTATATATATATATATATATATATATATATATATATATATAAAAAATTAGAGGAACACTTCGAAAACACATCCGATCTAAACTGGGGGAAAAATGATCTTGAATATCTTTCCTGATAATAAGTGGGTGATGTATTAGTAACAAAATGATGCCACATAATTTGATAGAAATGAAAATGATCACCCTATAGAGGGGGGAAATCAAAGACACCCCAAAAATGAAAGTGAAAAAATTATGCAGCACACTGGTCCATTTTGCTAAAATGTCATTGTAGCAACTCAAAATGATTCTCAGAAGTTTGTGTGGCCCTCACGTGCTTGTACGCATGCCTGACAACGTCGGGGCATGCTCCTAATGGGCCACACAAACTACTGAGAATCATTTTGAGTTGCTACAATGACATTTTAGCTAAATGGACCAGTGTGCTGCATCATTTTTTCACTTTCATTTTTGGGGTGTCTTTGATTTCCCCCCTCTATAGGGTGATCATTTTCATTTCTATCAAATTATGTGGCATCATTTTGTTACTAATACATCACCCACTTATTATCAGGAAAGATATTCAAGATCATTTTTCCCCCAGTTTAGATCTGATGTGTTTTCCAAGTGTTCCTTTAATTTTTTTTAGCAGTATATATATATATATATATATAAAATTATAGGGGCCGCATAGTGGTCAAGTGGTTAGCATGTTGACCACACTGTCAGGAGATCTGGAAGATCTGGGTATGAATCTCCATTGGGCATTTCTGTGTGGAGTTTGCATGTTCTCCCCGTGCGTGGGTTTCCTCTGGATAATCTGGTTTGCTCCACATTCCAAAAACATGCATGTTAGGTTAATTGGGGACTCTAAATTGTCCATAGGTATGAATGTGAGTGTGAATGTTTGTTTGTCTATGTGTGCCCTGCGATTGGCTGGCGACCATTCCTCTCGCCTGAAGTCAGCTGGGATAGGCTCCAGCATACCCGTGACCCTAGTGAGGATAAGCGGCATAGAAAATATATAGATGGATATATAAATATATAAAGTGCATATGACAATTAAGTCAACTTGAAGCAGTCAAGGGCAATATTTAGCTAACCAACAGGTGTTGAAAACAGTCTTCTGGAGCATAACCTCATGTTAAGAGGCAACCGAAAACAAGGACGTGATGGTTGATGAGCTGTGTCTTCACGTCTGACAATGACCCACTTCTGCAACAATTCAATCCACTGTTATTGCTTGTGTTTCTCTCTCAGGATTAGTCAGCGGGGTGGCTGGTGGTGATCAATAATTAGTGGCGTCAGAGCAAGTTATCTTTCACCTCCACTTCCACTGCCCCCGCTCACGGTCATCCATCCTCTCTGGGTGTCTGCGCAGTCTGGGGCCACCTTGACGAATGATGGCCACTGGCTTTAGAGGAAGAACACATCCATCTGCAGAGCTAAGTCCTCCCCCTTCAACCTGTTCTCTCTTTATGTGTACATTTTATGTCACCCTAAAGCAAACAGGCTGTTTAGGAATCAAGCTGCAAAAACATACAGAAGAATGTATGTTAATGTATGCAAAAGAGAGGGGGTAAGGGAGGATGGGACATACTGTACATCATGAAGCACTCCTGTCTTCATATACTGCAATTTATTCAAACAAAAAGCAAAGCCTTATACTGAAAGCTGAGCCCACAATAAACTTGACAGTGAGATGGAAAGAGCTTTGTGACTAAGGTGAAGTCACAAAACAACATGCTCTATTACGTCAGTGTCCACTTTGTTATCTGTATTGAACTCTTGGGACCGAGTTAATTGCTTTCTTTTAAACCCAGACGTCGTCATATATTTCATCATTAGCCTAAACAGCCTCCCATGAATCACTAAGCTACAAGAGGAGCACAAAAGCACATAGACCGCTCAACATAAGCCTCTGCACCCTCCATTACCCCCACCCAAAGGCATGAGAATCAGACAGACGTGCACTCTGGGATCAGAGGAAATTATAGCCAAACGGACAGGTGGCAAGAGGTTCTGCACTCTCTCGATCTGTTGTAAAACTGTCCTCACCCTGGACACTCCTCATCCATCACCTGCTATCGTTGGCTCCACAAGTACACTAAATTGAATAATGAATCTCATCCCCTAGGAGATGCAGTAAATGGATAATTTGTTGGTTAAATTATGAGACAGGGGCATATTGCATCATCCAAGGTGTTAGCGGTTAATACACTTAAAGGGTTGCAAAATTGTAGGTCACAGTGTGAACATATCATTAAAAATATAGATGTAAACCTACTGAAAATGGTTAGCTCTTATTTTTTTTAAGAGCAAACCACAAATCAGTAAAAAAACAAAACAGCCTATTTGATGCTGTAAAAATAATGAATATAATGCTAGACCATCAAAAAGATACACATTTCTCCCAATATATTCTACAGTGGGATTGTTTGTTTTTGCCAAGTAACTAATTTCCAATCAAACAGATGAAACAGTTGGAGGTTTTAGGGTTAGACTGTGACTGCAGGGAGGCTTGTTATTCAGTCAATTTTATTGATTGAAAATTGAAAATTGCAGCATTTGTCCTTGCCCTTGTAAGGTGACACCAAGTGCTTTGAAAGGCGTGTAAAAATACAGTTAATTATTGTTATTACTATTGGTCCATGTCCCTCACTTAATTACAGATTGTGGAACATTTGCTACATAAAGGACAAATTATTTGAAATTTTCATGTTTCATCATTTGTTTTATTTTTTATCATCCATCCATCCATCCATCTTCCTCCGCTTATCCAAGGTCGGGTTGCGGCAGCAGCAGCCTAAGCAGGGAAGCCCAGACTTCCCTCACCCCTACTACTTTGTCCAGCTCTTCCAGGTGGATCCAGAGGCATTCCAAGGCCAGCTGAGAGACACAAGTCTCTCCAACGTGTCCTGGGTCTTCCCCGAGGCCAGGGAGGCATCCGGGAGGCATTCTGACCAGATGCCCGAGCCACCTCATCTGGCTTCTCTCAATGCAAAGGAGCAACAGTTCTACTCCGAGTTTCGCCCGGATGACAGTGATTTTAACCTTCTCTCTAAGTGGAAGCGCAGCCACCTTAAGGAGAAATCTAATTTCGGCTGCTTGTACCCACAATCTACTTTTCAGTCACTACCCAAACTCATGACCATTGATGAGGGTAGGAACGTAAATTGAGAGCTCCCTCTTCACCACAACAGGCTGATGCAGAGTCTGCATCACTGCAGACGCCGCAGCAATCCACCTGTCGATCTCGTGTTACATCCTTCCCTCACTCGTGAACAAGACCCCGAGGTACTTAAACTCCTCCACTTGAGGCAGGATCTCATCCCCGACTCGGAGATGGCACTCCACCCTTTTCTGAGCAAGAACCATGGGCTCAGACTTGGAGGTGCTGATTCTCATCCCAGCCACTTCACACTTGGCTGCGAACCAATCCAATGAGGGTTGAATATCATGCCCGATGAAGCCAGCAGGACCACATCATCTGTATAAAGCAAAGACGCAATCCTGCAGCCACCAAACAGGATCTCCGCAACCTATATGTATATATATTTCTGTCCCAGTAGGGGGCAACAGTTCTTTGTTCCTCCAACCGGCAGTGACAGATTGTCTATGAAGAAGACGGATTGTGGGTTGAGAGAGGAAAATGGCGAAAACACATGCAGAAATCGAGCAGAGACAAAACATACAGGCAGCTAACACTGTCAAAGGGCTTGTCTGGTGGTGGATCTGCCTTTAGTAGTGACGCAATCCCAAATGATAGAGGTGACATGGGTGGTGTAGGTGACGTAGACACAAATGCAGTTGACAATGGCAGCCGAAGTAACAAGCTAGTGGTTTAGCGTTGCTGAGCCATGTAGAGCAGTTCAGAGTTGGGTGACTCAGAACCCAACCCTGATTATTCTGACAAGTGGCTGCCATCTGGATCGGTCAGCAGCAGGGATTCATCCCCACATCCAGCAGACCCCACCGTCACTCTGCTTGAATTTGCTTCTCTGCAGAAAATGCTTGCCTTTTCTGTTTTTTGGTCAAAATCAGGTGTTTTTGCTGGAACGCCAATATCTAAAGACCCAAAAAGGCTAGAAACAAATGATGAAAGAAGAGACCTAAAGTTTCTTTAGATACTTTCAATGTTTAAGTAGTCCTAAAACTCAATATTCTGTGGGTCTTGAAAGAATGCCCAAAAACTCTGGCAGTATGGAGCTCTCTGCTCTGAACATGGCTGCCAGTCAATGGGTTAAAAAGTTGACATTTTGCTAAGACTCAATAAAAGACAAAATATTGCTGTGAAAAGCAAAAGTATTATGCCTGAACATACTTGAAGTTATTTTCTTTACAAAGTTTTACATAATTAAGTGTGAGTGATTACCCTGTGGCTGTTGACAGACCTGTAATTCTTTTCTTAAGGACTTGCTATTGCGAAGCACCACAAACATGGCAGGCATCTTGAGGTTATGCTCCACAAAAAATACAAGATTTCTAAGCAGTTGAGGCAAGTAATCAACATCTGTTACTGTAAACTCTCATGGTGTAATCAAACTCATTCATAGAGAAGCCTAAAAGTCAATTTCTAGTTTCATGAATGATAAATGATAAATCCAGCAACTGAAAGAAAATGTATTTTTCATTTACTGATATCACGGTGGACATATAAACAAGGATCCTGCAGGAAATACTGCTGCACATTCCAAGGTTCATAGACAGAGGATGTCAAGGCATGCATCAGCCAAGTAAATGTGGCATAATAATGCCCACAGCCTGTAGATGTCTGCCTGATACACGAGTCCCCAAATATAAACTGTCAAGAACTTGAGGGCAGCAGTCATGACCTTACATTCACCATACATCAGTGTTGTGCTGTCTCTATTCAGTCAAATAAATGTGACAAATAGAATAAAAAAACAGAACCTTCCATTGTCAAATGCTATTTTATACCCGTACTGTTATGTGTAGGTTGTTCATTAATGCTAGTCATATTTCCGCACAACTGTATGTCCATTAAGGCTTAGCGCTGTCTAAGTCGAACAAGAGGGAGTCTTTCTAACCTGATAAATGTGTTTTTTTTTTTTGCCACTACGCTTCTTTGTCACAGTTTTCCAGAGCTCTGCCATTTCGTGAATGTCCAAAGAGCAATGACCCATATGAGAAGACAGCGTACGGCTCTGGCCAGCTAAATCCTGTCCTCCAGCTACTCTTCCTCTTGGATAAACCAGTGCATAACAAATGTGGGCCTACAGCATGTGCAATACTAGGCTTTTAGACATTCTAATAAAGGGGACAGGAAGACTATCAGGAGCTAAGAGAACAGGGCTCAAGGTAATTGTGGATGAGTCATAAACATAGTCTGCCAGTTTAGTTGCTTTAGCTGCTGAAAATGCTTGTTTAACAGCAAAATATTTGCACATCAACATAAAGATGACTTTCACCGTTTGTATATTAGGATTTTCTAAGGATCTAATGTCAATGTTGAATGAGTCTTTGTTTTTTTCTTTGATTGTTTGTGTACAGGCGGAGCTGGACAAATAGATGCCTGTTGATTGGTCAAAGGAGAATGGTTACTTCTGTGTTATAGTGGGAATTAAATCTCATATTTGCAGGTTCTATTCGAATGTCCTTTTATTCCTCAATCAATAATGCTCTCCACAAAATGTGTTTGAGGTTCTTAGGGTGCACCAAAAGTAGGTACAGTGGAACCTCGGTTTTCGTCTTTTAAGTTCTTCCAAAATGTCAGATAAAGATCAAAACGTACAAAAACCGAGGCAATTTTCCCAACGGAAAACAATGTAAATGTGTTCCAGACACCCAAAAACATTAACAAATGCATTTAATAGAGTATAATTATAGTTGTACACACAGAAAACAATGCAAAATCATTAGAAATGACAAATGGATGGATTGTACACCTCCGTTTCTGAATGATTCGGTTTTTGTCACATTTTCGCTAAAATTATGCCTCGGTTTTCATACAATTTTGCACTTAAACTAGTCTGTTTGTTCTGTCCTGAATCGTTCTGCAAAATCAAGTGCTCAAACAAAGCACCCCACCAATTTATTATATATATATATATATATATATCTCGCCAGGATGTACAGGAAGTCAGCATAAACAATACAGTCATGGAAAAAATTATTAGACCACCCTTGTTTCTTCAGTTTCTCGTTCATTTTAATTGTTGCCAACTAAGGATACATTTGTTTGGACAAATACAATGATGGCAACACGTTATTTTTTTGGCAGCACAATTCCATAGCTATTGATCTAAGAACTTTAATGATTTTGGTTATCAAGTAAACCATGGAAACGACTAGATATCAGGTTTTAAATTATATTCTTAAGAGCTATTTTTGTTGCCATCATTATATTTGTCCAAACAAGTATACCTTTACTTGTAGCAGGCATTAATATGAACAAAAACTAATGAAACAAGACGGTCTAATAATCTTTGCCAAGACTGTATAGTTGATGCAGACTTCCCTTACATCCTGGCGAAATTGAATTCAATAGTGTTTCTCACCTTCTTCATCAAATTGGGTATTTAGTAGGTGGTACGTTTTGTGTAAAATTGGGATGCTACAGAATAGGAGGAAAACAAAATAGCAGTTGAAAAAAATACTGCGAGCTATGAAGCTTTGACACAGAAAGTTAAGATGATTGTGTTGCTTGTTTTCTTCTTTATGGAATTCGCTGATAAGTTACACACTGGCACGACTACAATGATGTCACACTATTTACAGAGCCCTTGTATCAGCTACACTGACCTGCCTTCATCCATCCCCCCAAATATCAAATTTCTATACCACTTGTACCTGTTCAGGGTTGCAGGTAATTGGATCCTTTCATTTCAGATGAATTTGTGGGAAAAGTGGACTACAATATGGAATGGTTGACAGTGAAGCACATCAGCCGAGATGCAACCCCATAACCTCCTGGTAGTGAGGCACGTGTGTTTTCGGTATTGATATTTCTAGTATCCAGTAGCCTCATCCACCAAATACATTAGTAAGAAACACACGCAGTTCTTTTCAGCTTTTGTGAGAACAAGACTAATAGTTTTCAGCTATGTCGGAGGATCTGTGAGACACAGCGCTACTTTCAGTTTAAGCCTAATCACAGTGTGACTGCAAACTGCTGGGGTATGCTTTCTAACAGCTACAAAAGGTATTCAAGTCTTCCTTAGCAATTATACTATCTCCTGGGGAACACAATTAGACTTAGACATTAAAGACTTAGTGAGATTTGAAGGAAGATATGGTAACCAACAGTAAACAACACTAACAGTAACACCAACATTGAATTCATTTAAATCACTGAAATAGAATTGAGAACATTCCATTTGCTGTCATAATATTTTTCAGTACTGTACAGGCAATGCTTTAAGTCGGGACTTGTGACAGCAGAACAGCTTAAATAAAATAAAAAAAATTAACTTTACTTGCATTTTTAAAGGCAAACCTGATTGATGTTGAAAATAAGTCAGACTGGGGACAGTAGAAAAAAACAGGACCCTGATAACCAGTTTGTTTATAATGAAAATAAATTAGATGGTCCGATCAGAGTTTTATGCTGCCAATTCCGATACTGATCAATCCATGGGCGAGATCAACTGATCCCGATCACATGGATTAAAGGTGGGTCTTTAATCAAATTGCATTTTATGAGCGCATTTTACAATAGTTCTGTATACATGCCCCTTGAATACTAAAATAACTTAAAATAATAACAATTAATTCATGAGGTGAAGGGAAACAAATATCAACAGTTATATGAAGTGGCAGTTCTTGTTTTCCCTCTGCTGCAAAATGAATCAATATAAGGGCTGGCCCGAGTGTTTGACGGTGGAAAACTGCTTACTCTTCATTTGAAGTATATGTAATCAATCTTAGCCAGAGGATGGCGAGAGCCTTTTCCAAACTAAGTGGGGAAACAGTGAGATTACTGGCTCTGTGGCATTTATAAATTGAACCCATCAAGAAGGGGGGCCACCAAGAGACCCTCCCCAGTCCACGTAATTACACCAGCAGCCCAATATACTGCATACAAATCTTTCGTTTACTGTAGCACTGCAGTAAATTCAGTAGAAAGCATTTACACTGCTGGCACTACAGAAGAAAACTATATTGCTGTTGCTGTCCAAGAGCGGGAAAACAACTACACATCTCCTTGTTGTGTCCTTGTTGGGGGCACTTGTAGATATTCAGACAACTCAAGGTATGACACATGACAATCTAGTTTATAGTGGACAAAAATCTGCATTTAACCTTCGAACAAGTGAGTGTGGCGCATTCTTGAAGGTTGAAGGAGCTGTTTAAAAGCCCGGAATTGATTTCCGGACTACAGGAGTCGTCTCTGGAGACATTCAGAAATGACAAATGCCAGACATTTGTAGCAGCACTGACATCATAGAGATGGTCATGACATTGAGAAAGCCTGAGGAGAAGTCATTCTTTTATTCTAGGTGCATGCCTGTCTGTGTGTCTGGCATGCACAAATCCTGACCTTTTGTCTTGCGCCATGTCAGTACAATTCATGCTTTGTTTTGGTAAAGATTGTAAATACATGTTTGAGGCAGTCAGTTACAATTTAAAATCTCCTCTTTTGACAAAAAGTTGACCTAAACCGACGTTTACCATAATTGTGCCTTCCCTCTAATACAATCTGTGTAGTGCACCATTGATTGACAGTATGTGTGTTTTGTCCTTCTCTCAGGGGGACAAATAGAAACAAGACCAGCAGAAATCAATCAACAAACCTCTTAGGTTTTTAACATGGGATGTTTTTTTGTGTACATTGGCTTCTAGCTCCAAGAAGGCACTTAAGGTGAGTTACCTTGATATGGATAATAACATCAATGACACAGACAATAATATGGGAAGATTCAAAGTAAAATAAACAGGTGACATTTTCTGCCCACAATGAAGTTAGGGTTAAAGCTTCTCGGTTGGATGACAAAAGCATACCATTAACCTTTAAGGAAAAGGTTACCAAGATGTCCTGTCCTCTGGTGAATTGTATGTACTGTATATACAGTACACGCTAGGCCACCACAACATTAGGTACACATGCTTAATGTAATGATTTCAACAGTTTAGTTGACACATTTAGATAAGTATTGTTTGAACAACATCACTCACAGGGTCAGACAACAATCCACACTCCTGCTCACATTAGGGATGCACTGATCCACATATTTCTTCTACTTCTGATCCGATCCCGATATATGAATTTGGACATCGCTACAATTCCGATACTAGAGCTCTTTTTGTTTTAATATTCAACCATTCCAAAAGAATATCAGCATATGTACAGTATCTAGAAGAATATCAGGGACTGTAGCTGTCTCCACACACACACACACACACACACACACACACACACACACACACTCCCGGCTTCGCAGACAGATAACACAGAACTCTTAACATTGCACATAACTTCTGGGTCACTATATTATCAATATTCTTGATTTTATATGAGCTAGTAACTCCTTTCTACCGGCAAGTATGACATTGTAACGACATGGAATTTTTGTGTTGTGAAGCTGTCTGACTGTTTTGTGCGGCTGTGAACTTGCGTGCGTGTGTGTGTGTGTGTGCGGCGCGAGTGAGGACGACAGCAAGTGCATGTGCGGAGACAGCTACTGTTTGCCAGTACTCGGAATGGAGCGCCGTGGCCATCTTGTTTACATGTGTGGGAACGACTGCAAATACAAAGAACCATTCCCACTTACACCTCTGGACAACTTAAGAGGTCCCAATTTGCCTAATAAACATTTTTATGTGTGAGGAAGCTGGAGCCCCCACCCCCCATGGGGAGAAAATCTAAACTCCACATAAAGATTTTGCAGCAAAGCTTCAAACACTCGATCTCCTGTCTGTGAGGATGCCATGATAATCACTAAGCCACATTGTAGCCTTTTTGTGATAGTAGGATAACATATATACTTTATTGATCCTTTGGGAAATTACTATGTTACAGCAGCCACATTTACAGATACTACAGTACAATATAAATAAAATAAGAATGAAAAATAGTAGTACAAAAAAAAAAATCTAAAACTAAAACCTCTGATATGTATATTATCTATACTTGTGTATCAATATCCTATCGAATTGTAAAGGTTTATCCTCACACTTGGAGTATAGGGAACATGTAAACCCCAGCAGGTAAAAAAAAAAAAAAACAGTAACCCTGAGAAAATATAGGAAGACAAAGAATAGACAGAGGGCAGATCCCAGAGAAAATGTTGCACAGTCGGAAGAAGCAAAAGTAGGAGCGGATAAGAGAAAGGCCCTTCATTGGATCTGTGTTGAAGCTAAGCTGCCTTGTGGGGCTACGTGACCGGCCTGGAGCGCCAAGGCAAGAGGGCTCAGGCTTATCTCAGTGCACACATGCAGCTCTGCTGGCAAAACGCAATGTGCCATGGTTGAGGATGCAGCTGACTGAGAACCACAGATAGCTCTCACTCCGTGAGTCCTCCCTTGTGCTCATTCAGTCAGTGAGGAGCAGCACGCAATGGGCTGAAGATGATCGACCACATAGGAAAAATTCAAACTTAAGTAGGATTTCCAGAGAGGCAGGGCCACCTTTTCACTTGAGTGTGCATCGCACAGGATGTTTATAAAAGCATGAATTTAATAAATTGAATATTTCCATTTGCCTGGTTTTATGTTGACCTAGCAAACCCACAACCTATCATTTGAGTGCTTTCATTTCCAATTCACCATGGATGCCGTTTCAGTATCAGATATGATCATGTGCTGCTCTGTGCTTTGTGCTGGTGATTTGATTTGGTACTTTAACTAAAAGGTGTTTGTCAGACACAATGGTTCTCTCTCATCCTCATGATATTATCTAAGTTAATGTGAAAATATTGCATCGCGGTACCTTCTAGACATAGAAGGGATGCGGTATTTGCCGGATTATTAATTATTAAGGACAAGAATGGGATGTATCTGGGGCCTGAATGTCATCTCAAGGACAAGCGTTGCACACTCCAAAAGATTCTTCATAAGGGACTGCCTGCATCTAATACCAAAAGTATTGTGGCAAAATTTCTACCTTTACAAAGGTAAGTACAAATGCATGGTCAAAGATGGCCATACTGCTAAAGACTGGGCATCCTGATGTGTTGTATATGCCATTAAAGATTTTTCAACTTCAGTGTATTTATTTGTAAAAAGGGATGGTGTCCAGCTAGGTCCTCAATATGCAGCGCATGGGCCACATCTGGCCGTCCAAAGCTTTCATTTGTTCCGCCAAACATCACCCACGGCTAACTAGAGAAATACTTGTTTATGTAATACTTCCTCCATTCTGCAGGCGGCAACAGCAAGACATACGCATCACAATGAAGCAGCTGTAGAAGATGGCTCGCATGTAAACAAATATGGCACTATCAACTTGAAAAAGTAAAGGAAAAAAACAACGAGGAAAAAAAAACTTAACAGCAACCGGACTACAAAATGGTATGGTAATACTCAGTTTTGTTAATGTTTATAGAATGCTTGGTTGGAAAGTCAAAATAAAAGTAGTCAAAATGTGGTTACTCCTGTCAAGACAGCATAATGGGACAGTGCATGTCTGGCCATTGGGCCCTTACATTTCTCAAACTGTGGCGCTCTGCATTATGTAGTTGAATAGCCCCGCTGTACCATCAATGTCACACCGATTGTAATGCAGTATATAAGTTGTTACATTTGCTTATAAACAGAATGTGTCTCACTGCAACATGCACTGTAATTGGCACCTTGGGCTATAAACCTGTTCTGCAAACACAAAAGAAGAGCCACCTGAGACACAAATATCAAATGCAAAAAAAGAGCACAACTGTGTATCTGCAGTCAGCCCCCCACCCCACCCGCCTCCCCCAATGTTTCTCATGTCACATGATGGGGAAACACACTTTTATCAAGGGCAACTGGTCCTGCCATGTGCTCACACTCAACAAAACTACAATCTGACCTAAGGAGGCAACAGGATTGCAAATTAACATCTAACATGACACCCTATCGATGTATTGAATAACTGTTGATTTAATTCCGGCCACTGAGTCCTATTCATGAAACTGCATATCAAGCGCACTTGGAAGGGAGCCTCCAGCAAGTTAGTGTATTGCTCCCCCAGCACCGATTCCTCCCCTCTTTGACCCTGCAGTGAAAATCCAATGAATAACTAACAGGGGAGTGATCGGTTTTGTGGCTGCCATAGCACCGCCACTCTTGACGAGGAAGGGTAAGCTAGCATGTGTGCGTGTGTCTTTTTTATTAGCATTTGCTCTGTCAGGTGTTGTGGAGATGCAATGCTGAGTTTGCAGAGTCAGTGCTTCATTCATTTCACCCTGATACATCATTTACTTTCTTAAAGGTCGTTATTTATGATGAATTGTTATGGGACTTTAGATTTGATGATTGTCAGTGTTCAATTGTTTGCAACTCTTATTTTAAGATAGAAATTGCCAGAAGGGTTAGGGATAAGGTTAGGCAATACCAAGTTATCATGTACAGTAAATACTGAAATTTATTCAAACAGAGGAGGGGAATACAAATATTTTTCGACACGTTTGTCTAGCAATATTTCCCATTCATAATAGCGTTGAAATGAAGCGAGTCCAACACCATCAAGTATAATTCACGGTTTCATATTTTAAAGGACATGTCACTGAAGCTTCAAATGATTAAAATTAGTGTGTCCTTGTGTTGTATATTTTTGCATTGCTCAGGTTGTTGATTGTCTTTACAACTGAAGATATCAATCATCTTTGGCAGTATTATGGTTTTCTCCTTAGGGCGACAGACAAGGTTGGCGTCCCCACGTTTACCATCGTCCTGTCCATTTGTCCTTGAGACAATTCTTCCTTCTACTGCATTCTCTGGTCACACACAAAGAAAATATATATAGCACAAAAAGGTAAAGTGTGTGAAGACTGAAAGAGGAAAGAGGAAAAGAAAGATGAAGGGCGAGAGGAAAAAAGGAAAAAAAGATGAAGGGCGATCAATGCGTGCATCACTTAAAAGCCATTAGCTCTATTGGCATGTTATGCAGGCTTTTCAAACAAAGAAGGAGCAACAGTTGTCTGCATGTGTCAAGTGCTTAATCTAACCTACTCATAAAACATTATTCCTAAAGCCCGCACATACAATAAGAGCATGAATCAGACTTGGATAACACAGAAGAGTTGTTGAGCAGTGCACGTCTAGTGAGGACATAGACTGATAAAACTGTTCAAATACACTCAGTGTAGGCAGGAACAATTAAAGTCAGGCTCAGTGAGATGCTTGAGTTCATTCCCTGTTAAGTGTTCCAATACTCAGTAGAGTTTGTTGAGTTTCAGGCTGGATATAATGATGTAAATGTCAGCTTAGACACCAGAACAAAAAGGCTGGGACTCTGGTGAAAAGCAAATTCACGCCCTCTTTGGGCGCAACATTGTCGGCCTCAGTGAGAGTCCATGAAATCTCTGCATTTTCTTTTCTTTATTTCTTACTTACTTGTATTAACAGCTCCAAATGAACTCAAAATTTAAATCAAGCTAAAAGAGCTTTTTAATAGTAGCAGAACATTTGAGTCACACTTTCAGTGTATTATAAGGTGTTGTGTTCTAAAACACCAACGATTTTTTGGCCCTGCGATTTTTTTTTGGGTATTCCCCAACTGGCTGCCTTTTTTTTTTTGTTCATGGAGAACATAGGTGCGGTGACCATGAAGGAGTAAGATTACCACGCACCCAACGTACAACCTGGAAGTCGAACGTACGGCTGTCGCTTCATTTGTACAGCACGTAGGCTGCAAGGCCAACGTCCGTCAAACTTGTAATAGAAGTAATGACCTTGCCTTCCAGAAGGGATTCGTAGTAAGGTTGTAAGAACTGTGCACAATCTGTACGTTGTGCATACCAACAACATAACATCCCTACTCGAAACAAAATCGGTTAAGAAGTGAGTTAGTTTGAAAAAAAAAAACAGAAAAAAACGTAAGCCCCCGTAGAGTTTCTTTGACATGGCAAAGAACCTCTGCGGCCAGTCTGCAACTCAAAAATCATGCCCTCCGTGTGTTTCTTATGTTTTTTGCTCTTAGACCGGCTGTAGGTGCCCGTACGACCGGTTGTGACCAAGGCTTAAGTCGAATTCACATGTTTTGAGTGTTGACGCATCATCATGTGAACAGCTCCTGGCCGGCACGTAGCGCTCAGTTGTAGTTAGGTCCTGCTCCGACATGAAGAAACGAGACAGTTACGGAGGTGTTCATCATGTGCATTATAATCAACCAATAAGTGAGTTTAATGATAATGTTTGACGTCAAGAGTGAGTTGCTTTGAGTATTAGTAATAAAAATATCCACTTATGATATTTCTATGTACTTCTGTTTATTTAGACCACACATACAAGCATAATAAAGATGTGTTGTGTGGATGGTCCGTGAAAGCACTTCGTGTTAATGTAGATGTGAATTAGAGATGCGTTTGTGAGTTAGAGATACATACAGTATATGGTGTGGGAATGAATTGTACAGCTGATGTGTTCAGGTCAGAATAAAGTTATAAAACAGCATCAGAGTTTATGTGGACTCTACACTGTGCCTCCATCTGCTATTTACTGAATTATTGTTGCTCTTCTTGCCTCCGACTACACTGACACCAATCACTGGGAAAATGAAACATGTTTAACACCATCATCTGGGACAAATCATTGATGTGACTTACAGTTGAACACCCAATGGGATACAACATTAGGTGTGTTATTAAAATAGATGTTGTAAATGTGGTATATGTGCCTCAAATGACACGTCTGTCTAAAGCCTGACAGAGAGCACAGCAAGCAGCCTGACACATTATTAATTTCTCAGTAGAATAAATTAGCAAAATGAGGCCTGAGAGAGATCAGTGAGTGGGGTGGGGTGGGGCTGCAAGAAAAGACCACATGGTTACCCGTACTGAATACTATCTAAAATAGAAAGGAGGGTCAGCCACTAATCAATCTTTCATTACGTGAAAGAGAAGCAGAATTCTTTAAAGATGCAGTGCTTCTGTGGGCACACATTGAAGCTTTACATGAGCTATAGCAAATGATTAACTACGATGACTTAAGTGAAGCTTGTACAATTTGTCACTAAGCAGTTAAATATCATATAGACAGAATAAGCCATGGCCACATTGCATTTAATGGTTGTATTACTTCCGACCATGATCGCTCTCTTTCTTTTTAACAGCCTGCATATGCCATTGAACAGATAATGGCTGATGAAAGAAGGTAAAATGTCAACAGTGGGCCCATTATCTCGTCTTTATCCTACAGTTTCCCTTCACTGATTATTGTCAACTGAACTGGTATGAAGGCAGATCAATCCGCTATTACCGCGGAGCCTTGGCCATGCAGCAGTCGATACATGATGACTCTGTAGTGAGTTTATCATAGTGTGAACTCAGCAGAATGACACACCTTCACATGCTCTAGATGTTCTCTTTCGCTATTCAACCCTTGATCTATCACCTCATGATGAACTCCTGAAATCCTAACCTTGCCCTCTGTGCCGTTATAAAACTACGTTATAAAAGCTATAGTATTTACATGACTAATGGCAGAACATCTGCTCAAGAACATGGAACAAAATCTGAATTCAGGATTTTACAGTGAAGGGGCACAAAAGCGTCAAATAGAAATATACAACCTAAAATATATTAGTGTGCGCTAAAAGAAGGTGCTTTTGGAAAGGACAGGACATCCTCCTCGCACTTTTTTAGCATAATTAATCACACTTTTGCCTAGTTGTTGCATATTAAACAGGCAATAAGAAGACAAATTGGGATTGGGATTGGGATAACTGAATTTCCACAAAGTAGAATTGAGTAGAATTTATATTTGAATTGAATAGCGAATTGAATATTTTTGTCGTGGAGTGGAGTCACTGTTGGTGTAGTAACACTGCTGATGGGGATGTCATACAACTTCATGTAAAAAAAATCTGAACTCTCCTTTTAATTTAGGCAAAAAATACATAACTGTTGCTTAAATATGCATATTTTTTTGACTAATAGGCCATATTCAACGAATATTCACGAAACAGCATGATTTAGGAATCAATATATTTTTTAAAAACTGTGATAGAGTGAAGCCGCAAAATTCTAACTGCAATGTGGCGAGGGATGACTCTATGGTATGAAGAAGAAATCTTGCGTATTATTCCGTTTTTTGTTTCTTTAGATTTATGTGTGGAGCAACTAAGCGTAAAAATTTGGCAAAACATGCACCCGTACTGTGTTGCCTGTGCTATCAGTTGTCTGACAAATACACCACATTAGACATTAGAACAACATGGGGAGTCCTAATTTCACATATATATTCTGTATTGTATATTTACTGGGAACCCAAACAAGAATTTGTTAAGGAAGACTGAACAAATTGTCTCATCTAAACAAAGCAGCACCATCATGCAGTCATCCCGCCTCCAGTACAGTGTATTCGGTGCCTGCATGATTGAAAATCTCTGTTGCAAATTTGCCTATTTCAGCAACAAAATCACCCCTCTCCTCTCTATATTACAGTTGATTCACTCTGAGCCTTGTTGTCTCCTGTGTTGGTTGTTCTCCTTCCGTGTTGTTATGGCATGGCCGCTAATTCGGGGCGGAGCAACAAGGCACACCCGCACGCAGCAATTAGGCAGACCTGGGAATGCCAAGTTCCTTTGTCTTCCACCGTTTGCTGTGCAGCATTGAGTTTCCCTCCTGTTTTTAAACCGTGTCCTTTTTGTTAACTCCTGTCATTCTCCTCTGTTGTCTCTTTGTAACATAGCTGTTTAAGTTGTTTTTACTTGTTTTTGGCATCTTCCTAGTTTCCTGGTAAAAG
This sequence comes from Dunckerocampus dactyliophorus, assembly GCF_027744805.1. Taxonomy (NCBI): domain Eukaryota; kingdom Metazoa; phylum Chordata; class Actinopteri; order Syngnathiformes; family Syngnathidae; genus Dunckerocampus; species Dunckerocampus dactyliophorus. The sequence goes on from NC_072825.1 coordinate 11,494,417, forward strand.
AGGGCAGGTGGATAAGTCACAAGCTTAGGTAATAACTTAACACTGCTTTTTTTTTTGTGATGCAGTTTGCAGTGGTGTAGAACGCCCCCTTTTGAATATTTTGGCTACCATATGTAGCTACATGAAGTCAAAATGAATATATTTGTAAAGCTTTAGCCTTAGAGCTCAATATATTGTCAAATCTTCATAATGTTGTGGCCAGTTGGTGTACATTGAAATGCATATTTCATTCGAACTACAGTATATGGAGCACAATAATATAGTGTTTTCACGCAAAAGCAAAACCAAAACCAAAACCAAAAGCAAAACCAACAAATCACCTACCAATGGTGTAGCCTCTCTTCAGCTCGCCACACCGTGGACTGCGGCGCTGGGAGTTGGTGGTGTTGTTTTCCTGCACCGCGAGGACGGCGGTTGTCTTGGCAACAGGTGATGCAGGTTTGTTGAGGGGCGAGGCTGGCACCAAAGTCGGGGAGAAGCCTTGACTGGCAATGTCCACCGACTGAGACTTTTTCTTCAGTCTGCAGTAAAAAGCAAACCACAGAGAATAAACAATGTTCATACAATATGATATATTATATAATATAATCTACAGATAGGCAGTTTGAAGCTCTGTACTGTATGTGTGAACGGCATTGTAAATGTCAGTGGATGAAAACACCTTTGAATGACCTTAACTGTTCATGAGCAAACCATTCAAAGCATATTTGCATTTTACATTGTTGATTGCAATGGTTTGTCATAGAAATTAGATCACGCAAATACATTTTTCTTCCAGAGGCAGTGAGTCAGCAGGAAAAAAAAATCAATAGGCTAATCGCGTCCTTGTTGAGGTGGAATTTCTCAGCCGCACTGCTCGCACAGCAGGCAGGAATATAGCAGGATAGCATACCGACAACAAAGTAAAACCAAAGCAAAATCATCAACCAAAAGTAATCCCTCAGTTAATTGGCTCCAGACACGACTGACATATGTGAATTTCTGCGAAGTGGGATTCCTTATTTATAAATTGAATATTTTTGTAGTAAAAGCATAGAAAATTACTTGTCTTCATGTTAAATTCTCCAAAGGAAGAGTCCAGGCATAGCTAATAAAATAACTATGTATTCTATGTGATGAATGGCCAATTTAAATTTAATCATTGAGAGTGGTTGTTTTTTTTTTTTTTGCTAACATAGTTAAAGTTTACATGCTGTCTAGAGAGTGACAACTTTTCCTAGTTCACCTTTTTATTTGCAGTTAAAGGCTTCCGAGGTGAAATTTTATGTATCATATATGTAATGCCATGGGCCGAATCAAATCTGTCTAGGACAACTCGTCAAAGCCCATTAAAAGGATGAGCGGCTCCTTGGTTTAAGTTAGAGCAGTTTTCAGAGATTACTAGGCTAATCAGGTAATCCCAAAGTACAACTCACATATGTTCGCTTACGTCTACAAAAGGTTTACATAGTCATAAGCCCTTTAACCCAGCTGTTTCAGAATGGAATGGAATGTTCTGCCAATTAGCTAGCTAGAGCAACATAAGAAGGTCTGTGTAAATGGGACAGCTCAAGTGTTGGGCTAAAAAAGCCAAACTGTGTAGCCTCACCTCAGGTATAGGAGGTTGTAGACTTTACAAAATGACGATTTTAGCAGATTGAAATAAAGCAATAACTGATTCGATCACATAATTAAGTGTCTAATTACAGTATGTCTAATTATCTTGTAGATTAATAACATATCTATGTAATTATGTCTCTGATAAAATTGTTCATATAAATGGCTTATTGTTTTTTTAAAATATATTATCAACAACAGCATTCTCAACCATTTTAATAACAGCATTCTCAACCATTTTTGTAAGTTTCTTTTTTCCCCAAACAGATGCACGGGTTAAAACTATAGAGATGCTTCATATTGGCTTTCTGATTTATCATTTCTAATACCAATATCAACTGATACATATATTGCTAGCAGCTTGATCCTCAAACTAATGTCAGGCCACATCCTGTGTAATGAATGCACACATTATGCTTCGTTTCATGTGATACCACTGGAAGCATTTTACAATGAAACACTATTTGTGCAAAACAAGACAAACACTGCAATATAAATTATATGTAAGTTATATGCCATATGCATTTGTAACATTTTGTCTCAACATCCATTCTTTTTCTAGGGTCACTAGGGTCGGGGGTATGTTGGAGCGGGTAAGCTGACCCAGCTGAGAGGCGGCGTACACCCTGTACTGGTCGCCAGCCAATCGCAGGGCACATATAGACAACCATTCACACTCACATTCATACCTATGGACAATTTAGTTGCCAATTAACCTAGCATGCATGTTTTTGGAATGGAAACCGGAGTACCCGGAGAAAACCCAAGCACTCACAGGGAGAACATGCAAACTCCACACAGTGATGCCCAGGTTCGAACCCAGATCTTCCCAATCTCCTGACTGCCAACATGCTAACCACTAGGCCACCGAGCGGCCCCAGTTTGTCGAAACAAAAGTACTAAAATAACATGTTCTCCTACTATCGACAAGTAAGACAGACAACTCTCAATAAATTCACAAATAAGAATCCAATTAAATAACGCTGGCAACGATATCATTTTGAAAGCTGAACATTTGTATGTGACACAAGGATCCATATAAGAACAAAGTAAAGTGCCAAGTATGAAACTCTGGACTAGTATAATCAGTGAAATTATCAACTGGGCTAATACAACACATCACGCATGAACACAGCGTGGACGAAACTAGCGCTTTACAGTCATTGCAAATTACATATCTACAATTCGAAGGCAAAAATAATTCCAGCCCGCGGACATACTGAGCTTTTTGCAGTGTGGAGCACTATGTCAACTGCGTGTCGATATCAATCTCGTCAGAACAAACTACACCGTTATGAGCAGACATGTAATTTTTATGCAAATATCAGCCGATAAAATCGGTTGGGATGATATCGGACATTCCAAGTTAAAAGTAGGGCTCAATGAACCCCAACACGTTTTTTTTTTCTCATTAGAATATAATTTTTTTCTTTTAATATTTTTTACTTTATTCTCATAAAAAGTTATTGAAAGTGTTTTTCCATTTCTGCTGCTCTTTTAATTTAACATTTATTCATTTTAAAATTTTCAAAATATTTCAACTTTCTTTCTTTCTCTAAATGTTCTTCTCATAATTATGACTTTATTCCCGTAATATCTGACTTTAACCTTGTAGCATAACTTTTTCTGCCTCTCGCCTCATGTCAGCTGGGATCGCAAAGACGTGTAGAGGAAATGGATCGATACAGTACATATTCATATGAGTTGCTACACTGTAGGAACAAATATATAGACATATAAAAAAATAAATAAATAATGAATCGAATGGGAGTTTGACTGGGCTCCTTAGTTTCCCGTACATTTTCAGACTAACATGGCAGGAGGCTCGTCAAACACACATCTTGTTGAAAGCCTTCACAGGAGTGTGATTTGCTAGACGAACAACTATATTTTCTCCCATTTTAAATTCCTAGGTGTAGTCATAACACAGCCCAATACTTTTGTCCAAATGTTGTGTAGGAAAATCCTGAAACAGCAATTCAAGATTCCCAGCTCTCTCTCACTCTTGCACACACTTTCAATCACTCCTGCAGAACTGCCAAAGCAAACAGAATCTTTCTGGCCATTTCAGCCAAATGCTCATCCCCCGACGGACGACCAAAGCTGCTCACGTGATGTAGTGTTAATTTTGTAATGAGAATGCATAATCTGTAGTCCATCATAGAGTGTGCGTTCCCTGGGAATTAAACCCCAAATGGTTCAGTGAGGCCAAATTGGGTAGTTCTGAGAATTAAAAAAAAAAAAATGTTCTGCATCACACACGTTCCCCTAAGAAATCACATAAACCTTCATTACGCTGTATGTGAAATACAGTCAAAAATTATAAATCCGTTCCAAAGGGTCCGTCTAAACAATGTAAATCCAATTAATCCGACACCCAAAAAATGTTAACACAAAACACTTTTAATAGAGAACAATTATAGTTTCACATGCAGAAAACAATGTGAAAATGACGAATGAACAGGATAAATGAACATTTAAGGTCATTTTTACCTCGAATGAAGACTCTTGTGGGTGAGGACTATTGAGGGAGGACAGTACCTTTGTACTTTGCTATGAGTTATTGCTTTAATTCTCACCTTCTCACCTTTTTTTAATCTCAAGTGCTGGCACTGGCAACTTTCTTCATCACATGGTGGATTATTTTGCAGCTGTATTCAATAACTGTGTTAGTTAGCAAAGAACTACAGAGTTAACCAGTGATCATAGAGGGACGACAGAGCTGGGGGATTATGACTTCCAGGTGGGAGTTCAGAGCAGGCTAACAGGCACGCTTTGTAATAAAGACACATTACGAACACAGTTGGACTCATGCAGTGTATTAATAACACAACAAGACTGAGTCAGCAACGTGTGGGATTCTTTATTTGGGCACTGGTCTGTGGAATGATACATGGGCAAACTGAGTAGTTTGTGTAACATTCTCATTTGAGTTCGCCAAATGAATGTGCCTTAAACTGTAGTATTGTGTCAACTAAGTATCACAAAATTTGATATTGGGTGTGGGCTCCAAGATAGCTGAATAATCAAGCAATGGTGGGAGCAGTCCGTCCACATCTTTAAAGACCATCAAGATTCAGCATGCCAAAGGGTAGGATGCAACATTTTATAAGCGCAGCAATATACAATAACCGAGACAGTTAACGCGAATCGAGGCAAAACTTTGGCAAAATTGTATACAGTACATGTATGAAAATGTCTCATTTGCGGATTGTTTGTGGCTTATTTTTAATTTATTGTATTTTCTTACTGAGAAAAAATAAGACCAGACAATTTTACCTGGATTACATAATTTTAATGACTATTTTGCAGTGCATTTGTTTAGATGGCGCATAATGAGGATGAAGATATGAAAAGCAGAGACCTGCAGCTGCTGTTTTTGCCTATGCAGGAGGAGAAAGAGGGATAGTGCCAAGCTGTGTGAAGTCTATCTCCACTCCCTTAGGAGTTGGTACTAATTACTTTCTCATAAGTAGAGCGGAAGCCCCTCTTCTGTAGCTCACCATCTCTGTTCATTGAGCTGCAAGGCCAACTGGTGCCAACCCAATATGAAAGTGTGTGCATGTGTTTGTGTGTGTGTGTGTACGTCAGCTTCTGACATGGAATGAGAAGGCGGGGAAAGAATTAACATGGTGCCTTGTAACATAGATAGAAACGGAAGGACAATCAATGCTTATGCTTGTGTGTGTAAACAGTGAAGGCAGTGTGTGTGTGTGTCTATGTCCTCATTTCACTTATCCACATTTCAATCGAATACAAACTTACTGACACAGTGTTGCTGTCTTGCTTTTTTTTTGTGGGAACAAAAGTATATTTCCTTGAAATAAAGCATTTGGCGACAGGAACAGTGTTGAATGAGGCTAATTTACAATTTTACAGATTCTATTAGTCCAGAGTTTAACACTTTGCACTTTACTTTGTTGTTATACGAATGTTGAATTGGCCACATACAAATGAGCAGCTTTCCAAATTGTATCACTGCCAGCAATATTTAATGGGATTTGTGAAATTGTTAAGATTAACCCGTCTTGCTTGTTAATAGGAGGAGAACATCTTATTTTAGTTGACCATTAAAATATTATTCATATTATAGTAATGATTGTTTAATGCCTGGTTGGGACAAAATGTTTAAAATAAATGTCTTTTTTTCTCTAACTTACATTGCTTACTGCAGTGTGACTTATTTTTCACAATTTGTGAAATGCATCCAGCGGTATCACAGTAAAAGAGGCATAATGTGTTCATTACATGACATTAATTTGAGGGAAGGGCTGTTGCCTATATCGGTATTGGTTGATATCGGTATTGATTGCTGGACAATATAGGGATATCCAATATCGTGTTAGAAAACCAATATTGAGCATCTCTATTATTATCGTTGAAAGGGTTTAGTATGTTTCTTTTAATAAAATACTCCATACATCTCAACTTATGTACAGGGTAAATGTACATTCTTCTTCTCATAGCTGACATGCTCGGATTCATGCCTACTCTGTTGCAATTGGTTAGGGGTTGTGAGTCTGTGCAGGACCCCCTTTTGTTTTATTTATTAGTAAAATAAGAAAATTATGTTCTGTATGTGTTAAGCAAAAACAACCTTACAAGATACATGCATTTAACTGGTCTAGAATGACGTCCATTACTGGTACTGCATCCCTTTGCGCCATTGGATCAATGCATCATATAAGGTGAACCCAAGGAAGAGAGGATTCAAGGCCTGTGTGACGTGAACAAGCTACAGTTATGGTGACATAGATTTGTAGTTCACTACAAATACAGATGCAAACGTGAAGTGTTTCCCTGCCCCGACCTGAGATGAAGCATAATGATTGCTATGGGTTGCCCTGACAGACGGAAAGCACATGCGGTGTTAACATTACAGATAGCTTCCACTGCTCAAATGATATGATGACTATATGATACTGAGGAAAACTGCACATGGGACATCTGAATGGCATTCTACAAATACAGTACATTCTACATCATGAAAACCAGACAAGACTCCACTGGGAAAATACCACAAATTAAACAAGCTCTTCCTCTCACACCAGTGGGGAACTGGGACAGTGTTGGCTTAGCATAAGGGTGTTTTCTTTTTTTTTTTTTCTTCTCCATCTGGGTAAATAGGCTTCGTCACAAGCTATGATTGCACCAATCTCCCCTGCAAGCAAAAAGCGCTCATGAGCACCAGGGAGGAATGAGAGATGCACATCAAAAAGACACCAATGGTGGCAGATTGCTATCAACAAATATGACAGAAACGAGGGGAAGAATAATGACGGAAAACAGACTCAGGCATTTTGTTTTCTACTCGGCTGTTGTGATCTGACCTGGGCCAGGAGGTTGTGGTATATTTGCAGCCCTGCCAAATTGGCATCGCTGCGATTATTCGACTCTACAGGGATCCACGTGGTTTGGCAAATGATGCATAAACAAGAGGAAATTTGAGGCTAAGTCAAAACACACTTATCACACTGCTACTAAGACGGATTAGACTCAGAAAAGGGAGGCTGTTTTCGCAATACCATCTTTTCATCCTCTGCTTTGCTTCCCATACCTCGCCTTGCAGCGGCGGTTGCATATTTTTACAGGGGGAGGGGTTTTTACATACAGCCTCAGATAGGCTATATAAAGCCTGTGGTGCTAAAATGGGATGACGTCAGTCAGTGCTGGCAGCACAATGACCATCTGACAGTAATGATGCTTTAAGTGTCGCCACAGTCTGAATCGCGGTTATGTAACTTTGCATTTTGTAGTTGCTTATTGTTTTGTGGCTTCCGAAACATCTACCAAAGTCAACTTTGTTTGTAGTTCTGCTTAAGGCAATGGATTGCACTAGCATATTTCAGCTGAGGTGTGTTGTTTTTAGCCTGCGGTTGCAACATTTTGAGCCAAAAAGACAGCTTATTCATAGAAAATCCTTAAAGGAATTGAATCAACACAACCGAACCAAACTGAAACCCCTGATTGCAAGCATTGCTGAATAGAGTAGGTGAATATTTATCGTTCTTTTTCCCAATTCAGTGCACACCACAACATCTGTCTGTTCACAACTTGAATGGAGGAAGTTTGGTAGTTTTCCAGACGTAGGATTCCTCATGTATAAATGGTAATGGTAATGGTTTAATTCATCCTGAATATGCATATGAGTCAAACTGTAGCACATCACATAGTACAATTCACAATTTTGCATGTCCAAAAAGGAGTAGGAAGAAGCAAAGCTTATTTAATCCTACCCCTCATCAGTTTCACATCAGTTGCAATACACTTATTCACCTCTTGTTCTTCCAGGTGTACTTTGTAAGGCTACATGACAATGTAGTGGAATCATAGCAAAGGTTTTTACTTACTGAAAGGAAGCTAGAGGCTTAATAATAACTGATAAAATGGTTGACAGAATCGTTGGTTGATAATGAGTGAGTACAGACCATGTACTCACCACAATGAAGAGTTAGTAGTCAGTGTAGTGACCACTTATAAATGGAATATTTTTGTAGTTAGGGAATAGAACACCTGTATCAAATCGTGTTTCAGCATGTCTCATTCACATGAATGAACTTTTCCACCACCTCTTGGACCAATTTGGGGGGAATTCTCAAGTCATTTCTTTAGCCTGTTATTCACTACACAATGCCCAAAGCGACATCTTCTAGTCAGCAATTCCTTCTCCTTTTTCCTAGTTGCACATTTTCTACCTACAGCTGCAGAAAATATAGACTTACCTTTCTTTATTGCACGAGCTTCTTCAAAAGGAGTTCAACAGTTCTTGTAGGACCCTTGCAAATAGAGGAATTAATGAAGCCAGGGGTGACGCCTGCTGTTGCACGGCGTCACACGCGACGCAGCGGGAGCAAATAATGCCACGACTGCTTCACGGATTCAGGAAGCGGTGGTGGCAATGCATACCCACGCGGGAACATTGCATGTCGCACGTACGGTCGTCGTGCACCAGACGTACACAGTACTTGACGAGTTGTAAATAAGTCGTGTGGGAGCTTGATCATTTCGTGCTATTGCGCACCGTTTTCGGTTACGAATTGCACGCCACGTGCGTAAAAACGCAAAACAGTGCGCAAACTACTCTTCACGCTTTTCAGGCGTAAATGAATAAATATATTACACGTATTGCAAAATAATTGCGGGACAATGCGGAGGCAAAACGGTTGCAAGTGTAAACGCAAGTAATACAGTGTATGAATGGACATATATGCTATATCGGGGGTGCCCATTACGGCGATCACGAAGGTAGTGTTGGTCGTGTGTCACCTACATCATAACAGTCACTTCATAAATGTCATATGTCATCAGTCAGCTGATATTAAGCCCCCTCCTGATTCGCTCGTGTGCCGCGACTGCGGCATAAAAAAGGGGAGAACAGATGTCGGCGGCCACACACGGATAACGCAAATTTACTCTTTATTACTCCGATTACGAATAAACTAACTCAGTGGTAAAGTTATCTGTTCAGTTGTAGAGGCTACTCTTGTAGGAAAAAAGTCGATTGTTTCATGGCTGCACTTTTTCATCACGAAATGTGTTTTCTCCAAGTTTGTTTCTTAAACTACTATTTCACGATGAATTGGAAAATGTGCCCATTGTTGAAAGCTTTTTAATGTGTTGCCTTGACTATGGCTGCGTTGTCTTGCATAATCCTTTTAATTTCTCGTATAGAGTATCTGTAATGTATAGCAAAAGCTAACTGGACGTAATACATGATGAACGCTACGTAGCCATTTTCACTGACATATTACTCAGTTTATGCACACAACTATTGAGGAATTATGTGTAATTATGTTTATTGCCGTATTAAATTGAATTGTGAATTATTTGTGTATGATATCAACTATGTTGATGACCAGTAAACTTTGAAACTGAATGTGAAATACTAATCATTAGTATTCAGTTTTGTTTTGTCGTAAGAGGTAGATCGTTTTGATTGTGTGCACCTCTGAAATACATGTACAATGTACATAAATACTCATATTTATAAATAAAATAAATATATATATTCTCGATGTTTATACTGTAGTAGGAGGTAGATCTTTGGAACAATGTAGCCACAGGCTGAAAAAGTGTGAGCACCCCTGTGCTATATAGATACATGTATAGCCTATTATTTACATATTGAGCAATTTTAAACAAAATATCTACAAAATATCACAAAAACGTTTAACTACACTTTATTTTGGAAAAACACCCACCGGAATCGCCTGTCTGCCCTGTTGGCACTTTACAGATAAGGAGTGGAAGAAAAGGCAGAGAGAAAGGCGTTTAAAGTGAATTAACTCGTTTATGAAAACGACCCTAATATTGACGTAATTACCGACAGTAACTCTAGATATTAAAAAAAAAAAAAAAACAACTCCTGATGCAGCAGCAGCACGACACAGCGGTGGCAGTCCGCCTACCATGCAGCCCACCGCCACAGCTTCAAAAAAATCCGAGGGGAAACCCTGCATACAACACGAAGGAATAACCTCTGCTAATCATCTCACCAGCATCTATCTGCCCTGTATCTAACAGGTTCTATGAAATAGATGGAAGGAATTTCAATTCCTGTCTCCTGCAAGGCAGCCAATCATTACAAAACAATTGGGAAAACTGTGACTATCTTAAGCTTAATGAGAATGTGCAAGTCATGGCTCAGACACCCAGAGAACGAGGGCAACAACAACCTGTGGCCATGCATGTTAATGAGGCCTTCTATTGCATCCGAGAGCCTAATGAAATACGGCTGAACCTCGCCACACTCTGCTCTGCTGTCGGACACCTCCGCATAATGATGTATAGAGCACCACGCCGCATTACACCCATCTGCCCTTGCTAAATGCCACAGCAGCAATTCTGTGTCACAGGGTTATTGGGCAGTTTTGACCAATGAGGCTTTAAAACTCCATGTCAAAGTAATAGGAGCTAAAGGCCAGCGACAACACTGACACAAGGTTGAATGAAAAGGGATTCACGAGCTACATAGATGTATGTGTGTATTCGGGAGTGTGACTGCTCCTGTAACTTACTGTAATATGTAATTAAATGCACAGTTTCAAAGGCATCTGCAGACAAAGTACAGTACTTGGGCTAAAGTTTTAATGTACTGATGTATTTACATGGTTTCATGTTGTGAACTGTCGGTCCCAATTGTGATTTAGCGCTTAGAAAGGTTGCGCAATATCAGCAATATACAATAGAAACTATTTCCATTTGGCCTACAAGAGCGATTTGAATTCTATCGCGTTGTGCATGTAGTTGTTGTTGCTATAGCTAGCCCGGCTTAGCCGCTCCTCTAAATTACTAATCCTCGCCTCCATAGTGGCAAATAAACTACATTTCTTATAAGTATCATTCTCACTGGAGGGCTGGGGGACAATAAATAGCTAAACATGCAACACACTGTGTGAGAGAAGCAGGAGGAGAAGAAGTGGCCATGCTAACCGCTAAGCCGAGCATGAATGTAAAGTAGCGAAATAACAGAGGAATAAGTACTCAGTACACTTTAATGGAAGTCTAGCTGGAACCATGTTGCAGCGGAGAGTAACCAGTTATGACCAGGAAATGATCACGTAGATTAATACCACATTAATTAAGAGTGCAGAAGTAGAATAATACAACAGGTACAAGTCGGCCGGAAATGATGCAATACATTACCACATAAGTCAACAGCCAAAAGGGGAGCCTGACCTGTATACCGTCTTGAAATGGTTCTATTCGAATTTATATGGCAAAGAATATATTGTGATATATATCGTTAGCGCAAGAGGCTGCAATATATATCCCAATATGGATTTTAGGCCATCCTTAGCGCCTAGCGAAGTCCCGACACAAATTTTTCACTTCCGATACAATACCGATATTGCAGCCTTAAGTACTGGCCGATACACTTGGACTTGCACGTCTTTGCTTGAGACTTACAAAACACTGACTTCCTCCCACTTCTGACAGTAGGTTAAAAAAAAATCACTTTCTCACACTCTGCAGATGGTTTGGACGCCGTTTGGTTGGGAGTGAAGGTTTGTTTCCTCGCCTGTGGATGCGCAACGGGTTGGTCGTGTTGGGCACTTGTGCATGGCGTCTTTTTCGGACTTAGACATCGCTACTGCTCCTGTGTTCGCATGTCAGCACACTCTGCTGTTGTGATCACAAGGGCTCTATTTGGGCGCTGCTGGAATTGACTGCATGTATCGAGTGCTTAATATTAGAGATTTTAATTACAGGCTGATATAATATGATACTCGTTTTGTTGCTGATATGGTACTGATATCTTATATCAACATCAGATCGTGACACCCCTACCAGCACCTACCTGTACAGCTGTCTTTTTTTACTTTTATTTAAATACACTTTCAAGTGACATGTATCTGATATCACTGTTTCCTACACCACTATATGCATGCGCCCAAGATTTACATACATGAACAACTGCACCATTGTGAACATAGTGCAGCGACAACACAATCATAATCCTTAAATCGCCCTTAAACACACACACATTGCATTCATCAAAACACCAGCTGAAGACACTAGCAAACAATGTCTCACCAGTCAACCAACCCTCAAGCTGTGTCTCGTTATTCCTCCATCACTTGGCAGCATGTGCCAACAACAGTGCCAAACCGCTTGATTTTGATTACAAACAACATCTATAAATCAACCACTGATGGAAAAAGGCTGCTATTCATTTTGTACAGTGTATCAATACAACGTAGAAACTGCCATCAACCAGAGCTTTTCAGATGACTCACAGAGGAATTATCTCAACTGCCACTAGGAGTGGAGGCAGGGTGGGCGGTGTGGGAGCAGTATACATCTGGCTTTGACTCCAGGGCATGCGTTTTCCTCCCTCACTTTCTGGGTGTCTGTATCACTCAGGCAACAAAATACAGACATGCACAGAAAACGCGAAAACTGTTTGCTCTTTTCGTCCTCATCTTGGCAACAAACGCACCCCGTCAGAGTCAGCTGCTCAATCACACACAGCCTCCAGCGGTTCATTCACCGAGTACCCACGGGGACCTTGGGTCTGTTACTGCAGTTTGCTACTGTCCTCCTTCTCCTCGTTGCTACAGCCTCGGTTTTTCTCTTGCTCTCCCATTGGCCGAGTGCCTGTGACAGCCAGCGAAATGATTGGTCAGCAGATGTAGCGGATGCACCGTCATGCCACTGGCTTGTGGTAGTGCAGTTTGCAGCAGCGTGTTCATGTTATCATGTGAGCTCATTATGGCTACACAAGAGAGAAGAGGTCCGCTAGACAGAAAGCTAAGTCCTTTCGTTGCATTTACATTCTTAGAATAACCAGCTCAGAGAAAAAACACTGACTGAAAGTAACTGGCTGGTATTTTACTGGAATCTCATGAGACATACTGGAGCATGCTTGAATGATATAAGAATATAAGAATGAATGATATAAGTGAGTACACTCATTCTTCGCCAATTGGCAATTCAAATTTTGCAGCTTTACTCTCACGATTTTTCAAAATTATATTATATTATAATACTTCTTTCCTGAGCACATTGATTTCACCGAGCCCATAGATGGGAACGCCGAGGGATGAGTGAGTACACCACTATCTGTATCTTTATCTGTACACTATTTGTATCCGTATCTGTACTCTGAGTGGGCGGGGCATAAACCGGAAGTGGGTGTGGTTTAACCGGAAATGAATGGCCTTAAATTGGTAAATTATTTTAAGCCTGAAATTGACATGGATTGATCAGAAGTTTCTATATTTATTTTTTATCATTCAGTTATACTGTATGCGCACTGTGTATGTGTGTAAGTGATTAATTATTTTTTTAATGGTCAAGTTCCTTGGCACATACATCAGCGAGGACCTCACCTGGTCTCACAACACCCAACAAACTATAAAGAAGTCCTGAGAAGACTGAGGAAATTTGGCATGTGCACCAAAATCCTGAGTTTGTTGAGTCCTCCCCTCATTGCAAGACATTTATAAATCTCAAGTCCTACGAAGAACAAACAACCTCATCAAGGACAGCACACATCCACAACACTCATTATTCACACTCCTACCGTCAGGCAGACGCTACAGGAGTTTGAAGTCCAGGACCACAAGGCTGGCAAACAGCTTTTACCCACAGGCCATCAGGCTTCTCAACGAAGCACTCACACACACCGCACGCAACACACGCCCACACTCATAGCACTTTATTTATTTATTGGTATTCATGTCTCTTCTGTTGTTGTTTAATTTATTGGTATTTATGTTTCTACTGTTCTTATTCATTTTCTTGTGTTTTCTTTCTTTTTTGGGAGAATGAACAGAACAACAATTTCATTGCATAGCAGAACTAACTGTTTTACTGTGCATATGACAATAAAACTCTTGAATCTTAACACATTAACAGTTACACAATAGCAGAAATAACATACTGTACCTGGGAGGCTAAATAGGCTAAACTTAACACAACAAGTAGCATATAGTTGTCGCATGCCTACCCTCTTGTGGCAGTCACTGGTAAAGTTCACTCCCTGGTTCATGACAGTCAGTATGAACTAAAATTTTAAAATGTTAAATTATATATATATTTCGATATATAAGTCAGAGGACCAACCAAACTACAAAAAAGTGTAACTTATAGTTCAGAAAATATGGCAAAGTGAAATTATTTGTACAATGTTGTTTTAAAGTTGCTTATAAGATTAAATGTTTCGGGAGCTGAATATAATGTAATACCAGTCACTTTCACTGCAAATGATGATGCAAAACGGGAGGAGCACGTCAATGCCGTGCGTCAACACTAGACATGCTTATGCGTATCAATTACCTGCGGTTTTTCGCGATTCCCTGGTGGTCCTGGAACGTAAACCCAAGAAAAGCGGACTCTACTGTATTGTTTTATGTCATCTGTCATAACTCAGGGACCACTATGTTAGGTCCACCTACACTACGATCTGGAAAGCAGAGTTTTATACAAATATTTCAAGTTTTAATCATCAGATCATTTAACAATGTGTTTATTTTGTGGTAGTTCGCAGTTGCACTGCAAAAGGTGCAAATTTCACTATCCGTTTGCTCTGTTGGAATACCAAATGCTCACATTTTCTCAGCCAATGCTCTCACTTGCAAGGAAAGTACTGACTGGCTGGAGGCACCAACATCTGCCACCACTGGTGTCACTGGCACATGCCAATGAGGTCACACATCCCTGCTGCTGTATGGACACGTCGATGCTGTGGGTCAACTAGAAGTTAACATATGTTGTCATGCCATTATTTGGAGGTTGCATGATTTACAGTATGTGATAGTGACTTGCACACAGAATGCATCTCTACGTTCCTCAGTTGTTTTTTCAAAATTCAACTGCTTTTGTCTACGGCTGCTCCTCCAGACCACACGTCTTTACTTCCTCCTGTCTGCAGTAAGTTGGCAGCCTGCTTGGCTCAAGCTGGTCGGCCCGATGCCCCCCCCGCAGCAGGCACAGTTGGCACCAGTTGGCATATTCTGCAACGTGCTGAAATACACTCTGCACATTAGCTTGAGTGTGACACAGTTAGATGAAGTCGATGACAGAAAACGTGAGCTTTTTTTCATGGTAAATACGGGTCTGTTTACGCAATGGTTGGTTTACACCATGTTTTGAGGTCTGAAGGTGCTAAATGTAGACTGAAAGTTATAGATTATATTATAATTAGACGGTAATCCCTCGTTTTATCTCCCTTAATTGGTTCCAGACTCAATCGCGATATGTGAATTTCCGCCAAGTAGGATTCATGATTCATAAATCAAATGCAGTCATAGTCAGAGCATAGACAACCTGTTCCTGGCCTACTAAATGTGTTTTTTTAAACATTATTAGAGCCCTTTAGACATGAAATAGCACCCCTATAGTCACCTTTATACTCGTATTTCCAAATATAGTAGATATAATCACAGAAAATAAGCCATTTAAGAGATAAATAAGACTAGTGCTTGTGCGTGTTGCAATAAATGCAATCCGGATGTGTGGAGGACAGGAAGTGACGCCGAGTTGAGTTTTAGCTCGGAATGGATTATGGCCACAATAGTAGCCAGTCTTATTATAATGACGATGATGATTATTATCCATTCATCCATTTTCTATGCTGCTTTTCCTGATTAGGGTGGCGGGGGTATGCTGCAGCCTATCCCAGCTGACTTATTATTGTTATTATTTTTGTGCCTGTTGTGAGATCATTCAAACCTGCAATAAAAGCTTGTTGTCCCGGCGATCAAGTCTGATGCTTGTGTGCCTCACCAAACATACAGTAACATTACTCACCGACAGGTAGTGACCAGCGCAGAATACTACGTCGCATTGCGTTTTTGAATGCATCTTCTGAATGCCTTTTCAGACATTTGACCAATATTAAGCCATATTAAACCACAAAACAGCATAATTAATTAATTAATTGAAACCGCAATGTGGTGAGGGACGACTGTATATCACACAATATATAAATTCTATAATATTGTTTCCCCTATCCCTCCAAAAAGCACCACACAAATGGTCTATGACTTGCGAGCAATTGGTTGCCAAGTTCTGTCACAAGCTAATCACAAAAAGCTTGTTTTCTTCCTTTTCTAGTCGTCTGAAACTTACCTATGTTACCTTACCTATGCTAATTTTACCTTACTAAAAAACAGAAAAAGGTAAAAAAAAAAAAACAAAAAAAACTTTTTTTTCCTGATGAAAAATGAAAGAACACAATATTCTGTATGCCTTCAAAGTCAGTCAAACCTGTCTAAAATGGTAGATAGTGAAGGGGTTGTCTTGTGAGAAATGGCTGGGATTGAATGAGTTAATGGTAGCCATGTTTTGTTTTTCAACCAATCTTTCTCATTTAATTACATCTGTGCTTTTCAGTTCCTTAAAGGTGTTCAGCACAGCCCCACTATTCACAGGTGTTAGGGTTCAAGACCACCTGCGAATGGCGAAAATCGACAAGTAAAATAAATAATTGACCGACAAAAATTCTTGTTTCTATTGGTGTAATTTTTCGGGGTCTATTTTTTATGAGCAGCTTGCTCCTTCTCTCCTTCAAAGCCTCCAGCTAGCTTGAAGTTCAATATTCTCCCCTGATTTTGGGGGGGGGGGAAATTACATTTTATTAAAACACAATTAAAGCATAAAATGCATAGGTACTATATGTACAGTAAGATGATGAACAGATGGAACTATGGGATCAGAATCACAGTACAGAAATTATATGTAAGTTTCACTTTGTGTCTGACAGAAACTATGGTGCATTCAAGGACAGCCAAAGAAAGTGCAAAATCGCAGTGCTTGAGGAAATACATTATCAGTGATGCACAAATACGGTGCATCATGGTTTTATAAATTCTTATTGATTTAGGGTGAATGGGATGTGTTTTGGGGGAAAAACAATCTATTTTCCTAGAAAAATAAAATGTATTTATTTATTTTATTTAAACCAAAAATCCATGGATTTACAGGGCCATGAGTGCTCAATCGTGACTGTAAACCACATTTTTTTGGTGGTTCTTTCAAGTCAAACTTCAGGTCAACCAGACTAATGGGATCAAGCTTTGGGCTGTCAACTACAGTGCCAAAAAGTGGTGTATTTGCCAGAAAATAATAGAAAAAAAGGCAAAACAGTAGTGATACATGTTTTGACTAATTTTCACCTATTTGTGGCGTGTCCTATTTCTCCTGCCATCAGTGATGTGAGACATGAGGAGGACACAGAACGACAGATAAAGAATAACATGTTTAGAAGCGAGAGAATGACGAGTTCCACAATGGAGAGTGACAGTTTAGACGGACATTGAAAATGAAGACAAAGCCTCGAGCACTTTCAGAGGACGGTGTCAGTCCCATAAAGAGACTACCACACATCACAAACCATTAGAAACTACACATGATGGAAGTGCATGTGATGGGTCTAGATTACTTGACATTACTTGAACAAAACTGACTACGTTACAAAGTGAACTTGATTTACTGCATACAGCCCACACCCTGCAAACAAATCTGGCTGCTCCTTTGAGTACCTCACCACAAGGATACATGTAACCTTCAAGCAACAAATACAGTCATCAATGGAAACTATTAATGTGTGATAACAGATTAACCACATTGTATGCCACCATCCAAATGAAAAAGATACTGTATGTACCATAATGGTTGTTCAGATAAACTGATTTGCTTTCGTCTCATGCATACATTGGCAGGTCACAGCTTTATGATTATCTGCACATTTCAATGGCATGTAACAAAAGTTCTTTACAAAGATAATGCTCAGTTCTGATGGACTCCGTCAAAGAGTTATTGGTTTAACAATGGTTATTATTGTGGTTGAAGTTTGCATTGCGCTACAACTGCATCATATTTAGAGCTATTTGTAATATTTAGTCCATCTCATGGAGCAAAATGAGGAAACCAAAATATACCAACATAAACAGCTGATGCATGATAGTTGCATATTACAGCAACTGATACCACAATAATAACATACAACATAGAAATTCTATAAAACTAAGAAACACTTTCAGTGCTCCAAAATAGACTCTTCTAGTCCCCATTACATTATTCTGTGTCTAATAGACACAATATATACAGTAGTCATGAAAGACACCTAAAAGCAGTAGTCTTGCATACTATGCAGTACAATGAGAAACGTTATTTTGCTCATTCTTATACTGTACGTGTGTTGCCATATGTTTGCATCTCGATCAGGAGTTTGGTGTAGACATGGTCCTTTTTCCCCCTAAATGCACACACAGGGCGGCCGATGGCCATATTGGGGCCCTAAGCAGAATTTTAGTTGGCCGCCCCACTGCTCCGTTACAAAATTACTGTCATTTTTGGGCCCGGCCCCAGCCCCGGCCCAGGGCAGCTGTGGTCCACATGTCTAGGACCTAACAGACCCATTAAAAGCTATTTTCAAACTAGAATTTCAATGCATGTTCAATGCATGCATTGAATAAATAGGAATACATTGGGAAAAATTGTTATTTTTAGTGCAAAATGACAAATCTAGAGAATTTTAAAAACTCCTCTGTCCTAAAAGGTAGCAGCTGTACCATTACACTACCAGGAACTGACAAGAGTGCTGTCTCTCCTGTCTTGGTTCTCCATGCCTCACTGCAGCCATGCACATTCTTTGCACATTTGAAAAGACTGCGCCCCCCCTTGTGCAAATGGGCCCACCATGGATCCTGGGGCCCAACACAAAGCACCCCTGTGCACACACTTGCCCACTGAGATGATACCAATCTGATATTACCTAATACTGTTCTCGCATGACCATGCCCCAGTGCACAAAGCAAGGGCCATAAAGGCATGTTTAGATAAGTTGATGAGCAAAGAGCTGGAAAAGTCTTGCATTCAAATATGCACGCAAACACTTGATGACACCGAGGCTGGGCTGTGTGATGCATAGACTAAACTTGACAGTCAAATGTGACACAGAAGGTTTTGACAGTTGCATGTTGTCTCAGCTGGATGGCTGCTACAATACAGCTGCAGGCACTGTGATTTCACTTAATGAGATCATTCATTTTCTTCTCACCAGCAAGGTGCGCTCTGCTTGTTAGTTTGATGCAAGAGGTTAAGGGTGCACTGCAGGGGGTGTTTATATTTTATATCTTCAGTGTCATCAAACTGCGTCAGCATTTCATCAGTAAAGGTGTTTGAAAATCCACACGTTTAACATTAAAATTGTGTGGGTGTATAATAACGCACACTCTAAATTTAACCAATATGACAAGAGAGCATAAAATGTGGCACGACATCCGTTGTGTTTATGCTGCAAACGGGGGAAGCCTTCTATAAAAACAAAGTCACACAACCATAAACATTTTGCGTGTGGACGCACTTTAGATTGAGCATATAAAATGCAACACCGTCAGTCTCATCGATGGAAGCGGCGACATCACCCTGAATAGACACGGGATCGTAGAAGTAAGCTCATCTCAGAAAGTCAAAACAAATAAACGTTGTTTCCGTGTGATGTACTCCAGACCAGTCAGGTACTAAAAGCTGATGTGTATCTAAAAACTAATGTAACGTACACATTTGAATGCCAGTGCAATAGCTGTACAGCTATTACATAAGTTATAATACAGCTATTAAACCAAAAAATCCACACTCTTAATGTAGTGAGACTTCAGCCCTTCTCCATAAAAATGTCTTTTGCAAGGGGTTGGTGCCACCACAGGACACAACACAAGCGATATGATGACAAACGTAAAACCAGAAATGAAACTTATTGTGATTTAGTGGTAGCATAGCAACTAAAGCGCTCAATAACAACAACAACAACAGTTTGACAACAATTAGTCAACCTGCAGACCCTTGCGGTCACCCAATGGTGTCACCCTATCATCGGGCTTGTGGCACATGTCCCCACAATTAAGGAACGCAGCACCACGTCAGCTTGGTTTCTGATTTAAACTGGTCGTGCGGTGGGTTCAGAGCACGTGTCTTTGTGGAGGCTGATCAGTACACATACACATACATACACATTATACTGTTTTTGTTTTAAAACGGCTAAAGACACGAAAAGGTCCTTTGTGTCAGGACAGGCTAAAAAAAAAAAAAATTAAAAAAAATGTTGAATTAGAACCTTTCTTCCCGTGACCGCTCACGAGCAACACGGTCAACTATACTTGATATTCCGAAGACAGCTCAGCTCAATTGGGACATCTGTTGTCTTCCAGCACCTTGGCCTCCATCAACACACCTCCCTTGTAATAATGTGCTGTCGCAGGAATTTGGATGAACTGCCCAGCTGCTTCAAAGTTAATAAGCAACACAAATGACTTTGATTTAAAGATTACGTTTTGCTGAAACACACTGTAATCAAACACTGCAGGAAAATTATGCTCGACAACTGCAGCATTCTAATATCAACAGTGTTCATGGGTGCAAGCATTTTTCTTCATTCTTGTTTTTGAAGTGGATGCAGAGAAGATTTATATGAACAGATGCAACACTTGTGGTGTTTGCGGTGGTTCTTTTGCTCTCTGCTTGGGACAGACTGTGACGCATCAGAAGCTGATTTGGATTTTTGTTCCATGTCTATAAAATTTGCCCCTGCTCATGCAGTCATTTGGAAGCTGTCTCCAAGAACACCATCCCACTGCTTTGGGGCCGTTTCTTTGCTGAGGGTACAGGAAGACCCACATTTTTCAACCGCTTCCACATTTCCCCAACCGATTCAGACCACGCCAACATGAAAGCATTTGATTAATAAAGGACATTCAGGCCATTTTTCACATACCAAGAATTCCCACTTTTCTTGACATTCCCATTTTTCAGAATGCAAAATACCTTTGGTCTAAGGAGTTCTAACTACTTCCATATTTCTCAACCAATTCAGACCGTTCCAAAGTCCAAATTCTCAACTCATTTGGGACATTTAGCCTTCCCAGTACATCATGTTAAGAGTTAATTGGCTAGGTGTTAGCATTGCTAGTATGCTAATGTTTGCATATGTTTGCATGCTAGTATGCTAATGTTTGCATTCTAGCATTTTTAGCTATTTTCATGGGTAGACGCATATATAAAAACTTAACACTATTATTCCACGTGTTAGCATGCCAACGTTAGCTTGTTAGCATTGTTAGCATGTTAACATTAGCATAGTAGCATTTTTAGCTATTTTCATAGGTAGACACTTATATCAAGGCTTAGCACTATTATGCTAGGTGTCACCATGGTAACGTTAGCATTTTAGCATGCTAACAGCATAATAGCATTTTTAGCCATTTTCATAGCTACACATATATAGGAACACTTAGCGCTATTATGCTATGTGTTAGCATGTTAACGTTTAACATTAGCAATGTAGATAAAATAAATGAAGGACTAATGTTTATGATGTAAATCACAATATGGGATGACTGTACATTAAATATTGTGATAAATTTGCAGCGTATAAAACTAAAACTAAATGTGACTATAGACTTTCAGTGTTATTTGAAGATGTTTCACAATGTCTATTTCAGTATATTTCCAGCGGCTTGCTTAAGAATAGGACTTAATAGAAGGGATTAAGGTCAAAAATGGGTTTACTTGGAGAAAGGGTCAAACAGTTCGCAAATAAAGGAAGAAACACATGAAGTGTGTAACTGAGCCACAGTGCTGAAAGCCCATTGCTGCATGTGCGGAAGTCCTCAAAAGACATAAATTCAACAGTATCTTGGTGTTCTCCTTCACTGACCACTACTCTGTGCTGATGTGGACCTCTGCTGACACAGTCCGCACGACGTCAGCTAAACCACTTCACCTCCCACAACACACACGCTACATAATAAAAACACAAGCCAGCTTGTGGCCTGTCTTTGCTTTGCCCTTGTCATGGTGACTCTTCCTCCTTTTTACCCAGCACCGCCCTTTCTTAGTAAGCCGATGCCCAACCCAATGTGTTTCTTTTTTTTGTTGTTTTTTTTCATTGGGAAGCGAGTGCGGCAGGATGAAGTAACAACTTCTCTTCATTCCGCCTTTCTCTCTCTCTCTCCGCCCCCGAGAGCATCTTCTGCCCCGCTGCTCTGCCACCATGTATTCATCAGCGCAAACTTACCAAACAAGTGTTCCGACTTCTGCTCCTGAACACACATTGTTGTCGCGACACACACACGTGCAGACACACAAACAGGGAATTTTAAACACTTTACGCATTCGACGTAACAGATGTTGAAATAAATGTTTCTCAAATCACCCAATAAAAAAATGGTAGTGAAGCTCAAATGTACTTAATGTTAACTTCATCCACTCTGTGATTCAAATCAGTTTTATTTACCTAATTGGCATAAATAGCCTCAGGAGAAATGAATACTAATGCCAATGAGGTCAATGTTGGTAAATAAATCTTTTTGTGTGTGCACTGAATAAATGAGCAGTAGCTGACGGCACTTCTGGGAGCCCTTTCTTTGAATGTTACAAAAATTAAACAAGATAAAACATACTTAAATGCGTATCCACACACCAAACATTATGGAGCAATGATCTGTTGTGTTTGATGCTAAATAGAGTAAAAGAATGACAAAATGATGGCAAATGACTGTGATCACACAATCTGGCTTAAAAGCTTTAGTATTGTAGTGACTGGAGTTGGCGTGTGCCGGTTAACTGGTTTCAAGGTGTACCACGGTATGGAAAAAGTCACGATTTCAAAACCACTAAAATCTCGTGTCATACCGTTTCTACGATATGAGAGAAAGTGGGGGTCCAGTGTGGCCACGGTATGGAAATACTTTGTCATGTCCTGTGTTATTCCATAGCAAAAACAGGTTTTTACATGTCGGCATCTCTGTCAATGTGATTGCTACTCAGGGACAAATTTGACTGGCGGAAACAAAGACGATATTTAGTTCCAAATGTGGAAAGGTGCATACTGTAGGTGAGGTGAAAAGGGGCTGGTAAGATAGGTCTTATTTCTCCTTGCATCATTTCCTCAAAAAAAGACTGTATGTGGGCCTCTTGGATCACTTTTCATCTGATCAAAGTGGATTAAGGAACAGTTGTTCGGATTAGAGAAGCGTGCCACACACAGTGTATAAGTAAGGACATGAAACCCAGTAACTAAAGTTATCTGAGAACTTCCTTGTCAGTGTAGTTAGTGATTACGTAAGAATGACAAAGCTTAAGTTCCACAAAGAATGGCAGAGAAAGTCCCATGGAGCCCGTGGGGCTCTCAACATTGTCTATGTTGTCAAAGTTTTATTGATAACATTTCAAATCACTTTGTGATCAGAGTTTTTACCAATTTAATTTCATGAAAAGCAGGACATCTTAATTAATACAGTAATTCTTAACTGGTTTTCAAAACACGTATTTTTTAATATATACAGTATATACACAGGGTGCACCTGAAGTACATACAGTAATCCCTTGTTTATCCCGATTAATTGGTTTTAGACTTGACCGTGATAAGAGAATTTCCGCAAAGTAGGATATCTACATCGAAAACCCGTTTTACAATCTTGTAAATACACATTTTAACATGAGTAGAGCTCACTAGACATGGCATAACACCCATATAGTCACCTTTACATCGCGATTACCCAATATAGTAGATATAATCAGAGAAAAGTGTGTGCAGTCAGACACAAAAAACATATCCGTCGAGTGTATTTCCCCCATGGTAAGCTATCCATAACCATGAATACGTCCTTGAAAAGAAAACTCTCTGAAGAAAATAGAGTTCAATCCAGTCATACTGTGGTTGTGCCATGTGCCATGCACACGCACATGCACGCGTGCATGCAATGAAGCTGTGTCTAGAAGGAATTGCTACGGCTCCTCGCCGGTTTTTAATGATAATCAATACATTTCATAATACAAATTAATAGAAAGACTCAAAATAATCAAGTCACGTCCAAACCCATAGCTCGCTCAGCCCGTTACATCGGTGTGGGTTAGGGATGTCCCGATCTGATCTTCAGGATCGGGATCAGCTGCCGATCTATGTATTTGTGAAGATCGGATAATATCGGCTTCCGCCACGAGATCGGGCCGATCGTAAGTCTGAGCGACACTCCGACATGGTAGGTGCATTAATGCGCCTCAAAGCTGGTTGCCACTTGACTCAAGCCACCCGCAAGAAGACGAAAACCCAACACCACCATGTAGACATGTTCGTGGTGTACCGTGGTGAAGTTTGTTTCACGTTGGACATCGGATATTCGGCTCCGCAGCTACAGCGGTGGTTCCCTCTCACTGTGCCCGGACTGCTGCGCCATGGTGTAGGGAGCTCGCACTGGAAGTGCCGCTCTAACCGCTGGTCGCTTATAATAGGGACCGCACAAAACTTAACTTCATCACAAGCACGGGCATTACAGTTTGTTGAAGATTTTGTAGCAATATGTGCTGAGGCTGACATCCCATTAGAAGAGTTAGCTAAGCTACATCCATTTCTCAATTGCTGGACAAAATGGACCAATGATGTATTGCATCAATAAATGTAAGAATTTTTCCATTTAATTAATGGATGTTTTATTCTAACCCAAATATAAAAATAAGTAAAATAATCAGAAAAGGTAAAAAAAATGAATTCTAAAAATTTAAATGGAAAAAAATGAATTTGGGAAAAAATAAAATGGATTTCATAGGGCCCTAAGAAAGATGTGTTAAAAAAATAAAAAAGTCATATTCTAAATCACACCACAAATTGATCTATAACCATGTCAAATGATTAGTCCTACCCTAGAAGTATTTTGCAGGCCCATGTTCTCCAGTGTTATCTTTTATTGGATGGACTCTTATTGGATTAGGGACCTGACTCAGAGGTTTGCTACAAAAGCCATACAATATTATTGGTCATGCTGTACAATAAAAAAAGTACATTCAGCAATACTATTTTCATAACCATATTCAATTCCACAAATTCATGTTTGTAACGAAAGCTTATTATTAAAGCAAACAAAAAAACGGATCGGATCGGCAAGACTATTAAAAAAAAAAAATGGGATCGGAAGCCAAAAAATATGGATCGGGTCGTAAAAACATGTCATTTCATTAATCACTGCTCTAGCAAATAATGACAGCCACCACTTTCCACAACTGAAATAAGGAAAAGTCAAGGAAATGTTAGTAATACAGCAGGATAGAAGTGATGGGACAAGCAAATGGACGGAAGTACAAATGCTAAGTGTTAGCACAGGCCAGCGCCCAAGTTCAGCATGTATGGATTCCCAAGTACACCCTAAATATTGAGAGAATCTAGACCTACTTTACATAGGGGGCAAAATGCCTTGAGATATACGCTCACAATTTGAGCAAACATACTGGGAAAAAAAAATCAAATGAAAACAATTACAAAATCTAATTTTTATGTGTGTGTGTGTGTTTCACAATGTGAAAAAGCATTATTAGTCAAGAAATTATATTACTGCTTCAGTGCAGTAATGAGGTCATAATTGTATGACCAAACAAGAGCAGCAAGTGAAAAGGCTTGTTAATTAAGATGCTGAATCTACTGCTCAAGAATTACCTTCTGTTTGATGAATGCTTTCAAAACACATCTCTGACAAATCAAATTATTCCCAGCAAAACTCCCAGCAATCCTTTCAAATGTCTTCATTCTGCTCCCAAGGGAGGGAATGCTCGTGTTTTCAATGTCTTTTCTCTTGGACATAAAAAACCCTTTTATGTTCCCCTCGCTGAACTGACTCAAAGTGGTTTACAAATGATAGTGAGAGTGGGAGTGTTTTTGGGCTTTTCCTATCAAATTAGAAGAAAATCAAGCATAATTATATACTGTATATTTTAAGAATTGGCTATTAAACTGTTTAGAGCAGAGCTTTGGGAAAAGCACTTTCAGTCCAACAAAAAAAGCTTTGCCATCAGTTCGCTTTTGATTGTCTTGAGTGAGAGCATCAATACACCCAAAAGGCTTTTTCCACTATTTCTCTGTAATAGTTCATATTTGCACTGGAAAGCACATTATGCTTGGATTTCTTGAAAGCACAGCTTTACTTTATAGCTTTAAAACTACTGTATCTTCTAGATGCCGCCAGCAAGAAAGATGTCTAAGCACTCCAAGTGGGAAACCAGTGAAAAATGTTGGTACATACCCAGCAGGTTTCAGAGCAGGTTCCATTGACTCTTGTGCAAAAGCGATAACAGAACTGATCCCTCAAACAGCTTAACTTGAAAGGGCTTGTCATGTGACCTTGCCCGCATTAGGAGTGTGGGGCACTGTGCTAATTTATTTACCTAATATAACCCAGACAAGCAAGCAGGTGGAGGATGAGAAGAAGGGTTGAGTAGGCCAAGCCTACAACAGTGAGCCTGTTACTGATACCTCAGCCAGGAAGTGAGATACGGGGGATGACCTGTGTAGGAAGTAGAAAGACAGTCTGAACAGCAAACTGTGTTTGAAGTTGTCAAAAAAGGGAATGAAAGACAGCCGGCTGTTAACCCCTTCGCATTACGGGATTTTCTGGCTACAACACCTAAGAAAAAACTCATCATTAAAATTTGATGTTACTGCCCTGCGCTACTTACTTTAAGGGGGGCTGGTACTATTTTTTTACGCACAGAAGGTCATTGGCTATTGTGCCAAAGCAAACCTTGAACGGCTGTTTCATTGGGTCGAGTGAGATGACAGTTCACGAAGTTCACAGTTCATTAAGTAGCGAGATGTGGCTACTGCATCCGTGTTAACCGAATTTGCGATTATATGTGGAAAATATGAGCATTTGAAAAAAATGCAACCAGCGTGTCTTTGTGGACATAAAGATTGGTGTGGACTAACTATTTACATTCACTGGATCACTGGCAATAAAACAGGACCTTATTTGTCAGACTACAATTTAGTATTTGGACTGGACGACTGGTTGTGTTAGAGAGCCTACAGTTATAATTTTATGCTGGAATGCTGTATGTCAGTCCATCCTCAACAAAATAAGCTTTCCAAAATGACGTATAACACACCTAGGCAAATAAAACCCTGGCTTCGTCATGACAATAGTAAGACGGTCCGCCTGCATGTCATCGGAAACGGTAAGGTTCTTCTGTATAAGACAGGAGAAGATAAGGAGATTCAGTAGAACATGTAAAGTCAACAAGCCTAAATGTCTTACAATGTGGAATTTCAACAAAAACAAACAAAAATACCCCAAAAATTGCCTTAAAAGTTGCACGTCATCATTGCGCATGACGTCAAGCAAGACGAGGAAAATTTGGCTAGATTTCAGCATAACTAATGAGACGTCAATTTACTGAGCAGCGAATAGATATGGATGAGTACTGACTGAGTCGTTCAAAGCTTGAGAGTTTTTTACTGAACGGTCACTCTCACGTCTGTTAACTCATTCTTCCCCTTGCGGCCACTAGCTACATTAAAAAAGGCAACAACGTAGGATGTCATTAATTGTGCAACTGTTACTCTAACTGTATTTGTATAAATGTATTAACCCTGTGGAAAAACAGATCTGTTCCTTGCAGCAAATCAATTCTCCTTTACACTTCCTGTTCCTAATCGAGCAGTTCGAGCACTAGAAGAACCCAGGTACTTGCAAATGCCAAGCATCTACTGTTTACGGACACCCGACCAAGACATTACTCAACTCAACTTGACTTGACTCGCCAACACTGAGCATCTACGGCTAAGATGCTGGACGAAGCCGGATGACTCCAACTTGGTTGCCCTGAAGAGACTTCATTTGGAAGTAAAGACGTTTATTTTGTCCATAGTTGTATTATTCAACTTTTGCAGTTTAACCCTTAAGAGACAAATAAGAGTTTTGATATAAAGAATTGTTCGTGTTTCTGTTACCACATCAATCATTTGAAAAGGGAGCAGTGCATTAGGACAGGCAGAGAGAAAGACAGGAGGGATTTGTTAAAAATACAACATTAACTGCAGATCAATAGTCAACAAAGGATGCAATTTATCAAGTACAAGTGGACTATCTTTAATCTTTTCCACAATGGTATAGAGTCAACACTTTTACCTCCAAATCGTGCAGCGTTAACTTGCGTGACTGCCGTAATTCAATGCGGGACAATCTGCGAGTTTCTGCGCATGCGCTCTGTGATGGGTTGAGTTACTCGAGTGTGTGGTAGTTTCTGTACTTGGGTCAGTGACGTGTGATGAGCCCGAGTGCTGAATCAGACATCTATGTCATTGCCATACTGGATGTGGTAAGAAGAGAGAACGGAGAAGATGCCTCGTTCATGTGCTGCATGGAACTGTACCGACCAACAGAAAGGCGCTTCATGATATTTTGGTCCTTTTCCATTTGTTTATGTGACAGATCTGCCACATCCTAACGTGTCACAGCAACGGGCCAAGGCGCTCAATGGGGTGTCAGTGTATATGCAGTCATCCCTCGTTTATAGTGGTTAACTGGTTCCAGACCCGACCACCTTCAATTCATTTCAGTTACATAGAATTCATTGTTAATAAATTAAATAGTTGTTAGAGCATAGAAAACCTGCTTGTGACTTTCTAAATAAGGGTTTTAACATGATCAGAGCCCTGTAGACATGAAATAACACCACTGTCGTCACCTTTACATTCCTATATCCTATTTATCCATTCCTATTTATTGTTTACACCACATCTTAGAGGAAAATTAAACTTAAAACATTTATACGCGAGAACTATGCTGAAAACACACAGCATTTCCGTATGTGGAATTAAAATATGGAACGGATTGAGTAAGGAACTCAAACAATGTACAGAGATGAGCAAATTCAAAAACAATACAAGCAGTTGATGTTTGCTAAATACAAGGCAGAAGAGTCTTGATCATCACAATGATGTTCTGTCAGATTAGGTTTTTTTTTAAAGGAAAAAAAAAATCTGTTTCTTTATTCATATTTATTTATATATACTTTTTTTTGGTCTTACTGTCATCTACTATGTATTACTATCCTGATTATCACAGAAAACATGACATGGAATGCAGGAAGTGAACAGCAAGTGTTGTAATAGATGTGGAATAGATGGGGGGTAGGATTAAATAAGCTTTGCTTCTTCCTACTCCTTTTGGACATGTGGAACTGTGAAAGAATGATTCATGAGCTGTATTCCATTGTAACCTTCATGTTCAAATAAACTAATACCAAACCAAACCAAACATTGCAACTCTTATGCTGCATGGACTCTAGACGGCCGCCAGCAGTTAGGCTCGAATTAATTTATTCTAAAAGTTAAGAAGCCAAAAACTTACCACTTCCACATGGGATCCGAGGAGAACTTTTTTTCACTCCATCATGACTGACACGGCATTACTGCAGCCAAGTGACCAGAATACTACATAAAACTTGTATTTCAACATGTTTTGACTAATAATAGACCACAGTCTACCACGAAACAGCAATCATTAATTAAATTCGAAAAAACGCGATCTAGCAAGGAAACGATAATCTAACCGCAATCTCGCGAAGGACGATTGTATGTCTATGGGAGTCTCCAAGTGTGTGTTATTTTTGTTTTGTTTTTGTTTTTTTTTACATATGCCCTCCATGACAACTGACTCGAGTGAATAGAGTTCCCTATTATCTTCAGTGACTCCTAAACTCAGTTGTATTAGGTTCCTGTAGAAAAATTAGCTTTGAAATATGAGCAAATGCAATCAGTGTCCCTGAACAGATTGTGGTCGACATTGGAGGTTCTACTGTAAAAAGGGGGGGAAAAAAAAAAACATACGCATGGTGAGTGTGTCATAGTGCCTGGTCCTCGCTGTGTATTTCCTGAGTGGCTGTCCTCCAAAGCCATGTCACTTTGGGTCCAGGTGGTAAAAGCATAAGGGCTTCTGGTGGCGGAGATGTGCAACACTCAGCCATCTGGTGATGAGTCACTCTGTCTCTCCTCTTGTTCACTCTGACTAGGCACAAGATTGGAGCCCATCACTGTACGTGTGCGTGCTAAAATGCATTAGTGTTCGATTTAATACGATGGGAACTCAGCACAGACGTAATCTGTAAAGGCTGAAAGCACTCAAACAGAATTGGGATTCCATTTGTTAGAATGCTGTGATGAGGGAGACCTTGACAACTAATTTCATTCAGAAACACGGTGACTGTATACATCAAGAAGCTGTGAATCTCAAAAAAGATAGAAAAGAACAAAAATGACAAGGTGTGTGCGTGTGTGTGTGGACGAGGGCGAAGGGCTTGAATTCACAGCAATAAAGCTCGAGACACTGCACATCCACAGAACTGCAAATAAAACTGAGTATGGGGAGATGTGCTGTAGCCTTCGTGTACATTAATCTTTGGAGTATGGAGGTACACATGCTACTTCTACCACAGCGGAATCTGAGTAAAAGCCTGACTCCAGTATGACAGCTCTGCTCCTTCAGGCCACAACTAACCCAAATCCTGGTTATATCCCCTCCACCTCACTCACATTCCAATCATCTAAGGGTGGTGTGTGTGTGTGTGTATATATATATATATGTATATATACATACACACACACACACTGTATCTCTCTCTCTCTCACTCACTCACTCACTCACTCACTCACTCACTCACTCACTCACTCAAATCGCCACACTTGTGATGATGCAATTATCATGGTGGGAGATACTGCTTTGGTTGTCATGCTTCTACTGCCCCCTATCCACCAACATGTTGCTTTACTACCACGCACAGGAACCATACAGTGGTTGAGAAACTGCAGTCACTCAGCTGAAACTCAAAGACCCACAATGACAAACAAGTTTTACTATTACAGTACAAACGTGTGCCATCATTCTCCCCGTTATTCTGATTTACTGAACGAAAAGGACTTGCTTGCTTTCCGATATGTTAATAATCAGCACTTCAGATCAGTGACGAACACATGATCCCAAAAGCAACCATCAATGGAATTGTTTTAGTACTTGTAACCACACTCCATTTCAAATTTCTAGCGAGGGCAGGGAATTGTAAGACACATTTAAGAGCAAAAAATACAACTTCTGAAGACTTTCAGAGATTGTGAAATGTTGCCTCAATGAGGTGTCAAACATGGCAGTAATGCATCTTTTTTTACTTTCACGGAGATGCATTTAAAAGACACTGGGGGCAGGGCTCAATGTCAAGTGCCTGATTGCCGAGCCTGTACCCATGGGGAGTGGCCGAAGGCGGGGACCTTGGCGGTCCAATGCCTAGCTGCAGAGACTTGCTTTGCGGACATGGAACATCACCTTTCTGCCAATGAAGAAGACTGAGCTAGTGAGCGAGGTCAAGAGGTTCCGGACAATTATGCTGGAGTTGAGCTTGGTGAGAGTTGCTGAAGAGGTGCAGACAGACTTACTGAGCTGGGGGGCAGCTCAGTGCCTGTACATTTGGGGTCAACCTTGAGGTGGGGGATCATTTCCAGTGAGGGTTTGACTCTGGAAAGTCTGCCCTTTGTCACCGATTTTGGTTATAACCACTATGGACAGAATTTGTAGGCACAGCCAAGGGGTTGAGGGCATCTGGTTTGGAGGCCTGAGTATTGAGTCTCTATTTGCAGATGATGTAGTGTTGGCTTCACTAAGCCAAAATCTTCAACTCTTACTGAAGCTACTCGCAGCCAGCTGGGATGAAACTCCGCACCTCCAAATCTGAGTCCATTGTCCTCAACTGGAAAAAGGTGGAGTGCCCTCTCCAAGTCGGGGATGAGGCCCGGCCCCGAGTGGATAAGTTCAAGTACCTCAGGGTCTTGTTCGCAAACAAGGGAAGAATGAAGAGGGAGATCAACTGTTGATTGGTGTGACATTGGCAGCGATGTGGACTCTGCATGAGTGTGTTGTGATGAAGAAGATTTACTGGTTGATGTACATTTCTACCCTCACTTATGGTCACAAGTGCTGGGTAGAGACCGGAAGAACAAGATCACAAATGCAAGTGGCCGAAATTAGTTTCCTCTGCAGGATGTCTTGACTCCCCCTTAGTAATAAAGTGAGAAGTTCAGTCATCCGGAGGGGAGCCACTGCTCCTCCACGTCAAGATGTGGCAGCTAGGGTGGTTTGAGCATCTGGCTAGGGTGGGAATACCTCGGGGTTCCGCGATGGAAGAATTGGCCGAAGTGGCCGGGGAGAGGCAAGTCTGGAGTTCCCTGTTTAGCTGCTGCTCTGCAACCTGCCCCAATGTAAGCGGAAGAAGATGGATGGATGGATTTAAGGACAAGTTGGATATGTTTTTGCTGTTGCCTCTTACCAATAAAATCTGTGCAATAGAAAAAAACTCAACAAAAGCTGTTAAAGTTAGTGTCATTTGATTAATTATCTGTTGTTTACTCTGCAATCCAGAAACAAACATTTGCAGGTTACACTGTAGCTTTGTGTCCCCAAAATGCAGCTTCAGTTGTTTGCAAATCCTCTTTGAGGTAACAAATACACGACATTGGCAACGCACTCACATGCCAGGCATGCTGATGTTACAGAAAACAGTATAATGCTGCCCAGGAAGGCTGTAGGAAAACATATGTTTTTAAAATTGCCTTTACTCTAAAGGGATGTTCTTACAATCAAAGAACCATGTGAAAAAGGTCCATTTGTCTTCATTCCACAAACAGAGCTAGTTTGGCTGACAGTACTTGAATGTAAACTATCAAGCGGCTCTTGCCTGGATTCAAAGGTGGTCTCAAGCATTACATATAAATAGTCTCCTGAATCCATCTCTGGACAGGCACTGACTTGTGTTCACTAACCATTGATTTATCCCTTCCCACTACAGTAGATGCTGATCCCTTCTCGTCAGGTAGCTGATGTTGTCTTCTTCCATTATTCATTCAGTTTTGTTCTGCTATTTCAAGCAGCTGTAAGTAATGCAATATACCACCACAACTGGCTTTTATTCATAACAAAGTATGCAGTAAATGTAAGGTTTATTTAAATATGAACAACTATAGGCGCACTCACAATATGCTCTGAGTAAAACCTTTATTAACTTGTAATGTGTTCAGTAACATAACTATCTTAACTATCATACATTATCAGCAG
This sequence comes from Dunckerocampus dactyliophorus, assembly GCF_027744805.1. NCBI lineage: Eukaryota > Metazoa > Chordata > Actinopteri > Syngnathiformes > Syngnathidae > Dunckerocampus > Dunckerocampus dactyliophorus. The sequence goes on from NC_072825.1 coordinate 11,527,386, forward strand.
AAGGCAATCATTATGTTAAAAAATTCATGCATCCATTGTCTATACCACTTGTCCTCATTAGGATCACAGATGAGCTGGAGCCTTTGGAGCCTGTCCCAAATGACTTTGGGCGAGAGGCAGGGTAGACCCTTGACTGGTCACCTGTCAATCACAAAAGAAATTTGCGAATCTGCGGGGGAGCAAATGCCAAACCGCAAATCGCGGGCGTCTCTTGTGCTGGTCCTGGGCCTGCTTAATTATTTCAACAGAGCACTTGTAGGAAAGAAACAAACCACGATAACTGACCAAAAGGATGCTAGGCTAAAGATATAAACAATCGTCCCTACATCGTGGTTCGAACATCACTCCAACACTCTTTTGCGGTTTTTACAAAAATGAATTAATAAATGATTGCTGTTTCAGATTCAATACAGCCTATTAGTACAAAAAAAAATGTTTTAAATGCATATTTAAGCAAATTGTACTTATCTTTGGCTTAAATTGAATGAGCTAAAATACAAGTTCAAGGCAGAATAAGCATTCTAATGGTGAATGTAGTACTGTTTTCTACATTGGCCACTAGGTGTCATTGTTCAGTGAGGCAGACACTAGACTCGTTCCCTAGGGAACACATTTACTGTGACACTCAAGCAGGAGTTTTATTTACATCTTAAATTGCTTATTTCCTCTTATTTTGTCCACTATATTATGACTAATATATTATATATTATTCGTAAATATATTATGACTAATACTGTATATCTTATTTTCTTTGATTATATCTGCTACTGGGTAATACAAATGTAAAGGTGACTATATGGGTATTATTTCATGTCTTCAGGGCTCTAACAATGTTAAAAACCTTATTTAGAATATCGCAAACAGGTTTTCTATGGTATAGAAAACCTGTTTGCGATATTCTAAATAAGGTTTTTATTTAATTTAATTTAGAAAACATTCAATTTATTAATATTGAATCCTACTTGACATAAATTCACTTATCGCGATAACTGAGAGACGACTGTATGGCTCTTCGGTTTTTATGGCTGGCCAAGTAGTCCATCTATGGGAAACCCTGCATGAAAAGAGGTTGGAATAGTCTTAAGTCCTTGGTGGGAAAATGACACCCTCATGCTGAAGTATTTTGAGTAATGCTGCACGGACAGGCTTATCTGTATTCTGAAGGAAGTAGAGTCGGGTGGTTCATAATGTTGTTTCTGAACAGTGGGTGACAAATGGCTGTGCTCTGTAATGCTTTCCTGAAAGACAAGCACAGCTGAATACTGATGACCTTGCTTGGGTGAAAATCGTTTGAATTGTTAAAAACAAAACAAAACCAAACCAAAAAAAAAGCAATATAAAAAAAAAGACAGCCAGAATGGCACTTTGGCCCAGACCTCCCCCTCTGGAACCACTAAAGCCACTTGAAATGTAAGACCTGCTATTTGAAATTTGCTGAGGAAGGCTGATCATCAGTGCTACCAGGCTTGATCACTTGTGGGGCAAATCTGACAGTTGAAAAGAGCTGTGAGTCAATGCGGGCATAGAAAAGGGTACCCACATCCAAACACATCCATTTGCTTGGTTTGAATAATGAGTTGTCTCTGAAAGATACATTTTTGTTGCCGTAGATGATGCACATGCCCCATGTACACGTATTGAGTTTGCATATGAATGCTGCTTTGAGGGAACTTATGCATACTGTATGCATCCAAGTACAGTATATCTTTTATCATATTACATTTGCAATCCTTCATAGCATGGCAAACCGTCCCAACAGTCAAACCTCTGTTTTCGTAAACCCAAGTTTTTGTATGATTCGATTTTTGTCAAATTCTCACCAAAATTTTGCCTCCGTTTTCCAACATTATCTCGGTAATCGTACAGTATTGCACGTAAAAATATGAGTCTGTTTGCCCCGTATCGTATCGTTACGCAAAATCGAGTGCCCAAACAAAGCACCTTACGTGTTGCTGACTCTTTTTTCATTTTTTTTATTTTTTTAAATTGAGTGTGACTGCTAAACAACCCAAAGAAACCTCTACCTCTACCAAAGAAAGTTGCAAGTGCCAGGCCTTTGACAAAGAAAATGACACACACTATTGACTTCAATTTTGCCAGGATGTAGGGAAAGTCCACATCAACAATAAGTTCCATATGTCGTTTATACATATTTTGCTTTTTTTTCCTGCATGTAAAACTATATTCTCTATAAAATACATTTTTGTTAATATTTTTGGGTGTCTGAAAAAGATAAATTAGCTTTACATTATTTCTTATGGCAAAAATTGCTTTGGTTTTAACATAAAACCTCATTGTGGTCACGGGGGTATCCTGGAGCCTATCCCAGCTGACTTTGGGCGAGAGGTGGGGTACACCCTGGACTGGTCGCCAACCAATCACAGCGCACATGTAGACAAACAATCATTCACACTCACATTCACACCAAATCTATTACTATTATCATCATTATTATTTCCACTAGGATTTGTTTTTAACACGGGATAATTTTATTCTCAAAATTAACCGGATCTATGTCAGCCTGTCTCACTTGATGCATCTGCCTGAATTCGGAAGAAGCGTAGGCAATAATGAAGTAGCAGTGGTCCTACACAGCAGAAAACCCACAGAAACAGTCACACATTTTGCGCTGCTCCATACATACCTGTCGTGTACACACACTACACACTGTTGCCAACAGCGGCCAATAACATGTAGGCTTATTTTTTACAAGAGTTCACTAAAACTTAACTTAAGTTTCCGTTATTGACAAACTATAGGAATGTTTGAAAGACAAACCATGCATTCAACTACACTTGCTAATGTATGGTGGTCACGGAGATGATTAATCATATTGAAAGTGTTAGCCCTGTTCGCTGACATTTTTTTTTTTTTTTTTTTTTTTTTTTTTGCATTTTCTTTAAATAGGTTCATTGTCTTTAATTTTTTTTCCTGCGTTAAAATCCTCTGCAAATCCACCATACATCCGGACATATCATATTGCCTTCCGCCATGTTTTCACGAGCCAAACATTACAAACTGTGCATGCTCGTATTCTGCTGCTGCTGCTCTGGGAAGTGGATTTATCGAAGTGCGATTATCAATACGGTTTTACGATCATTTTAATTTGAAACGGTAACACTAACCGTTGGGAATTTCCACACTAATCATTAATATCGGTAATCATTACATCCCTCCAGGGTACCCAATTTTTACTTAACCAGTGACAGTATTGTGCAATGTCAAGGTTACCACCCCAGCAACAAGTGTAGACTAAAAAAGGAACAATGGGTTACTTCCTAGAGCAATACAAATGTAACACAAATGGTATAAGGTTCAGTGTGATGACAAAGGGCTATAAAAGAGAAAAATGGCAAAGGGCCATGAAACCAAAAGAAATGTCTTCTTGTGTTGATGTTATTATGATGTATCTTTCATATTTTCCCCAACTGATTAACTGTCCTTACCCTGATTTATAGGCGTACTATACGCAGAACTGGACTTAGTAATTCATAAAATCTCATATTTGTTGTAAACGCAAACATAAATTGTCTGCTGGCAATTTGGAGTGCAAAGAGCTTTATCTGCACCTCTCTGTGATGTATTGAGTAAAGCCTGTGACGAGGGAGCATTGGAGAACAGGCTTTTAATCAGGAAGACCAAGGCCCGCGGCAGCAGTGTGCAAGAAGGGGGAGAGAAGGGGGAGGCAAACATTACATAAATAGGTTTATGCCACATCAAAATTCGTTATCAGAGCAGATATTAATCTTGTCAGATATATATTTAGAAATGGCTTACATAATAATAGTAAAACCAGTCCAATCTGTTTTTAATGGAAGCAATAAGAGTGACAAAATGTCAACATGCTGAAGAGTACATTTATCACTGCCCTACTGGCCCCTATTGGTGGACAGCAGGAAATGCATCATTAATGATCTGCAGCAGTGACAAATCTACAGTATATCTGCAGTTTCCGAACAAATAAATGACAATTCCACCCGGAAATGTACCATAATAACTGCAGCACAACCACATGCGCTAGCAAAAGCCCAGGTTTTGCAAACGAGTGGATTTCCTCTCTCACACCTTTGAGCTGAGCTGAGAGGATCTCTGTGACTACAACAGTCTCTTTCTCGCCCTCTAAAATTCAGAGTTGTTTCCTCCACCGTGAGTCACCAGAGATTATCTAAGGCAACATTCGGTGCAAACAACAGGAGGTAAAAATTGAAGGCTAAATGTCTTGCATGCTCAAGCGCTTTACTCGGATGGCTCTGACTCTGCATGTTAGGTGACTGATGACCGTTTTAACCCAGAAGCAGATCTTATTTAGGAGCCAATTTACTTTATTTCAATTTAAATTCACGACATCCAGATGCCAAGAAACGACAACATACCGAGTTCTTTTTCTGATTCACGTACATAATGGTGTGCATCCAGCATATTCTGTTAGACTAGATGACCTTTTATAGTAATTGTGGTGGCCCTGTGTCCTTCGGCTTTCGGCCTACGGGTGGATATTATGCAACTTGGCTGACTATATTGGACTATATGTTGCTCTCAAATGTCAAGCATGTGAAGGGTACATAAAGGACATCCCATTTAATACGCCTTTTACATAAGCAAGCACACGAATACAGTGTAACACACCTCTACACACACACACACGCAATTTCATATATGAAATTACACCACAAAAATGTAAAGTCAAGTCAAAATATGGTGTAGTGTTCTGAACGGACATGGTTAATATTTAGATCTGCCTGCAGTACTTCACTGGAAAAATCACCGATGCAATGCTACATGTCACACAGTGTTACCGTCAGTTGGTAAAACTGTAGAGGAATGCTGCATTTACGGCCACAGTGACTGCATGTGCCTTCACATGGAGAACAATGACTTGTAAAATGACTTTGCCAAAGGCACAATTGAATTCAGGACTTAAGCAGTACTAGCCCCTCAGTTTCTGGTCATGTACTTCAAAATGGGATTCATAGATTTTTTTCTTTTTTTCTTTTTTTTTTGCATCAGACGGAATGATTGGGGGGGCCCACATTGAAATGGATCATTTGCATGGAGTAACCTGAACAGGTCTAAGTGAGAGACAGAGAGAGAGAGACAGATTCTCTCCCACAAACATGGGCAGGATATCAAATATAGATGTCTCAATTTCACGAGCACAGCATGCAGAGACAGAATAAATATATGATGGCGAGATCCTCATCTCTCCCCTGATAACCTCACCTTTGTAGAAGCCATACTCTTCACATCATTCAATTGAATTGAGGTCAAAAAACTATTTCCAGATTTTTGCACGTCAAACAGTGGAAAATGAATTAATGTTTATATAAAATGTTATGGCTTGCATTAGGACCGACACATAAATCATAATGTAACACTATGCTTGGGAAATCTACATGAAGCTTTCCATCCATGTGTGACACACACACACACACACACACACACTATGCTACTATTAGGCTCCTGAATGGCTGAAATACCGTCTACTGCTAATTATTGCTACATAAATCACATGGCGCTAAGAGGGCCATGACTAAAAGCTTACTACTCAAATTTAAAAGATAATTAGTACATTTGGATAATTAGAACATTTGGAAAATCAGGAAACCTTTGTGCTGCTTGTGCATGTTACTCGAAGAACTTCCTATAATTTATTATAGAAAATAATAGCACATTACAATCAGTGCTTTTGCTAAATGTTTCAAACCAAAGTTACGTTTAGAGAACATGCATCATGCCTCAATGTAGTTGAGGAGTACGCCAGGGGTCATTCCTGGGACCGAAGTTGTTTATTTTATATGTAAGTCACCGTAATTTCTGGTGTGTAAGCCGCAGAGGTGGACGTCGTTTGAATTTGAACGATGCCGGTTCCGATTCAGATTAGTTGTTTCGATTCCAGTTCCGAAAGATTTGTGATTTCAAAGCTTTTAAGAGGTAGCATCATAAAAGTTTGCATGGTTTAAATGAGGACGCCAACCAAAGTCCTTTTTGGATAAAATTTTGAATTTTTTCAACTTTCTCACAGCTCTATTACTGATCTATTACAGTATACTTTCACAAAACATGTTTACTCTTAAAAGGCACATGCAGAGACATTTTCACATATGCTGTTGTTTATGTGTTAGTGAGTGTGTGATGCTGCAGGCACTTAAACATGCGGTAACCTGGGTGCAGAATATCAAACAACTTGTAAAAGGTTTGTCTATGAGCTATGAGTCTTGAGCTTCCATATTAGCACTAGTATACTCTGCTGCATGAATGTTGGTGTAAGCTATTTTTTATGACACCTCTGTTTTGTTATCACAAGTAAACAGGATGTAGTGCACCACGGTCTTATTTTGAGGGCTGGAAGTGTGTTGTGTGAGTTGAGAAGGTGTCTTGACTTTTGCTAAAAAAGAGACGCGCCATGGACTGTACATGAATAAAGTCGCATCGGTGGGCATCCCGGAAACCTCGGTTACGTCGGCATGAGAGCCGTCTTTCATTGTTTGACTTCCCTGATTCTGACTGCTTAGAGGAAGTGTGACGTAGCGCGTCAACAGTGGCACTCTGTTCTACACCATGAATCTGGAGGTGTTTAATCATGTTTGTCGTGCACCCTCCTTTGCAAGCTATCGTTGTGTTGTGCAAATGTTGCACTGAGGTGCAACATTTGCACATTTGCACCTCAGTGCAGAAAAAAAGAAAAAGTGAATTGTTATTATTTATTATTATTATTTTACTATTTAGCAATACAGCTCAGAAATTCCATGTATTAATCATTATAATAAATGGCCTGAAGGTTAGGCTAGTGAAGGTAGCTGTGCAATGGTGAAAAATCATGCTACCAGCTAATATGACATAACATCAAATGATAATTTCTCTATTTTCTGGTGGAAAATGAGCATTTTTGGTGAATACTTAATATCGGACCATTTGTATTAATTACCCCCGGGCATATTTATGATACCTTACCTGATTAATAAGTTATGGCCATAATCTATGAATAATATACTTGGGTTATTGACCTTTATATTACATAACCAGGAAATCATGAACATAAACAATTACAAATCATTTTTTGACTTTGGAACAGGCACAAGACCACATTAGCACAATTGCGCATTCACAAGTCCCCAGCACATCCAGTTACTGAACTTGACCTTGTTTCTTTACTCCAACGCATTCATTTATTTTAGTTTACGTTTTACATGCACGTGGCGTGCATAACGAACAGGACACCACTACGTTACCTAACACTCCCTCGTGATGAATCACAAGCCCAACCTGAAGCAACTCATAAGTCCACTATGTGATGGCGTTGACTTTGTATCAATGTGCTCTGTACTCTCCTGCATTTACCATTAAAATGTATCAATAAAAAACAATGAAAAGAATGTTTTATAAACTAATGTTTTACGCATGTAGAACAAACAACAAATCTGGATGAAGTTGGAATGGTTTGTGAACCACGGATACCGAACGATTTATCCACATGATACAATGTGTAATGATGGCTGTGAAAAGATATTTAAACTGGGCTAAACAGATCTAATACAGTTTGTGGTGAGTTCAGTAATTACCGTACTGGCCTAAATATGAGATGGTATTTTTGTCCTAGAAAAGAGTCTGAAAAAGACGAGTCTTTTGGGGGGGGGGTTTAGGGTTTTCCGGATGCAAACCAACAGGTCCACGGAGCAAGGGTGGCTTCGCAGATGCGCCACGTTCTTTAAAATGTAAACTGTAGAAGCAATTTTTGAAAACAACCTACATATTCAACCCAGCCGACATTTTATTTTAAAATATTTGAGGGCCAGTCCACACGGGAATATAAAAAGTATTTTATGCCCTTAACCGCTAGTTCCAAGGTGGGAAAATCTGATAACGCCGCCTTGTCGCTGCCATGTGGACAAGCAAAACACTCCTTTCTGAAAACGATGACTGCACGTGACTAAAAGTGACAGGTTGTGTAATGCTGGCAAAAAGCCAACATAAAATCTGAATAATTCGACTGGAATGACTCCCAGTTGACGTTTTGATATTTTTTTCTGTCGTATACTCCAAAATGACTTGCAGGAGTAATTCCACTTCGTCTAGACACGCGGACGACGACGTGTTGTTACTTAATGAGTCACAAAAGCTGCCCGCTCATGTCCTTACTTTGTGCGTATGTCTTTTTTACACCACAGACTTAGGTCCCATGGCAATCTGTTTTTTAGTTTTGGTCTAATCCAGAGTACCGAAGCAGCACAAGCGTGAACAGAGAAAACAACAGTTACGTTCCTAATTTTAAGATAATGGTGATCCGTAAAGTAAACAACTGTTCACTAGCTAAGAAATATGAAGAATCAAATATGATTTAACTGATATTGATTTGTCTTAAAATGTTTTTTTTTTTAATGTTTTGAAAACGATGGGTTGTCTTATATTCAGTTCAGTACAGTCCTTCGCTAATTATATTTTTCCCTGTGTCATACATGGTTGTGAGTGAGTATCGGACAGCAACAATATAGTTTTCCTCTTGGTATAAACAAACAAAAAACAATGAGGCTTCACAATGGAGTAAGCTGAGTGAGCAGCCTGCCTCCAAGAAGGACTCATATTTTACAAGCTTGTACTTTACCCTTCCCATGAGCCCTGGAAAATGAGCCCACCTGCTACCTTCCTCGCCCTGTTGTAACATTATTGTCTACCTGACACATTTTTTAATCCTGTACACATTTCCATTTTTTTGAAAATCATCACGACCAGTCCAGGGTGTACCTCGCCTGTCGCCCGAAGTCAGCTGGGATAGGCTCCAGCATGCCCCCGCGACCCTAATGAGGAAGAAGCGGTATAGAAAATGGATGGATGGATGGAAGAAAATCATTTAAAAAAAAAAAAAAGCATGCGAGTTGCATAACAGAAGCAATTCAATGAGGAGATACAGTAACTGGTTACTGTTGTGTAATGTCACTGGCCCCCCCACATCAAATCACACCTTTTGCACGAGACAGTTGGCACTTGTACCACTGTTATCTATCTGGACCATCAATGCAGTATTTTCCTCTCGTACACTGTTGAGGGTAGAAAAGAAGTCAGTGTGTGAGGAAAAACCTGAGCCGGGGAGATCCCGGTCTTTGTGTGAGAAGCTGGTTTGTTTTAAGATACTGTCACATTAATGGGACTGAAAACGTATCATGCCATCTTTTGTAAAGCCATAAAACACAGACGATGTCATGCGGGACGGTGTTACCTCTTACAGAATACAACCCTGTGGCCATGCAATTTCATTGGCATTCTGGGTCCACTATTGGGGACGTATGTCACCAAATAAAGTCTCACATTTCAATGCGACAAGCTTTTATTTACTGCGAGTTTTTGCATCTCGAGCAATATGTGATAATGCAAAAGTTTGACTTTTTAAACTACACTAGACTTCTTCTTTAAGAATCATTGGGCTGACCAGAAAAGAGCTTTTTGTTTCAAGACCACCAGGAAATGCGGAAAAACCGAGTACCGTAATTTCCGGACTATAGAGTGCACCTGTATATAAGCAGCACCCACTGAATTTAAAGAGAAAAAAATATTTGTACATATGCTGTATAGGCCGCAACGATATACAGGTATAAGCCACAGGTATCCACGTTTTAACATGCACAGAAAGATGCTACACAACGGTTTTTAAACCTTTTATTAAATGTTTTTTCCCCCCCAGACAGTGCGGGTAACACGGCTAGTTAAACAGTGGTCTCCCAAAAAAGCTTCTCCACGTGGTCTCCATGATGAGCCGATCGATACAGAAATATCGATAACAATACCAGATCTTAAGGCTCAACAATGGATTGTCAAATCAAAATATTGATACTTTGATACTTAAGTCATTTGAGATATGCATCTCATTAACAGGAACACTGTTAAAATAAATTAATTATTGAGACCTCGTCTAAATGATATGGAGTTGTTAAAAATAAACAAATAAATTACTTTGATGTCTTATATTCTTTATTTTATGAGCTATGCTATCACATCGGTATTGCGGATACAAGCCTGAATTTTACTCAGCATCGAACCAGAAAAGAAATGGCACATCACTAAGATGAGGGCGCGCGTACGAAGCGCAAAATGGCTACTCCGAAGCACACTAGATGTCGCAAGGTCAGAACGCGACCACAAAATTCGTGGCATCACTGCATAAGCCGCAGGGTTCCAAGCCTGAGAAAAAAGTAGCTGCTTATACACCGGAAATTACCTGATACAGTACACGCAAAAAAATCTCTAAATGTGAGATATAAATGTGAGATACAAGGCTCGCTATCCCTCCCTCCAAACCCTCCTGCTGGCTTGGCGTAGACAGACGCTCTCCTCCAATTTTGGACCAACACTTGCAAAAAAAAGTCCCTTTATGCTATTGTGTAGCTGAATAACTGTTAATGTGTTACGTCAACATACCTGACACCTATTCAGCCTATTGCTCTGCGTGCTATTGTGTAGCTGAATAGCTTGCCTTTCCAGATTAAATCATGACGCATTTTTTGACTGATGCAATTTATATATAAATATGGTGCTGTAAATGGAATAAAAAAATTCATAAAGTTCAATAAACACAGGGCATTCATAATTATTTTTGCATAATTCATTCTTATATAAAGCATGTAATAACCTAGATGGACAGAAGTGCTGAGCTGTTACAGAAGCAGACCAACTATGAAGCAGTGGCATTCTTGCTACAGTGAAATAACACACTCAACAAAGAGCCAACCACCCTGAGGTGCTCTCTTTACTTCAAGGACACTGCTGGCCAAGCTGTTTGCATGACATAATACTTCGGCCTCACAGAGCTGCTGTTGTCTTTGGAAAAAAATAGCTAATGAATACCAAACTTGGTCATGTCATTTGTGGATTAAACCGCAGTTTTTTGCTGGGGGTGTACATTTGTACGTCCTGTGTTGTGATGTGGCTTCAGAGTTTCCCCACTGGCTGGGCAGGGTTTACCCTCTGGATGACATGAACAAAAACTACGGCTGCTGCTATTGGTGTTTTAAAGTGAGTAATGAAATGAAACGCTAATTTAACTCTTCTTCAGTGTTGCCCTCAGGCTCAGCCATCTCCCAGGACACCGGATGCTGCACCTAGCAGAGCTGGAAACCATCTATCCCACAGGAGGATGAGAGGAGAGAGGGAACGAACCAGAGGAGAGGGAGCGAAAGCCCTCCAAATAAAAAAAAAGAGGAGACAAAGTTTGACCCTAGTTATACTATACTAATTGACCAATTGCACAACCAATGTTGCCTACAATTTTAATCCTGCTTAAGCTTGAAGAAAGCTTTTCCTCAAATGAATCTAAAACTTTTGAGCACCCCTATATTACAAATAATATTTGTCGCGATATCGCGGTTCGGATATCACTCCATCGCGGTTAAAAAAAAATCATGAATAAATGTTTGCTGTTTCATGGTTGACTATGGTGTATTATTAGTATATAAAAAAATATTGAAAGACAGGTCATATGTAGTATTCTGGTCACTATTTGGTGTTACATTGATGAAACATTACCTGCATTAAGCCAGCCATCAAACCTATTCTCAAGTTTAGAATACATAAATTGGAGGCTAACTAGTTAGCTCAGTAGATTGATACAGTATTGCTAAAGCGGCGGCCGTCTCTTGTGTCACTTCAGGGATCCCGTGGCCTGCGCACAAGCGGCGCGCAATGTGATAGATGTGTAAACAATGTGTAAACAAACCTAGCAGTATTGAGTATTGAGTGTATGTCTATGTATGGCAGATTAATGCATGGCTGTCCTGTGTATCAATGAACTAATACATGTCATAGTGAGGATGGATGATAGGCTGATATGACCCGACCCACATTACGTTCGAGATACTACAACAGCAATGAACTTTCCCAATGTTCCCAATGCTAACGCCGAGTTATTATGTCTTATTATTTTTTTATTATGTCTACAATATTAAGTAATGAGTATAAAGGTGACTATAGGGGTGCTATTTAAATGTCTACTGGGCTGTAATGTTAAACAACGTTTATAGGTCATAAACAGGTTTTCTATACTCTATGAAAATATTTCATTTATTAACATTGAATCCCATTTCACGGAAATTCACCTAGCGCAGTTGGGTCTGGAACCAATTAACCGCGATAAACGAGGGACGACTGTGATGGGGCTGAGCAAGTTGCAACTTGCAACCTTGTTCAAGCACCCCTCCACAGCGCTTTGTGATCAAAAACTGAAAACCGAACGCCTCCGAAAGATTTTAATGGCACGCTAATCTGATCACACACAAACTCTCTGCATATGTCACTTCGTGGATTAAAAGAGTGATGTGCGAGAGGGATGAAAACTAAAGTAAACCAGATTATAAATAACCACATCAAACCACTCCGATTTATGGAAAGCCATCCTAAATGTGTGGGAAAACCAGCCAATCTTGAGGTGGTGGTACAGGAGTGGAATGCCAGCACCAGCAGTACTGACAGCTTTTCTTTGAAGTTTGAAATTGAGCCTGGGAACGTAATCCACTATCAAATATTTTGAAATAACATATTCAAATTTCATTAGCTTGTGCTCATGGCTAGCAGGCTCACTTTCGCCAGTTTCTCCGGGTGACACCGAGCTGCTGTCCAATGACCTCACGTGTGACGCAATACGTTTAGACTCGTAACAGGCTCCTGAGGGAAGGTAGAGCTCCATGTTTTATATCATCAACATAATCTCGTTTCATGCTTCTTTGGTGTCTAACATTTGCGCAGCTGTCCAGTACAACAAGATCAGCGCGACAATGGATTGCAGCAGTAATAAAGTGAACCAACAGATAAAACGGGCACATGAACACCAGAGTTGGACCACTGACCAGTGGAAAAGGTGCACTGGAAGAGACAGATGTCAGCAGCAAAACCAATTTTAGGAAAACTCACACCACAAGCACCTTGATGGTTAAATTTTAAATACAAGCGACCACTATGAGAGCAGGATATACTATTAATAAGTCCATACTATTAGATTTCCACAACAAACCAGCCCTAACCCTAATCACTAAAATTCACGGGACATGAAGCCAAAACAGTGCAAAAATGACTGGTGATGACTATGAATCATGTCTTACCTTTGTTGTTTAGAACATATGAATGTAATACCAGTTTTGAATTGGTCCATTGTTTGGGGTAACACTGACATGATTATGACCAATAAAGTGGACATGCCTCATGTGTAACCGCCTGTGATGACATCTTCCTGTGACTTTGCATGGATCTTATAGTCAGTAAACTGACCTTGCTTTTGTTATGCTTTTGCTCCCTGCTCTCATGAAACTATGACACGTCGGGCTTTTCCAGCATATTTGTTCAGTCTTCGGAACATGGATTAGCATTGACATTAGCATGCCCTTTGTCAGCACAACACATTTTGAGTCCCCGCTTTACTGCGTTTTAGGTCCTCGGGCTGATGCTGTCATTTCCTGTTTTGTTTAACTGGCTCATCAAATTTTGGCTGATCACAGCAGTTCTGCATGTTGGCACTTGACAGCAAGATCAGGGCAGTTGGCAAATCAAGTTTTTATCATCAGAGGGAGCTAGAAAAAACAACCCTCGCACTCTGCAACTGCAACTGGATTACTCCAACACACTTTATGTAGCGGGTTAGTGGGTCCTCCATCACTTGCCTTCAGATTAGGGATGCCAAATCGCTGATAAATAAGGGGCACCTAATTGGTAGGGCCGCTTTTTTTGTGCGAAACAATTTTTTAACTATTTCTGTATGTTTTTTATGATGTATGTTTTGAAGTAATACGAATACATGGGAAACAAATTGTTCAATCATTCATTTTTTTGTGCAAAATAAAAATAAAAAAAATTAAAAGAATAAAATAAGTGTCTTTCAGCTTTTTCCCCAACAGAGGTCACCACAGCAAGAAAATCCCACGATGATTTAGCTTCATGTTTCCACCGGATGCCCATCTTGACGCATACACCGCTTATGACTTAACACAAGAGTTGGTGAACTTTATGCTCTCATTTGGTGAAAGAGAGGGAAAGGGCGGGGGCAGGTTTACCATCAAATTTCATATAAAGAATCCTGTTATTCATCGATAATCATCGATTTACAAACTAATTTTGAAAACAAAGCGCATCCCTTTTTAACCCAATACCAGATGCATACTTTTAGTTCTAAATCCGTGACGGGATAGCACTTTGGTCCACTGTGGTTATTTTAAGGTGCTTCATAGATGAAGTTCGATTATATATGTATTAAAATAAACTGGTATCTGGTCCAGCATAACACATTATGCCTAGTACAGGATATAGAAAAACTAACCGACAAAGACCATATTACAATAACACTGCATTACAAAGTCTACAATTGCGATAGGGACAGCCACACTGTAGCAATACCCCGAAGGTCAGCCCAAGGAGTCAGCGTACAGTGTTGGGGTGACAGCTTGTTAATAATGATTGGATCAGCAGGCCTTTGCAGGGGGTTAACACTTCCCAGCACACACTATGGTCCCCAGACAGCACTTGCTTCCCTCTGCATACATAAATAATCAAGTCCAAAGCCCCTTAATGTCGATCAACAGCTGAGGGGTACAGGCAGTTAGATATCCAATTACTTTATATGAAAGTCAAGAGAAGTGGGGCGTCAATGTCAGAGCTGATATTTTGTTAAGGCTGTAATTACTAACGTGTCATCATGAGCTTAATTACAATGATGAGGATATGACATTGATCACCGTAAGCATGTGGGGCTGATGAGCAGTGACATTATGTCATGCCTTTACACGAGTAAGCCAAGGACATCGCGGACGTTGTGGAAAGACGTGGCGTAACTGACAGGACAGGGTGTGGATGAATGGTCCAATGAAGAAGACATACAGTGATTTCTCTGGTATTCGATTAAAATGTAAATAGCCTCTGATTTCAGCCTCTCAAATGTGAATACTTTTTAATTCCCTTAGTCATCCATGAAAGCCGACCTATTATCTTTGTGTTTTAGGCCAAGACACACATCAGCTTTGACTTACAAAAACAGTGATTGGCATTTTTGCCACATTTCTGACATGTTGTGGCCCAAACCACGAACTGTGAGCGTTCATGTTGATTTGGTGTGTCGAGGGCCTAACCGATTACCCGATTGATCGAGACAAGCTTCAGATTACTCGATAAAGAAAGTAATCGTTAGCAGCCCTAACAGACAGACACACAGCTCAGCTTTGAAGATGTTAATTGTGGCTCAGCACTACACAGTCGTCCCTCGCGGTTTGAATTTCACGGCTTCACTCTCACAAAAATACACTAATTAATAAACAATGCTGTTTTGTGGTTGAATACATTCTATTATTAGTCAATGCATATGCATATTTACGCTGATGTTACATATTTTATGTCTAGATTAAGCATTTTCAAGCATAAAAATGGCTAAATGTGTTAAAATACAAATACAAATACAGTTCATTTAGGTATAATGTAGGTGTAACATCTGATTTACACAAAAACCCAACTTACATCATGGTCTAGAAGAGAAGAGAAATCATAGCAGCGTTGGATAAAGCCACTAAAAAGGTAGGAAGCAGCACAACAAGATTCTGTTGGATATATGTCTTACTTTTAAGCGAGGCAGATTTATGAATCCATGTAAAAGTAGTCATTACAAGGGAAACTTTAGATGAATAACCAAAATCACAACTGTCACGCTGTTCAACAGTATTCCAGTTCCATTTTAATGAGCCCATGTAGGCAGAAACAAGCTGTAGAAATGCTGCACTCTCCATTTTATTCATTAGAGTGAAACAGATTACATTAGAGGGTTTAAGACCATTACAAGCACAGCGAACTTCCGCTTTGGATTCATTGTCTACATCTTTACACTATACTTCATAGAACATAATTTGCTTTGTTAAGATTAAAATTTTAATGGAACGTTTAATTACACTCCTGCATTGTACACAAATGTTTGATATTGCCTGAGGGAATCCATGAGGGAAACAAATACTGAGAATTCACAAATTAAGCCACACCAGCAAACGGCAATCTCTGACAGCTACGCAGACTTCCTCCCCCACTTTATGGTTCATTCAGCAGTTTAGAAGGAGAAAAATGAATTGTTTAGTATTCAGCAAAAACGTGAATGCGATTTGGAGGCTTTGAATTTCCAGATAGCAACCTATTACAGTCATTTTGACCGTATCGGTGTCATGTGCTGTGCTGACACAGCTCCCAGAAGACAAAGTCCTGCCTTGGTTTAATCATCTTCTCACACACAGTGTGATGATCACACACTCTGTGAGGAGACAGGTGGATGCTGGATGCAGCATCATGAAGGCACTCAGTCATCGTTATTATCCTGGAACATACTTCTTTTTTTTGTTCTCATGGTGTTGACATGTCTAGCAAACAGATACTGCAAACTGCAACGACAGTACTCCCTCGGGGCTGTATTTTGCCATTAATGGTCAGGATACAGGGTTTCCCCTAAGATTTTTTGAAGCTGTGGTGGTGGGCTGCATGGGAGAGCGGACTGCCGTCGCTGTGTTGTGCCGCTGCTGCGTCTGCAATTTTTATTTATTTTTTTATTATCAAAAATTATTATTTTATTTATTTATTTAACTATTTTCAGCAACCAGCAGAAAATGAACAGAGAACATTGCGAAACTGTTCACAGCAAAACTGTTCATGGCAAAGTCGCTAAGAGCACTTAAAGTGAGAGTTAACTGTCATGTTGCCCGCCCCATTTAGTCAAACAGTACTACGTGACTATGTGACATAAAAGTGCAAAATTTTGTACTATTGGACACAAACCTAAATTTCATTTGATGCCTGTTTAAGAGTAATACGAATACATGGGAAATGAATTGATCGCTAATAGATTTAGTTCAAAATAACAATTAACAAAATAAAATAATTGTTATATTTTTGTTAAAGAAATGTGTCAGTGTATAGACAGTATAAATTCAGAGTACAGGGTTATGATAGCACAGGTTTATCTAACTTGCAGAACTATTAAAGCTACTTTAGCTACTACAAGTATTAAAGCTACTACTAAGGAGAGGCGAGCTACAGTATACAGTATGTGTTTTATGTGGCTAAAATTGCACTTAAGCACATCTTTACTCAGTGTGTTCATTTGGCGTTAAATACAGGCGTCATGTTTGAATGGAACACATGTGTAGACTACCGGTCAAAGGCTTTAGAACACCCCATTTTTTCCAGTTATTTATAGAAATTCAAGTCGTTCGAGTCCAACGAATAGTTTGAAATGGTAAAACAGTAAGGGCCGAGTAAGTGCCAGAGGTTAAAAAAAAAAAAAAAAAACAAAAAGGGGAAGGTTACCCAAAATTAAAAAATTATGTATATTTCAGAATTATACAAAAAGGCCTGTTTCAGGTACCAAAAAATGGGCAAACAATTAAAGCTGTTCTGCAGAAATACTAATTCCTACAAGTGTTCCAAATTCTGGAGTACCTACTACTACTACTACTACTACTACTACTACTTAGTACTTACTACCTCCTCTGTCTGCATAAAAGCAGTGTTTGGAACACAATGAGGTACTATACCCTCATGAACATCAGTTGAACAGTATTGAACTGGAGAAAGTAATTTGGACCTCGGCCGGGCAGTACGTCCAACGCCTTACCGCCTTGACTCGTTCGCTCGCTCATTCATTCATTCCTCGGAGACAGAGCGGAGTCAGCGGCTTCACGGCTTCTCCTCTGCCCAGCTAAGTGGTTGGTTCGTTCAGCCGAGGTCCCGCCCTCGAGAGCTATATACCTCACCGCGATTGGTTCGTTCAGCTTCGCACACGACAAGTGTCATTCATATCAAACTTGCGGGCCACACGAATATTAATCTTTCATATTAACACGGGGGCCATGAGTCTGAGACCCCTGGTGTGTGTGAGCATGGCCACTCATGGATTTGTGACTCGCTAAAGCATTAATACGTCATGTTTACGTCAAACTCGTGATGAATACGCTCTTTATACGCCCAAAATTGAAGAAAAAAAAAATGTCGGCGGTTCAATGTATGCCATCAAAATGATCACGTCAGGCATGCGATGCCTAAATCGTCAGGGTGTGACAGGGCCCTAAAGAAAGTCCCGGGGCCCAATCGCATTGCTGCAGCGTCCTCCACCATCACTGAAGACAACAGTCCCCGTCAGCCAGCAAACCATTCCGAGACACGGTTTGTACTTCTGAGTCACTGCTATTCTTTTGACGTTTTGTTAATACTGTAGTGATGTCATGATATTTGACAAATTGTAGGACAAATATACAGGTACAGTTTGTGAAATCCAACTTTGTTTGAGTCATTCTTATTCCCAGGTATGCACAAACTATAGTTAAATCTAAATTACAAAAATAATAGACATAAAAAATTAGATTTTTATAAAATGTCAATCATCTGTATCGATATGTCTTGTGAAGCAGAAAGTTATCATTTTCAGCTTGAAAAAAATGTATTGTGCATCCCTACTTAAAAGTATTTGAAGGAGGTAAAGTTGGCAAGGTTGCTTTTATTTGTTTTGTTTTACAGTGC
Organism: Dunckerocampus dactyliophorus; assembly: GCF_027744805.1. Taxonomy (NCBI): domain Eukaryota; kingdom Metazoa; phylum Chordata; class Actinopteri; order Syngnathiformes; family Syngnathidae; genus Dunckerocampus; species Dunckerocampus dactyliophorus. Next base: position 11,545,893 of record NC_072825.1, read on the forward strand.
GTTTCTTCCAACTCCCACATTGGCCAACGTCGGGGTCCCCAATATGGCAGTCGGAGAAACACACGGTAGCTGCTCCCAAGAAGGTCTTTATTTCTGCACTGCTCACAACAGAATGAATGCCAAAAGCAGGAACTTCTCTTTTCTGGTGCCGACAATTGCACACTCTAAGCCTTGTAACTAGGCCGTGCCCCCAGCTCAAGAGATACATGGGGTGCCCAGGGGTGGCCATGGCCACCCTTGGTCACTCTCCGGCCACCGCAGTGGCCACCCCCACGGCTGGGGGACAATTTTGACAAACGCGGCTCTGTGGTGCAGAACATTACTTCAGCCTAACCGGCATTTCCGCTTGGATGCATTTCACTGCAGCACACAACAGAAGAGAGCTGCCTATTTTATGGAGGAGCTGTTTCGCATGGACTGCAAGCGGTTATGCCCTGCACATATTTGGCCGCCATGATGGGGAGCAGAATCCAGAAAGTATACATTGAAAACATGTCCTCGGCACACTGCTCAGCTATGAATTGCTCTAATAGACTGTCCAAAAGCAGTGCCGGATCTACGAGGTAGCCAGTGGTACCTTGGCCACCCAGGTCACTCTCTGGCCACCCCAATGCCCATCTAGACAATTCAGGTATCAACCTATTGCCACCCCTATGTGAGTAACACCTTGGCCACCCCAATGAAAAATTTCGGGCTCCACCACTGAAGAGATATGACCCCTACTGTCCACCACAATTTATCTGTTGGATGACACACCAAGGTGCACAAACAGGACAACATAAAAACATCAACCCAAACTGTCCTTGGTAGAGGTAACAACATATAGTCTTATTTTACGTCTACTGACCCTACCTTACACATACTGGATAAGCAGTGTCTAGCTCATAGGCAACAACCAGAACACCAAAGCCATAAATGATGTATGCAAACACACAAAGCCACATTAAAAATAGAAAGTGTACACACAAGGACACACAACACTAAACTGGGTTATGAAACATCACATGATTTCTGAATGAAGTGTCGACACACAACCGAGGGATTATCAGCTGTAGCGGCTATAAATAAATGGCAGTATACATGTATAGCTTATGTATGCACTGTGGCTAAAGTCACCAAGTGGTCTACTTTTCCTAAACATAGGCCTGTCACGATAATCGTTAAATACATTAATCGAACGATAGAAAAAAACAAGGTCGATAATTTTGATGCCTCGATAAAATCGACATGTGCATATACGTATGCCTGTTCCCTTTTCCGCGTCTCGCGGAACCACACAGGCTGGGTGACAAGAAGGTTCACTCTGCATATGTCTGTGCGCTTTGGTTCTATAGTGGAATGAATGGAGAGAGTGATCCTCCTGTCAGCTATTCAGCCTCTTTGTCCCAGTAGGTGGAGGCAGGGGGCATGTAGTGAGTGGATACAGAGCAAAATTGCATTTTACGCCGCCAGTCCGTTGAGGTCCCGTGACCTCCTACATTAGTTTAACAATACACTACATAACTGCGTGTGTGTAGGTTTTATTGGAGTGTTTTTTTTTTCTTAACAGCGACGGTCTATATAGTGTAGCGTTGTGGGGAGCACTTCCTGTTTCCTAGCATGCTTTGCTGTACTATTTTTGTAAATGGCTGCTAAGTACATGCTTCGAGCTCACATAGTAGTTGGTTACTGTTTTGCATTAGTCGTTGGTAGTGTCTTGTCTGTTGTTAACCACCTATTGCGTTGCTGTGTGATGTTTTAGCTCTTTTATGACACCATGAGTAGGATTGGTATTTGTGGCGACGTGCCGTGATTTCAGTGAGAAGTTCATTGTGAGATGTGTTGTTACTCTGCTTGTGAAATAAGTTCTCTCTTCCTCACCGACTCGTGAGTGCCACAACATGCAACTTCTGTGGTACTTGAGTACCATCTAGTGGTTCAAATGGGACATGACAATAAAAAATTTCTGGGGGAAAAAATGAACAAAAAAAAGGTATTTGAAAAAGCCGATATGATCAATTATCGACGATAATTTATAGCACAGTTATCGACCAGCAAAATTTGTTATCGTGACAGGCCTACCTAGATAGAAAAAAAACATTGTGCTGACCTTTTGGTGCTGAACATGTTGGCGACGTCTTCTTTCTCCTTCTCAGAGTTTTTAAGTTGGTCTACACTTGAGGTTTACTTCTCAAACCTGCAGCACACACACACACACACAAACAAACAAGGGCAGGGGAAAGAAAAAGATATCGGTGAGATTCTCAGCATCACAGTCATTTTGCCCTGAGGTTTTCTGCATTACTCAGCCACTCTGACCTCAGCAACCTCCATTAGCAGGCCTCCAACTGAGCTATTCAAATTGACTGGCTATAGCAGGAGGCACTGAGCACAGCAGAACACTGCAAGCACAACAATACAGTAGAAACCAATAGTCATTCTTTTATTTAACAAATTATCACAGCAGCAACCATTAATAACATAAATTAATCCATTGGCTCTGAAGCAAACACAAGTAATTAAACCCTATTTTAAAATACATCTGCCTGTGTCAGTATCCTGCATACTACTAGGTGGTACAGTCTCCCATGCAGAGCCTCCCTATGCTATACCTTCCATAATGGGTGTGAGTTAGCCTCTGGTCTTTTATGTAAAGGTTATCAGAGACTGGAGATGAGGAGCTGCAGTAAAAGAAGACAGGATTCAATAATTAATACGGAGGTCTATGCAGGCCTCACTTCTCACCTTCGCCTGTCTGTAATGAGATGAGAGGAGGCCCGGGGGAAGGAAAGCAGAATTGAGTGATTAAAGTGCCTGGCTCTGCCCCATCTAACTTCATCTCCACACACGAGTTAGACGGACAAGCCTGCACGTGCATACACATAATCTCATTTACAACTCCTGCAGAGTGTTGTCCTATTCCCACACACACACACACATCACACACAGGGTGGGAGCAGAGGCCAGCTGAATGAAGGCGAAAAGGTTAACAAAGTAGCGTGACACAGGAAACAACTAATACTTCACTCAGGTGACATGGAAATTGAATGCGCACTTAATTCTCCAAGTATACCAAGGCAGCAGCTTCTGTGTTGCTTCGATCGTAATTCAGTGGATAAAACACAGGCCAGTTTTATTCATAAACAGGAATGTATTAAATGAAGCCATCTGCTAAGATTAATTGTTGTGACACTGCATTACTCCAAGTAATGACATATAATTGACAATGCAATAAAAAGGATTAGGGATTCTGAAGCCAAACAAACGGCCAAATAAAAGGGAAGCACTGTTGTAAATCCCATCAAAACAGTAACAGCGGGACATTAATGAGATATCATTAATAATAAAATCTCGCTGTAAAAGAGGTGCAAATACAGTAAGTCAATTATATAATATTTCAATTCATTAATGTGTGTTTTATCTTAATTTTAAAAGGAAAACTGCACTTTTTTAATTTTACCCATCATCCACAATCCTTATGAGACAAGAACATGTGTCTCTCTTTTCTGTGCGTTGTAAAGATATAAAAACAGATAAAAAGAGACAGTTCATTACTGCACGTAATGGGATACACCTATGCCATCTATAAAGCCTTCTGAAAAAAAGCGCCAGCAACGCGCCATTTAAATATAATGTGATGTTCATATTAACCAAGCTACAGCACCTTTTGTTATTGTTATTGTTGTTATTATTATTATTATTAATATTGTTACACTGAAGAACTACGTTACGGACACCTTGACACACTACACAGCCTAACTAATAGCCGGCTATCGACTAGCTTCACCACACACACTCGCCCACAGCGCGTCAGTGCCGCGCTCACAGTAATATAAAATAAAATAAAACAATAAAAACTTGTTGCAGGTTTTTGGAGGTGTTTTAATTGCGGCCTTTGTAGGCGGCATAGGTGTGTCCCATTACGTGCAGTAATGAGCTGTCCCTTTTTATCTGTTTTTATACCTTTAGAATGTCCAGAAAAGAGAAAGACATGCATTCGTGTCTAACATAACGATTGTGGATGATGGGCAAAATTCCAAAGAAAGTGCAGTTTTCCTTTAAAGTCCCCAAGCACAGTATGTGGAAGGGGTTTAATAAAAAGGAGTTACATTATTTCCAATTCCATTGCTTTTAAAAGGTGACTCATCCTCCCGTTTGTTACAGGGCTCTAAAATGATGGCACAGAGTGCTTTACAGAACTAAGCATGGCCACTGGAAAAAAAATAAAGCTTTCAGCCATGTATGTGGACCAAAACACATTCTGAAAAGGCATACAGCCATCCCTCGCTCCATCACGGTTTGAACATTGCTCCCTCACTCACGATTTTTCAAACAAGTATTAATTAATAATTGCCGTTTTGGCCTATTAGTAAAAAAAAATGCATATTTAAGCAAATGTCACGCATTTCTGGCCTAAATTAAGCATTTTCAAGGAAAACAATGTTTAAGGTAATACAAGACGTTGCTGAACTGTAGTCTACACTGGCCACTAGGTGTCACTAGTAACATGCACCAGACTTGATCTCCAACAACAGGCTCTTCTCATTTTACAGTTACTTATGTCACAACAATAGCGGTCATCATCATCATCATAAAACAGGCTACTGTTGTGGCCGTACTCCAGCCAAAACTCGACTACTTATCCCCATACGTCTCTTCCTGTCCACATGTCCGGAAGACATCTATTGGAACACACACAAAAGCACGAGTCTTATTTGTGTTCTAAATGGCTTATTTTCTTCACATAGTGGCCGCGCTGGACCCCCACTTTCTCTCATACCATAGTACAGTATGACAGACTATTTTAGAGGTTTTGAAACCGGGACTTTTTCATATCTTCAAACCGGTAACCGGTCCATGCCTTGTAGTGGTCTTATTAAGATAGAATGGTTGCTAGTGCGTCGACTTATTTCTTATTACCGTTTCATTTAATTCTTGTAGTGCTTTATCACTGTACTGTATGTCCTTCATGTGTTGTGTGTACAGCGTGAGTGACATAGGAGCTAATTTAGGCATAATTTAGGTATAAGATCAGATTTACACCAAAACGCGACTTACATCACAGTCTAGGAACCAAGCTCATGCCTAACCCCAGGACCTCCTGTGTCACATCTAATCTTAAGGAAACATAAATCTGCTTGAAAAAGGACAGAAGACAAAAATATATATATAAAAAAAAAAGTTTATTCTCTGAGCGTACCTTTTTAAGAGTATTTGTTGGATTTTTGTCTAAAAGATCTGCATCGTAATGTAACAATGGCCTTTAATGTAATTCTGTGCAATATACTGTACCAGTCAATAGGTGCTGTTTACGTTATGTGATAGTGCAGCATGCCCTATGCTTAGGAATTATGCATAGGTAATAAGGAAACTTAACTCGGAAATTGTTTTATGCTTTCATTGAAGTAGTTGCAGATGTTATCTCAGCTCAATGTATTTTATGCTTTCACTGAAGTTGTTGCAGATGTTATCTCAGCTCAATGTATTAGTCTGTTTTGATAATCAGGTGACTGGAAACAATGCTGGTCCTAGCAACTCATACAGGGGTTGGTAGTGCTAAATAAAGAAATATTATAAGGTTCTCAGGAGAATTTCAGTTTGGCGTGAAAAAATTCTGTCTCCTGGGGGGGCATGAGAACCATTGCCCGAAATGGACATTCATGTATATCGTATTGGAGTAACCGTATATCGCATGCTTCAGAGAATAGTTAAAGCAGCACAGAAGGTCATCAGCTGCCCTCTCCCATCCCTGATGGACATATCCACCTCCTGCTGCCTCAGCAGAGCAACAAAAATTGTCAAGGACAGCTCCCACCCTGGCTTTGAACTGTTTAACCTGTTGCCCTAGGGAAGGAGCTACAGGGGTGTCAAAACCAGGCCCAACAGGCTGAAGAACGTTTTTTCCCCAAAGCCATAACCGCATTGAAATCAAACATCCACCGACTCCACTAACCACCCCGTCCCCACCCTGCCTGTTCATCCCTCCAGCTACAAATGTCCATCCATCCATCTCCTATGCTGCTTTTCCTCACTTGGGTCGCGGTTATGCTGGAGCCTATCCCAGCTGACTCTGGGCGAGAGGCAGGGTGCACCCTGGACTGGTTGCCAGCCAATCGCAGGGCACACATTGCCATACTGTACAACCAGTCACACTCACATAGCTACAGATGTGCAATATGAATTATGACTGAACCACTGTGCAATCTCTGTATACTGCGCAATATCATACCAATACTCATATTCATTAACATATCATCTCATTCTTTACACTTCTTAAATTAATATTTTATTCTATGCTGTAAATGTGTATATAGTGTACTGTGTATATATTGTCTACATTTTTATATTTATTATATTTACATAGCTGTCTGCACAGAGAAGGGTCTGCTTTAAATCTCATTGTACATGTGTATAGTGACAATAAGGCATTTTATTCTATTCCATTGTATGTATCTCAACTTAAGAACAGTGTGTATAATTCATAGTGCATTGATCCAATACGTACACACCAAAGTAACGACGATAAAAGGAGTAGCACTAATAATTTGTGTATTTCATTTACATAGCAAACATGACTGAATGCATCTAGCCTGTATTTTCTAAAAAGGTACAATTCACGTCGTACACCGGTTTCAATTTGTGGTAAATTCAGCATAGTTTTTTAGTTTTCCTGCATTATTATCCCTGCATAACCTAAAACCAAAACAATGCACTCAGTGGCGCCATGTGGTTCCTCCTGACACGATTAGACTGGACCTTGTCAACTTCTATCTCTGTGGCAAAACAACCGTGTTTGAGGATGTGTGTCCTGCCGAGCTTCATCAGGCCAGCCTTTTGTTTCAGCTTAATTGTCTCTGGGCGTGCAGCACATTCTGACAGACCCCATCAGCATCCAAGCATGTAATGGATTGAGGCAAATCCTTCCGACAGCTAGAGGGACAGCAGGTAGCTTCTGCTGGAGGCTGCCAACTGTAAAACATCAACGACACATAGGTGATGTGTTCGGGCTGAACACAAAGCAGATTTAAGATGAAGGCTGACGAAGTGATTTTACATCAAACTACGATGAGCCAAGCATGTTTTCCCAGCTACTATTAATATGACCAAGTGCAAACAGGCACGCTTTGCTTTGGCTGCAGAAAACTCATCCCACTGTTTCCATTGCAGCAATGTTTTTGATATTTGTCTACTTTGTTCCCTGCCACCGAGCTTGTGAATGACAAACAAGAGAAGGTAAACAGAGATATCAATTGAGTTGTTTGCTGGAAGAAATCCAAACTGTGAGCTGTAGAAGTGGAGTATTGATCACGGGTCGGATCAGCTGCCCCAGCAAGCAGCTAAAATCGGTAACTGCCATGGAGCAGCACAAACATGGAGGAAAGGAAGTAGATAAAAATAAAAACACAGAGCAGGTCATGGTACAGGTATAGCTAGGGGAAGATTTTTGGAGAGGCACATTCCTTCTTTGTTTACATCAACAATTGCGTAACCATGTACAGTATTTTTTTGTTCCTAAAATTAGCAACTAAGCAATGGTAGGTATAGCTGAGGGAACCTTTTCAAAACAATAAAACAATAAATAATTTACAGGAAATACTAGCTGGAGGTCCCCATTTTTGTTTACATCCATTTATTTTTGTTTACGTAAAAATAAATGGCAACTAATAAAGTTCTACTTCCAGCTCAGACTCATTTGTGGATCCCAGATGCATAATTTGTTACATTGCACTAAAAAGCATGAACGCAAGAAGGTTGTTGAATACAAATGTGTCTCAAATATCTACATAAATGTTTAATAATTTGGCAAGTACTGCTTTTAAATGAGGCATTTTTATCCTGCCCAAAATTATGTGCACATCCAACAACTGCAGTGGCATTTCAATCAGGGCCCTGTGCTGTGCTGTGCTGCAGTAATATGACTCATCTGCTCTTTACTAGTGTCCCATGGTTGCTCCTTTGTCAGCACCTACCCATTGTTTACATCTGTCTTCAGTCTCTCATCTCCTCTTTCTCCACTATTAATTTCCTTGACCATGTCTGGTGAAAAACACAGAGCCTGATTGCAGTACTCTTGCTGTAGTAGCAGGGGTCATATTAGCCTCGAAGGAAATGCAATGCCACTCTGAATATTCTCAGTCAATTACTGGCACCTTCTGCCATGTTTAAGTGTGACAAATGGTCATGATCTCAGTGGCATCTTATCCACATCTCCTGTGGGTGAATGGAGATATATCCATGAGGTCAGTAGTTCTGATGGATGGAAGTAGTTCTCAAACAGAAAAACCTACACATAAAATCTTTTGAAGCACAAGTAAAATTTGAAATTGTCTTAATGGACAGTCTTCACAAAACTCCCATTAAGGCTATTAAGAAGATTCAAGAGTTTTATTGTGGTACTGTAATCCCTCATCTATTGAGGCTAATTGGTTACAGACCCGACCGTGATAAGTGAATTTCCACAAAGGATTCCTTCTTTATGAATGGAATATTTTTGGAGGTATGGCATAGAAAACCTGTTTTCGGTCTTCTAAATACGTTTTTTAACATATTAGAGCCCTCTAGACATAAAATAACACCCATATAGTCACCTTTACGTTCGCATAACCCAATATAGTAAATATAATCAGAGAAAATAAGCCATTTAAGACAATTAAAAAAACTCTTACTTGTGTGTGTCGCAGTAAATGTTTTCCGCATGTGTGGAGGACAGGAAGTAACGTTGGGGGTTCAGTTAGGTTTTAGGTTGTCATGGGTTACAGCTGAAACAGTAGCCTGTTTTTATTATTATTATTATTATTATTATTATTATTAATAGCATGGCCGCACAGTGGTCTAGTGGTTAGCATGTTGGCCACACAGACACAGTCAGGAGATCGGGAAGACCTGGGTTTGAATCTACTTTGGGCATTTCTGCGTTTTCTCCGGTTTCCTCCCACATTCCAAAAACATGCACGTTAGGTTAATTGGAGACTCTAAATTGTCCATAGGTATGAATGTGAGTGTGAATGGTTGTTTGTCTATGTGTGCCCTGCGATTGGCTGGCGACCAGTCCAGGGTGTACCCCGCCTGTCGCCTGAAGTCAGCTGGGATAGGCTCCAGCATACCCCCGCGACTCTAATGAGGTATAGAAAATGGATGGATGGATGTTATTGTGCACCAAGTCTGGTGCTTGTCTCAAACAATTAGTGATTATTGACCAATGAAGAACACTACATTGAATTTTTTTTTGGACGTTTTTATTCTTGATGATGCTTAATTTTGGAAAAATATACATAGTTTGCTTAAAAAAAATGCATTTTTTTTAGGTCATACTCAACCACAAAATAGCATGATTAGCATTAATATATGTTTGAATAACAACGTAGCAAAGCCACAAAATTGGAACCGCAATGTTTCGAGGGACGACCGTACAGTGTATCCCACAGTACCGTAATCTATCTATGGCATGTAGATGACTTCATCGTCAAATTTGCATAACTGGCCATGGCGCAAGGCACTGGCCAGACATGAGAGTTTTAAAAATTCAGACTCAGCGTTTCTGTACGAACTGATAAAACTGAGCTTTTTGGTTAAGTCGTAAAAAATCCACGACATGATCTCATTTTTTAAACCATATTTAACAACACAACATGAAATTATTTGTTGAACATGAAATTGCTGGTTTCATTTCGTGCAGCAGCAGACACGTGTGCATGCACCTTGCAACACGCATGGCTGATTAAAAAAAAATAGATTCCCGATGTTTCCTGGGCTCCAAGTCTGTGGTATGTGCATACGAGGTGTGCTAAGAAGCAGAGTTACAGTGCCATCTATCGTACGGAGTTGTAACAACAAGCTCCACAGGCAGTCCTATGGAGTTTGTGAGGCAGGGCCAACAGGTAGCGCTAAATCTAAAGAAAAAAAAACTAACAAAAAACATGAAATCAACATACCCGCCTTTTTCTTTTTCATTTATGTCTTAATATTCAAAAAGATCTCAACAGTAGGGGTGTAACTAACGATTATTTTGAGAGTTTTCTAATCTACTGTAAAATTCTCACAGTTGTGATCTCAAAATGTCCCATCTGTAAACCTACTCAGCATTTCCTTTGATGCCTTGGCACACACACACACACACACACACACACACACACACACACTGCCATGTATTAAAGATGAACACATGTCTAAACTGTTCCTTCTATGGACCAAAGCATGACAAAAATCTTCAAAATAAGGCTTGTGAAACCCATTTTTTCGAGTCTTGAATGCTTCCTGTTTAGTGTAATCTCCTACATATCACATTAAACTCAAACTGATAAAACTGTACATTATTTAAAAGAGCACAGACAGAACTGGAAAAAATGGCCCTATAGCACAACAGCCTCTAGCAGTAGCATACTTCTTTCTCACACCTGGGGGATGTATTGTGCTTGTGTGTACAATACTATATCAATTCACTCAAAAACAAATACAGCCACACGACGATAACTTATTGCAATAGAACAATTCTCTACTTTGCCAACAGCCACTGCCTGCCTGCCTGATTTGTTTCTCTTTCCTCCAGAACATTTCCTTGTGCATACAGCCTGCACATGATGACGAAGGTTGGGGGGGGGGGGGGGGGGGGGGGGGGGGGGGGGGGGGGGGGTGAGCCCACAGTGTCCAGCAGAGTAGCTCATGGCAAGGTATGCAGAGGAACGGGAACACTGTCACATTAACTTAAAAGAAACAGGCGCAACTGAACTGGGGACTTTTCTCTGCTGAGTCATTGTCTGGCATGGTAATAGGCTGATGCCTATGAAGTGTCACTCAAAAATATACCCCTTCCTCTTGCTTTGAATCAGCCTTTAAGCAGTGTTCTAAAGTCCAACCAAAGCCAAAGTTGGTCAAAACATCAAACTATGCTGGCAGAACGGCTTGCTTCCAAACACGTTTCGTGATACACGTTAACTGCTTGTCACGCTGTTGCTCAAACTGCAGAAAGCCATGTACCAAACATGTCAAATCATTTTAATTTATTTTGCCAAATACAAATACAGTAGATTTTTGTGGGGGTTATAATCCGGAACCACCCGCGAATGGCAAAAATTGACAAGTAATTGAGACACCCACAAAAAATGTCTATTATTGACACATGGCTCACACCACATGCAGGGCTCCAGGCAAAATGCGACCATTTAGTCACATTTTGCAACTAAAATATGACAGATTGCCAGTCAATTTTTCATCTACTATTTCGCACGTGCGACCAGACAAAAGCACTTGCTCCCTCATTACCGTGAGAATGAAAAATAGTACGTAAAATGTGGAGTCAATTGACGACGGCGTGTCACAGTCCAAGCCTATACTGTAGAGGTCAGCGTGTGTGATCTCTCACGTTTTAATCTCATTGCAGTTTGACTTATCTGCCATCTTTGTTCACACATTTTGCCTGGCTCTCACTGTCTCTCTGGTGGCAGGTAGCGAGAGCAGATTTCTATAAGAAAAATATTAAAACTGTTACTTTACTCGGTGGCCGAAACAGTGGCCTAATGGTTAGCACGACAGGTTTGAATCTCCATTGGAACATATTTGTGTGGAGTTTGCATTCTCTCCCCGTGCGTGTGTGGGTTTTCCGAGTGTACGCCTACATTACAAAAAACATGTGTGCTAGGCTAACTGGAGACTCTAAATTGTCCATAGGTGTGAATGTATGAGTGTGAATGGATGGTTGTCTATATGTGCCTTGTGACTGACATGACATGGCGACCACTCCAGGGGGAAAGGTATATGATAATGAAAAGTAATTATGATGCTTTGGGAAAATATAGAATTCACTCAATGGAAAAAAATAGAACATGTTAAAAATTGTCAGTAAAAAAAAAAAAAGAAAAAAAAAAAAGCTAAAACCCTTGAAATCACTGCTTGCAAGTAGGACCACACAAGCGTTGCACACTTAAGATAAGCAAGATCTGCAATACAAAGAACAGAAAAGACATTTTTTTTCCGCAGAATATGGCCTCTTTTCTATTTGCTACAGTGCCTAAGTGTCTCAGAGTGGACCATTACCTTGATTGCACTCCTCCATCCTCGCTCTGCCAACAACCACAACACCCTAATTCAACATACCTGCGGTGCCAATGTTTTCAGTTCCATCTTCACCTACTGTACACCTGTGAGGATCCATCACATGAACTGTCATCCAAATCCAAGCGGTGCATTCTCACTAGTGTCCAGATAAGTGATAAAGATAAGTTAAAGATCTCTAGCAAGCATCCTGTGACTGCTGACACAGTGGGCATCATGAGTGGTGTGAGAGTGTAAGCAGGGTGTGCATGGAGGCTGTAGCAGCGTTGTGTGTTTAGTCAGGTCTTCCCACTTCTCGTGACCACTGAAAATTAAGATTGCCAACAGATTTTTGATACGTTAAATAACGGAAGCAGAATATGGTCTACTCGGAGCTGACTGTATCCCTCCTTGGTACAAGACACAAGCCATGCGCCAAAATCCATATTCTGGCCACTACATATCCACCTGCCAGAAGGCTGGAAGAGTGACTGGGACAGCAATATGACCCCGTTACGTGTAACAAAAGGGGATGCCTGACTGTATAGAGGACTTCCTCAGCAAGCAAAGCAGACTGTGTGGCATGGAGGATGGCGTGATGGGTTCATGCCTGCTCTGATGTCCAAAGAGGACATTGAAGTTGACACATACAAAATATACATGCTGTCCTTTTCTACCTTTTGTTTACATTCTTGAGTTAAAAATCAGCTCTTTTTGCTATGACAAAAGTTATTAAATGTCTCGATGACTTTGGTATAACACAGTCTGTCACTGACGGTGACAAATTCATGACTTCGCCGAATCTGAGCGGCAACTGTGTCACTTTATTAGCGCATCAGGAGAATTGGTCACAAGAAGGCGACATTACAGTCTTATGTGTGGATGATAATTATCTTTAAAACGTGCAACTTTCTGAATGTTGCCATTGCACCCATGGCAATGAATTCCTACTGCATAACCACAAAAAAATACAAACAGCGACTGGTGAAATTAAACAAAAAATTTTAAAAATGGCTCTACCTGAAGTAATAAATAACAAATAAAATATATAAATAAATTTCATAGGGCCCTATTATACCTTAAAACATATTTGAAGATATCTACTAGGGGTGTCCCAATCCGGTATTGGCCGAAACAAAAAGATCCCTGTTTGTGTAAAAAGTCACACTGAAAAAACCAAAAAAACAACCATAAAAGGTCAAATTCCAGTCAGCATCACTGACCATGGTGCTGATTCAAGTAAGAGCTAGCTTTGGTCCCTGGACACTACACAGTGGTACCCACTACCCATTCATCCATCCATCCATCCATCCATCCATCCATTTTCTATACCGCTTCTTCTCACTAGAGTCGCACGGGCACGCTGGAGCCCATTCCAGCCGACCTCAGGCGAGAGGTATCCACTACCCCTCAGGAATAAATGTAGTGAACAAATTCCACTCTACATTTTACATGTGACAAATAAAGTAAATTTGCATAAATCTTCATTTGTGTACAGGGCTTAAACAGAAAAGCGAGCAACAAACGTAAGTGTTTTCATCATACTGCTGTGTTTTGGTGATATTTGAGACAAAACTTTCCCAAGGAAACCACAAAATTATTGTACAAATACCAACGTCAAAGAGGCCATCTTTCGTCTCATCAATACAGTCAGGATCACATTGTTGGCCTTCTAAAACTAAATAGGAGAGGAGGATAGAAGGGTGGTTTGTTGTTACACTCAAGCGAGGGGGAGGAGACATGAAGGGGGTCACTGGACTGGGTTCCTGGGGCTTAGCGTGGCAAATCCTCAGTAATCCTCAGACTAGTTCCATGGCTACGTTTACACATCAAGCTTGCTTCACAACACTGTAAGTCCTGACTACCACTTTGTCCTCCCTTATAGTTCACCTGTTCTTTTATTTAAAAGGACAATTGAAGATGTTTATCCTCCTTAAGTCTCTTTTGAGATCATCATCATTCGACAGCAGGATAACCGTGAGGGAGTCAGACAAAGGGAATGAAAACCAATCATTCCACAGGGTATTTGTACATACTGGAACAAGTGAGGCTGAGGGAATTGCTTCACAGTCTGACTGCACAATCATCGCCACTTTGAATGTTTTTCCTGAATTTCTGCTGCATTTTCACCAATGTCCCAAGGTAACATGAGCCCATAAGGTAAAGAATGCCTTTCTTGGAAGTTGTAACATTTATTTACTACCGAGTTCCTGGAATCACATTACAATAGACCTTCATAAATCACAGCATCCTAGCCCTGTTTATTATCTTATTGCAATCCTGTTGATTGAAGACGCATCTTCTCGCTCTGTATTTCAACATCTATGATTTATGATTTCCCACAAATCTGGAAGCACAAAAAAAAAAAACAAAAGACAAAACTTGAGTTGAGGGATTAATTGTATTTGAGACTATGTTGCTATATGATAAAATATGATCTTCTAATAGCAAAGGATGCAATTTCAAGGAAGTCCAGTGATTAGTGGTGGGAATCTCTGGCCACCTCACAATTCAATGCGATTACGATTCAGAGGCCTGTGATGCGATGGTAAAACGATTATCCATGGATCTTTTTTGTGATCAAAAGTTTGTTAATTTTTTCAAGCATAATTTTTTTCTATATAGAATTTCTTTTTACTCACTGTGTACTACTAAAACAAAGCAAATTTGTAATGATCCACAATTAAAATAAACATGAAACAGATTTATTACCCGGAGCTATTTGACATTTCTTAAAAAAGAATATAAAGAAAAAAGCAGCGGCATGGGAACTTGTTGGCGCCAGAGTCAACATATTGGGTTACATTAATTGAAAACAGACGTTTATGTATGTTTATTTTCAATCCTAGCAAGATCCGGTACTAGCAAGAGTACTTGATCAACACCGGCCGCTTTTCCTTCTCTGAACTACTTTGACACCCCCCAAATTCCACATCTGACAGCCAATCAAAACCGTAGGAGACTCGTACAATTCGCTCTGCACGCGACTCACCAGTGTAGCTGGTCACAGTTGCTCGTCACCATCCGTGTGCAGGGTTTGCTACGCGTTGGCGATGAGTTTTCGCCAAACACTGTCACCTCCCGTGTGTGGCGCCCATTACCCTTAGGTGCACCACCATCAACTGTCCATGCGGCACTTCCGCGTTGCGTCTTTTTGTTCCGTCAGCATCGATTATTGACATTTATGAATCGATTAATAATCGTCAATGTCCGCATTGCGATGCATCTAAGAACCGATTATTTCCCCCACCTCTACCAGTGATGCACACTAAAGAGAGAATGGAGTATGTGTGAAATAACTCGGCAATAAGAAAGTTCAATGCAGTGCCTATCAGCATAGTGACGAAGCTTTAGTTCACAGTCCAGATAAATGATAAAGTATACCCTCCCATACATACTTTAGTCAACATATCTCGTCAAATCTTCTCTTGCAAATCTCAGGGGCTGGCTGCCTATAGCCCAGCCCCTGAATCACAGCTCAGAACTACATACACACACATCATATGAAAACAGAAGAATCCAAATTAAAATATGCACAAAATGGAGGAAAGCGATGTGAAATTGCCGTCAGTTGAAAAATCCTTTATTAGTCGCACACTCTCATGTCTCTGGTGAAAGTCACAAGTAAATGTGCAAGTAATGGTTAGTTTCGGTTTCAGTTATGCTGACAACCGCTTATGTCAACATCATCTTCTGCATTGCACAGAAACAACAATTAAAACAACAATGAATGACTATTTGTTGATGAATGATTATTCCCACGCTGGTACATTTTCCATACAAGTGGTCTACTTATAAACCAGAGAATTCCCAGAGAGACTGCTCTTGTTTGCATCCACTGATCGACCTTTTCCGAAAGGTCAAACCACAACGGTGCAATGTAAAAGCAGTTTGACATACAGTAAGACACTGCTAATTAACACCACA
This sequence comes from Dunckerocampus dactyliophorus, assembly GCF_027744805.1. Classification (NCBI taxonomy): domain Eukaryota; kingdom Metazoa; phylum Chordata; class Actinopteri; order Syngnathiformes; family Syngnathidae; genus Dunckerocampus; species Dunckerocampus dactyliophorus. Next base: position 11,561,826 of record NC_072825.1, read on the forward strand.
TTATGGACACTTAAATACATTTCTTTACAAATATTAATTTCAGAAGAAAAAAAAATAAGTCGGTTGTGGTGTTGAGTGATTGGATGCCTCAGGTGTAACAAAGTACATTTAGGAGGTAATTAAAAAAACAAAAAAAAAAGAAATATTGCATTAATTCAGATGAAACAAGTCTTTCAAATTGCGGGGCTTCACTCTCACGTTTTTAAAAAAATGCATGAATTAGTAAATCATGCCGTTTTGTGGTTAAATACAACCTATAAGTGAAAACAATTACGCATATTGAAACAAGTTCTATATATTTGTCTAAATTAAGCATTTTCAAGCATAAAAAAGGCAATGAACTTAATACACAAATATAAGGCATTCAGAAGACACATTCAAAGAATGATACGTTGCATTCTACACTGCTGACTAGGTGTTAGTAACGTTACTGAAATGTTTGATGACACACAAGCACCAGACTTGATCGCTTATATTGCAGGTTTGAATTATCTCACAACAGGCACAATAATCCCTAATAAAATTCCAAACAAAAACATGGGCTACGGCTGGGGCCGTAACCCACTCCAAGCTAAAACTCAACTCTGAACCCCCAACGACATTTCCCGTTCGCCCGCCACACGACTCCCCGAGGGAACACATTGAAAGTAACACACACAAGCACGGGTCTTATGTATGTACGTCTTAAATGGCTTATTTTCTGATACTATGTCTACTATATTGGGTAATACAAGTGTAAAAGTGACTATGGGGTGTTATGTCATGTCTAGAGAGCTCCAACAATGTTAACAACCGTATTTAAAAAGGTCATAAACAACAAACTACAAAAACATTCCATTTATAAATAAGGAATCCTACTTTGTGGAAATTCACTTATCACGGTCGTGGAACCAAATAACCGTGATAAATGAAAGATTACTGTACACATTTTGTGGGCCTTTGTTGACATTGTTGCAGCTTTGAGTGCCTGATTTTGTGGAAACTTTTCCCAAACCTTGCAAAAGGAGTTGCAGTGCTTTTTAGATAAAGTGAAAGTTGTGATAAATAGTTGCGATGTTCCCTCCGCGTAATTACACTCAAAAACTAAAATGCAACTCTTTTGGTTTTGCTCCCATCTTTCATGAGCTGAACTCAAAGATCCAAAACTTTTTCTATATAAATGGCCAATTTCTCTCAAACATTGTTCACAAATCCTAGTGAGCATGTCTCCTTTGCATATCAAGACGCATGATTATTGCACCGTTGTGCCTTAAGCTGGCCACAATAAAAGCCCACTCCAAAATGTGCAGTTTTACTGTACAGAAAACCAGTCAGTATCTGTGTGATCACAATTTGCCTCACGCAGCGTAACACATCTCCTTCACATTGAGTTGATCAAGTTCCAAGATGCACAATAAGGAGGCACTTGAACAAAAACAGGCTGCATGGTGAAGCTGCCAGAAGAAAGGCACTACTACGCTAATACCTCAAACCAGTCCACTTACAATAGTCCAAACAGCACAGAGACAAGCCTCAAAACTTCTGCAACAGGGTTATTTGGAATGATGAGACATATACAATGTTTTACCATCCAAGACTTTAAGAAAAAGTACAAGCAGTTGATGTTCACATATATATATATATACACACTGTAGCGTGCTTTAAAATAATTGAAATATACTGTATAAAACAAGAAACCACTTTATCAGACTTACAACTAATTGAATTTGCTTCTTTGTGAAAACATCATGTATGCAATCATTTCCTTCTATGTGAATAAAAGGGAGTTTTATTAGCATAAATCTCAAAGCAGGAATCAACTGGTAACAGCGAGCACTCACTGATGACAGCGTGAGGGATTAATGAAAGCCAGCAGGACCGTGCATAATATGATCATGAAAGTCATCATTCAAGGCGTACGTGTGCGTGTGCAAAGTAAAGGCAGGGTGCTTTACCGTATATTTATTTGTTGGAGACCACCTAGAAACATAAATGGAGTATGTTTTCACTCTAGTGTCTGCTACCTCAAAGTATGACAGTATGACAGTATGACACAATGAATCCACAAATACACAATTTATTCCTATTTATATGATTTTGCATTTAATGCACCACCCATATAGTCTCTTCAAGGTGTACTCTGACATTGATTGAACCAGTCATACATACATCACAAGAACACAAACTGTCAGAAGGCAACAACTCAATTCTGCACCAAGCTCTGGCCCTTCTGTCTTTTATTAGGAAGTGCAATAAGAGATTAAGGAGACAATATAGAGGCTACCCTCATCATCCCCATGAGGCAACTCATTGTACACCTTATGGGTCTATACCTTATTGCATTATGCAATGGTATAATAGGCTTAGGATCATGCGACTCCTCAGGAGGGAGTTTTGGGCAGACTCAGATGACTCAGTTCATTAAATCTCCCCTCCTCGGAGCTTTACAGCTGCTGAGGAGTGAAGTTTCTATGCTCCCACATAAACACGGACCTCAGGTGTATAGATTAGCCCAATATTACTCATATCCTGGCATAATTTGAATGAAAGTGTGTTTTATTTGATGAATGGGTATGTTGAAGCTGGACAAGGCACACTTGCTTTGTTTCGTTTTATTTTTTATTTTACATTTTCATAAAAAAAAGTTTCCTGTCCAAATTATGCATACCCCTTCTCAATACAGGCATACCCAATAGGTAAAACGTATAGTTTATTAGAATCCTCTAGTTTACATTGTGCTCAAGTTATAGTACAATAAGCCCTCGTTTATCACGGCTAATTGGTTCCAGACCCGACTGTGATGAGTGAATGTCAGCGAAGTAGGATTCCATGTTTACAAATGGAATATGTTCATAGTTATGTCATAGATAACCCGTTTACGACCTTTCAAATACAATTTTTAACATTTGTAGAGCCCTGTACTCATGCAATAACACCCCTATAGTCAACTTTACACTCATATTAACCTGTGAAAATAAGGCACTTAAGATAACCAAAACTCCTGCTTGTGTGTGTTGAAGTAAATGTGTTGCGAATGTGTGGAGCACAGGAAGTGATATCGGGGGTTCAGAGTTGAGTTTTATCTCGGCATGGATTACTGCAGCAACAGTAACCCTTGTAATTATTATGATTAGGGATGTCCCGATCCTTCAGGATCGGGATCGGCTGCCGATCTGCTGTATTTTGAAGATCAGATGATAATCGGCCTTCGCCACGAGATCGGGCCGATCCGGTTGCTGCATAACGTTTGTAACTCTGGACACACTCCAAACACTCAAAGCTGGGAGCCACTCAACCCCCGTCACTCTCAAGAAGAAGAAAACAGAACACCACCTTGCAGACATGTCCGCGGTGTACCGTGTTGAAATTAGTTTCACGTTGGATGTTGGCTATTCAGCTCCGTAGCTACAGCGGTAGTTCCCCCTCACTGTGCCCAGACTGCTGTGTCATTGTGCGGGGAGCTCGCACACAGTAGCGGATCTATGTGATGGCAGTGGCCACCCTTGGTCACTCTCCAGCCACCCCACTGGCCATCTATACATTTCAGGTATCAACTTATACTTCAGCCAATGAGATGAGAGCGTAGGCGGTGCCCCGATAATCAGCCAATGAGATGAGAGCATAGGCGGTGCCCCGATAATCAGCCAATGAGATGAGAGCATAGGCGGTGCCCCGATAATCAGCCAATGAGATGAGAGCGTAGGCGGTGCCCCAATAATCAGCCAATGAGAGCGTGAAGCGTTAGAAGGCGTCACCAAGTGTTAGTCTGAACTTCCACCGACTTGAGGCATAAATAAAGTTGATCGAAAAACTTGCACCGACTTGACGCTTTGTTATATGGAATTTCTTCCGTAATGCGATGCAAAAACTTTACATAAATTCTTTACGTTCAGTGGAATTTACGTAAAAGGAGGTTTACGTTATGCGAGGTACTACTGTATATTCTAAAATCACACCACAAATTGATCTATAACCATGTCAAATGATTACTCCTACCCTTTTGCACGCTCATTTTTTCCAATTTGATCTTTTATTGGATTAGGGACCTGAGTCACAGAGGTTTGTTACAAAAGCCAAACAATATTGTTGGTCATGCTGTGGAATAAAAAAAGTCAATTCAGCAATACTTTGGTTGTGTTATTGTTAATGCTTTGAAGAGCTATTTTCATAACCATACTCAATTCCACAAATGCATGTTTGCAAAAACAAAAACAAAAAAAGGATCGGTACCGGATCGGATCAGAAAGACTATTAAAAAAAATTTGGATCGGATCGGAAGCCAAAAAAACCCTAATTAGTACATCCCTAATTATCCCTCCATTCGTTTTCTATGCCGCTTATCCTAATTATGAGGATTATTTACTGTTATTATTACTGCACCTGTAAGATAATTCAAACCCGCAATAAAAGCCTGTTTGTCTTGCGTGTCTCCGCTTGTGTGTCTCACTGAACATTACAGTCTCACTGACACCTACTGTCCAGTGTAAAATACTGCATCAGAATTAAATCAGAAATACTGTCATTTTTTAAAATTACCATTTGCTTAAGTATGCATTTTTTTTTACTAATTGGCCATATTCAACCACAAAACATCATTAATTTATTTTTGAAAAACTGCGATAGAATGAAGGCGCGAAATTCTAACCGCGATGCGGCGAGGGACGACTGTATATCTTAAACCAAACACAGTAAAAACAAAAAAACTTAAATGCACTAAAAATTGGTCAGGTAAAGTTGGGCTTAACTGTTTTAGTTATATTGTTTGCTTTCACATGAGTTATCATTTGAATATTATTTTTGCTACACGAACGTAACACACATAACACAACAGCCATTCGACAATAAATTGCCTTTTATCTAACAGCAAAGCCACTGTCGTCAAAATAAAACAACATACTTCATACATTGAGCATCACAAATTATTGCGTAATTTACAAATGAGTCCGTTTTTTCTCTTGTATTTATTCATCTTGAATCTCTTATTATTTGATATACTGTATTCGTTCTACTTACTTAATTTCTTCTCGTTTTCTTCCTTTTTCCTTCATTACTGAATAAGTTCTGTCGATCAGTTGCTTCACATTCTCTAGTCCAGGCGTCACCAACGCGGTGCCCGCGGGCACCAGGGAGCCCCCCCCCACAACCACATGAGATGCCGCACGCCTGCTTTTCATTCAGGTTTTCAGTTAATAATGTGAGAAAGAAAGAAATGCAGTCTGAAATACAAAATGTGAGTTGTGGATACCAGCATTTTGTTCATGGTCTGGTAAAACAAGCATATTCGGTTTGTTTGGGTTGAAATAAACTATGAAAATATAAATGTCACAAAAGTAAAGTAGCTCTTGGCCATTTTCACTTTGTAAAAGTAGCTCTTACAAGAAAAACGTTGGAGACCACTGCTCTAGTCCTTTCTCTCCCCATTAGAAAATGGACACCCAAACACAGGAAGTTAACACATTTTCAATGACAAAATGTGACACGTGAATTATTCTAAGCGTCAACATGTTAAACACATGGTGAGAATGAATTGTCAGTAGTAGACTTGGAGAAGGTGTTGGATTAAATAAACTATGATTCTTCCTACTCTTTTTCGGACATGATGAACATGTGGGTGCGTTCACTTGATTTTCTTCCCTGGACTTTTTGATGATCAAAAAATGTAAATGGCTACTCTGTTGACTTTTAAAACAAATGCCACAGCCTAAGTTATTAGATATTTTGTAGTATGGTTGTACTTGCCAAGGTCCGTGGGTCGATCACTGCTGCCGTCTTGACTCAATGTTAAAGCAATGGGAACCAAAGGCACTATTTCCCGGTATGAAATTTCGAGGCGCGAATGTGAATGAGCGATACCGCACTCAAGTGACCACCAAATACCTCATCTGCTACCAGAGTACCAGATCGCGAGGGGGAACGCACCTTGTTAATGTCTGAAACTGTTTTTTGGTTATTTTAACCGCATGTTTAGTTTGAGGTTTTCCATATAATGTACCCAAAATTGTAAACCGATAGAACGTCAATAAATGTCATGATAACATTACGATGGGGTTCACAAACTAAGAAACGTCTTACTTTCTATTACTTAAACCTTCAACCTGTCATGTCATGTTCGTCATAATAACACAGGCTACTTAGTAATGCCGCAGTTAACATTGCAAAGTTTCCCTGTGAATGTAAGCCATCTAAAAATTCATTCAATCGCGTTAGTGTGTGAATAACATCAATAGACTTCACCCGGAAGCGTCAGCATCAGCATCCTCCTATTTACGAACCAGTCGGGCTTCTGTGCAATGCAACACAAGACTTTGCAAACACGAAATGTTTACAAGGAAACCGCTCATCACAACATTAGCCCGGGACGTGCGGAAAACAACACACAGCCGGTGCACATCTGTACTTACTTTCAGTATGACGTCAAGCCTCGATGGAAGAAACATCATTTACGTTCAAAGTGAATGAATACTCATCAGCCGTGCACCCTAGTGGGAATGTAACACTGCACACACAAGAAGACATGCGGAGTCATTTGACCTTCTCCCAACAGAAGGTACCATCAGTGAGACGGAGGATGGGGGTGGGTTGGACCATACCAAGAGGGTGTCCTGGCTCGGCAAGGGGGTGTCTATCCTGCAGAACAGCTATGCATGTCCACACAGTGTTTCAACATACAGTAGTAAACAATTATACGTGTATTCTATTCAACTCAGTGAAAATTAATGTTATTAAAACAATAATTTATTAACTTAAACATATTATGCATTGCCATAAAGGTGATTTACTCATGGGCACATGGCTTGACAGGTATGATGAATGTAAAGTATTGACATTTTTTTGGGTGAAATGTAATGATTGAAAAATGTAGTTATAATATTCTGATAAACATTAATATGCAAAACTACAGTGGCTGATAGGAGTAAATAAACAGCAATGGCCAAAGGCTCCAAACACAGAAATGATCCAAAGCCAAAAGCACACAAGCACAAAAAACACAACCATAAAACAAATGCAATGGGAAAATGCTACAAATTTAAAAAATGTTGCAATCACACAAACGAAGCAAGATCAAAAGCAATTGCAAAAGAAAAATCCTGCAACCCCCCAGCCCTCTTCCAGGCTACCGGGGGGAGTCAGACGCCCTATTCCCGGCTACCGGGGGGAGTCAGACGCCCTCTTCCAGGCTACTGGGGGGAGTCAGACGCCCACTTCCAGGCTACCGGGGGGAGTCAGACCTCTAATACGCTACATTAATCGGTTGCGCTATAATATTTTAGAATACAGCTTTTCAGCCAAGTGTTTAACAAAGACGTGAGGAAAAATATACCTTTTCATTCAACCTTTTTAAAAGTGTCTTTAATGACGGGCATCCCTCAGGGCATCCCTATGCTTTCCCTGTTAGCCTGAAAACGTCCGTTTCCTTCCGTGAAGTGGCAGCAGTTTGCTCATGCAGTTGTTTAGGGGATTTGTGTGTGTTTTTGGTATTTTTAGCATTTTTCTTTTGCATTTGCTTTATGGTGTCTGTGGTTATGGATAATCTGATAATCTGTGATTTGGAGCAGTTGGGCATTGCTGCAGATTTGCCCCTATAAGCCACCATAGTTTTGCACTTGAATGCTTATTGTAATATTATAATGCCTGTTTCTTTTTAAATCATTAACCATAATCGTTTTAGTTTTGGATCATTTCTGAATTGTGGGGATCTACTTAGCCTGAAAAACATTCCACTCAAAAATACAATATGTTATTTGGATATTTTTATTGATGTCTTTTTCAATGCCAGTCTGAGCAGGTTCCTCCAGCTGCTCAGAGGGTGCCAACGTTCAAACATACTGCATGGGTTATATCCCGCCTCTTCCTGCTTTAACGACGTAACAAACACACAAGCACTAGTTATGTTTGTTGTCAGCTAATGATAGCAATGTGGCAAAGTGTAGCTACTAATAATAGCTTGTTCACCTTTGTGATCTTTCATTTTTATTGTTTCCCATTAGATCCTTTCTGAGAGGGTGGCGCACACCTGTCACCATTTTACAATTACCAAAGTGGTATTTAGCTACCTAGATACATGGCTACAGGAGGAGGATCTGGGTTTGTACTTCAATGTCATCATGCTGCTCAAGTGGCATTTGAATTGTTTTCCTGACACAGCATCTCGCCAACCTTGTCAGTATTCGTTGCTTTTCTGACTCAGCCTTGTTTTTTCATATTAACTGTTTCCCATCCTGGAGCTCCTTGTGACGCTGTCCGGCTCACCTGTGTCCGAGTAGTTCTCCTTCCCTGCTGTTTTTTCTATGGTGCTTTATGTTTTTATACCTGCTATTGCACCGTCTTGTTTTGAGTTTTTTCATTGAAAAACTGTTTTTGATTAGAACCGTGTGGTGTGGCTCTGTAGTTAATTTTATAGTCTCGTGACACATTCCAAAAATACAAATACAAAAAAGAACACAAAAATGGGAAAAGAGCAAAAAGTTTAAATGTTCATGCTAGTAGGACAAAGTTAGTGAGGTTAGTGGGTTAGTGAGGTTTGTTGAGTGTAAAGCCGGGCTTGCCTGTTCAAGGAAGGTAGCTCTCTTTTAAAGCAGCTATATCACCATGGTAACACCAGGTTATGTCCAGACTTTCATCTTAAAGGAGACCTTTTATACTCATTTTTGGGCCTTTGTATTGAGTTCTAGACTCCTTTAGAGCAGCTACACACAATAACCCGCAAAGAAAGCTTTGTAGATCTTCCAGACCTGCAGTGTTTCCTTGGATTTCGAGCCTCCCAGCCAAACGTCTGTGTAATTTACTCCATCCCCGGCCCTCCTCCAGGTACAGCTTGCTCTTCTGACTCAACACGACCAAGTAACGTTGGAAAGGCGTCAGACTTCAGCAACAGTTTGGCGGATAGTCCAGCTTTGTATTGGCCCACGTTCAAAAAACAGTCCCGTGTGAAATGACAGATGACAGATGAGCACATTTTTCTCTTGCTGGTCGGAAATCAGCAACTCCAACCACTTCTGCCTGATGCTTGCCTCTTTAGGCACACCCGAACAAACATTTCCTGGGAGCCATACATGCTAACAAGGTGAAAAGGGCAGAGCGAAGCTGAGCGGGGTGAGGGCAGGCTTACAGCGTGTGCCTAACCATGCCCATATAAGGAAGTTGCATTGACATCAATGGAACTCGGTGTTAAAAAAACTCTGTAAAAGACAGCGTGCAGAGCCATCCAAAAATGCTTTCAGGGCTCACTTCCAAATGCACAAACCTCATTATCTGACGCGTTGGCATCGTTTAACACAAGAATACAACATTGTAGCAACATTTATAGGTTAGAAAAGAGGAAAAGCATAATAGGTCCCCTTTAAAATCGACTTTGAAAGTGTCACTTTTTCACTAATTCGGAGATGGCGTCCCCATTTATTGAGAAACCGGTGGACCTGGGAGCAAAAATAACTGGAGTAGCACTACGACGGGAGCGGCGTTTTCAAGATGCTGCTGATCCCCTAGCATTCTCTGATGAAATTATCCATCTGTAAGCGAGATAGATTTTCAGCCGAGGGAATACACTACATATGCTCACTTTTTGAGCCGAGCGTCAGGAATAAAATGCAACATTAATTTGGCCAACGTTAGAAGATGTGTATGTCACATCAGTCCTTGTGTAAGTACTCAGCCTGTTTATCCATCTTTTTATATTACAATATTTGCTGGCGGAATAAGCACTCTGAGGCATCAATCAACTGTGATAAAACACTTCTTTATCTTAACAAAAAGGAAAAAAGTGTCACAAAGAAAAAGTCTCCGTGTGAGGTGTTTTTTTGTGCATGCGCGTTGTGATACCCGACTCGGGTGAATCGAATTGTCGATTCACTTTAGTGAGTGACTCATAAAAAGTCGAGTCGGTAAAAGGAATTGAGTTTACCATCAGTATCAGAAATGATAGGGCCCTATGTATAACACTCGCTTGCAATCTTGCTTCTTTCTACCCGGAACCATTTTTATTCTGTGATCACGTCCTCTGTAGAGACACTGCCTTGTTCAAGACAGTAGTGCCACATAGTGTTTAAACTAAGAAGGACAAAGCAGTTAAGTACATGTTTTAAGCGGGCCATAGTCCATTATATTTTTACACTTTGATATGAGCCAGTTAAAAATGGATGGCGTGCTGCATTCTAGGGTGTAGTTCATTTTTGGCCCAAAGTCAGCTGGTAAACGCTAGCTTGTGACCCTGAACAGGATAACCGTTGCGACACCATTGCATACAGTAAACCACAACGTCCTTTAGAGTGCTTCAACCAAAGCACAGACCAAAATCCATTTATTTTACTGTCTTGAGTGTGCTCTTTTTGTGATGATGATGCATGTACAACCATGCATCGAATCAAAAGGGGCTCAAGGGCGAATGCAGAAAATACATGTCTGGTCACATTGACAGGAGTAGGACTTCATGCCTGCTGAGTTGGAAACTGGATTTCTCAAGTATAAATGAAGACTTGTTAGTGTATTGATTGATGCTGCACTTCCGCAGTGAGGGGCTAAAATCAATGAGCACAGCATGGAGCCTGAAGACTGAGTGTTGAAGTCTGCAATGCCTCTTAAACGCCCCGGAGCTCACTCATAAATAAATGAAGGAGACATTGTATTTCCTTGGAAAATAAACATATTTTCTTCAAAGAGAAACCAGTTTGTGCCTTTCAAGCAATGATTCTGTAAAAAAAAAAAGATCATTGGCTAAACCAATGCATATTGCTTCCTCTGTATGACGTCTGTTCAATGTAATGATTCCCTTACGGGTGAGCGTCATAACTCCCATTATTAAGCCAGATTTACAAACTCACACTAATATATGAGTGTCCTAGCAGTATTTTGCCGTAGAGATGTCATTCCTTTAACCTCTTCCAAGATATGAAGTAGATAGACAGGAAATGGCTTTCTATCGACCTGCCATGCTATCTCAATTGTTTCTAAAACGGTTACGTTTCACGTTTGCCCCCCCTGCCTTTTCTGCCTCTTTGTGTTGTCTCTGTTTTCATAGGCCCTCGCTCTGGTTGGAGGCAGGACAACTGTGTGTTCCTGCTGCTGATTAGCAGACTGGCTACTTAAACGCTCTCCTTTTATATAACGGTGATTTCATTGGTGCTTTTGCCAGCTCAAGACAAAGCTCAGCCGGTGCCTGATGCTTCCTCCTGGGGTGGCTTTGTTGCACTTTGTGTGACTCCCATTAAAAAGGCTATAATTTTTGTTTTGCCTCACGCCTCTGCATCTAAGGTCCAGACCTACACAGCATGTACAAGTAACATAAAACCTCTTTTTTGAGGTTATGAGCTCAGGTAGAGGAAAAATGAGATGAGTTTTTTTTGGAGGGGGCAGAGACATGTCAGTAGCGTGACAAGTTGTCATACTAATGCATTATTATTTTCACTCTGCTCCTATTTTTACAAGCTATTCTATAACCCCGTAGCGCTGCAACACAGAATGAAATGTATTGTGTAAGACTTGCTGAATGTCAGGGCTGGAGGGGGACAAGCAACACTGTCAACATGTCTGCTGCCTCCAGACATGGCACAAATGGCAACGATGGTGTCAAGGTGACCTGGCATTGAAAGAATGCCTAGTTACTGCGTGTGCACCATGTGTGAACATGTTACATGCAGCCTGAAGAAAGATTTGTTGTTTTATTTATGAGAAATACCTCATTAGAATAAAAAAAGGGTACAAAACCACGAAATGCAAAGAGTTGTTTTTCTGTAGGCACTAAGGGACATGTAGAATGTTAATTTCTCTTGCAGATGAATAAATCTATCTATCTATCTATCTATCTATCTATCTATCTATCTATCTATCTATCTATCTATCTATCTATCTATCTATCTATCTATCTATCTATCTATCTATAGTCCATGTTTATTCAAGGCAATGACAAACGAGTATGTTCTCATTTCAAGAGCTAAAACTTGGTAAAAGAATACTGTAATACTGAGGTATTACACTGATAAAAGTCCCTAAAAACCTAAGTGGATGCCATATACAATTTCCCATTATCATTTTTGTGTTAAATGTTGAGAAGTACAAATCTTTGATGGAATGAGTGTCTTATATTTTCCAAAGTGGTACTCTGGTATGGGTGGTGCGGTGGAATAGTGGTTTGTACGTCTGCCTCACAATCGGGAGAATTAGAAAACTGGATGTTTGTGTGGAGGTTGCATGTTGTGTAGCTTTTCTCTGGTGTACTCTGGGTTCTTCCCACATCCCAAATTGGAGAGTATAAACTGCCCATCAGTGTGAATGGTTGTTTGTCTGTATGTGCCATGTGATTGACTGGTAACCAGTCCGGTGTGTAACCGGTTTCTCACCCGATGTCAGCTGGGATAGGCTCCAGCTCACCAGCAACCCTAATGAGGACAAGCGGTGTACAAAATGGACCGATTGTGCACTGGTGTTTTTCCAGTGCTATTCAAAGTGACATAAAGAACGAAGGGTCAAGAGAAGGGCATTCGCTACATGTTGAGAGCCTGATTACACCAGCTTTAGCCTCAGTACTAAATATGTGGAACTGGAGCTGAAAAAAATGATGCATGACCCACCATCATATGCTTTAATCAACCATTGGTGCCCTAAAACCAAAAACAACATACAATACTCATCCTCTGTGAGCTTGACAGCGAGTCAATACCAAACATTCATCATTGTTTATTACTGCAATGAATTCGCTACATGACTCCAATTACCATTCAGCTGCTAAACTGGGTTTATTGCTGAGTTTCTATTTTGTGTAAAAAGCATTTACTGGACGAATGCACAGGATATTCAGGCTTTGTTCTTGCATTGGTAAATAAGCGAGTGAATGATGTGTGCTTGACTCTCAACTGCAAATGCATTTCCTAACTCTATTCTGGTGTATTTTACAGTTTATTATTATCCTCCAATATTTCTCTCCTAAATGTGCATAACAACTACAAAAATGTAGAACAGCCAATCTGGGACCTGCAATTGTAAACCGACTAAATCAGATTCAGTAGCGATGTCACAGTCGCAGGATGACGTGAATAGAACTATTTGGTATACCATACATGTATGAATGCATAAAATAGTGATTTGCATAGATTACTTGTCTTGGAGCATCTGCCCTCACCGCTATTAATGCAGGATTGTATGTTATGACAATGCAATATCTGTTCAAATTTTCTTCATGGTTATACCAGGTGAATGGCGTTATCCATATCTGCCAATTTCTTACAAAAAAGTCCGAGATAGTCAAAGTGAATGTGCTGATAATGACTAAAGGGTTTGAGTCTATTTAATATTCGTCCGGCTGCCTGCCTGTGCAGGGTTAGTGGAGTTCCGCATGAGTTTGTGGAATATAGCGACCCCCAAAGGCCAAATCACCGACATTGCGACCTGGGTGTCCTGAGCCGTATTAAACAGACAGAGCGACAAATACGTATAATATGTTAAAGTCAATCGAATGACAAAGCAAAACATGGCTATTACGTACACGTGTCTTTTATTACCGCCACAGGTTGTTGCTATTTGGAAACGCGTTCACGTGAGAAGTTTGTCTTTCGTCGGCTTCTGTATCTCAACCAGGAAGCTACTCTCACAATAGTCCATTCATCCGTTCATCCGTTTTTCTACCACTTATCGTCTTCGGGTTCACTGGAAGCTAGAGTCTATCCCAGCCGAAAGGCGGACTGCATCCTGGAGTGTTCTCCAGGCAATCACAGGACAGACATATAGACTATTCACATCGTCACTGATGGGACTGAGTCCACGCTTGTTGTAGAGACACTGCCAATATAAAAGCTATTCAATTAATTTTCTCCATTACTATAGCTGCCGCCAGCTATAAAACGACTTGGTTAAAAATGAAGAAAGAACCTAAAAGTCAAGCTCCTGCGTCTAGAAAGGTAATGTAATGCAAAATTTTTAGTTCGCAAATTGGTTACCATTAATAACGCTTACAGGACCACTGAGCTACAAAGGTCAGAAACATTTTCTTGCATTAAAAACCTTTATTTGTCTGGTCCAATCATAATATTGCCAACTTATTAAGCGTCCAATCAGGTTGCTCTGATGTCCTCCCTGTGCTCATTTATCAGAAAGACACAATTTCTATTATCCGTGCTCGTTATAGCAGGGGTCTCTAACCGGTAGCTCGGGAGCTACCAGTAGCTCACCAGCTGATTTTTGAGTTGCTCATGAATGGGTCAAAGAATATTTACTTGAACTCTTAGTATTTTTTGTATTCAAGTGTTAAATTCTGACGTTATATCTCTATCTATCTCTAATGGCCACAAGCAATGACCACACTGTTTAAGCTGAGATCTGCTTTGTGAGTAAAGTACAATTCCAATATTGCCAGTCAAATAAATAAAACACAAATAGCTCAATAGCTTTGTCAAAGTAGCCCTGATAGCAATGACATTTGGAGACACCTGCATGAGAAAAAATGCTTACTGAAATACAAAATGCAGATGAACAAAACTGTTTTTGTTGTTTTTCTGCACAATGTGACTACCAACATTTTGTTCAAGTTTTTTGTTAAAGTTTTATAAGCTTGCTTCTGCCCTCTCATTTTCAACTAGTGTTCCATTATTTTGTATTTTGTAAATGTTCGTTTTATTTGGTTGAGTGAAATAAACTGAACTGAACTGAAAGTTCCGACAAAACAAGTTTATTAAGTTTGTTTGTGTTGAAATGAGCTATGAAAATAAATGTTACAAACAGGAGTACCAGTAGCTCTCGGTCATTTTGCTTGGGGAAAAGTCGCTAGTCAGAGAAAAAAGGTTGGAGACCCCTGACTTATAGTACAGTCAACCCTCGCTACATCGGTTTGAATATCGCTCCCTCTGTCTATCGTGTTTTTTTCCCAATTAATTAATTATAAATGATCCCTGTTTTGTGGTTGAGTATGGCCCATTATGAGTGAAGAAATATTGAAAGAAAAGTTATATGTAGCATTCTGGTCATTAGGCGTCAGTAATGACACAAAACGTTGTTGAGACAAAAATATTAACAAAAAATACAATTGATAGAGAAGTACTGTTATTTTATGTGCAGAAAACAATTATTAAATGACAAGTGGTTGGAAATTTTATTGTTGATGCAGACTACCCGTACATCCTGGTGAAATCAAATTCACTAGTGTTTCTCACCTTCTTTAACAAGGTATCACTTTAAGTAGCACTTGCACTTTCTTTGGCCCCATGGCAGGTTATTTAGTAGGCGCACTCAATAAAAAACAGTGAGACAGCAACGCGTAGGTTGGTGATTTGTTTGGGTGCTTGATTTAGCGGAACGATACAGTACAGGCAAACAGACTAGTTTATTACACGCACTTCTGTTTGAAAAGTGTGACAGTCTAAGAAAACCGAGGCAAAATTTTTCCGAATTGACGATAACCGAATCATACAAAAAATGGGGTTTGACTGTACATCCAACTTTTGTGCTAAAAAGTTGGTCTAACCTGTGCTTTAACACTGGAACCCCCCCCCCCCCCCCCCACTCCAAAAACAGGAACCAGATGAGAGACAACAAAGCAAAGCTGAGGTTAAAAGCGGACTCTCTCACAGCTCTGTGCTCATGAACGTTGGAAAGTGTTTGCTTCTAATCATCGTCATCCCTCCATTCCTTAACTATGCATCGCTGCAGAGAGAAGGACAGATGCTGCTGCCAAAAGGTCATCAGTTAAAGTCTAACAAGCTCCTCCTCACATCACATTCACTTTTAGTGAAACCTTTATATCACAGTCTGTTGAGATTCTCAACAGCAAATGGTTCTGTACAGCTTCATATTTTTGGTTTTTTATGATCTCAACTAGATGGCCAGATTGTAGACGTCGGCTTGGGTCAAAGGATGCATCTCTTGTGTAAAGGACAGGGACAGCCAGTTGGTAACTGCCATGATTTTTTTTTTGTCTTTTAAGTACAATATTAGAAGTCTGACAACATTTGATGTTTGTTCTGTGGCTGCCTTTTGTTTCCAGGCTCACTATTTTTTTCTGTGTTTAGTGATACTGGATGCGCCAACCGGAATGTCATCAGATATTTGGTTTCATGTCCAAGAGAGTGTTGCCACATTAACAAAGGTGAGGAAATTAAATAAAAAAAATACATTTTCATTTCTTTTTTTCAAAGAAAAGAAAAGTAAAAAAAAATTATATAGTTAATTTTTTTTTTTTGGAGTCACTGATGATCTAGCGGTTGACGCGCCTGACTTCCGTGCAGGCATGTGCAGGTACGTTCAGTCCCCACTCAGTGATGGTGTGAATGTTTGTCTACTTCTGTATGTGCCCTGTGATTGACTGGAAACCAGTTCAGGATGTAGATCACCTTTTACCTGAAGTTACCTGGGATAGGCCCCAGCTCATTCCATAAGTGGTACCAAATGGTCGGATGTTATTTTGGATAAAAAAAAAATAAGACAAATACAAAATTTAGAAATATTGTACATGGTTTTCATTGAACAGCCACATTAATAATTATGAATTAATCAATAGTGACAATGGGTCTATCTGTAGAAGTAGCTACTATTTCCAAGACTCTGTTTTATTCTTTTTGTGTCAGGGCACATAGACAGTCTTTGCTGTGGCTCTGCCACATCGTCTCTGCTGCAAAAGAATTCAGCACAGCAGAAATTCGGGGCTGACAGCCTGCCCCGTGTTGTTTGTCTGAAATGTTGTGTGATTTAGGTCACGTGCTTGCTTTGTAGAGTTTCATGTCCTCAGTTTGAGTTTTTCCTATGCCTTCCCTGTACTCTGTACAGGTTTGTGCCTATGACCGAATTGGACTGGGGTTCAGCAAGCGTCTGATGCAGAATGAAACCACGGGAACTGAGAAGGTTTGGGGGATATCCACAACTGGACGGTGAGTATTTGAAATGTACAAAACGTGTATTTGGGTTCATATAGAATTTAATATTAGAATTTATTAATATCAATACAGTATATGACACACTCTTCAAGAATATTCTATTCCATGTGTATTTTGAAATTGTTAGTCATATGTAATATAGAAATTCCATGGTTGTAATAGTTACGGTATTGTGATGATAAAATGAATCTTTGATAACGTTTGGTCTTTTCTACACAAAAACCTGACATGAGCATCATGGTTTTATTGAGTGGCTCTAATGTTAACTGTGATTGCATCTTGTAATAGGATTTGCAGTGGAAATCATTATTGATGTGCTGTTTGCACAATGCACACACACATTTTCTGTGACACAGATAATATTGACCAAGTACAGGAACTTTGTAAATCCAATAACAATAGTTAGCTTTCGTGTCTGCTGCCGTCACGCATGTTAATTAGCTTATGAAGCGCATTGAACGCCTTCTGTTTTGCTTCTAACACACACCAGCTGCAAAGCAAGAAGCTAGGCTGTAGTTATGGGGTCAAATTACTGTATATGAATAAAATTTAATTAAGTTAATATAGCTAAAAATCATGTGGTGACCAAATCATCGCAATTGTTACACGACTTTTTTATGATGTTGCGGTGATTGAACATTGCAAAACATAAGCAAGTTTTGAGTGCACCTCAACTTTAAATTTGGTCTTCCTTGTCAGGTTTTCAGTCAGCAGGTTCGGAGGACGTGTCATATACATATTCTGATACATAAATTGTCTCAGGGGTGTTAAGTGGAGGTGCATACTGTCGAATTTTGGAAAGACATTTTACTCTCCAGGTTGCAGATGCAACTCTTTTTTTCGCAAATGTAAATCGACCAGGCAAATTTCTTATTTTGTAATCGAGCACTGAATAAGTTTAAGCAAGTAGTGCAGTATGAAGCATAATCAGCATCAGATTTCAAATTAAGCATCCTAGCCAGTCACTATCATTTAGCCTGATATATTATAAGCCAGGCTGTCTGATGCCTCATACACCACTGATTAAGTAATGAAATATTACTTGAATAGGTTTAGTTGAATATTGATGAATTCATTTATTATGTGTGATTTACTTGTGAATCAGTGTGAGATCAGTTTCATTTGGGTTTAAATGTTTATATAATAGTGTGGCTAGAGAGACTGATGTGACATCTCGGTTCTTGCCTTGGCCCATCTAATACTGTTTGCTACTCTGCACTAAATCGTGCTGTCTTTGACGTCCGAACTCATTTGATGTGCTTTAAATCTGCCTAAAGGATGAGCACCAAACAACGGTCAGCAGTCTAGATTACCTTGGCATTTGGCCCAGTAAACATACGGCTGCCCGTTTTAGATGTAAGCAATCAATTTCCCAGGATTCAATTTCTCAAGGGCTTTGATGACTACCTAACCTTAACCCTGTGAGTCTTGTGAAATGGCTCCTTTTCAAACGGGACACATTGAGTTTGATGGATGAGCAAAGCGTACGTAAGACAGCAGAGGGCTATCAGAAATGAGCAACTCCATCTCATGTAATAGTGATGCTCGTTTCGATGGTATTTTGAGGTTTCAGAAACACTCATTAGTTTGGTACCACTGAGAAAACACATGCAACATTTAAAGCCAGTGAATTATTTTATTTTAGATTCAAGTTACATTGTTTTTGTTGTTATGATTGCTCCGAGGTGTTGATAAGAAGGTTAGAAATGAATCAGTGTAATGATATCATCTTTCATGTCCATATGCTTTGGCCCAGCGTAGATGAATAAATCAACCTCCTGGCCCAGTTTGCACGTGACCTGGTTTTATTTTTTGCAACCAAAGACATATGAGTTGTGTTGTCTTCAAGGATGGTAGACGATCTGCACCGTCTGTTGGTGGCCGCTGGAATCGCCATGCCTATCATCCTGGTTGGCTCCGAGATTGGCGCACTCAATAGCAGGTTCTACAGTCACATACATAACGTGTAAGTCTCAACAGGGAATAATGAATTCATATACTGTACATAATTCAGAATGCTTTGATAGTATCAAATATTGCAACACAACATATTGTGAGAATTTAGCTTCAGATACGTTCTGCACCAGTTTACTTTTACTAGCTGGTTTACTGTGGACTAGTACATGATAACCTGTTAACAGTGTAAATTATCTACAGCCTCTCACAAATATGAGTACACCTTCACATTTCAGCAACCATTCGTGTTGTAGTTTGTCCTCCACACAGAACAATACAATAGAAAGTAAAGGTGGACATGCAGTCATCCCTTGCCACATCACGCCCCGAATTTCTCGGCTTCACTCTATCACGGTTTTTCAAAATACATGAATTAATAAATCATCGCTCTTTTGTGGTTGACTATGGCCTATTATTAGTCAAAAAAATATGCATTTTTAAGCAAATGTTACTTATTTTTTGCCAAAATTAAACATTTTCAAGCATAAAAATGACTAAACAAACTAAAATACAAATACAATGCATATAACACATTGATATGTAGTATTACACTGGTCTCTAGGTGTCAGTAATGTCACAGGAGCCGCCGCACAGAGTTGTTGAAGTAAAAAAAAAACCCAACAAGGAACTCTTCCAGTGGCAGTGTGTGAGTGTCTATTGGAATCCTACTTTGCGGAAATTCACTTATCACGGTCGGGTCTTGCGATAAACAAGGGATGACTGTACTTTACAGTAGTCAGTGTGCAGCTTGTGTGGCAGTATAGATGTACTCTTCAGCGAAAATTACTCAAAACACCATGATTGTCGTAAGTAGCTGGTAACACTAGTAAGTATCAAGACAATTGTATCTTGCAGACAGTCAAGCATGCTGTTGTGAGCGTGATGGGCTAAACAAAATATTGACACTTTGGCCACAATTTACACATATTCACTGGGAGATGTATGTCAGTATTCCTCACATTGGCATATAAATAAATAAATGTTTGGTCCACCCCCCTGTAACTCAACCATCTAGGAGACAATGCAGTGATGAACGTGACAAGAAGTGGGTACAAGGGATGAAACATTTAGTGTTTACTCAGGGACTGTGTTGCTGCCAAAGGGAGAAAATTAAGTAATGGTGAGATGACACCTTTCCAAATGGAAATATTACCTAGGGATCCGGTGTACGTGTGGTCATCAGTCTATAGGGACTGGGACAGGCGATTCCACAGAGAAAGACAGATTGGGTGATGCGATTGTTGCTCATGATCATTACAGCCTCCAAGGGTTATGTGAACCAGGGTAGTCAACAAATCTGACCTCACCTAAAAGTGTGTTTAAACATCTACAGTTAAATTGTGTGTGTCCTCTATTTGTCAGGCAAGTGACAGACCTGGTGTTGATTGATCCTATACCAGAAGACCTTTTTGAAGAGGAGCAGTGGAAGGAGTATTGGTGAGTTTTTTTAAGTAAGCATGGATGATTGTGACAAAACAGATTTCAGGTCAAGATTCGAGGCAGGGGAGTTTGCTTTTATTTTATTATTCCATATTTTTCTCTTTTTGAACGAAACAGATAAGTGGAGAGTGAGGGTGGTGATGTGGTTAAAACTGACTGCTACTGTAGAGCTAAAGCCAAAGAGAGGTGATCAAGGCTGGCTGCAGAAGTCAGCTTTAAAGAAATACATCACATTTGTTTCTTGCACTGCACTGCACTATCCATGTCTAAGTGTCAGTCACATACACGCACCTTTGTGTCCATCCATAGTATACTTTTTGTCCCTTAAAAACAACTGACGTAATTGTACTCTATTGCTGCAGTATTGCAGTCCGACATTTATAAATCATTTTCTCAAGCTTTCATTCATGTTATACGCATTGTATTTTGTGACTACCAGTAGAGTATATTCTGTAATTATTTAGGGAGAATCTGCATTTTCATAGACGAGAGGAAATGTTCGTTTCACATAATATAATCAAATCCAGGCCATGACTCAATGACTTACGTCATTAGCGGCTGTGTTCCTGATTACTGGTGTAGAGATTTTATGTGCATGACCCAAGTCTGCGAAATAAATATCCCTGCAAATGGCTTATTTACACGTGACTAGAAGTGGAGCAGCACCATTTATAAGCTGTATGTGTCCAATTATCTTTTGATTAATATGCATTTATCTACATGAATAGTACATGACGGTTCCACCACAATCCAATTACTGCGCACAGAGGCAATGGAGGAAGGAAATGAAGCAAAGACTTATATTTTCTCTCTGAAAAAACATTCCATCATTGCTGTCCATTTGCATGGTGGAGTAAAAATAGAAAAAGGAGGGGCGTAGGCAGTAAGATGATTGAACAGAAACACAGTACAGATGTTTGCATCACTACATTGCAGTTCAATTGGTATCAGCCAGCTTTCTTTCTGGTCTTTCTTTCACCATAGCTCAATGGGGTCTTCATGTATATATATATATATATATATATATATATTTTTTTTTTTTTACAGATATGGCTTTATTAGCTTTTTTTCATGATGTAAAAGTTAACAGGCCTGCACCTGAGAAGGATTCTGGGTAGACCCAATCAGCTTCGGAAAAGTTGAGGATTTAGACATCAAAGCTGTGCTCATTAACAGAGGCTCACTCCCAAAATTAGTTATGTTACTTCCTACGAAATGAATCGCCACCATCTCCCAGCAGTGGCATTTGTGTGGCATTTCTGCACGTGTGTGCGCATACGCGTACGTTTGCTGGTGTGGACTTATAAGGGGTCATCGTTCTTATTTTGGATTTTCCCAGCATGTGTCTCATTTCCTTGCCGACATAGATAATGCGTCTTGATGAGAAATAAAGCAGTGGGTCTAGCATCAAAGATTACTGCAAGCCTCACAGTGTGTCTGGACAAATTGCATTCAGAGAGTGGGTTGATCATTCACTGCTGTGACGTGTTCTTTTTTCAGTGCAGGCACTGCATCTGCCTTCTTAAAGGAACTAAATGCAACTCGCTCCAAATGACATTTTTCGAAACCAAAAATATGTTACCAGTATTAGTTCAAAATAAAAAAAATGTACAAAAGATGTGTATATTTCTCACAATTACAAATTAAACTGCATAAAAATTGTAAATTTCGTTCGGCCCCGATAAAATAATTGCAATTCATGGCTGTCAGTCCCCACTGTCTCATATACGTGTACATGTCCGTTTGGAATGATTGTGTGGGTGTGGTTATGTGGCTAAACATTCAATGATAGCAAACGTTAGTAGCTAAACCTAGCCAAATTGCTATCATGAGCTGACAACAAACGTAACTTGTGCATGTGCGCATGTTACGTCGGCCTCGCTTACGTACTCACAGCAGGAAGAGGCGGAATATATGTTTGAATGTTGGCGCCCTTTAGGCAGCTGGAGGAACTTGCTACATGCAGTCCCTTGAAGGACAGACTGATTTTGCTTTTGCTGCACATTTCAATGTAGGCCTGACAGTTGAAAAACCAATATTTACTACTGTATGTGTGTCAAAAGGCACCTAATTAACAAGCTTACACCTGTTTTCTTTGGTCAACATACGTGCATGCTCTAATGGTGGTTATTATTGTGAAATTTTTTTCTCCATTAGCTCAACCAGCACAGGGAAGCGGTACCAAAGAGAGAAGATCAAGTGATATGTTCCTTAAACAGCTTTTATTTCATAAACAATATTTTAGCTGCTAATAATGTAGAGCTTTGGGCATTAAATCTCTAGGCTAGGGAAGTGTTCAGCGTGTGCAAATTGAGTAAGAGTAATTATGCAGTCTGGCCTCTCAAGATGGGTCATTATTTGATGAGACTCCAGCTGAAATTGAACAAATGCAATCAAAGTACATTGTAAATTGCAGTTAAAGGAATACAGTGACAATTCTGTAATTTTGTTTCTGGAAGAATTAATTTAGCACTCGGGAGTGCGTGTCTCCTCTTAGCCAAGTGTCTGAACAAAAAAACTAATTTACCTCATGGGGGAATATATTTGCTCGTGAAGCAGAGACTATTGGGAATGCACCCTCTGATGAAATGGGCCTTACAAAATGAATGAATGCTGATTGGACAATTCTTCTGTTTTAATGCACTATTATTGTGATGAGTCAAACTACAAGAATATCACTTGGACTCCCTTTCCTTTTTATAGTTTTTTCCCCGTTCGTATCCTTTTATGATCATTCGAACCATTTCAGTTGTATGCTGAGAGCAGTTGTTTGGGAGGAAGTTCATTTTCAGCTTACAATTGCGGTACATTTGCCTCATCATCTTTTATGGATGTGTCAATACCTGACGTGTGTGCGTGTGTGTGTGTGTGCGTTCCTGCACGCCTCAGTGTTTCACCCTCGGATAAACCTATGCAGTATCCTTATTTAATTACACATTTGCTGTCATGGCTGCATTTTGTGTAAATAAATGCATTTTGTGCCTGATATTGACCCTTTTGTGATTGGTACTTGACATTTAACCAACTACTGTACCTCAACATGACTTTTTTTGCGTCCTATTTTCCACTGCTCATGATTTAACCCTCCAATTGTTCATGTAACTCGTAAGAGTCATTTTTTGGTCTCTGGAGGATTTGTTTGCCTCCTGCCGTCATTGGTAAACAGTCGTACCGACTGATGACATATTCAGTTCTCCTGTTATAGGCATACACTTGTACACTGCAATCAATAAGTTACTGGAGCGCAGCGATGCTCCAAAGCCCTCCAGGGATCATTGTGCGAGATTGGCAGTAATAATGTAGCAATAGACTGATGGATGGTCAATGATGAGGGATGGTGAAAGACTACAAACTATGAGCAGGTTGACACAGGTGCCCATAGTGAAGCTTCAACTAAGCAGTGCACTGGTATTAATAGTTTCCACACTGCCCTATGATTGACTGCCATCCAGTCCAGTGTTTATGCCAACTCTTACCCAAAGTCAGCTGCGATACTTCAGCTCACACGGGACCCTGAACAGATTTAGGGATGCACAAATCCACAATTATCTGAATCTGGATATCTGCCGATACAGTTGAGATATGCAACTACGTCAAAAGAATATCAGCAAATGTAGCGAGAAGAATATCAGCGAATGTACTGCAGCTGTCTTCACCTGTGCAGTGCTGCATGCACACAACTCTTTAACGTTGCACATAACTTCCGGGTCGCTACATTGTTATTGTTGTTGATTTTACATGAGGCTGTAATAAACTACTCTCTATAGGCAAGTATGATATTGTAGCGGCCCAGATGTTTTGTGTAGTGGAGTGCTTGTGTGTGCGCAGCACGAGTGAGGAGGATGGCTGCAGTGCATGTGTGGATACAGCTACGTTTGCTGATACTGTTGTGGCTGGTCTGCTGATATTCTTCTAGCCATGTTTTCTGACAACATTAAAGCTAGAGCTGCAACAATTAATCGATGAATCTATGATTATTGATTATCCACTTAATCGATAACTATTTTAGTGTTCGATTAACTGTTTTTTCTATTTAAAAAAATTAAAGATCCTCTGATTTTAGCCTCTCAAATGTTACTATTTTTTTATTTTCTTATTCATCCACAAAAGCTGACGTATTATCTTTGATATTCACACACATCAGCTTTGACTTTGGTGATCGACAGTTTTACTTTTCTGATATGCTGCACACCAAACTACTAACTGTGTTTGGTTCATATCGATTTGGTCCGTCTCGGGCCTAACCGATTACTCGATTAATTAAATTACAAGCTTCAGATTAATCGACAAAGAAAATAATGGCCCTAATTAAAGCACAGATGTGGCTCATGGATTGGAAATCTCTGCAGCTGGTATCAGAAAAATATCTGATACATGAATTACTCTAGCATCAGAACCTGATACCGATACTGGATTGGCTCAGCCCTGTCCTTAAACAGAATAAATAGTATAAAATGATTCAACACACATTTCAGTATGTCACGTTAGTAGAGTGATCATGAACACACAAAAGTGGAAAGTAAAGTAAAAAATTCTGACACCCCTCAGGTGCATGCAGATGGGACACTGTGGGGTGTCCCAGCCTTTTCAAATGATCCTATCTGAACCTTGTATGTTGTTTATTGTGCTTGTTGTCGTACTTCCCATGGAGTCACCATGTCTTTTTCCTGACTCAACTGATTCTCAGCCCCATTTTTGGACCTTCACACCATTAGGAGACAAATAGATGAGTCAGAAAAGCCAATTAAACGTTTAACAACTGCGGTTAGCATTCCTAATGAAGCTGGACTTCTGCAGCGTGCATGTATTACCCCAGTTTAAATCTATATATTGGTGCAGAGGCTAGGGTTTAGTCTGTCGTTGGTTGTGGTGCAAGAAGGACACCTTGTGCTCATGTAAGGTATTACACCCAGGATGTTTCTATCTAACAATTTAACAATATATACAGAATGTTGCTTATTTGCTATTTCTAACAGTATGAATGTATTTCATACTAAATGTAACCTTACCTTAGACACCATTTGAATGAAAGTAATGCCCATGTATACTAAACAGTAATAATTGCCTTAACCCTACCTAATTAAAGCATACTGTATATTTTTTCACGGTATTTCTCCTAATGAATGCAACACTGTGCTGTTCTTTTCAGTTTTGCGCCAATGAATGATGTGTGTGATACAATTACAGTATATAGTTGTCACTAACTGAATGTATTCAGCTCGCCATCCATTAAGTGTAGGTTTTGTGTCTGTGTGTTAAAGTGTCCTTGAGTGATTCCCTTCTCCTTCCAGAATACTTTGCAATAATCACTTCAATATTCCGTATGCATAATAGTTAGTTGATCCCCATGTAATAGGCTATGTTTAAATGTTCTCTTCTCATTGTAATAGTTGGCAGAAGCTCGTGTAATAGTTCGTGTCTTGTGTGCGAGCAGGCTCTCAGGTAACAGAGGCCCTGCATATGAAATGAGATGGTAATGAGGGAGGAGGAGGAGGAAGGGAAGCTTATCACTACAGGGCCAAATTCCGACAGTGAATTGCGCAGTTGTAACAAAAGTAACAGAGCGCCCATTCAGCCTGCACTAATCCAGATGGGAAAGTCAAACAGCAGAAAGTCCACGGTACAAACTCATTTCATCACTTTATTAATTTAGATATTGCCTTCTTGCTCCTGTTGGGAGGGCGGGGGAGGGTACGGGGGGGGAGAGCCCATCTGAAATGACCAACAACTGCAAGGCGTTTTGCTCTACATGTTTCCCCCACTTCGTCTCCTCACGTTATCTGTTTAATTCATCCCGCCAATCTTGGCTGTCTTTACCCACTAAATTTCCCTTTGACACGCATGCCTTGCTTCGCATAATCCTCACTCCGGGGCAGAATTAAAAATGGGGGGGGGGGGGGGGGGGGCGAGGAAGAAATTGGACAGGTGGCTGGAGAATCCTTGAAATAAGGTTCAATGCCAGACCCAAAAATGATTGGAACAGATTTGAACTTGGGGCTGATAGAAGTTTTTCGTCCTTGTTATTTTTGGAATCAAGGGGTGAGAAAAGGGTGATAGGTGGAAAATGCTCCGCCACTTTTAAACTCCCTTCAGAGTCGGGTCGAAATTGTACTGCCAGAATGACTACAGGGGAAAAAGTGTGGCAAGGAAGATGGAAATGTCAAAATGTCATTCTCCTGAAATCTGATTAAAAAAGTTTCTCCACCGTTTCTCCACATTGTTCACTTGTTTCATTTCCTGTCTGTACTCTTTTTGAAAGGATAGGGAGCGTTTACTATACCATGACTTGCCATTACTAATGATCAATACCTGACACGTTTCTGTGTGTGTGTGTGACACTGTGTAGTCAGTGGCAGAGCCAGACATTTTTCATTGGAGTGGCCAAGGTGAGACCATTACTCACATTGGGGTGGCAATAAGTTGATGCCTGAAATGTCTAGACGGCCAGTGGGGTGGCCGGAGAGTGACATTGGCCACCACGTAGCTCCGCCACTATGTGTAGCACTACTTTGTTGCAACAACTGAATATTGATTTGATATCAGTCATCAGTCTCTCTCAAGGGTGCATACTGTAAGTTTGTGTAAGGCTTACATATTGTAGCTTACATTGCACTTTTTGGAGTAGTGGCATACCATAAAAAAACAGTAAAAATGAATAGGTGCATGTTTAAATCTGTGCACCTGTGAAATGTAGGTCTTTGGTGTCTCTGTTGTGACTCAAAAATAAGGTTGGAACTGTAAAAGGTATATACAAATCCACATACATTCAACCAGATGTGTAGAGAAAACGTTTTTGCTTGTTCAGTAATTATTATGCGCTGAAAACTAAGTTACCCCCCTCTGTTATTCTTAAACAAGATTCTTTTTCAAGATGTTTTTGGCGAAATATTTTTTCAAGAAAAAGGAAGGACAGCAATTTTTTGAAGTCATGTTTCCAATAGCACCAAAATGATATTTTATTCATCATATTTCTTAGCTACTCGACAGTCCTTTGATGACTTCACCGATCACCATTATCTTAAAATCGGCATCATAACGCCTCCTCTGTTGTGTCACATTCGGCCAAGGCACCAAAAGAGGTGGCTATGAGACAAACAGGGGTGTACAAAAATGGTAACAAAAAATCTCAGGGCCGGAAAAGATACAACAAAAAACAATGCCAGGGGAAAAAATACGCTCATGAAAACGAAGGAGCTGCTGAAAAAAGGTAGAAGAACTAACCTTAGCGAGAGGCTGGAATAACACGCAGGGGAGACAATAACATCAATACACAAAACTAGACCAGTTAGGAGTCACCAGGAGAGCGAGTACGGCTGTAGGTGAGCAGGTGAAAGCAAGAAACAACTGGCGTCACACTGCTGCCTTGCAGCAGCTAATGAAGGTGCAGGTAATTGGCCACAGGTGTGTGCAATCAGCTCCGCCTTCTGCAGGAGGGCGTGCACTAAAACAGATAGCAGACAGACAGCAGCAGAGTGACAAACACCGGACATGACATGTTGTTTGCTAAGGCTGTGTTCACACAGTTTGGCTGGTCCAGACAAAAAAAAAAGATTGTAATGGGACACTAGGCTATCTATTAAAGGGACACTAGGCTATCTATTTAAAAAAAAAAAAAGTAAATCCATGATTGGGCATTTTTTTGTGAATTATTACGTGAAAAAACTCAAATATTCCAAAATAATGCCTGCTGGGTTTAATACTAATAATTTATATATTATATATAATTTATTATGTATCTATTTATGAACATAGACTTTATTTATATTGCTATAATAACAATTTACAAAGCGTTAACTCCACTCTACTCTTTGTATTCGTTAACGCTACTGTTACACATTGTTTTCTGTTTTTACAAATTAATTGGTAAAGGGTACATACAGGCAGTGAACAAATGTATTAGCAATTGCTGTGAAACCAAGAAGGGGTAGGATTAAATAAGCTCTGCTTCTTCCTACTTCTTTTCGGACATGTTGAATTGTGAATTGTAGCCAAGTGAAGTACTCCAATGTAACCTTGTATGCATGTTCCAAATAAATCAAAACCATTATCATTGTTTTGGCC
Organism: Dunckerocampus dactyliophorus; assembly: GCF_027744805.1. NCBI lineage: Eukaryota > Metazoa > Chordata > Actinopteri > Syngnathiformes > Syngnathidae > Dunckerocampus > Dunckerocampus dactyliophorus. The sequence continues at coordinate 11,590,112 of NC_072825.1, forward strand.
TAGTGGTTAGCATGTTGGCAATACAGTCAGGAGATCTGGAAGATCTGGGTTCGTATCTTTGTTTGGGCATTTCTGTGAGGAGTTTGCATGTTCTCCGCCGTGCATGCGTGCGTGCGTGCATGGGTTTTCTCCAGGTACTCCGACTTCATGCATGTTAAGTTAATTGGTGACTCTAAATTGTCCATAGGTATGAATGTGAGTGTGAATGGTTGTTAGTCTATATGTGCCCTGCGATTGGCTGGCGAGCAGTCCAGGGTGTAAGCCGCCTCTCGCCCAAAGTCAGCTGGGATCGGCTCCAGCACACCCCCACGACCCCAGTGAGGACAAGCGGTATAGAAAATGGATGGATGGCATTACCATTTTGTCCAGCTCAGATTTCACAAAAAGCTTCTAAAATATACTTTAAGCGAGTGTTGTGTGCGTCTGCAAAGCATTCAGTTGTGAACGTTACAAGGACCAAAGACACAGACCAGCAGCAAAGTAGTGGATAAGTAGGAGAGATGGGTTAGTGATATACCTGTATAGCGCATAGCATATGAATGTGAGCAGGTAGAGATGGAGAGGAGGAAAGGGAAGCTTGCTGCATCAAGGGAGACCCTCGGCAGTCTAGCCTTATGGCAACATAACCAAACATATGCCTGTGTCAAGCCTGACTATAAGCTTTATCCAAAAGGCAAGTCTTACGTTTACTCTTGAATAGAGAGAGAGTGTCTCAATCAGGAACATGATTCCACAGGAGAGGAGCCTATCTTATTGAGCTGTCTTAGACTTTAATCTCCTCCATGATCTCACCGTTAATGCTGCTTGTGTTGCATGCTTCAAACCGAGGTGAGTGAGCCTAAAGCAAATCGAAGCTGTTGTGGGGCAGGCCCTTACCCGTGATTTTTCAACATAGTTTTATGCTGAACTGACATTCCAGGACTTTTTTATGAGACACTAGTGTTAACCACTGGCCTTACCCATTTTATGGATTAAAAAATGAAAATTAAAATATCTCTTTGTTGACTAACAGGAATGTTGGTGTCAGCCTTGTAGCCATTGTTGAGTATTTTAGGATATTTTAGCAGCCATTTAGTGACTACTACCGTTTCTTACTTATTAAATCGTCATAGAACTGATCAAAACTTGCATCTAAAGTACGGAAAGTCTGGCCCAGATCAAGAATAAGACAGGGACCAGTGTCCCCTGCTGCCTGGTGGATGATCTACGGTGCGTTGGCAGCATTTAGGGGCAGGCTGTGCTGCTTGGCACGGCACTGGCGGCAGAGAGCGCATGGCACTATTGACTAGGCTCCACCGGCTGAGACCAGCCAATTCAGAGCACCAGTGAGCTAAGACCGATTAGGTCTCCTGAGTTACAAAATTGCAGTGCTCTTCTTTCATCTCCCAGAAGAAGGTTTTCTCATTCCCCAGTCAAATGTTTTTTTTTTTAACTGAGAAAGTTTTGCATTTTAGACTGAACGACACTTGTACGACTACGCTCTTCATTTTACCAAGACATTAAGACCTCTAATATATTGTTGCTTAACGCTTACTAATAGTACCTTGATCATAAATACTTAATCAGAATTACAGGCGATGTTAACACAAGTGGAAAACAAGAAACACTAAATGTTGCATGGATGGTCAAATCTTAAAGATGCAGTGCGAGCAAAGTAAAGTCTTGTTTTACTTGCTCATGCAAACACAAAGTACAGTACAAATAAACAAAGGGAAGAGGGAAGTGTAGACTAACAGAAGGTGCAAAAGGTTCAAAACAGGATAACAGGAAAAAGCAGAGTGGATAAAAAATGGAAACCATGAGGTACTCAGGAGTACAGGTCTCTTGCGAAAGAATAACACCAGAACATGGAAATACTCAGGAGTTGGAGGAGCACAGAATCAAATGACAGGTCAGTCTCCATGAGGAGAAGGTCAAGTAACTAGGAGTTGCAATAGCTTTTAAGGCAATCTGAGGAACGAACCGGCGTCTTCCTGCTGCAGCTAAGGTGCTTAAAAGCAACACACACAAAAAAAAAAAAAAAAAAAGCAACACAAAGCAAAGCAGGTGTGCCTTGTACTGTAGTTCCGCCCACCACCGGAAGTAATCATCCATCAGGGGAGGAAACCAAGCACAAACAGGAAAACACAGCCAGAAACTAATTACTGACTGTCAAGTAGAGAATGACAGATTATCAATGAATTAATCATGTCTTAAAGCATGGAGGATGTATGAAGTGCACTACTTGGCTGCAACCAGCAGCAACTATAGTTTGCAGTCTAAAGAACAACATGACACCAAAAGTATCCATCTTTTGCAGCATTCTTAAGCTTAAATAGTTGTCCCCGTAGACCAAAGGAATTTAGTAAGAAGAGTGGACCATGAGAGGAGAGTTACTATTATACACATTTTTCTTATTACACACTTATAACACAGTCTTTTTGGAGTGAAACTTTACACTATACACCACAGTACACAACTCATCACGGTTTGGTATGAAACTGCTTTAAATGTAAAATTAAAAAGATGCAGCATCAGCAGTAAACTTGTACTGCATGCTGCTTTTGTCGTACCCATTTGTCTTTGTTCATTTACGCATTTTACCTGGACGGTCAAGTGTTCGCAAGCATGAGACTTTAGGGACACAAGAGCGTTTTCAAGCTGACTTATACTTATACTTCCTGTACCTCATTCAATGCCATACTGAATATTCTGTACCGAAAATCAGATCATGAATACATGTACCGTTGTATTAGGGATGCGTATCTATTGGAATGGCATCGGTTCCGACCTAAACTGTAGTAACTGGACTGAAAAGCTAAGTGGCTATCGGTACGTCCATCATTTCTGTGCTGAATTAATACAAACTCAGCCACCTGCAACAAGTGCTTGAAGCTGATATTGTTATCATCTTATATTATGATATTATCCACCAATCACGGTCACGTCAGGGTGCATTCATGAGCACCGGAATCCTAATTTCATTTTTCAATTGGATTTTGCTCAATGAATACACGACTCTTGCATTCATGACTAACTAGCAAACACCGTTGAAATGATTGTCAAACATTGATACAATGGCATATCACTGATACATTTCTGTTCAAATTGTGTGGAATATATGCACTTAAACAACGAAGTGCACTAATCCTTGTTTGTCGCGATTAATCGGTTCCAGACCTGACTGTGATAAGTGAATTTCAGTGAAGTGGGTTTACTTATTTAAAAATTTAATATTTTCATAGAACATAAAAAAACCTGTTTACGATCTTCTAAATACGTTTTTTAACATTATTACAGCCCTCTAGACATGAAAAACACCCTTATAGTCACCGTTACCCTGTTCCCAATATAAAAAATTAGACATTATTATATACAGTAGATAGAGTATATACACAATACAGACTCACACATGTAAGCACAGGGAGAGTTCCATGTTGTTTCTTTTTTTTACCACCGCTACTTCCTGCGTTGGCGATTGTCTCATAAATGTAATGTTGGTGACACCCAGTGTAGAATACTGTACTACAGTTCACATACACTTTCAATGCGTTTTCTGAATGCCTTACATTTTTATGCTAAATGCTTCATTTAGGCCAAAAATATGTAAATTTTGCTTAAACATGCATATTTTTTACTAATAATAGGCTGTAGTCAACCACGAAACAGCGATACTTTATTCACGAACATATATTGAAAAAGTGTGATAGAGTGAAGCCGCGAAATGTTAACAGTTGTACTGTTGTACTGCATTCCCTGTGTTTGGTATTGCGCTGGTTCTGCTGTGATAATTATGACACTTTGTTCTGGATTTCATTATTTATCATACTTATAAGTATTTCAATTACTATTCTGTTCAACTTGCATGTCACACAACTCTGTAAAAATAAAGTTATTGTTTTAGGACAACATTTGGATGAGTTTTTTTCAGTATCTGTTGGGGCCCCATTTCAAAAGTGACAATTTGGCATCAAAATCGGATAATATGTGAAAGGATAGTATGTTAACTACTTACTTAAATCAGCAATGTTTCATAATACAATGATGAGACTTTTGTAGGATTCGTATAAATATTGAAATATTTGCCTCTTTTTGTCAGGCACGGTAAGCTGCTGCCATCCCTTCAAGCCAAGCAGTTTTCCGCAGCTTCCGGGCTGAGCCGCTTGCTGATTATCCTGGGCGCCATTGAACCAACTATCAAAGAAAATGTCTCCGAGGAGATCATCCAGCGGCAGGTCAGGCTAATGCACACACTTGAACACACTCTTTGACACAAACCACATAAGAGCAGTTCCCATGGGACATATGATATTGATTATTGAAACTCTAGTAAAAACATGGCTCTAAAAAGGTCGACAGCTGTTTGGGGAATGAATATGAAATCAAACGCCACAGATTTCACAATCACTATTAAACTTCTTTCCTCTGCTTATTTTACATATTTTTAATGCATTAAACACATCATCAACATTACGTCTAAGAAAATGATTTTCAGGCATTTCCAAGATAGTCATTGTTCTCAGTCTGCCATGGGGTGGTGCTGTTGCAGGAATAATCACGGCTCCTCTTCAGCAGTGGATGATGCAGACGCTTTTGTTTCCATATCCTCAGAAATTGTGCATTTGGAACGATGGCAATACCAGATGTCATTTTTAAAGAAAGGGAAATTGAACGTGTTCCCGGATACAACATTGGCCACAAACGCAGTGTCCTCTGATGTATTCTTATGTTTCAAAGTCAGCTTATGACAGGTTGTACACATTGTAAGACAGACAGTTCATATTAAACACATAGATTGCATAAGGTCCTCAATTCATACATTAAATCACGTTATTGAATAATAATAATATGTAACAATACTGTATATCATATTAAATTCATAATTCGGACAGTGAAAACTGAACACTAATACATTTGGAAAGGCATCATTTTAGATACAACACATTAATTGGATCCCATTAGATCTTTTAGAACAGTAGCTATTTATATATATCTTAAATCAATCATAATTTACATTTTTAATGGAACTACGCTGACATTTCTAACAGTCAACCACCCGTTCTGTGTTTTTTTCTTCATGATGATGACCATGGTTTGTTTAGTCTTCTTGCTCCTTGCTGCCAGCCACCCACGGTTTGATGGCAGTGGCGATGTGGGACCTATTTCAAGTCATACAGTTGTTGCCAAGGAGATAAGGACATCACTGTGCTTGGATTTTCCAAGGACAGAGAAAAGATTTTGTCGACAAGCTTGCGAAGGTTACGATGTGCACACGAGCTCCAATGCAGTTCATATCCCAAGGGCGCGGCCCACAACCACTGCTCACTGCTGTGTCATGATCACCATATCTGATTGAATTACAGTTTGGTGAAAGTTTATGAGAAAGCCCACAGGTTTTATATGTCTTTATGCTTCACGGGTGATGTTTTTTTCGTCATGCATTGAGATTTCCCTCTTTGTTCGGCGTCGGTGAAGGCACCGTAGTTGTGTGCTGTGGGACGCGGAAGGCACAGAAGTGAAGCTTAAGTAGAACTTTCTCCGACGCTGCCGCAGCTTCATAAATACACCAAACAGAAGACAAACTAACTACTGGAAACCAGTTAAATCCGGGGAGACCTGCTGACTTAACTTGTTCTAAACAGAGTATTATAACTTACATTTCCGGTGTTACTTTTACACAACTGAATTCCATTAAAAAACATTTTCAGTTGCGCTTAAGATCTATTCTATGCTCCTGCTTTCCCTAGAAATACCTGCTAAGTAACCCTGCCCATCAGAGTGGCGCTGTGGACGAGCATTACTTTCTCAATGAAAGTGCAGCACAAGTAAGGTAAACCTCACTGGGAGGTAAGTTTCCAAATCCCAATATGAGCAAGAAAACACAAGTTATGTTTGTTTCTAAAGGGACATCACAAAATATAAGCCCCTCTCCAGCAGAACGTCAGTAAGTGTGATCACGGGGGATTCCTTTGACCAGCAAATCCCCGAACACCTAAATCAGGTGAGCATGTTTACTGTACATGTCCATGATGCATTTTATGAAGCATTGCATGCTGGGAGTAACGTGTAAAACCGTGAATACATCCTGTTTTACTTGCACCAGATGGTATCCAAGCTTCAAAAGAAGTTTCTGGAGGAGTCCTACCCATCAGCCAATCACATTCACATAAAAGGAGTAGACCGTCGAATGATCTACATGAAGCCATCTGCCATCAGCCAGTACCTGAGGAAGCTCGTCAACCAGCGACAAGCCAGGCAGAGCGAGTGACCCATGGCCAACATGTAAATAAAGCACACCCAGGTAGAATGTTTTATAATTAGTCTGTAAAACATTCAAGTCATCTTTTTTAGTTTTCCCTCTGGCATAACGTAGAGATCATCTGCAAGACCGGTAAGGTTCATCGTATAGTTCCGTTTTTTTTTTTTAAACAGCTTTGCTGTATTGGTAGCTTTAATTGAGGAAAGCTGGAGGGTATTCAGCTTGATGAAAATATTTGAAAATCTTATCTTTGAGGTTGTTATTCCAGCCTCTTTACCTGGTTGGCCAATACCAAAAATGACTTCTTATCATTGGAAAGGCCACACACTTCCCTGCTCAACCTCGTACTTTTATCTCTTGCAGTTGTGTCTTAAGATTATTAAATGTTATGACCGCGGGGCAAAGTATATGAAATTCATCATTTTTGCTAGATTGAGTCCGATTGTAACATGACACAGACTTCTATATCGAATCATTTTCGCAGACTGGTAATTCAGGAATGAAACTATTCAAATGAAGATTTTTTTTCATTATCTTTACACTGTGTGCACAGTTATTAGGCAAGTCGGTATTTTGACCATATTCTCATTTGTATGCATATTTTCCAACCCCAAGCTGAATAAACTTGAATGCCTATTGGGTTTAAGCATACCAGGTGATGTGCATGTGTGTACTGAGGGAGGGTGTGGCCTTAGGAGATCAACACCCTTTATTAGGTGTGTGTAGTTATTAGGCAGCTTCTTTTCCTCTGGCAAAATGGGCCGGAAAAGAGATTTAACAGACTCTGGAAAGTCAAGAACTGTAAAGCATCTTTCACAGGGATGCAGCACTCTTAAAATTGCTGAAATTGCCAAAATATTAGGACGTGACCACAGAACCATTAAATGTTTTGTTGCAAGGGTCGCAAGAAACGTGTCGAGAGAAAAACATGCAAATTAACTGCCAAATATTTGAGAAAAATCAAAGCTCCCAGGAAGCCATTATCCTCAAGTGCTATCATTTTCCAGAACTGTAATCTAGCTGGAGTTTCCAGATGAATGGTACACGGTGTTCAGTGCTCAGAAACACTGCCAAGGTAAGAAAGGAGATGAGAGTGGCTCTTGATGGACCAGAGGGATGAGCCCGTGGCTGCATCAGCAATAGGCAGAGAGGTCCACTCCAACTCAGACACCAGCAAGGTGGAGGTGGGGTACTGGTCAGGGCTGGAATTATTAAAAGATGAGCTTTTTGGGCCTTTTCAGGTTGAAGATAGACTTAAACTCAACTCCCAAACCTACTGCCACTTTTTCCACACAGTGGTACAGGAAAAAGTGTGCATCTTTCAAGAAGAACATGATTTTTATGCAGGACACTGCTCCATCTCCTGCATCCAAGTACTCCACTGCGTGGCTAGCCAGTAAAGGTCTATTAAAAAAATAAATGACATGACTCTTTGCTCAACTGACCTAAACCCTAGTGAGTACTTGTGGGCCCTTAAATGTAAGATTTACAGTGAAGAAAAAGGTACACCTCTCTGAACAGCGTCTGGGGGGCTTTGGTTGCTGCTGCACAAAAAGTTGATGGTCAAATGATGAAGAAACTGACTGACTCCGTGGATGGAAGTCTTTTCCGTGTCATTGAAAAGAAGGGTGGCTTTGCAAGCTGGTGTGGCTGTGCAATAGCACGTGTGTAAACCCCACTCTCTGATGCCTTCAGCGCTGCGCTGGACTGTCATTTGACAGCCTGAGGATAACTCTCAAGTGGTGGTCGCTGATTCGAACCTGGTGTGTGCAGGGCTGGCTTGCGTCTTGCTTTGTAGCTGGTGTGTATTAGAAGCAAAACAGAAGGCGCTTCCCGTGCTAATTAATGAGCGTGACGGCGGCGGACACGAACGGTAAGGATTGTTATTGGATTCCCAAAGTTCCTGTACTTTGTCAGGATCATCTGTGTAGCAGTGAAATTCCTGTCAGGTTTTTGTGTCCTGTCCTCTTTTTTTTTTTTCTCTTCCAGTATCTGGTATTGAGGCCTTGTCCACACGAGAGCGCTCCTGAGATTATTTTTGCGTCCACACTGCGCCGGATTAGTAAATACTGTAGTTTTATCCAGACATGAACGGATCACTGAGTGAAAACGATGTAATACACAAGGCACACCTACTGTACGTGTGGCTCCGTGAACAGACACGCAGACGGAACACACCAAACCATAGAAGAAGAAAGAACGCATGCGCATAAATCCATTGTCTTCATTTTACCAAGGCTCTTCCAGACTTAGAGAAGTGGAATTACTTCTGAGAGTCATTTTGCAGTATAAGACAACAAAATATCAGGAGACTGGGGTGAGTCATGTCAGTTGAAATTATGTTGGCGTGTCATGAAAGCTCACTTCTGGTCATGTGACGACGAAGGAGTGGCGGTGGGTCGGTGATGTCACCGTTCTTGTGTCGACTATCTGCACGAAAACAGCAAGGTGGCGTTTTCAGATTGCCCATGGAAGCGGTTTTCAAACAATGCCATTTCAGGACACCCACAACGCCGTTTCCGTGTAGATGAGAGGCTCAAACTATAACATACTTTGCCGTTTTGACCTGAAAGCGTTTCCGTGTGGTTAGCCCCTAAATCATCAATCAAGAAAAGACCACGATGACGTCATCCAAGCTTCATTTTATCATCGCCATACTGCAACAATGTAACAATCACAACCATGGAATTCCCATTTCACTTACAACTAACAATTTCAAAATATACTAGAAGATTCTTGTAAAGAGTTCTGCAGCTTTGCAGAACGTGTCAGATACATTAGTGTGAAAGAAAGACCCCACATCAGCGTTTCATCCTGAGGATTTAAGTTTTAATTATGACACCACATCAAAATAAAAATTTCCAACAGATCTGGAATTTAATTCCATCCATATACATGCATAGCAACAACATTTTAAGAAACATTTTCAGGACATTGGAATGATAATCAGTATTCCCGCTGACCTCCCACCCATCTTGTTCGTTAGCAATAAACCTAATTCTTTTTTTTTTTTTTTGGCCCCCGGAAGGGTTACAAATAATTATATGCACAGTCCCCATTTCATAATACTGCCTTCAGTAATGTTCCTTCATTTACAAAGTATTGCATTAAGAGCAAATTTTCCAAAAGGGAGACCAAAGTGTATCGTTAAACAGAAATAGGAGTACTATACAAGATTGCTGCCATCCTTATGAAAACATCAACATCTGATTTGAAGAAAAAAGACAGGGACAAACAGCCACATATGAATGCAAAGCCATGTGTATATGCCAAAATGTGAAATGCAGGGTTGTGGCTAACAAGTCATCAGTTGCCTACATTAGTCGACATTTGGGGCATATACTGCATCTGCTACAGCAAATAAGAATACACAAGTGCCTCAGTAGCTATTTTTGTGTCTAAAATGCATCGCATTGTTTTATTGACTATTGTTTCATTGAGCCTACATTACAATGTAAACAATATGTGTGCTACACAAGAATGACTATACAATAACATTACAAACAACTCTGATATAAATTTCATTTGAATTTAAATTAAAATCACTACTCATTAATACTGATTGTAAAATAAATTAATGTGAAAGTGGCACCAATATTATTCTTGATTCATTTGTCTTCTCTTTTTATATTTTAACCAATGCTTTTTGCATGTTTCAGTCTTAAAACGATGAAAGGAGAAGCTTCTCTTGATTGTCCACAAGCAGTTTTTAGCACTGCATGATGCACTATTCCAGACACAAACAGTGTACCAAAAACAAAGGAGGAGTGAAAAGGGGGGTTAAATATCATGGGGATGGGGAGGAAAGAGGTTTGGGTGGAAGAAGAGGTCTTCTTATTTGACATGCTCTGCAGCATGTGATGAACAGTAAAACTTCTTATGAGTAATAAAGTTTGACAGGTTGTTGAATTGGATATCACACAGGCGACAGTACTTGCTACTTCCGGAGCCATTCACCCCTTTATTGGCGGTGGGGGCCGCCTCCTCATTTGGGGACTTGGAGGAAGGTGACATGTTCTCGTTGGAGTCGGCGGGGTTCTCGGTTGTCCACGTTGGTGAAGGATTAGCAGGTTGGCCATCTGGCTGGGGCTGGTTCTCCTGTTGTGGTGCTGTGCTTGAACGTTCTTCTGGCTTATGCGCCCCATTGACAATGACCATGCCCCGATTTTTGGGCAGTAGTGGGAGAGGCTCCTTGCCAGGATGAGGGCAGCCGTTAGCAGCAGGCTGTTGGGTCTGTTCCCTTGTTGTTCCCGCCTCAACTCCACCTCCTCCTCCATTAACACTTTGCTCCTGTTCGCTGGCCTCTCCCTGCATCACCGGTCCTCCACTCACATAGTCAGTTGGCTTTATCCCAAAATAGGGTGATATTTGCTCAGGACCTTTCATCTTCTTTATTGCTCCAGGATAAAGGCAATGGGGCAGATACATATTCTTGTTGTCATCTTTTGATGGGATGAGCTGAGGTTCAGCAAAAGGCTTGAGACCAGGCACAGGCCCCAGGTGGGGTGGGAACAGACCTCCATTCTGCACCATCGCCTTCCCATTGCCGTTTTTTTCACATTTACTTGGGCTCTTATCAAGGGCCTCATCAGTGTTGTTATTGCCTTCGCTCATCACATCAGGGAACATGGTAGTGTCCATATTGGCAGTCTCGTTGTGCTGCTGCTGTTGATGAGGCTGTTGTGACTTCTGAGCGGCAGCAGCGGCAGTAGCAGGGCAAAAGTTCTGTTTGTGTGCCAAGTAGTTCTCCACTTTGTTAAAACTTATCTTGCACACTGCACATTCATGGTAGTCCAACAGTCTTTTTGGAGAGCTACATGTCTTGTCAGAGACTGGTGAACACTTTTTGCTGAGATCAATGGGAGCGTCCAGCTCTTGTGGCTCCATTGCGTTGCATTTGGGAGCCAAAATAGGCTTAGTGACAGTCAGAGAGGCCTCCAGGTGTTTGGGTACCATACCTGGAAAGATGTCACAGCGTGGGTGGAAACGGTCTCCGAGGCTGTCCACAGCTTCCTGGGACGTACAAGGATTCATAGGAGGAACCCCAAGGAAACCCGGCTGTCCCATGGAGGGCCTCTGATGGTCCTGATCAGGGAGACACATCTCATACATCTTTCTGCGTTTACGAGTTCTCATGGTTCTCTGCATGGAGGGCACCTTGTTGGTGGACATGCGCTTCATGGGTGGGTCATGACGAGTGGCGCAGTAGTACTGCTTGTGCACCATGTAGGTCTCATGGCGGCTGAAGGTGATATTACAGGCATCACAGGTCGTCTTGCTCGGGTCATTGTCGCTCTCCACAAGACCAGTACTTGGGCTCTTTCCCTCCAGCTGTTTTCCATTCAGCCTCTCCTCGGTCCCAGTTGGTGTAGAGACCTTCTTCACCTGTCCTGATAGATCCTTATCAGGTCCTTTGGCCCCAGCATTTATCATGTCTAATACACTGGAGTTCAGGCACGCCGACTGCATGAGGTGACTGTCGGCTTCAGCAGGGTGGCATCCAGTCAACATGCTGACAGAAGTGTGTCCACCGTTGGGACTCACCGCCTCAGGGACCTTGTCAGAAAGCGCGGAGAAGTCGGGTGACTTTGCCATGTGTTGCCAGCGGCTATTACAGTAGTGCTTTTTGTGGACCAAGTAGTTGTCCAGGTTACTGAAGGTGATATTGCATTCAAAACATGTGGCCCCTTTGGGCATAAGAGGGCTATAGATGACTGGGGGGTAGCTGTTCCCTCCGTGACGTAGCCTCCTGTGAACCAGCTCTGACATTTTAGCTAGAATCTCCGAAGCCTGCGGGACCACTGAAATGTCTTGGGAGAAAGCGAACTGAGACAAGAAGGGGCCCATGGGAAATGTAGGCATGTTATGTTGCACGGGGGAGGAGGCCAGGCGGGGGCTTGAGGGCTCAGACTTGATCCTAGTGTAGGAAAAACTTGCTTTGCTGCCTGGGTGGGCATCTCCCTTCTGAGCAGACAGCATGGGCTTCTTCTCAGCCTTGTCAGCCTCTCCGTCTGTGCTGGTCTCCTTGCTGAGGGCCCCTTTGGGGCTTCCCAGCAGAGTGTCCTTCCTGTTGGCGAGCTCGGTGCAGGCCTGCTGCTGCTGCTGGAGGCTTTCCTCAGACCCCCTGGGGGAATGCTCGGTGGCATCGCCTTCCCTGTGAAGTTTGCTGCCATGCCCATGTAAGTCCTGATGCTGTAAGAGTTCCCTGTGGCTCTGAAAGCTGATATGGCAGTGATTGCATCTGAAGGCCGCCTGTGACAGGTGAGACATGATGTGATGCTGGAATGTAATAAGAGAATCTGCCGTGTAGTTACAGATTGTGCATTTCAAGCTGGTGCCAGGAGGGAGGCTCTCTTCCATTTTGACACCTGTGAAGGAGATAAAAGAGACAACCTGAGAATCTCGCCTCCCACTTCTGCTTTAGAGTTAACTGTTGAAACCATCAAATAGCCATGCATTTATGCCAAGGATATTCCCATCCACTTGATTTTTATTCGCCAAAGCATATTCTGTCAACTACGCTAGCAGACAGCAGGATACAGCGGCACCTTGGTATCAGAAAACCAAGGCAATTTTTCCCACAGGAAATAATGTAAAACCAGTGAATCTGTTCCGGACACCCAAAATATGAACAAGAAATATGTTTTATAGACTATAATTGTAGATGTACATGCAGACAAAAAGTGAAATAATTACCAACAGATGGAACTTATTGTCAATGTGGACTTCCCGTACATCCTGGCGAGATCAAATTCAATCGTGTTTCTCACATTCTTAATCAAAGTACAGGCACTCGGTGAGTTTGGGCACTCGATTTTGGAGAACAGACTATTGTGACGGACTATTGTGTTACATGCAATATTGAACGAAAACCGAGGCAAAGCTTTGGTGACAATTTTCGAGAAAAAAACGAGTCACACGAAAATTGGGGCGTATGAAAACCAAAATTTGACAGTTTATTCCTGAATCCCGTGCCTTTCTTCCTTTACATTGGCACATACCAAATTAATAACGAAATTCAGTCATGTTACTCACCACTGTGTGAGGTGCTGAGGTGCATCTCGAGGGCCCTGGCCCCTGAAAAGGTCTTGGTGCATTGTGGGAAGGGGCAGGCGCTAGAGGTCTGGTGTGGTCCAGTGTCATTCTCTTCAACGATCGTCTCGGGTTCTCTTTGCCGCCCGCTGCAGTAGTACATCAGATGGGCCTGGAGATTCCTCTCACTGCGAAACCAGATTCCACAAGCTTTGCAGGGGAAGATGTCCTCTGGAGGGGCGCAAACAGGAAGAGCGTAAGATATTAGGATACATACTTTTACACTAGACTGCAAGAAAAAGACTGCACTTCAATACATTTGCATTCCCCCGTGCATGCTTCTTTCCATTACTCCACATCTGCTTCTCAGAGCCGGCTTTTCCTCCAAATCATCAGCTGCTGCAAATTGCTGCATTTTCACCACTGGGTTTGGGCCCTTTTTTCAAGGGCAAACAAGAAGACTGGACCATCTGCTTACAGAGACCTCCCTGTTGAGCTGAACCCAGATAGCCCTCGCTAAGTAAACAAACGCACTATTTGCATGAGGCCTGTATTTTGCAATTAACACGATAGTCCGATCCTCCGAGTGTTTATGTGAACCTAAAACTTGAAGGTCGTTGGTTCTTATCGCCAATGCAGAGACTCATCTGGGTTAATCTCCGCCTTGTGGAGACAACGCTCCTTGTTAAGCAGGTGACTATGGGCAAGCTGTGTGTTTGCGTGTGCGCGCGTGTGTGTGTGTGTGTGTGTGTGTGTGTGTGTGAGAGAGAGAAAGCGAGAGAACAAAAGAAAGCGCATGATATGTGCATGTCGAAACAAAATGAATGATGGCACATGGATACTCACTGTTGACAATTGCAGTAGGTAGGATGGAAGCCATTGCAGCCTGCTGTGGCAGGAGCTGGATGCTGTCTAGTAGCCTGGCTGGGTACATGCCCTCACTCAAAGACATGTGGTTCACTGCCTGCAGACGCGAGTCAAAGTCCACTGCAAATGCCACCAGCTCCTCACCCTCCATCATGTTCTTGGTGGTGGTGCACCACAGTTGGCCACCTGCACAAAACAGACGGAGACGATGTTAAAGTGTTGCTGTGAGAGAAGGGGAAGCTTTATCACATGTACAGTACATTCAGTATTACACTCAACAACATTATTATTAGTAGAGTATACATATACTTATATGTGTGTGTGTGCACAACAGGTTTTATTTAAAACATGAGGATATGTTGCATGTACAGTAGAACCTCTGTTTTCATACACCGTGGTTTTTGTAGGATATAGTTTTCCATAAAAACAATTGCTAAAATTATGTCTTGGTTATAGTATGACCAGAGAATGAATGGTGGTACTTTTACAGTTGGGACACTATAAACACATTGTAGAATCAGATAGAATCCTCTAATCATGTGTATTACGTGTCTGTGTGTGTGTGTGTGTGTGTGTGTGTGTGTGTTGTGTGTTGTGGGTGGGGGTGAGGGGACAGAACGATGAACAACTACTATCTGTCTCCTTTCTTCCTCCAAATAAACAATGTGTGCGGTGTACCGACGAGGCGTTCAAGAGCACTGCGTATTGTGTGTTAAAGGAATCTTTTCTTTTTTTTTTAAATTAAATTCGGAAAAAAAAATGCAAAAAAAGTTTCAAGCGCCAGAAATTTCGTAAGGAAAGTAAGTAACACTACTGAATTCAAGCACGAACTGGTAACATAGTACGAAAGTAGTGTCTGTTAGAATAGGATTGTAATGTAAAGGTAGGAACCTTTAACACAGGTGGCAGAGGGAACGATTTAAGGGAGACACGTAACAGATAGTGAGCCGTACCAGTGTGTGCAATGATTATACCTAAAGCAGAAGTTTACAGTAAAGTTCAAGTGAGCATGCTTTAACCGTCCAGTCTTTACAGTTAAGTTTGTAACAAAGTGAAACAGCGTCTGCGTGGCACCACCTGTTCTCCACGCCACTCATCACGGTGTTCACCAACAAGAGTCTTCAAGTAAAGTTAAAAGTCATGTTAAATGTTCATTTATAGCATTTAATTCATCATTTATACAGTATGTATTTCACTTTATGGAGTTAATGACGCCTGCAATCGGCTGGCGACCAGTCCAGGGTGTACCTCGCCTCTCGCCCCAAGTCAGCTGGGATAGGCTCCAGCATACCCCGGTGAACCTAATTAGGATAAGTGACATAGAAAATGGATGGATTGAAGAGTTCATGACGCGAAGCGCAGCCATGAAACAATTGACTTTTTTTCTACATAAGTAGCCGCTACAAGTGAACGGATAACTTTTAGCAGTGGTTAGCAGTGTGGAGAGTGCAGTGACTGGCGTGAGTTGTGGCTGACAGCAGCCCCTGTGTGTATGTTCACTGCATTGTGTTCTCTGCTTGTTAATAAAGTGACTGAAGTGCATTGTGAGTCTTGTCCTTATCCACAAACAGCGGCATTACAGTAGTATTCTACACTGGCCACTAGGTGTTAGTAAGGTTACACTGATGAGACAATAGCCACCGCAGGAAGTCCGCTGTCAGTGTGAGTCTGTTATGTCTTATATATGTTTCTGATGTCTTATTTTCTATTATTATGTCTACTATATTGGGTAATACGAGTGTAAAAGTCACTATAGGGGTGTTTCATGTCTAGAGGGGTCTAATAATGTGACACCTTACTCAGAAGGTGGCAAACAGGTTTTCAAAGCTCTAACTATGAAAATATTCCATTTATAAAGGAGACCTACTTCGCAGAAATTCATTTATCTCAGTTGGGTCTTGAACTAATTAACTGTGATAAACGAGGCATTACTGCATTTACATTATTTATTATGGGAAAAATTTACTCGGTTTTTGTATGTTTTGGTTTTCATCGGACCAAAACTGAGGTTCCACCGCATATAACTAATTTGAAATCCCAACATGGGCCAAAAAGCGTATCTCTTTTTCACTTTTATAAGTTCTCCCACCAGGTAGAACCATACTGTAGTTGCTTTTTCACTGCAAAGGCTCGACTCGTCAGTGGGAACAAACATGCAAAATGCAACAAACAAGAATGAAGGAGAACACGCGTCTACATTTACCGGTACTTGTCGACACATGGATGTTGGCCACAATAAGTAGACGACAAATGCTACTTGAGAAGACTGAGGGCAACATGGCTGTTTTCAGTTACAACGCGGAAAGAGGACCTTGGTATTATTAGATTGTTGTGTTTTGGCGTTTGGGATTAGACATTCCTTTTAAAATCTTCTGAACATATTCATTAAGGGGGGTTGGGGGCTGAATGAGGGGAGGTAGAGGAAGAGAGCGAAAGCTTTAGCTTAGATAACATTTATCTCAGCACATGACAGGTTTTTTCAGCTGCACTTCATTTACCATAGAAGAGATTAAAGTTTTTAATATGACTATTTACAGAAATCTGGCTGCAGAGATAACAACAAACGATGATATGCTCCCGCTAAATGGCAGAATTAGGACATTGTTTCCGAGGAAAGCTGGACAATTAATTAAGGCACGCTGTTAGCTTTCAAAGATGTGCAAACATAGCATCACAGTGTCAGGCTGAGAGGCGACATGTGATTTGAGCCCTGGCTGATGCGGAATAAAGAGAGCGCAGAGAAAGCCCCTCCCTGACTACCCATGTTTACATAAACCCTATGAAACCTCCCCATTTAAAACCACGCTGTAAACGTTATGAAGGTTCTCTCAATTAACACCATCCACTTTTTTATGACATGAAAAAATAAAGTTGACAACAGTATAGCATATCTACAGAATAAATCATGCATTTCCTTGAATGAATTCCCCCATTATTATTTGGATTCCAAATTGAATATTTCACTATCCGCTTTGACTAAAATGCTTCCTATCTGCTGGTGAAGTGCTGAAAATTAGACCATCACAAACGTCAAAGGAGGGAAATTATATTAAAATATGCTACCTCTGCGCACAGCATCACTCCCTATGAGTGTGTGCGTGCATGTCACCCCTTTAAAGAGCAGTGCCTATCTGTTGGCCAATCGACTGTGACGAGACACCCACTTCAGGCCGCTCCACTTCATCGTTTTGATTCTGTCATACCGCACACTGCCTGGAGAGGCCCTTTGAATTTTTATCTCCTAATTAAAATAACAAAACTCCTCTCTACTGTCTGCCCAAGTTACCATCAAGGTAGATACAAACGGCAACTGACAATGACGGGGGAATATATCGCACCCATAGCCACAAAAGTTTCTCTCCTCTGTATGGATCTCTTTAGTGGAGACATGCTCGGAGCTTACAAAGAGAATAATGAACAAGGGCGTGCATGCTGCGATACAAATCAGTGTTTTTGGATCAATAGCGATGAAAGACATTCAGAAAGGAGGCAGATTATGCGAGTGTGGAGAAATGTTTTACTGCTTTTGACAGCAGAATATGCAGTCAGCTTGCATCCCTTCAGCCAAGGAAGCGACAGATCCATCTGTTGTGTGCACAAATGCTGGAAGTGAGTACCAGGACTGGATGTACCACTTTTTTTTTCCTGAGCTAAACAAAACACTGAGGCAGCATTCTGCTAGTATCAGTCGATTTGTGGGGAGATACTGTATGTGTGTTGGGTTTAACAATACTCATAGCATCATCAAATAAAAATAATCATACCTGCTTCGCAGTTGCAACTGCAGTTTGACTTCAATTGTGTGCACTGTGTAGTTGATATTTTTTAATCTGCTTCTTTGCAATACAAAACCCACACGTGACTTATATTAGTATTTCACACATCGAGGGAGCCATAAGGGAGAGAAAAGCACCGTAATGACAATTCTAAGGCCACATGACTGAGGAAACACTTAAAGTAATGCCTGCCTGTGAACACCATAACACCAGATAGAGTCAATCCCTGCAGATTTTTGATCAAAACATTTTTATTTGTGGCGAGACCCGCCATTTTGTGCTTATAATCTCCATAATTAGGCTATTTATTGGTCGAAAACCCATACCTTGACTTGCTGAGGAGGTGTTCTTTATATGCAGTGAAACAGCATTTACACCCTTACAAACCAACAGCAGCTTATCAACCCAAATGCTTATACTTCACATACGGTGCAACCAAAAATACAGAGTAGCACATGTGGAACACACAATGTGACTCTACCACACAGACTATGGAGGTATGGAAATACAGTAGATGCTTACACACCAATATACGTAAAAAAAGAATACTACTGTATACTCATTTATAACACAAGGCATGCTGGGAAGCCCACACGTGCATTTCCCCAGCAGGAAGTCACCCAGAATGCCTGGATAAAGTATTGTTTTGCATACGTGTTAGTGTGTAAGCATTTATTTGGATAACCACAGTCTGTGCAGTGCAGTTACATTGCGTGTTCCACGTGTGTTCTTTTTTTTTGGTTGCACCATGAGTGAGGGAGGCATTTGATTTGATGACCTCCTGAGCATGCACATTTGTACGCGTCTATTACTGGTTCGAGAATGCAACAAGTGCATTAAAATTTCTGCTTTTAAAACATGCCGCTAATAAGAGCTTAGATTTTACACAGTTGATCCAAATATAGAAATTCAATGAGGGAACCAAAATATCACAAGCATTATTGTATTATGACGTGTTCTGTACCACCAATAATAAACATTCGGTTAAATACCTGTACATCTGTCAGTGTCCATAAAAACAGTTTTAACGCATGTATAATGCATTTTTACACGAGCCCCGCATAAGACTAAAATGATGTCTGTGCTCTTCTGACACCCTGTTCGGAAAGATGATTTAACGCAGTTCCAAAAACACAGTTGGATCGCGTATGACAATGGCGTGCTTTGTGTGAATGAATGCATGAACAGTAAGGTCAAGAGGTAGAGAGAAAGACATAAGTCAAGAAAGTGGACGAAAAGGCTGGGAAAAGTGCAGCTTGTGATTTGCACTTGTTTGCCTGCTAACTGTCGGCAATGAGCTGCCTTTGTGCACTAGCCAATGCAGTTGGAATGAAGGCTATTGTCTAAATCCTCCTGCAGAGCACCTGATAAAAGAATAAAGAACTATGACATATTCTAAAAACAATGGAGGAATTAAGGAGAGACAATAGGCCAGCTGCCTCATTAAAACAATCAAAACGGCATCCTGTATGTGGTCCAGATAATTAAAAACCACTGCTTCCTAAAGTCTCTCAATACCATATCCACCAGCTCACTGAGGCCCTGAGACTATAGCTCTGCTGGCTAAATGCCCTCTTCCCTTCTTCCTCCTGATTAGTGCTTTATTTGAACGTTGAAGATGAACATATGAGGGAAATTCATGAAACACATTTATAATGCAAACCCTTTCCCCCTCTATAAGTACTTACAAACTAATCAAACGTCTTGGGATGAATCACTCGGGGCACGTGTCGCCTCCCCTTTGCCTAAAGCCTCAAGAGATTTCAAAGTGCAAACATCACAGGGCGTTTTTTTTAATTTCCTCCATTTAAATGACTTTATAAGAAAACGGTTGTGTACAGTATCTATGGGGGAGGCAGGGCAAAGTGAGATACAAGAGCAGGATGTTTTTGGTTTGCAAACCGCTCCGTGGCACCATATCTTAATGAAGTCGCAAACAAATCTCATGCCTTGTGCAAAGCTGAGAGACAACAAAGCGGCAGAAATAACAGAAGGGTTTGGATAATTAAACTGGCCTGAAGACAGGTATTCAAATGTTGGTGTGTAAACAGCACAACTCTTTAATAGTTTAGCTGTAAAATGCGTAGTTAAGCACATCAGCACTTGCCTCTCCCATCTGTCTAAACACATTAACATTGCAGAGGCCATTACGGATCTGGAGTACAGTTGCACATGGGACAGCATGGCTTGAATGCAGCACATGGGAAAACTAACAGTGGTCCATGAATGCATCATGTGTAATTTACAGCAAAGCATCGTGTTGTGCCTTTACAAATTAGTTACAGTGGAAAATCTGAAGTTGAATGCTCGTTAGATTGCACCATTTGTAACGTGGCCAAAGTGTATCGATGACATGGTGGCAAAGTGACATAAGACTCTACGAAACATCAGCTCAGCCAGTATTCAAGGAGTGTGTGTGTGTGTGTTTCACTTTTTCTTCGGACGCAAACTCAAAGCAGTACGACTCCAGCGTCACTCGTTATCAGATTTCAGGCGTATTTATTATTATTATTATTATGGGCATGCCTGCAACGCAGAGCACCCACTCACAGTTGGAGTTATTATTATTCGTAACTTATTTTACAAGTTGTAATTTGACGGTCCTTTTTGCACGGTTTTGGCTTCTCGTCCAGTAAGTTTTAGCAGTAGAGGTGCGGAGTGGGGAGTTAGCTTCAAGCTATTGTTTTTTTGTTGTGGAAGACTCATGACTTATGGGCTTATTAATATGCTGGTCTTGGACTGTTCACTTGTTTTCGACATTGGCAAGGCATGGCAGACATGCCAACATGTACACATTTTTTGTACTCGGCATGCATTTTATGCATTTTGACCCTTGAATACACATGGAGGCTTCTCTTCTCTGCGAATATGCATTTTGTTGCATTTCATCGAGTATGAATTTTTAATTTAGTCTCTTTAGCGTAACATGCACCTGCCAAAAAATCCTCGTACTGCACTCACGCAGACCGTTAAGGCTGTGATTGGTTGCCTAGTAGTACATTATTTCCTGTCTGTACACAACTCGTTCAGAGGGTGGACAACCCACTTCTGTAAACGCCTTCTCGTCCATTTCGGATCTATTGACTGCTGTCAGTGACTTCCACTTACAATGACGCTCACGCCTCTTCTGTTATCATCATTCGCTACGAATAAAGCTAAGAAGCTAAATAATGGATGAGAGATGTTGCTCACAGAGTGACATCACGCCATGCGCTAAACCCTGTCGAAGAGCTATAAAAGCAGGGGTGTCCACAGTGCGGCCATTTGGCCATTTTCATCACACAGCTATTTTGTTATTGGCCGCGGCACATTGTAGAAATAAAATTAAAACCGCAAAAATGGGAAAAATACAGAAAAGACATAATGTCAGGAGAATAATACTAGATACCTGAGATGTCCCAATCTGTGCCTTTTTTTACTTTTAATGATGGGAGATCGGAGGATGAGCCCATCCGATCTTTATGGCAGCTGCTGCTTTTACAGCAGGCCAGAAAGTAAACAAAGTTTACTGGAAGTACTTCTGCAATGTAAATAAAAATAGTCCAACAGCCACGTGCAATGTTTGCAAAATGACTATTTCAAGGGGTGGTACTAGCGCAGCTGCATTCAATACCACAAAGTTAATCCGCCATCTGCGGAACAAACATAAAACGGAGTACAAATCGGTTAGAAAGACCACCGACGAAAAGGCTGTCACGCCAAAGCAACAAACTCTGGACTTTTGGAGGAAAGACAAATATAGAAAAGAGACCGAAAAGGCAAAGCGGTTCACTGAAAAGGTCGTCGAAGTTATTGCTTGGGACAATCGTCGTGGATTGTGGGATTGTGCTGTCTTTTAGAACGTATGGATCCACGCTATGTTCTGCCATCACGACCGCAGTTGTAGAAAAAAGTACAGGAAAACATACAGCATGATTTGTTCGCCCCATGCAACTACATTTTATTGTACAATACTGCACCAAGTCCATGTGTGATTCGACTATTTTTTGTCAAATATTAAAGTGAAGCTGACCTTTAATTCTCTGGAAGAGTTTTAATTTGTGGGATTTACAGCAAATAGGGGTGTAACGAGTCATTCACTACATCGATGCGTTGATTTATAATCCTACGATTCAACTACATCGATCTGGGTCCTCAAGTTTCCATTCAGGATGACATACAGTAGTACCTCACATAACGTAAACCTCCTTTTACGTAAATTCCGCTGAACGTAAAGAATTTATGTAAAGTTTTTGCATCCTATTACGGAAGAAATTTCATATAAAGCAAAGCGTCAAGTTTTTTTTCAATCAACTTTATTAATGCCTCAAGTCGGCACAAGTTCAGACTAACACTTGGTGACGCCTTCTGACGCTTCACGCTCTCATTGGCTGATTATCGGGGCACCGCCTACGCTCTCATGTCATTGGCTGACTTATACAGCGCGTACGTGAGTTTGTGTGAGAGACAGGCTTCTCCCTTCAACCTCCCTTCCTCTTATTAGTCGCCCTTAAACTAACTTAAACAATTAAGTTAAGTTACAAATTAAAATTTTGCACACAGCATTATCGTGTAGTGCGTGTGCGTTTGTCTGTGAGACCAGCTGACTCTTAGACGCTTTGAGTCGCGTTTCGACTCAGGCTAGTTCTCCTCCTGCTGCCTCCACTTGCGCTCCTGATCAAGACATCTCGTGAACGGTAGGATTGTTTTTGTTTTTCAGTTTTATTCATTTACAGGAATCTTATTTATTACCTTATTTTATATTGGAATGTTACTCTACTATGTTTATGCTAACCTTTTCTTATATTTTCCCACCATATTTGGTGGACTTTGAATATTTTGAAGGACCAAAGGGCTGAGTTTGGGAAGATCTTGGAACGCATTAGGCTATTTACATGTATTTTACGCTTCGTATAACATAAAAACCCTATAACATAAAGGTTCTCTGAACGGATTATTAACGTTGTAGGGGCGTCTACTGTATATCGATTTAACATCCTTTAAAAGGTCATCAATCGATTTAATCGATACACAGAAATGAAGCATTGGATTTAAGCATGGCATGCTTTATATGGATGTGCTTTTTTTTAGCACTTTTAATGACATTAAACGTTACAGTCTGCCTGTGGGTGACGTCATTGTCTTCAGGGTATGTGGTGGTCATGGGAGTGGCAGTTGACCTGTGAAATACAATCGATTCGCTTCTTCTTTTGGTCAGTTCATTCACTTTATTCAGTATTCATATTTAACTCATCTGGCCTTATTTGAAACTCCTTTTAAGTGACATTTATGAGGACGATATGCAAAGTAAGGATGTTTTGTACGCCTCTGGACGGTAGTTTACGGTCCAATAGCAGTGACGCTTAGTGACGTCATCATCAAGTGCGGCGTGTCCAGGGGAAAACACGTTACAAATACAATCCCCGTATATCAGCGCTGCAAAAATCTAACACTGTGCGTGAGCGCTCGATAAGGAGAGTCTGCGGGAACGTCCTTAAAAAATGCTAATTTTTTCATGTGATATCGGGTGTATTTTCATTCATATACAGAAAAGTTAAGTCCAACTTTAAAGGCATAGTTCCGATTTTTTGACATGAAGTTGCATGACGTACCCAACAGCAGTGTAGTGCATCAACAGTGACCCCCCCCCCAATTGGTCGCGTGAGTCCGGTTCTGGTCGGAGATCCGTGACAAGGAACGAAGTCCTGCTTAGTTGCTGGGACCATTTAAGTAAAGAGTTTGGCTTCTCAAAATAATATGCATTCAAAAGAGTCATACATTTGCATCACTAAAATGCCTCCTCAAAAAAATTAGACAAATCGCTCTGTGTTATATTTGCCTCCCGCTGTGTCACCTGTGCATTCTTGTGTATGTGATGAAGACGCACGCATCACGTTTTGACAGTTCCACATGTCCGAAAAAGAATAGGAAGAAGCCGGGTTTATTTAATCCTACTCCTTCTCCGTGTCTATTACAATAATTCTGGGACATTTACCCATCTACGTGAATTGTTTTGTTTCTCTAAAATGTATTTTGCTAAGCTTTTAGCTGACGTCCGTCGTGTTATGTAGCTGTATAGCATGGGTATAGCGACTATGCATATCGATTATTGGTAATATAGCTATACAGCCAGAGTCTCGTTGGGCGTAGGAGGTGAAGACGGTTCAAAGTGAGATGCATGAGGCACATCTGCAAGTGCATCACACCAGCATCCTTTATTACTGCCGACCTTTTACATTTTATTATTAAAAGTATTATAAACATATGCATATTTTTATACCTGTATGTTAAAATGTTCCTTAAAACATTGTCAGTATAGCTAATAAAGGTTTTAT
Organism: Dunckerocampus dactyliophorus; assembly: GCF_027744805.1. Taxonomy (NCBI): domain Eukaryota; kingdom Metazoa; phylum Chordata; class Actinopteri; order Syngnathiformes; family Syngnathidae; genus Dunckerocampus; species Dunckerocampus dactyliophorus. The sequence goes on from NC_072825.1 coordinate 11,614,339, forward strand.
ATTGATAACAATTTCATGCAAAAACTGACTAGCATTTATTATGACATTATTATGTAAAAAATGGTTTCCAAATCACAGCACATCCAAGGTCAACGCATGCACCGAGAACAGATTGTGTTCTACCCTACTCGGCGTTTCTAACATTTTTTTGTGGGCTCTCTTTCTAAGCTTAATGACTGTTAAAACTTCTTTCTTTTGTTGGTTCAGACTCTTCCGCTTGTAATCTGCGTCTATTGGCAGCGCGCTAACTGTTGGTCTTAATTGTGAAGTGAGGCCAGTGGTGCCTGAAGCCACAGTGAGAGTTGTAATTAAAGACCTCTACTCTTCTTGTCTTCACATCAGCTCCAACTCCTTCTGGTCAAATGGGAACAGGCGCCACATACCTACGAATATCAAGTAGCTGCAAAGCTGTTAACGGACACTTTGTTTTCATTTTGGAACAAAGCTTTATTACAGGTCAAGTCAATTTCAAACTCTTCCTGTGATTAATCTGAAATAGATGGATGCATAATATGTGTATCTGCACCTGACAGCCCATGATGCATTGACAAACACTAAACAAATCACCCTCATGAATACTGGTAAATATTTGGAATGTTTCTGGATGGCCACAGTTGAACACATTAGCATGACTCACACCGCTTTAGCACTCCTCGTCAGACAGATAGAAGGATTCATAGAGAAACTTCATTAATGATGTCACAGCAGCATGTTCGCACAAGTCAGGAAAGTGACCCGAGTTCGATCCGGACACGCACGCCTCTCTCAAACTAGCTCATTACTATTGACGGTACACTAAAGCCAAATTAGAGGGTGTTATTCCACTGAGGCACTGACAGATTGATCCTCTCTATCTCCACTCTGTCCAGTTCAAGTTTAGGACGGCCACTAGGAGGCACTCTTCTCATGCCCAAGCTGCTCCTAGTGGATGTTGACGCTGTGACGATGCAGAGACTGTGCACACATACCATATCATACCAGCAGTGTGCCTTTACATCTTTGCTTGCAGGTACCTTGTAAAGATCTTTTTGTTATGAGAATTGTATGCATGTAGCAAAATGCATCTTCCCGCCAGTTTGACATGTCTATCTTTACCTGGGAAATGTGATGTGGGAGTCATATAATATAAACGGTTTCTGTTTTCCAAATCTATTCTTACTAAATTCCTGCAAATACGTGCATTTCATTTTTTTTGATTCAACATTTCAGCAAACATAAGACACAGCTATTTATTAATGTTGTGTTTACAAACCCCTGAGTTTTCCCTGCTTTTGTGTCCAGACTACTTTGAGCATTTTTCTACAGTACACATATAGCTAATACTGAGAGCACATGCACGGCCTTGAGCGAATGGCACGCAGGTCCCAATCTGCAAATTAAAAAGTCATCCCAGGGGAGCCTCATACCCGCGTCTCACTACAGTACTGTATACACACAGTATCAACGTAACATATATATTTTAGAAATCATACAAAATAGATGTCATATTTTATAAACATGAAATTAGCACAGTACACTCAGTTGGAAGAATCCAATGTTCAAATGAAATTAAAACACTTCTTTTCTGGATAGTTGCTGGCGCTTTTCAGTACAGCGACATAGACACCGGCAGAGGATATTTGCCTGCTAATAGTTTTTCCATAATTCTGAAGGAGAATATTGGAGATATTTAAATTAAAACCTATTTTGTTGTATCATGGTGCAAGCCATTTTAATTTATCATGTAAAATTGTTTGTATATAAAATATATAAAAAACATAACATAAATATGATATTATATATATATTTATATATATATATATTGAATTATAAAATCTATTTATATAAAAAAAATGTGTTTCCTTCTTCTAAATTCATGTAATTAAGTTGGAATATTTCACACTTTAAGCATGGCCAATTTACGACAACCTCAAGAGGAACGCTTTTAAGGATGCTACTTGCTGGATTTATTACAAGTCATGAATTGTTCTCCTTGCACACATGCTCAAAATTAAGAGGGCATTTTCAAGTTTGTGTTAAAATGGATTCTGTACTGTCAGCGTTAGACAATACCAGCCACAGATTCCAACACTGCAAAGCTGTTTCCTCTTATTCACCACACACACACACACACACACACACACACGCACGCGCACACACACTGAAAAAGTGGACTGTTTAAGCAAAGCGGTGACTGGCTCCTCTCCTCCGCTGTGCTTTATTCTCCATTTGGACAGGTCCATCCCACTGAGGACTCTATTAAGTATCCTTCTCTGCGGGTAGTTCTGCTCGTGTCCTGGTTGTGGCCAGTCGACATGTGTTTACCGCGGCCCCTGCTGGGGCGGCAGGCTGGTTGGGGACCTGTCCGAACCAAGCCTCGCTAATGGGACCAAAAGACCCCTTGTGACCCCCTTGGGACAGAACACAATTTGAGTGACCACCACTGCAGACAGACCTCCTTTCCCTCCAGCGGTAAACCACATCCGCTACTCCATCATGGCTCGGTAGGAGCAGGTGACCACTAAAGGGGCCAGCACAGGCCAGTTGATTTTTTTTTTTTTCTGTGAGAGCAGCAAAGCCATCACCACGTGCCTCAGTGCCTCCTCCAACATGGCTCTGGCCCTACACCACATGGCCAGCCTGTGTGTGTGTGTTGTAGGAGGGGGTGGGGGTGTTGTCTGCTTGATGCCAGCCTAATGCAAATGCTCGCCATTTAAAAACTGGGAGCTTCCCTCCCGCCTCGTCTCTCCTCTTTGGAGAGGTCTACTTTTGGCCTTCTGGTGCTGGCAGTTATTTTCTTAGTCTCCAGAAGGACTGAGCCACAGAGATGCACCTGTCATCCGCTTTGGAATTCAAACAGTATTGTTCTGGTTGCGAAGATTTGAATTTATTAGCTCATGAATGTACTAATTCCTGTTGATTTGGGCTTAAAGCATTTCTGACTGTTACAGTTAGTCCGTCAGCTAAACAACACAAACCAGTGTAACATCCCAGCATGCCCTCTGTAACTGACCCCACTGTAATGCGACATACTGCTTAAAGTATGTGCTAATTCTGTCGATTTGCAAAGACAGAAATAATGTGGGGGCTAAAAGGCTTAATTGCGTTTGTCACATTGTGTCTCGGTGGCTCCTGCATGGGGTGCACACTCGCTGCCCTTGCTCATTGCCATTCAGTCATCGCTGCCCCAGGTATCACCATGCGGCCATCTGGAGCCGACATCTGTCTCTCTATTGATCACAAGGGTTTAGCACTTGATCAAACAGACTGTGACAGGAAATTGCTCTTTTCCCCACAGAAAGGGCCAATTGCCTGCATGAGGGTAATAGAGTGGAACTGCGATGCAGCAGCAGGGCAGTGGGCAGGAGGGCACGAGGCGCAGCCACTGTGGAGGTGTTCAGACCTAATGCATCATCACCAACATCCTGTTTGCAACCCTTACAACCTTCCAGTTTCAGACTCTCTCCATTCCATACGGACACATACCGTATGCCACAATCTGAGTCCCTTTTCTGGGGACACAAAGACAATGTGTGATTTAAACACACACACACACATTTGCACGTCAGTGAAACGCAATATTATGACGACTCTACCTTTACACAGATAATACTGCTGGCCTTTAACTGACACTGCCAGAGAGCTGTGAATGTAACTGTCTTTCTCTCAAATACTACAGAAAGCTGAACAGCAGGACAATAACAAAACATATTGTTTAAATCACAACAGTTAATCACGCATTATATACAGTATTTGTGGAGGCTTATTTTTTATATTTTTTGTATAGCTCATGTACAATGTTATTGGATTGTGCAGGTGGTCATCATGTAGAAATTCATTTACAAAATCCCAAGCAAGTTATTCTAGTAGGACAATGAAATAATCATGTGAGGTATTAAAGTGCTAAATCGTGCTCAAATAAACAAAAAATGCAATGGATAGATAAGTGGGTGATGTTGCTATCATCAGTGTTCAGAGATACATCTACCTACATTAAAAATATATATATAGTATATCATATTTTATATATAATAAAAATAATTTGTGTGATTCAGTCACATCTTTTACTCTAGAATTCATACACTGGTAGTTATCCTCAATGTTTTTCATTTACTTGTTTTATTTAGTGTATCCACTTATTTGCAACTTGTTCCTTTGATCATTAACAATTTATTCTTATTTTGTCACTTTAATTACATTTTAATCTTATTTTAACCTAATTTTTCCAATTTGGATTTCTTCCTTGCCATTATTTTAGAGCTGCAACAATTAATTGATGAATTAATGATTAATCAACTATCCAATTAACCGACAGCGGTTTTGGTATTCGATTAATCGATTTAAAAATGTAAATATCCTGTGATTTCAGCCTTATGATATTATTACAGAATTGCACATGCATTTGGTTATTATATTTTTGCTAACAAATTGATGCATAACTTGATTTGAAATGAGAAATGAAGTGAGACCGCCTTGGTGTCAAATAGACGTTCGAGTATTTATTTTTGATACAAAAAAAACGCTTGCATGATCAGATAATATTCAAGTGTAGAAGAACTGCACAGTGCATTTTTTCTGTCAAAATGAACGAATAAATTCATTCAGAAGGAAAAAGGTGAAGTGCATGATTGACACACGCTATTCGCAGGCTTTTACGGGCCACATCTGGCCCTCAGGCCTTGAGTTTGACACCTGTGGTCTAAGACATAAACGATTACTCGATTAATCGAAACAAGAATCAGATTAATCGACTAGAAAATAATCGCATGTTGCAGCGCTACATTATTTCAACTCATTTTGCTTTTGATATGTTGTAACATCTTCCTTTACTTGTGCATAAGTGACAAGTAATGGCCATTCTCTCTCTTTTTTCTTTTCACACAGGAAGTGAACAAAGTGACAAAGTGTAAGTGACAAAATATAAGCAAGTGGAATAAGTGTCAACATGGAAAAATGATGGTGTAAATGAACTATGAGTAACAGACATGCGGAAGGGGTCGGACTCAATAAGCTTCTGCCTCTTCCTACTCCTTTGACGACGTGTTGAATTGTGAAAATGGAACCACGTAATGTTCTTGAACGCAAAAAAATAAACCATACAAGACCATACCATACCACACCACACTATTAATGCCTGAATGTTTATTCCAGTCATTTCCAAATGTGAAAATAGTTGGTTCTCTGCTGTCGGGCATGCTTTCCAGGCACTCACTATAACATCATGTTTAGCAAGTACGGACAATTTGATACTGAAGGTGACATTTATTCAGCATTGTAGAACATATTTAATTGTCACTGCAGAAAGCAAGATATGTTTCCTCTTGCCTACAGTGCTGGGATTGTCCTTTGGAATATGATGCAAATTTGGGATGAAGCAACTAATTCCTTCCTTGCACCTCTGAACACCCCCTCCACCCTCAATCCTCTGCCAGCCTCCATCCTCCCCAGACACGAGGATTCTGATTAATCGTGTGACCGCCCCTCGTTTTGCATTTTATACAATTTCACGGCGCCACGGTGAGATGTGCGAGGTGTTTCGCCACTTTTGGCAAGCTGAAAAGATGTAGCCCAAGGAAGAACAAGTCGAAAGTATGAGGGGGAAAAAATATGACCAGGGGATGTGATAAAAAAATTATCAGACAGTGTGTTTTCCTGTTTGGTTTTAATCTACATTTAATTAAATTCTTATCTGCTGTGTGCTTATGGCTGCATTTGAATGGAGAGGCTGCATTCATTATGAATGGTAAAATTGAACTCAGTACATTGTGTGTGGCCCAATAAAGGAAGCAGGCTCTTATTGCGGTGCATGCACAAGCTCCAACAGACGTGCGGAAAAAATAAGTCAATTAAGATCGGTCTTTAAATTACCGCTGTATCAAAACAAGGGGCGGGAACATGCTCCATAATAGAATCCTGACAGGGAAGAGAGCACATCTGACTGTTGTTAATATACATCCCATTTGATGCAGCCAATTGTATTACATAGCCTGTTTATGGAACGAGCACAATTCATGCACACCGCATTTACGAGGCAGTCATGATAGTACCTAATCAATAGTGAAGAGGGGAAAGTTCTGTGAATGTAGAGGTCAAATGAATGTCTGCCGCAGCCAAATCTCAGAAGATGGAGGCAATATGGGTAACGTAGTGAAGAGTTACATTCAAAGGCGTAGAGAGGAAAGGAAAAAAAGGAAAGATCTTCAACATTTTGTAATGCTATTGACAAAAGACGCACGGCTTATAACTGGCAGGTGGTACTCTGTGAGCTAAGAACAATATCTCGTAGGTAGCACCCCCGCAACCGTCGAAAAAGACCCTGAGCCGGTACTTCAAAGTTGGGCCGTGGCAAAATCCCTAAATCTTCCAGTTTGCGTATTCTGAGCAGTGTAGGGAAGAAAGAAGCTCCCTGCTGCCTGTCCGTGTTTACAGAGCTGTTCTCATCTCTAGGCCTTGCTCATCCACGGCAGTCACGCACACTCCGCTATTGCATGGAGCCGTGTCTGTGTATGGGAGGGGGTGAAGGATCGGCAGATGAATGACTTTGGTGCATCGGAGGGGGATCACAGCAGATAATCGCTCCCGACTGCTGTGCTGGCGTGCGCGGATCTGGTCTTTAAAATAATGTTGGAAGTCAAGCCTCTCCAAAGCATTTCGCAGGTTATCGTCTGCATTTTATGTTTGCTGTTTAAATCTTAACAGGACGCAAGCGGCACGGGAGAGCAAATATGTCTGGAGTCGGGTGAAGCGGACTGGAAATGTCATTGCGAGGGGTTAAGATTAGCCGTTGCTGGCTGGGGGGATGAAACTCTTCAAAACGAATGGCGTTCATTCTCGGAATGTCGTATTTAACCTTACTGGGCTGGATTGCCTTAAGAAGGAATGTAGTACCATCAAGCTGACCTCTCGTTATTCAGAGACTTTAACTCAAACACAAGACAAATCTCCCTAAGTAGATTTAAATACACACCACCACTGAGACACAGACAGTGTGAATACAGCACAACATAAATTCCAATATCATAAATACTACTATCACACAAACAGAGAGGCCATAAAGTACTGCTGCCTGTGTCTGGGACTATAAACCTCTGGTGTTACTCATAGGGAATAAACACACATGCACAATTTACTGCGCTAGATCCCCTCTTTGTTTATCTTTTAAATAACCACAGTTTATCACCCTTCTGCATAAGCAAATTGCATGCACTGTGTGTTGTTTTAACATTTGATATGCTGTCCAGAAGATTCATTCGTCCCTATGAATTCAATTGTCTTTGCAATATCCCGCTGCCATAGGCATCAGGCCCCATCACCTGTTCGTTATCACTGGCCATCCTGTTCGGGAGCTCTTGAAACGGTGCCACAGCATTGACTCTCAGCTAACAGCAGGTCTCTGAACTTCTCACGCTTGATGGCAGGGCTGGAAATTACGCTAACAACTAATTAACATCATAAAGCGTGTTTAAATGGACGGACGACACCTGCAACCTTCATTTGCACATGCTAAAATTACCTGTGTTTTTATTTTTGCAGATAACAGAGATGGGTTAAGGAATATTTAAATTTCCCTGCTGGATTGCTGCCACTAGGCGTCATTTTTAGCTTGTGCTGTGAAAAGCCGACAGGACAAAGTAATAAATTGTCAAAACAGAGCGCTGGCAAAATTCCTAAAGCTGTTTTTTTTTTTCTTTTTCCCTTTTCCTTTAAAAGAAGGCTTGCATGAACCTTGAAAGAGTGCACAGCAATTTACTGAGCCTGAAATAATAACACATTCCATTCTAATTTATATTTCAATATAAAGTATTTCCAGGCATGCAGTAGGCATGGTCTTCCAGTTACTGGTCCAAATAACAAAGTGCTGCCTGTCAATCCGAGACACTTTGCTGGCTGGCTGAACTAAGCTGGTTTAGACTGACAAGACGGATGAAGCATCTCTCTCTGGAGTCCCGACTCCCGCCACCAGCTCCTTGCCTCTGCTGGAGAAGATGACCACGATACCACCAAGAGTCCCCGTTTTTTGAAAAGGGTGTGTCACAACAGCAAGACAGTACTGCACTCCCAACTCGTCCACATTAAGGGCTACAGCAGTAATACCGCTTTAATCGTCCCCAAATAATTTTAAATGTCAAATCGGGGCCAGGGACTTCCTCGTCGACTGCACCAATGGCTGAGCCTGCTCGCCCTATTTGCTGAATAGCTGAAAGCTCACTGCCAGATCCCCTGAAACTTTCAAGCTTTTTGTTCCAACATTCAATGCAACATTAACATACCCTTTGAAATCGTCTCCCTTCCCTTCCCCGAAAAAAGCCCCAAAAAGCTAAATATGAAAACAGTTGATACTCCTTCGCCCGTGCCTCCCCCTTCTTTTTCCTTTGGCTCCCTTAATGAGACGCAACGTCCCCGTCTCTCCACTGAAGGATCCAGACATTCTGTGTGATAGAGAGACTGCGGCTGTTTATTAATAATGAATTTGGATGTTTGCATGTGGAATGTTATCAGCCCGCACACAATCCCACCAATCGTTTGCCCTGATGGGGTAGCTGGGTTGCTCATTAGCAGAACATATTTAATCCAGAAGTTTCTTATCAAATGTCACACCTGCATCTCTAAATGGCATTTTCACATTCATTCGCCTGTATTTGGGAGATGAGGCTCCAAGGTGCTTTGCAGAGATTAAGAATGAGAGAGAGTGTAAGCTTATTTTATCATTTAGCGGGTCTGGAAGGAATCCAAGGAGTTTTTGTCTTGTTGTTGTAATTAGAAAGCCTTTTAAGTGATAACGCCTGCAAAGGAATATGAGTATGTAGCGATCAGGCCAGTCCCCCCTCCGCTCTCCTCATCTCTCTTCCCTTCTCCTCTCCTGGCTTTTTTAATTGTTGAATGCAGCGGTTTGTTCTATGCACAGCAAGGATTAACTCGGAAGCTTCTGAAGTTTAATGAAAGACTTGAAAGTGCACACTTTCTTGGGTCTCACTCTGACAATTTTTTTGTTACCTGCGTGGGAATGGAAACACTGAAATTTTTGTTCTTAAATTATCAACACACAAAAATGGACATTGCTTTATGTTAATGTTTACGACAAAAAGCATTCAGAATAACAAAACAATATGCCATAAGGCAACGTTTAGCTAAAGAGCCTTGTATCTTTCTGAGTAAAGTGGAACTACAAAAGAGGAACCTAAAAGTTGTACATTTTGGTGCTCCACCAAAAATCTTAGAGGTCATGATGTCACGAAAGATTCAGCCGATCCTGCGAGATTTTATTTCAGTCAGCATCTGAAGGCTAAACTTCAAGTGTGTTTTGTTTTTTTGTATTTTTTCATTCCATCACCAAAATACCAATCATGACAAAAAGTAAACACAGTGGGACCTTGGTTAGCATCATACATATTTTCTAGGTCTGACTAACCGACTCATGCTAATCGAATCAGTTTGTCACATAAGAAATCATGTAAACACAATTAATCCGTTCCAGAAAGCAAAAAATGTGATCCTCTTAAACATCTTCGAGAGTCAACCTCTGATGACATCATAGACGGGCGACATAGCCGACTTCCGGTTCCGGTTGCCATTTTGTTAGCAAGCTAACGATGCTAATAAGGACATTTGTGATAAAAACAACATTAAGAACACAGTTGGACTCACGCAGTCTATTACCATATTTTCCCGACTATAATTCCTTCCGGGAAGAAAAAAAACATACATAAGTCGCACTGGACAACAAATCATATTTGTGGGGGCAAATATATTTTATAAAATCAGACACCAAGATCAGACATTTCATCTTTAAAGGCAAGTTATAGTAATAATAAAATGGAGAACAACAGAGTAAATAGGTGTCTGTTAACGTAATGTGACTAGATGGTGACATATTAACAGTTATTCAGATTACTATAGCCTAAACATAACATAACTAGTTTACTTGCAGCTTGTAATCTGCAGAATATGATTTTCTTTTTGGGGGCATTTGTGTTCCGTTTTTCTCAGTTGTCTTTATAAGTTGATGTTTACATTGTAAATTTTCGGCGGTACAGGAGTGATAGGAGTAGCAGATACTGGCACACGAGCCTAGAGCGCCCTCTTGTGGCTGTCAGTGTGAAAAAATATATATATAAAGTCGCTCCAGGGTATAAGTTGCAGGACCAGCCACACCATGAAAAAAAGTGTGACTTATACTCCGGAAAGTACGGTAATAACAGGACAAGACGTGCGCCATGTTGTACGCTAACCGGAAAATGTACGCAAACCGGGGCAAAATTTTGATGCACATTTTCAACGTTAACCGAAAAACTGGCACGGACGCTTACCGAGTCCAAATACATTTGATCAAGCAGATGCTATGAACAGTGTCAGTCAGGCTTAATCAAAGCTTTTGTTTTATTCTACAGAGGCTAACTTATTTTTACAGTTCAATAACAGTTAAGAACGTTATAATGTTACTTAAAACATTGTCTTTTCAATTGCAATGGATCATCACATAGTCCTAATTCAGCATTCATGGCCCCACAATTTTGCAGATTTTTGTTAAAAAAAAAAAAAAAAAATACTAAATAACCCGCCCGAAATTACACAGTCACCATAAATCGGTAGTAATTTATAAAGATGTGATGATACAGGTAAAATGTACAGCAGACATGCACCACTGTTAAAACACAATTTTTAGATGGCGATGTCTTTATGCTTCACTGATAATGTTTTTTCATGCGTTTGTTCGGCGGTCCTTGAACGCATCATAGCTGCTGTGAGACGCGCTAGCCTGTGACTCTGTTTCATCTGCTCTATCAATCATCGTTATCATTCATTAGTGGTGAATTAAAATGTGTCTAATTTAGCTTTTTAGCTTCCGTTGCTTGTGAACAATGGCGTTTGAAGAGAGAGGGTTCTGGAGCTGAATGTAATGACATAATCCTAACAGCCACTTTTATTGAAAATGTTGATCCGAAATCAGTGGAGAACGTCAACGTCAATCTAGCAGGAGTGAGACGCGTGCTAAAAATAGACCCTTTTATGGGTGTATCAATCAAGCAGATTTTCCTCATTTGCTGGTAGGCGCGGAACGTAACTTCTGCCAAAAACCGGGATGTTATCAGGGTTTTACGACAGCAACACCTGGAAAATATTACTTCAAGTGATCTGGGAAAATTTGGAATAACCTGGAAGTGAACTAACATCACAGAGTAGGTCGTGGAGGCTATTGCACATCTTTTGAATTAAGAAATGGGTGAGAGCTGAGATTTGATTTAGTATTTTATTCCATTTTCAGTTGTGGAAAATAAAGAGCACACACTGTACTTTTTTCAGTAGTTGCATTAAATCCCTACGTATATCCTGGAATGCTGCTGCTGCGGCTTGCCATCTGGCCAGATAAGTCCAAAACTGAGAAGTATTGATCCGGTAATAGTGGTTCACACTTTGACTCTGACACCTTAGCCCTGCAGACATAATGTCATAGCCTCTTATCCTTTCCTCTTAACACAACCTGCCTATCTCCAACAGGCTGTCACCTCTAGTAATACGCTTCTCAAAAGCCCCCTAAATCACAGAAATCATTGCACTTTCAGACATTATTTATTTTTCCACCTCTTAAAAGTGAATCATGATGTACAGTTCGGTTAAAGGTTGTTGCTTTGTTCGTGCTCCCCTCCCCCTCCCTGCTTCGGTCTTCCATCAAGACCTACAAGCGCTTTTGGTAAGTAATTCTAGTTTAGACATCGGGAGAACTGCTACATAGCAATTACTGGGTTGGGTCTGTGCGATTGTGTAGGCTTACACTGCATGACAAATATCGTCAAGCTAGACCCTGCACAGTGATCCCACGTGCAAGCACGTGCTTTAGACGTTTTCATTAATTGAAATCGTCACTGCGTAACCGTTCAGTACTACACTCTGGCAGGTATGAATGAAAGCTGCTACAGCTTAATTACTCTGCAGCTAAATATGCATTGTCGGAACCCCAAATGTCAGGCTTTATATCTGCTACAAATCACTAGTTTAATAAAGTGGGAATGACAATTACTGAGCACTTAGGCATCAAAAATTTAATGAAAACTACTAGCCCAAAGCCAGACTTTCTTGTCAAATACAAAAGCCTGCAAATGATCAGATGATTTGCAAACTTTTTGAGAGCAGCTTATCCACTGCTGAAAGATGCCAAACATTGCCATTATATGCAAATTGTGTTTATTATCTTGCAGGCAGCACAGATCCTGCCGTGGTTGGGCTGATGCAGCCCACAGCAACTTCTGAGCAAGGTTTAAGCACAAGGGGTTTTAATTAGCTCTCTAAGGGCTGCAGTTAGAGGTGCACTTTTCACAACAGCCGTTGGGAAGTTGAAGACTAACTTGCAGCGCTCCATATGTTGCCCAAGAGGCCTCCGAGATGAGCGGAATTCACATTTGGAGGCACAATGACCACTCCTGAGAGCAGCACTCCTTTTTTTTGTGGACTGAATGTTTTATGATTCACAGCAATTTTTGGAATGTGATCAAAACATGTTGTAAAAACATTTTTATTACAAATATTTAAACTTCTTTCTATAATGTCATCTACATTATTTTTTATTTTTTTAAATCTTTTTTTATACTCAGAGTGCATATTTGGGGGAGGGATTTAACTTGTATTTTATGTAGTATATATTAATGTAAAATGAATAAAATGTTTAATCAGATTAATCTCTGTTCACAAATGAATTAATCATGATTAATCACTATTTACAACAACTATGAAATATGCTCATTTTTACTGTATTTTATTAATAGAGAGATAAATGACATATATATATATTAGTGCTGTCAAGAGAGTAAAAAATTGAGAGATTAATTCATTATGATCTGTAATTAATCTCTTTTTTTAATCTCACATAACAATTGCTGAGGAAAGCCCTCACTTTGAGGTATTTTCATTTAAATTCATTACATTGTTGTGACAGAGCAAAAGGTTGACATACAACCAAAAAAGTGGCTTTATAAAGTAATGTTTTTAACAGACTTGAATAGATGCAGTGCTAGTCATTTACGTTCCGCTGTATTTGAAACTAGCCAAAGTGCCTGCAACCTAGTTTCAACCACGGGGGGAAAACTGCTGTGTTCTTTTGTGTCGTACATGAGGTGTTCTTGAGTTTAGTTTAGCAAAGAGCTTTGTTATGGCTCGCTAAATTGCTAATGTCTGCACTCACGACTGGGTGCTTTGCGTTGACGTCTTCGGCTAAACTTGACCTGCTTCAGTGGTATGCAAACCCCTTACAAAAAAGGCATATCACTCTATCACTCTATCGTCTGAGTGTTTTTAAAATGTACATATCCCATCCATTAGACCGACAACTCTCACACACTGCTCCATTTTCACATCTCCTCTCCGCTACTCACCGCTCTTCACCTTGCCCTCCCAACTACGACAGCCTGTCAGCTTATGTTAAATAAGCCCAACAACAATGATAGCCAATCAATGCTTGAATGACGCAAAAAATGTTAACGTAATTGAATAATTTACTTACTGGCATTAACACATTTTTGTCAGCCCTAATATTGTTAAAGACAAAAGACAAATCTCAATCAGGTGTTGCACTTTAATTTGTGACTGTTGCTACATGCATATGTGTACAACCTAGTGGACAACAAATGCAAACATCGTAAGAAAATATTATTAATACAAAAAGAGATACTATACTATAAAACAAAGTAGTGAGTTGCACCATTTTAGAAGCTGCAACCACATGGCTGATAGTTGTCCTTAAATTAGTGTTTCAATGAGTGAATCATTAAATAGTCATGGATAATTTTCTGTTCCGGATGTTTATGATTGCAAGGTTTATACCGTCTCTTGACTCTCATCCTTTTATAATTTCTATCTCAGTGTACCTCCTTTCTCATCAACTCTCATTATATTTTCTGCCTTTGACCCTGGAGCTGCCAAAAATGATCTGCCTCATTAACTGACGCGTCACTTTCTTTCTTCTTCAACGTATTGTCTCTTGCGCACTATCGGATCTTTCATCTTAAGCTTGGAATAAATTAGAGCAACAATCACTGCCTGCATGCCATTCGTCACAAATGAAGCAGTTGGGCATAAAAAAAAAGCGTGACGCTGATATCTGATCCCGATTCATACAAGTGAGGATGGAAGCCAGTGCAAACTATGTGAAGGGAGCATTTTTACTCATCTTTCACTGACCATGCTGAGGAAGACCATAAGAGACCACGAGTAGTAGTCATTATTTGAACAAATACAACAGATTACACGGGAGCCACAGATTGCGTCTTTACCTCTCTGATGTATTTGCTATAATTCATATATTCATTTGCAACATTTTACACAATCTCTATGGAGACTCTAAGCATTACAGGCAAAATGAGGTTTTGAGTAAATAGAACGTGGGAGAGAATGGCCTCTAGATAAAAATATAGTGTTTGTTCAAGCCGAGTCTTCAGCCTCAATGGTCATGGCCTCATAGCCGACCACATCTTTTCTGTACGTGATATGCAAGAAAATGTCATTTTTGAGATTAAACAGAATCGAATGCAAAGGACAATTTGCAACGACATGTGGTAAGTACAGTCCCACCTTTCTGAAGACGACAAGGTGGGGGATGGGAATGCTGTTGATGGGTCTAGGGGAGTGCTTGTAATGTGCACAGAGCAGACATAAGGGAATGAGTTGGAAGGGGAAAAAGACAGAGAACAAACCTGGCAGGCACGTTGAGGCCATGCCAGTCGTGCCTGCGCCACGCGGTGTGGCAGAAGGGCAGTGCCAGGAAATGTGGCAAGAGAAGGAAAGATCAAACAACAAGGGCTGCAGATCTCCACCAATCTGCTCTGTATTAATGTCAGAGCCAAGGAGCAGCTGAACCAGACGTGATCCACAAAGTGTGAGATGTGTGTGTCTGGATGACCATTTGCTGCAAACTGGATCAAATTCACAATAAACTGATGGCGTGAGAGGCAACCATTTCCAAACTTGCTGTCTGATACTTTAAAACAACAAAAGAAGTTTGCAGTTTAAACTTCTCAGCTGCTTGATTTGGAATTCAGTGAGCATGCTTTGAATATTTTACATGTGTGAGTGAATGTGAGACATGCAGTAGGCTATGATGGAAGGTTTGTATGGAAACGCCCGTCAGCTCCAGTGGACTGCATCCTGCTCCAAAAATCGTACTCCATATAGCTGCAATAAAGCAAGCAGACGGCAAATGAGCTCCATGCTGCCATCACTCCCTCCAGGACAGATGGCAAAATTAGTCAATATGCTTTCCAAAATTACATGGAAATCACATGGCTTTGTGTCTATCTGTCTTTCTGTCTATGCTTTCCATAGCATCATGGCCATCTTTGTCTGGGTGTGAGGACTGTAAAAGGGGTGGTGTGCTGGGGTTTGGGATGGTGAGGAAGGCAGAATCATCATTATTGCTATTGATTGGGAAGGAGGGGCCTGAAAAAGTAATGATGGAAATGAGTGCTTTTGTTGGTGGTGTGAGTGTGTGTGTGTGGCTGTGTTGTGTATGTATACAGGTGGTGGTAACTGGGGAATGAGCCTGTTCTTTGACAATGTATGATGAACAGCCTGCTATTTGGAGTGCATCTGCAGGAGCTGGTTTGAAGCGCCTGGTCCTCGGAGAAATGTCATACGAGTGCAATGTCTGAGGAGCAGACTACAAATGCTGAATCTCCCCATGGCCCATGTATTTTGGGGAATGACACGGAGCATCTTATGACAATATTAGCCCGTATCCCTGCTTGTCTTTTTGAATAGAATCTTGAACCGCGGGCAGATAATGGTATCTCTGCTGATATAAGTCTCTCTGCAGCAAAGCGGGAAAGGTCTGCTGTTTTGGAGGAATCTCTGCTCAAAATCTTGTCAGAGGGGAAATTGCGTGATTTCTCCGCTATTCACAATGTGAGATAAAATTGCAGAAGTTGGCAGCGTGACTATCTTGTCATGTAAATAATTCAACAGAGGATTCTTCCATCTGTTGTGTAAAAAAATAAAATGTTTACCGTGTGAACACAATATAGATTTATGAGACACTTATTTTGAAAGTAATAGAAAATGTAAACTCAGGATAACTGTAGATCACATTTTTTTAGACAGTGTTCAGAAAGTGCTGGCAGCTCCTGTCATGCTGCAATGACTGTGATCAGTTACAACATATAGAAATCATTTCCAGTAATTACCTACATAAAAATGTGATAACTGGGATGAAAGTGGAACTGCAGATGGCAGAACAGTCTGATGCTGGACTGAGCTATGGACACAGTGGCCAGAAAATATATGTAAAAAATTGGAAGATGCACAGTAGCCTAAACCGTGCAGACATTCTGAGTTGCCTAATTGCATATGTGCCGTAAAATGATCACAACCACAGTCCACTGAGAAAACTCTGTCCCTTCTGTGAAGGCTCTGTCTTTGTGTCCTGTTCAGGCAATTATGCCCAGCTCCGTGTTCTCCTATGGGAATCGATGGGGGAGCGCAGAGTGCGGGCAGGCTGGGGGGCGCTTGTGAAAAAGTCATTTTGGCGTTGAACTCTTCAGTTCCGGTCATGCTCTGTACCTACGCAAATTAAAACCTCCCCAGTAGCCTATGTAAATATGGTGCCTACTGTGCTGCGCTTTAATGAGCCATGATATGAAAGACATTGAAAACCAATGGAAAATAACTGGCCACTTAAAGGTGGGGTGCATCTGACAGGTGACAGGTAGAGGCAGGTTTAAGACAGGGTTGGGTGTAAGTCATGAACAGAGGGGGTTGCAGGATGATGGGGCAGACCAGCTCTGGCACTTGGGAATAATACGGAACTGTGAGTAGTGAACCAAGGGAAGGTAACCAGTTTTTGCAGCCTCGAGCATTTCAAAAAATTCTGTGTGGTTGCAGTGGAAAAGGGAAAGGGGTTGTGTACACACAAGCACACACACACACTTTTAAGAGTGTTGGCTGCTATTTAGTGCATTAAAAGGAAATGTTAAATGTTGTCTACCTTGACACAAAGATGATTGTCAGCAATTTTAATGTGCATCACTCCACTCCACACGGACACACACAGCCTTCAAATCCTACAATAACCCTTGTCTTCTACAAACGTTACATGGATTACCTATCAGACAATCTGCTTTGTTATGCAAAATGTAGCCGTAGAAATGAGGAACTCTTCAAGATGGGGCCCTTGCAAAAAAGGGAATCATCGCCTGCACAAACTGTTTAATCCGAAACATTCAGAGGAATCTCAAGTCATTTACAATATCACAGAATCCATAATCAAGATTTCCAGCCACAGCCAAATTTGCGGCACCGTCAATGCCCAGTTCAATGAGGGCTGATGGAACGTATAATTTCATGGCAATGCACATACTTGCAAGGGAACGTGGTGTCTTTTTAAGGCCCAAAAGCAATACATAAAATAAAATACAGTAATTTACCAGAGGAAGGAAACACATCCAGTACCTGATTGTTAACAGACATTAAAAACAATGAAGTATGGACCTCTAATTGGACAAATCCTTGTGTATGTATTCCATGAATGAGGCTGATCACGTGCATTGTTAAGATTATGGGGTTTATTTGTGCGAACAGGTGACTTACAAAGAAGATACCAGTGGACTCTCAGTGAGAGTTAATATTACACGATCCAAATCTAAAAATGGACCGCAAAAATATACTGATGTAAAATCTGCAAGGTTTTTTGTTATGAAGTTTTCAAACCACACAAAATGGTGTCTCTAAGAAGACACAGCCAGATATAAAGGGTAGAAACTGCCTGCCTGGCTGGTGAGCGCCATTGTAGTCAGGCCATCTGACAGACTAAGGACGAAACAGAGGAACATGACAGTGGGGTGCCTCATGAATTTAGACTAAGTTGAGATTCAACATTTGGCTGACAGACACTTTCTCCAGTCAACTGTCAGCAAATGCAAACTCTCTTTGCAAGCAGTCATTTAGTTCTTGTTTTAGGTCTTTTGTCCTAAAATCAGACATCTGAAGTGAAAATACATGACACGTTCTCTGAAGCTACAGAGATCTTTACAAGGATCTTCTATTTTATGTATATTTTCATACTGTTAGTTGTAAACGTGAAATGGAAATTCCATCCATCCATTTTCTATGCCGCTTATCCTAATTAGGGTCGCGGGGGTATGCTGGAGCCTATCCCAGCGGGTGAGAGGCGGGGTACACACTGGACTGGTTGCCAGCCAATCGCAGGGCACATACATAAGCAACCAATCACTCTCACATTCACAAGTCGCCAATTAACCTAACATGCATGTTTTTGGAATGTGGGAGGAAAGTGGATTACCCGGAGAAAACCCATGCATCTTTCGAATTTCAACGATTCCACTGACACTGACAATGTTGGTGTAAGCTATTTTTTATGACAACCCTTATTTGGTTACCACAAGTAAACATAATGTAGCCCACAGTGCTCTTATTTTGAAGGCCGGAAGTGTATTGTGTGGGTTGAGAAGGTCTCTTGACTGTTGCTTGCAGAAACGGACTGTGTACATGAATAAATGTAGCCGTAGCTACCGTTCTTTATTTACACCCAACTTCCCTGACATCAGCGGACATCCTGAAACCCTCGGTTGGCACGAGACAGATGTCATTTATTGTTTGACTTCCATGACTCTGACTGCTTAAAGGAAGTCCAACGTAGCCTAACCCTAACCCTCAAAGATGGGGCACTCTGTTATTTCTACACCAATCAAGTTGGTCATGCATCCTCCTTTGCATGATATCATTGTGTGCACAAATGTTGCAATGAGCCGACCGCTCCTTTTTTTTGGATGGATGGAATATAAGTATTTGATTCAATACCTAAAATTATGATATACTGTATACACAAACAGACACACTCACCCCCCCCCATCACCATCACTGCATACATCAAAGCACCACATGTTAACTGGCGTGTACAATGGAGCATTTACAAATCAAAACATCTGAACAGCAGTGGATGTTACTGCTCTGAAATGCAAGTGTGCAGAAGCATGATTCACTATCAGTTGTCATGGTAGGTTGCATGTCCACACAGCAAAAATAACAAATTGACCCAAAGAATGTTTCCAGTGGTTCCTTCAGTGCCCTGACTTCACTGCATGGATGGAGGAAAAAAACCCTTCATGGTAGCTGCTATGAGAAGATGCTGATAAATCTGTCTGACCAGTTTGGGTCGCTCTCTATTCTGCTCTTCCAGCTCAGATAGCAGAAGCACTTTACAAGGAGCCATCTCTCGCCCTGGCAACTTTGTGTGACCTTGTGGAGCTGAATAAGACTGTAAAATTGATTCAGCTCCTGTAATAAAAGAGCATACACATTATCAGCATTCTAATTATAATTAATACAAGCAGCAGAGGCAGACCCATTATTTATGATAGCAGCCCATAATAAGCAAACAATAATAATAATCAGCTGCTTATTTTAGTCATATAATGATGAATGACTATCCCTCTGGCACACAAAACAGTAGCTGATCACACAAGTGCTGCTTATTTCATTTCTACTTTCCGTTACCCCAGATCCCCTCTTGCTTTGTATTCCTCATTCTTTCATGAGCATCATCTTGAGTCACTGACAGGAAGTACCAGCAGAAAAAGCCCAGCATTCAAGCTGTTGTCATAAACAGATTGATTCACATTGCGATTACACACATTTTGAAACCATTTTACCTCTTTCCACAATAAACCAGGGTTGGTTCACTCTGTAAAACCACTGAATGAATACATACAAAATAAATGTAAACTATTTTTGGTACTCGCGAGAATCTAAAAAAGCACAGCTCTGGTGTTATTGAATTTAAAAACATTTTCTCAATCAACATAAAAGAACACTTGCTGTTAGCAGCTAATAAGTGATCGCTACGATATAACGTATCTAATACAGATCTGACTTAGTGAGCACTAAACTGCCTCAAAGTGTGTAAAATAAAACGACCTCAGAGATCTTGGTTATCACTCATAATTAGGCATCCATGTAGCTTATGCCATTTCCCCTGTTTGATAATTATAGTCCATCCTGCCTAATTTTGCAGAGAGTCAGAAAAATGCTTATTGGTGCCTATCTTCCTTATTAATTCTTCTCACAAATCCTTGATTATTTTCCAATTCTATCCTCTGATATCTCTCTGGCTCTGTTTGTTTCACTCGCTCCTCCACTGAGCAGTCTGCCTTCCCTCTCAATCGACTGTTTTGTTTCCCATTTTAATGAACAGTTGGATTCTTTTATTTCTCTACAAGTGCTGGATTTGCCTTATCACCCTCCGTCCCTTTGAGGGTTGCCAATTGGTTTTATCCACGGATGTATCATTTCTTAGGCTTCCTCTTTTTTTCTCCACAAAGAGAAATAACCACTTCGTCAACAAGCCTCTCCGGAGCCAGAGATTAAAAACCTCAACATCATCTACCTTCCAGCGCTACTCCCAACTGGTTTGTGTAAAACTCAATTAAACTTGTCCCCAATGAATTTCTCATTGCGGCACATTAAAAGGAAATTCTTCAAGCATGATGACAAACGTAGCTTCAGAGCGGTTATTTAGGGGCCCATTCTAAATGTTGAACTCTTCGGGCTTTAGCATCATGTCGCTTCAAAAAAGGGCCTTAGCACAAGACAAAGAAAAAGGTTTGGGAGGAAAAAATACAACAATTTATTTGTAGGCACAGTCAAATTCAAAAGCTTCACAAACAACAAGGTATCAGCCTATCAATTAGCTCCCAGCAGTAGTACAATGCAACCTTTTCATGATTAAAGGTAAACAATCTTAAAAGTAACAGAGATATAATGGTGGTTGTCAACCATGTGACATTTGCTATTTTTGTGAAATGCAGATTTAATCTTTAGGGGTTTGCAGATTTGTGGTCTCTTGTTCAAATCCCCTGTGAATCAATAACAACTGACTGCACTGCTTGTGTACAATCTGTCTAGGTGAAAAGGCAGTGTTCAGTCAAGCATTGCAAGTCGATGTGCGCGTTGACTTCATTCATATGTGATAGTGTGCTTTCGACTACATGAGAACCAACCTGAGAATCTGAGGAGAAAGGCACCCTTTAGATGTTGTCTCTCTACGAGGACCTTCAATTCTTTATTTTGTATTTTTCTATTGAGTGGGAAAGCACAAGTGAGAGCTTTTTCTCTAAAGCACAACAGGAGGGGAAAAAATAAGACCTGGCTTGGTTTCAGCCAGGTCCGCCTTACAAGACGACAATCCTCCCCTCCCCCTCACTCTTTTTCTTGTTCTCCCCGTGCAGCAGTCCCTCCCCAGCAGCCCAAGAATTTAAGGGCATCTTTGAAGCCTCACAGTGTTCCTCAGTGTTGTAAAATGTGCATGTTCTCGTCAGGCTGTCAGCCCCGGGAAGGTGTTTTCGTGCTGAGATTAGTGGATGAGGTGCAGTCTGTGTTTTTGGCCAAACATGCCCATGCTTTGACACAAGGAGGGACTCTGACTTGAACTGGGCAACAAACCAAGATCACTCCCTCTTGTCTCCTCTTCTTCTTTCCCCCGCAGTCCTCTCCAAGACATGACATGTGTCACTACCATAGACCTGCTCTGGAAGATACAACCGGTTCAAGGTCAGGGCAGATCCCCAATGCGGGGAAGAGAGTGTGAGAAATTATGTACACCTCTCCTCTCTTTTGACGGACTGTGTGAAAAATGTCTTTTTCTTAAATACTTTTCATATTTCATGGCGCTATTATGTGAAATCATCATAAGGCCAAGTTGGTCACCGTGGATATGTTCATTTTCTTGTTCTACAGAAAAAACTATTTACAATTGAATAACTCAACAGAGGGTGGAAATGGTCTGGGACCATTTTGGATCTCTTTCTTCAATTAGCCAAATTATAAAATGTGATGTTTCACATGGAAATGTGTGTATAAGGTTATCATGTATCTTCATGTAGTTTTCTATAACTGCACAGTTACAGCATTCACACTGCCCAGAAAATTTCCAAATTGTTGGTCAAAAAACTATTTATTTCGTTTTTTTTCTCTGAAAATAGGTGCCTTTTTTTGCAGAAAACACATCTCATTCACCGATAATTTATCCATGCGTGATTATACAAGTAAAATGTACAGCGTACATGTGCCACTGCTGGAAAGTCCAGAATGTTTAGACATTTATGTCTTTATGCTTCACTGTTGTGTTCCTCATGCGTTGACATCTCACACGTTGTTTGACGGTGCTTGAGCGCACCATGGTTGTGTGCTGTGAGACGCAATGTGACTGATTCCATCAGTTCATTGATCAGCTGACATTATCATTCATTACCGGTGAGAATCTATACATTTTACATTTAGGGATTACTTTTATAATTAGGCATGCTCCAATTGATGGCCCACCGCTCAGTATTGGTTGATTTCCGTAAAAAACGTGATCAGCATATGCTGATAAACGCCTTTCAAAGCCGGTCACAAAAAACGATTGGTAACCCTAAACCTACAAGTCTGTTGTGTAACGTAGGGTTGCCAACAAAATGACGCATCTATATTGAGCTGACACTTTGTCCCGTATTGCCGCTAGAATCAAAACCTCAATGGCTTCAGTTTGACAGCTTGACACAGGCTACGCCAATCAATGCCAGCATGTTTGATCACTCCCTTATCAAACCTATTGCCGTTCGACTTTTCTTGCATCTTTGCCTGTATGTTACTGGCTGTACTTTGTGCATTGGCGGCAGCTAGCTAGAGTTATCAGTCTAGCTTCTGGTCTTCAAACTCCAAATGTAACTTTTTACCACAGTGACATTTTGTTTTCAAAACAAACAAGCAATGTGGTAAGTTTGGAGGTTCTTGTCAAACAGGAAAGCCACAAGTGGATATCACGTTCATGGGGTAAGAACTAACTTTTTCAAGCGTCACTGTTATGGTTGAATATGTCCAATTATTAGTCAAAACATATGCATATTTAAGATAATAATATGTATTTTATTACTAAATAATGCCTTTTCAAGCAAAAAAATGGCTAAATGAACTAAAATACAAATATGATGCGTTCAAATTACACATTCAAAGATATTGATGTAGTATTCTACACTACTTACTAGGTGTCAGTAACGTTACACCAAATTGAATTGCCGGAACAACAAGCTTTTATTGCTTTTATTGAATGATTTCACCACAGGCACAATAATACTAAATAAAAACATGGCCTCCTGTTGCTGCCGCAACCCACAGCAAGCTAAAACTCAACTCTGAACCCCTGACATCACTTCCTGTCTAACTCACTTTTTCAAGTGTCACTGAACAACTTTACTATCTTGTTGTCATTTCTACTAATTATGTATTGTCTTCAAAACACTATTTGTGTGTGGTTGCTCAATGAACATAAGCACATAGTGTGTCCAGCCCTATGCTGGTGATTCTATCACAGGTGTCTCCCATCTCGCCAGCTGATTTTAGCTCACCAAGGGGTCAAAGAATATTTGCTTCAACTCTTAGTAGTTTATTATAACGGTTGAATTCAGACTTTATGCTTGTATATAATGACAAAGGACCACAAAGACGATGGCCACACTGTTTCTTTGAGTGGAGATCTGATTGGCAAATAAAGTAGTGTACGATTTAAATGTCGTCATAAATAAAACACAAATAGTTGACAGCTCTAATTGTGATAAAAGTTGGAGACCCATGCAACCTGGACACTGAATTTATTCTGTTTTAAGTTGAGAAGGACAGATTTCTATTGAGTAAAGATATTATTTTATTCTATTAATTTTGTTATCTTGAGCTAAAAAATAATTATTCAACACTTTATTTCCCATGTATTCATATTACTCCAAAATATGCATCAAGTTAAATTCAGGTTTGTGTTAAATATTTAAAAAATCAGTTCACATAAAAAAAAAGGCAAAACAAAAAAAGACAATCCACCCATTTATGCACACATTTAGGTTTTAATAATGACCTATTTGCCACGGGCCCTTAGAATTGTCTAACAGCACCCCTGGCCAATAGCACTCAACATAAATATATTGAAAAATGTACAGTTAATCCATGTGATCGGTATCGGCTGATCTCACTCATTTATGATCGGTATCCGAAAAAACAGCATAAAACCCTCATCGGAGCATCCCTACTTTAAATGCATTTAATAAGTGTGTGAGGCATATTAAGGGCATCAACCTGGATTGTGTTGGTTCTCGAGCTGAATGTAATCTAATGATTACAACAGTCACTTTTACTGCAAATGTTTATTCAAAATCAGAGGAGAACGTCAACGTCAAGCTAGGAGGAGGTTCAATTACTCGCAATTTTTGGCCATTTTCTGGTGGTCCCAGCCGTAATTGCCACAAAAGGCTGTAGTTGTAGGGCGAAAGTTAAAAACCCAATTCACCTACAACAAAATAATAACACTAATAACACTGGAAGTGGTTCTGATTCCAAGCGAAAAGGAAAAGGGGCACTGTGTAATTATTTGACACTTACAATGCCTTACACTTCAGATCTGGGAGTATGGTGAGCAGAAAATCTGTTTACTATGGAGCTGAGTTCCTCTCTCTTCTGTGCGGACGAAGGCTTTGAATAATTCATAGAGAGTGCCATAGGCATATATGCAAAGGAAAAGTGTCACAGAATATCTCACCAAAGATGGCATTCTCCATTATGTGTGCTGTGCCCAGTGTGCCCACAGACCTCACATAATGTAATTGGATAAAAGTCAAATGCTGACTATTGAGAGGCTACATAAGGCAATGATATTTCCCTGAGCCTGTGTTATGTGCATTTGACCAGAGAGCAGCTATAAGGAAAATGTATTTATTATATATTTATCTTGAACAAATCGTTACTTTTTTGTCCAATAAACAACTAGAATAAATTTACCTACAACTTTTTATTCAAAATGCATGACCTCTCCAAATACAACAAGGCAAAAAATATAGCTCTTGAATTAGAAAGTCATTATTGTGATTGGGTTCATCAAAGTTGTTTTTGTTGTCATTGTACTCTGCTGACAACTTGTCTCATTGGGATGTGGCTGACTGAAACAATGACGTGCTTTACATATCAAGACTGCAGAGCCTTTCATTTAAAGAGGCTTCTTCTTCACAGACAACACTTTTATTGACAGGTAAACCCCAGGAGATTACACACAGTGGTCTAATTAGTCTCTCTCTCCAATGCACTATTTACACACCCCAAGGAAGGAGTGTGATCCAGGCAAAGCCAACATTCTAGAGAAAGAGAGAGACTGGTGACTATGATGGATGTGTCGGCCATGTAACTGTAGAGAGGAGTTGGCGGCTTGCTTAATTCCTGACATGAAATATTACCTGAAGCCCTCAACTGAGCAGACCTGCGTGGATGGGGGCTGAGATAGCATCCATCCCTCCAGTAGAGGAAACAAATAAACAAACAAAAGCTCCAAGACCCTTGACCTGACAAAGCAAGTGCCACTGATAAAGTTAGCACACATTTTACCCACTTCTGCCTCTCACTCTTCTCATTCAATCGCATTGTGCCGTCTTTGGCCTCGGTTTCACCTTGTTATGCCGGTGTTCTTCTATTAAAGGTAATAGCTGCCAACTTCCCACTGGCCTTTTTTTTAAACATTTGTCAAAATTGAAAGAAAAAATGGAGTAAGGTAGACGATAAATCTTAGTTCAGCCAGCTACGGGCTTCTATCTCCAAAACAAAATAAAATCCAGTCCAAAACACTGCTGTGCGCATTAGGTAGCTATGGGTTTAAGCCTTGTCCGCCATGATCAAACTAGGATTTATGAAGCATCATAACTCCCGACAACATCCAGCGGCTTATTAATTTTATATATTTCTGTCCATTCCCTGATATTCCAAGCCTTGACAGTCACTCAAGATAAGCCAAAAGCGTTCTGACAGGATGGAGTGTGTATATATTTTTCACTGCTCTGCCGCTCCCCCTCCATTTGAATAGCTTTAGAAGAAACCTTGAAACGGCTATGGTGCAATTTGTCTGTGGTTTTGTCTTCACTTGCAACCTTCCCATTCGTGCAGGCCCTTAAATCACCTTTGCTATCTGCCGAGAGCATAAGAAGTGACCAAATAGAGACAAGGAGGCAAGGTGAGAGGCCTATGTCTGTGTACATCTTTATGTACAGTATGTTTATTAGAAACGGCTGAGGGGCAATGAGCAGGAGGTGATTGGCTCCACCAGAGTATCATGTGATTGAATTTTAATCAAAACTCACTAATCACCATTTACAGGCCTTCTATGTGAAGGCTTGTTCTCTGATATAAGAGGGAAACATGCTGATAGAGTTTAATTTAACTAGAGTCTAAGTCGGAGGCGTGATTTAGTGTGGCCCACGGGGAAAGTGTGCAGCAGGGAAAGGGGAGAGGAAGAAAGAAATGGTACTTCCTTATGCAATGACTCTTTTAAAACTTCTAGAATATTGGTTTCTTTTTAACACACACCTTTTGATAGATAGGAAACAAAATATACTGTATCTTTACAGAGGTAATAGATGCTCATTATTTATTTGGAGTGATGTCAAAATGCTTATACAGTTGTGTACAGAAGTTTACGTGGACTCATAATAAAGGCTCAAATATATACAGTCTTCCCTTGCCACTTCGTGGTTCAAATTTTGCGGCTTCACTCTATCACGACTTTTCAAAACCATATTAATTAATAAATCATGCTGTTTTATGGTTGAATATGTCAAATTATTAGTCAAAACATATGCATATTTATGATAATATGTATTTTATTACTGAATAAAGCATTTTCAAGCAAAAAAATGTCTAAATGAACTAAAATATGCATTCAAATTACGCATTCAAAGATATTGACGTAGTATTCTACACTACTTACTAGGTGTCAGTAACGTTACTGTAATGAGACACCAAATTTGATTGCCGGAACAACAGGCTTTTATTGCTTTTATTGAATGATTTCACCACAGGCACAATAATACTAAATAAAAGCATGGCCTCCTGTTGCTGCCGTAACCCACAGCAAGCTAAAACTCAACTCTGAACCCCTGACATCACTTCCTGTCGCCACTCACTCAGGTTTTCTAAGCTCTATGAAAATATTAAATTTATTAATATTGAATCTTACTTTGGAGAAGTTCAATTATCACGTTCGGGTCTGGAACCAATTAACCGTGACTGTATATCATAATAATGCAATATTTAATTTAATGTGTCATCTTTCACTCTGTAACGTTGTGGAACTTCCATTTGTGAGATTTAATTTCGCACGGGCAATGCGTACTAACATTTGCAGCGTTTCTAGAAATGCTGGCTTTTCAACTGTATTAAAGAGCAGCATTTCTTCGGTGGCATATTAAACTTCACTCTCTGAATGTCCACCATTTTGCACTGTTCCGTTTGCATTTACTTTGCCAATCAAACGTCTCAGTAACTGTCCGTGTGTATTTTTTTTTTTTCCCAGATGGGAAAAATGGGTTCAGTGGATATGTTTAGGGGGGCTAGTTCATTCTGTTTAGGTTGCCACCACTTTTGAACAAATTTGGCATACTGGCTCATTCGTGTTGATTGGCTCACCTTGCTCATTTTTAATATTTCCACATGGGGGCAGTGGTATTTGGCTCTGCAATCATTTTTTTTCCCTCTTAATTTCTGCAACCTTGCATTCCTCCTCATGAGGCTCACTCTTTTGCTGCATGTATGCTAGCAGCCCCGACTCTCCCCACAGAGACAAAGCAACTGTATCACTAACAAAAGGTCTCACTCCGTCACACAACGTCTCAAGCTATTCTATGAAACAATGCACAAAGTGAACCTTCTTCCTGCTCTTTGGAGGCGAGAGATGAGTAAAACAGATACGCATGCACATGGCAGTATATGGAGGCCGGCAAAGTTATCAAGTTCAGTTTCATTTATAGTGTGATTAAATAATTTATTGTTGTTATTGATCGTTTACAGCGGGATTCCTTAATTTTGTCAGGAATAATATTCAAATATCATATGATTTTATTTATCTCTAAGAAAACGACTTAAAATCGCCTACCATCTACTGCTTTCCTCACTCCTCTCCCAGGTGTCTGTACATATGGCGTCCACATAGCCCAAATAACTGGGCCACAGTGGCTATCGCACCTGGCAGTCTCTGACAAAGACCCTGACCAGCCACGATGACTGAAGCAAGCAGTGGAGAAGAAGCAAGCAGGATGTAATCTCTAGGAGCTGTTGATAAAGGGAAACGCACAGGGTTTGGGTCAAAGGGATTAACATGGTGGAGGTGCTGGTTGTAAGAGGGACAGGTGCTGGTTCCAAGAAGGAGAGTGGCTGTGGAGTCGTGGTGGGACCAGCGGGCGAACCACCCCATAACAGTGAGGAGCGTGGAGATTACAGGGGGAATGGTGCAAGGGGGAGTCCGGTGTGTAGAGAAGAAGAAATAACTCCATATGGCATTGGAACACAGTATTAGCGGTGTTCGTTCAACAGTAGGCAGGCTTAGTATGCTCAGGGCATTATGTAGGTATGTACTGCTGGTCATGTGACAGTTGGATGGTGCAGGTGGCAAGTATGAAAAAAACTTAACATTTAAAAGCAGACAAAGTTCCTATTATTGTCTCATGTATAGACAATTGAGGACTTTCTTTCTGCAAGTGTTCTCTGTATGTAAATATTGTCAACCCCATGAATAGAAATGACATTTTAAACTAAAAAGACCAACCATGCTGGGTGATATCAAGCGGGAGTGTCTGAGTTTGGAGTTTTCGAGCCCTTCATGCCTACGCAAACCTCACATGGTTTGGATAGAGTTCTACCAACAAAACATGTCAATCACCTCTTCGTGAAAATGGGGCAGATATGAGACTGAAACCTATCTTGCGCCGCACCAAATACTGTACTCACAGCTTCCATTTCACAGTCGGTGGGAGAGCGGAGTTCAAAAATCTCTCTTTTTTTTTTTTTTTCCAAGCCAGCTATCCAAAGGCTCACATTCCAGTTACATTTCAAATTGAATAGACTTGTGTTTCCAGCAGTCCAGCTTCTGGCCACTAGAGAGATGACAGACTGGTTTCCACTCACTGCTCAGGGGAGCACAATGGCTTTGACAGAGTTAAGAGAAAGAGTGCATCAATGCCCCACCATCTCTCTTTTACCTCCACACACACACACACACACACACATGCACACACAAACACACACCTCTCTCACTTCTCTCCTCATACTCCTTTTTGTCTTTTCCATCCTCTCTCTCGCTCTCTTGCTTCCCTTGGGCCTCCAGGATGGATGGCCCTGTCTGACCGGGGCGACACTGATGTCTGCTCTGCCACACTTCTGTACCTACAGCACGCCTGTCTGCTTGCTCACGTCTCAGTCCACTCGCCTTCTCTATCATGAATAAGGGGTAGCCATCTCTGTCACTCATTGGTGGCCACAAGAGTTCAATACTACTCACAACTAAATGACACACTGTTACCTCTGCCAAGGAGGTAATGTTTTAAGTCTTGGTTGTCTTATTCATTGTTAGTAAGTAGGTTTATGCAAAACTTTGGAAGCAAATTGCACACATTTTTTTTTTTTACAAATAATGATGGCATGTGGGACCTACAGCATTAAGCAGAGCAATTCGATACCGATCCAAATTAGGATTGTTAGGCCTTGACAGTGGTCTGCATTTTACCGATATGCCATTTCAAAAGGAAATTGATACCACCAAAGACAACTTTGACCACAAATAGTGAGGTCATCACATCGTTCACATCGATCGTTCTGTGCAGGTAGCCCTCAGCCGCTCACTTGCAGCCACACTACTCCCAACACTGGACTGTCACGATTATCATTCAGGATAAAAATTGTATTGGAACATCAACAAAATAGGCTACTGTCGGCCAAACCATGCCAAAACAACATCAGAAAACTCAACTGTCCTCTAAGCCATCCTACTCCTGCACCAACAGTCACACGCGGTCAGGACACATATTTGCCAGGTCATTGCATTGCATTGTCTTTTAGCATGCTACCACCTATCACCTACCACGTGAGATCTGTTTATTTTTAGGGATCCCCATGATGTGTGCTCCAAAACAAAAGAAAACAAAAAAACAACACTGGACAATTAGTCAACTATGGACAAAAGCTAATGAATCGCATTTGATTTTAAAAATCCTTAGCCGAAAACAGCCCTACTCTTAACTTATTATTTTGTTAAACTACCTTTTGAGGCAATTGCTGCAATCAACTGATTTCCGTTTCTGTCAATGAGACTTTTGTCCTACTTCTTGTCAGCAAACTAATTCAGCCGTCTCAGGTTTGAAGGGTCCCTTCTCCCAGCTCCTACCACAGCTGTTCAATAGGATTTAGATCAGGCTTCATAGAAGGCCACTACAGAATAGTGTTGTGTTCTTAGCCGTTCTTGGGTGTTTTTAGCTGCGTGTTTTGCATCATTATCCTTTTGTAGGACCCATGACCTGTGACAGAGACAACGCTCTGGCACTGGGAAGCACATTTTGTTCCACAATGCCTTGATAGTCTTGAGATTTCACTGAACCCCGCAAAGATTCAAGACATCCTTTGTCGGGAGGTACCAGCAATTTTATCCGCGTCTATGTAATTATTGACTCTAAATTCATTACCATGTTCAGTTTTATCTGCCACCGAGCAAATTAATTGAATAAACTCAGATCAAACCTACCTGTTCTGAGCAGATTGTACATTTTAGGAGAGAAAACACATTATTAGCAGTACTGGCTCTTATAAGATGTGCTCTGTTAAAGTAGCATAAGACGGCAAAACATTTGGCTTTCAGAATAAATTGGAGCTGTATCTCCATCTGATTCAAACACAAGATGACACGTGACACTTGAAGGATTATTCAAATTCAATGAGTCATCTGTAAGAAATGCTGGCAACCTGCTATAAACCATTTTCATTTTTCCCTGTGTCCTTAAACATTGCATTGGGCTTAAAGAGGGGTAGACTTGCTCGGATCCTTTGACCAGATCACCTGATAAACAGAGACCCAGATAAGGTACTAATGTTAGAGGTGGTTGAGAGAATAAAAACAGCGATATCACACTGATATGACTCTCTAAAGACTGTGGTGTTCTTTCAAACTGGTGGCTGTACAATCAATAAAATGGATTAACTGCAAAGGTATGTATAAAGGTTATCAACAAGTTTTCCTGCATGATCACACTGGCGACCCCACAAAACAATTTTGTAACGTGTTGAGTTATTTTCTCTATGGAATATCTGATCGTGATTTGCGCTACCAGAGAATGATTGTTACCAAAAACAGAAATGTAGCAACTGCATTCTCTTAGCTATTTCTATCATAGTAACATTTGTTTTCTATCTAAGCTGCATCTGTGTTTTTCTTCCTTTTCTCCCACTCATAGCCTGATCATCCCCTGACTGCTTCGCTACATCAGGCCTGCAACAACCCTCACAGAGACTTTAATCATGTGGTTCTCCTTCACCGTGACTGACGATCTCAACATTCACCTGTGAGTGAGAGCTCTATCACTCTTTTTTTCTTCTCTTTTACGCACACACACAGAGATCCAACTTTGATAAAAGTCCTAAAAACATGCCAGTCTAGTCCTGATGAGCTATGACAGCTCTCGTGTTAGGACTAGGTAGAACAGCTCTCGTCTTAACTAGGTAGGACAGGTTTAGTTTTTAGCTTTATCCGGCATCTTTGTCTTATCTAGTCAAGAATAGAGCTGTCCTACCTAGTCCTGCAGCTGTTCTCAATAGGACAGCTTTAGCTGACAGTGCTAGCTGTCCTATCTAGTCAAGACTAGTGCTGTCCTACCTAGTCATACAGGTAGAGCTGTCATCTTGAAGTAGTCTTGACTCGCTCTAGCTGTCCTAGCTAGTATTTGAATCAGACCCAATCCAAGCAGCCTTCATCAGTGCGGACAGCAATGTTAGGACAGCTCTATCTGACAACTCTAGCCAGAGGTGCCGTATAGGGGCCCCAATTTTTTTTTCCAATATTTTTTGTTTCACGGTGCCAAGAATTCCTGGCGGCACCCCTACTTTAGTCAAGACTTGAGCTTCCTACCTGCTTGTTGAGCATGAACTGATGAAGCTTGCATGGATGAGAGGCAAAACATCTTATGAGACAACCTGAACAGTCCAGTTGCCATCGATTCAATGCTCTGAGAGTCCTAAAAACCAGTGTAGATGACGAGGAAGGCCCTTCTTCTTAGTGTTTTGTCTCTCACAGCCTCATGGTGTGTGTGTGTGTGTGTGTGTGTGAGTGTGTGAGCGAGAGAGAGGATCTGACCAATGGCATCCAACAGCGGGGCTTATCCTAAAGCTCAGCGACAATGCTTTTCACACCTACTTACCACAGCAAAGATGGGGGCGGTAGACTGGATCATAACCAGGCCTTAAAAGCAGGCTAAGGGCTTTTAGAAGATATACCCTCTTTAATTACTGACTCAAGATGGCACAGTAGATTATAATCCTAGCAGAGGCTCGTTTTCATATCTGCGGGATTTTTCAATGAATATAAAAATGGTCATTGATTATGCTGTTAAGAGAGGACAGTTAAGAAGAAGAAATATAAAGTACATATCATCACATTAACTTGAGGTGATTAATGTAATAAAATGTGATCTTTTCCCCTCCATCTGTACTGAACAGATTCAATACCAGAGAGACAAGCTGCAAATATTAAGAAGGGGCTTCTTAAAATCCACTTAACCAATTCACTGCTCAGAGACTTGTAAGACAGTAATGTGGTGAAATTCTACTACAGATAGTAAAACAATGATTAATATGTCCTTTTAACGGACTTGTGGGTTTGCTGCCGACCCTTTCAGGCACACAATGAGCCTCCCTGCATGATCAATACCAAAGCATTTCAAGTCATTGATTATACCATTATGAACAGGTTAAATGTACGACACACTCATGCATTAGCCACTGCAGCCACTGAATCCAAGGAGGAAGCTGACTCTTCAACTGCTGTTTTTTTCTAATTTTGCCTTAAATGCAGCGCTTAGAGCAAGCTCCGTGTAGTTCAGGTACTTCACTCAGATGATTATAATGCCACGAGGGTGCAATAAATCACTCTTATTAGCCACACTGGAGCACAATGGTATCATAATTAATGGCAGCAGCAGGATTGAACGCTGCCCTGACATGGAAAAGTGGGCCTACTTAAGCTCTACAAGGCATTTAAATATGCAGAGTGAATGGCACAACCCAAACCCTCCTGCTCTAAGGACAGCCTACGCTCATTAGCCTGACACCCTCCATGGCACTGATACAAGGCCGACCGGCTATTGTCAGACACACACACACACACACACACACACACACACACACACGCATCCGGACCACAAGCACACCCTCAAAAATGCAAATACACAGACCATGGCAACAAAATGTTGCGTGATAATGTACTAAAAAAAAAATCAACAAACAAACAATCTAGTCTTCATCAGTGCCCACCAGTCCATTTACATGCTCTGTCTGTATTGTTGTTTTTGTCTGGGGGTTTAGCCTGCAGTGAATGCAGATGGACATTTATGTGTCAGCAGCCATTATGTGAATTTTCGGTAATGGCGTCTGGTGTGTGTGTGTTTTTGTGGTGAATGTGGGTGCAGTGGCAGAGCGGTGCATTGGGTGCCTGTGCTATAGTGCCTATGCACATAAAAGACTGCCGGAGCACGCGTCTGGAGCTTTGAAGAGAGCAGCAACAATGCTATATTTAAGCTCACTTCGATTGCTACATCACCTAGATTTTGTCCTACCCGCCACAGTCTCCCCTCCTCCTCCCATGTTTTTTTTTGTCTCCATAAAGCCTGTTTTACAACTTCTCTATTACGGGGGCGGACTTACCATTAGGCAAACACAGGCAATTGCCTGGGGTCCTGAGATTTCCAGTGGTCCCCAAACATCACATAAAAAATGATTATTGATATTTTTCTTCAATTTAAAGTACATTTTACACCGTTAGTCTGAATTCACATGCTTAAAACTACTGTACATCAAAATGTGTAATCCATCATGATCGTTTCGACTGCCCACTCCCTTCCCATGCATTGGACTATTCCATGTTATTGCGCATGTGCAGATTGATTCTGGAAAACGGGAGCAAAACAAACTTGTTGGCGCGGTTTGGAGAAAAATGATGCGGAGTCAGGCGAGAGGAAAACGGATTTGATCAAAACTACCGAAGGAAGACAGCCAGGCTAATGCTGTAGTTTTATGGAATAAGTTGAGAGTGACACTTTTCCTGAAACATGTGAGTATGAAAGCGGTAAACTATATTAAATGTTGCTTCTCATTAATTAGGATTTGAAGGACATTATCTAGCTCAAGAAATATGAGAATGTTTCTATATTCACACTTGTTAGTAGATGACAAACAACATCATTTAAAATATTTTTTGTGGGGACGGGGGGTAAATTAACATGGCAGCCTGACATATCTGTAACAGATTTCAAAAGCAGGAAAAAATTACATAAATTACATACTCGCCTTCTGTAAAAATGTAAATTAAAAAAACCTTTGTCAGTGCAGTACAAGGATGCAGAGGGCCCCACTGACTGGGTTTGCTGTGGGCCCCCAAATGACTGAATTACACATTATTACAAAAGTACAAGCTTCAGCTTCAGAAAAAGCCGCTTCTCTCCACCCAGCTACAGAGTGAGCCTGACCGTATAGAGCTATCGCGTGGCTCAGTGCAATCAATTATTGTTGCAGCGGAATCATTAATAATTTCCTAATGAAAATGATTCTGTTGATCTTTGTTGTCTTTTAATTAAACATAATTAGTTGGCTGCTCTAAGCTGTGGTGGGGACTCCTTTAGGGTACAATTTTGTTTTAATACACTGATAATGACATTTCTACATTGTGTGTCAGTTGTTTAGTTATTATTCAGTCACACCATTTCACTGTGTTCCCAGATAACAGATAATAAACCCTTGCATGCCCTCGTCGCTGCAGTCATTTTAAAAGGAGAGGGGTTGAAATGAGCAAACTATAATAGCTTCTTACCACGGAGCAGTCAGCGGCATGCGTCACACTTTTGAGTTACATTCCAAATATAACAAAACAATGCAGACACCTTCATACCAAACATTCAAGAAGGAATTTAAAGTAGAACCATGCAGGTGCGGCATGTGTCTGCACAGGTCATGTTAGTTCAGAGGGCTTCAGTCGGCCAGCTGTGAAAACGAAATGGAGGCATAAAAAGGATCTGATTGTGAGGACTTAGCAAATATGAAATAATACAAAGACACAGCAAGTTAGCTAATTCTTCTCTGTTCGGGCTTATGTAAAACGTCCTAGTTACATTGGTCAATTTCTGCACAAACAATGGGCTAATGCTCTGGAGACTTGTGGGACAGGCTGGATCTGAATGCGGTCTGACTTAAGAGGCTTACAATTGAAAAGTTTAGGTGACCTCTGAATATTGCCACATAATGGAGGGTGTTTAGTTTCAGTGGGTGCAAATATCAGTTAACAATGGCGCAAAAACGACAGTTGTCGTTTACCCAAATGCTACCGGAGTCTCGTGTCAGCAGGTACTGATTTTGATGGCTTTTTGTCAGAATTACAGGTTGTCCTCTAATAGACAAAAAAGATATGGCTGTGAGGACGAGAGATCAGCTACATCAGGGGTCGGGAACCTTTTTTGGCTAAGAGAGCCATGAAAGCCACGTATTTTAATATGCATTTCTGTGAGAGCCATATAGTATTTTTTTTTAACATTGAATACTGAATGTATTCTTTTTAATAACGTTGTTACACTGAAGCTAACCAATAAGAAATAAAAAATACTTCTTGCCATTAATGCGACTTCTGATGCTACATGGTTTTGCACCTTACTCCTTATCCGTCTTTCTTTTTGCCATCTTCTTCACCAAAAGGCTCTGCAGAATTAGCTCGCTGATTATTTGATCAAAAGGAGGGAAGTTTACTTCTTGACTTCCCAATAACCCGGGTAGGCTACCACTTTGTCCAGTGATAATTGAGTTTTGGTGTCTGACCCGGAATATATCGGACGGACAGCTGGCATTGGCTCTGGCTACCTGCATTGCGGTAGAAAATGGATGGATGGATTAAAATGCATAAACAAGTTTTATATTTTGAACATTATTTTTAACACTGTGATTCTTGTAATTACTATTTTTGTTTTACTTGAACAGGTTCCATACCCATGCTGCAATAATTATTCTGCTGAACATGACATGGACGTTAAAACAGAAGTTTAGAACATTTAGGGTGAATTTTCCCAATCCCAGGAAAAAATAGAAATTTGCTCATCAGTGCCCATTTTTGAGATAACAACATGGAAACGATTTAAAGAGGTAGTTGCTTCATGTGCACTTTTGAGGTGCCCTTGAGCAAGGCTCCAAATGCTCAACTGCCTGAGGCACACCAACTCTTGATGTATGCAATTGTATTTTTTTTTATCTCAATGATGATACTTTAAAATGACTGTTTGCAACTGGCTTAAAATTGCACTTTTAAACCAAAAACTATAAGAGCACCACCACCGGCTGGCATGTTGCCATTAGTGGTTTAAAAAAAGTGATTGAAAAGAAACATATCTCTATTTTTCACAATTGCAAATTAAATTAAGTAGAAATTGTTGTTGGGCCTGAATAAGATGACCGGCGTTCACGGCTGTCTCGTGCACGTGTGCCCGTGGAGCGTGCCTGTGTATGTTCAATGATGGTTCACGTTAGTAGCTTAACTTTGCCAAATCGCTATCACAAGCTAACAAAAAAAACATGGCTAGTGCGCATGTGTGTGTATGTTGCGTGGGGTGTGGCTTAGATGCTCGGCGCAAGGAGGGGGGCATGCAAAACATTGGAAAGTTAGCGTCCACCAAGGCAGCTGCGCAGTTCCTTTTAACTGGAATCCCCCAGTTTATTCTGCAGTGAAATAAGAAGTAATGAAACCACTGCAGTTTACATAAGCACAAACCCACAAACGATGTACTGCTAATATACTGTAAAAGATAAATACATACAATTATTGTTCTGAATAATAAAACAAGTTGTATCTTTGACGAACAGCTTGACACAACAAAAATGTTTCCAATCAAGGAGAATTCACAACGAGCCTTCGTTAAATGTCTTCCATTTTTCACTTTCCCTATCAATCTGTTGTTTATCTGCACAGAAAATTCCCAACTGGTTCCTATCTTTCTCTCCGGGTCCCTGTCTGTCATCCTCGTTCACTCCTGGTGCGCCACTCTTACTGTAACACATAATTACTCTGCAGACTTTCAGCCTGTTTCTAGAACTTCTGTGCTTCAAAGAAATTGTCAGAGTGTGGAGGAGAGCATTGTGGGAGTTCCAGGTGGATTTCTCGATAATGAGTTAGCACAGTGGTAGAGTTGAGCGTTTTAGTAACGGCTGGCTGCTAAGGCGCTTCATGGGAGTTTAATGTAAAACAAACAGGGCCACAGTGAAGGCCTGAGAAAAGCAGATATTGCACTTTACCAATGTCACTTCAGGGCGCTTGCTGCTTCTTATTTTCAGAATTAAATCATATACTGTGACATTCTACATTTTCAGGGATTTGAAACTGTCCTATCGAATGACTATCAAGTGAGCAGAAACAACACAAACTAGGGTTCCTGTGATTCTCCTCCTAATTTTCATGTTTAGAAGAGGATATTCGCAGTTGGATACTTTCCATCGAAAAGTCCGTTCACTAACCAAACACAAGACTGTATAAACAGTACATGATTACCTGCAGAGACTGATTGGTCAAATGGTGCATAATCAATAGTCCTGCAACAAGTAGTGTACACTGTACTGCAAGCAATAAATACTGGGTAAAAAAAACTGTTCTAAAATATAAATCTACTGGTTGTTAGTAGGGCTGTCAAATTATAAATTTTTTTAATCAGATTAATCAGTTTTTAAATAATTAATCATGATTAATCACCATTAGCAACTATATCTGAAATATGCCTATTTTTTACTGTATTTAATTAACAGAAAGATAAACGACAGGACAGGATTACATATATATTTGTATGTATTAACAGCTCCAAATGAAACGAACTGAATGTTCATCAAGCTAAAAGATACCACACAAGTCTAAAAATGGATTTGTCTAACACTAGTCTCTTTAATAGTAGCAGAACATTTGAATTGGACTTTAAACCGTGTTATTATGAGCAATGAGGTTGTGGGTTCAAAGACGTCACGTAATTTCAGGTAAATTTACTTGTTTTTAGTGTATTTTCCAGAATACTTAAATGCACTTAAGATTTACGAAGTGAGTGATAAGAATATCCACTTCATATTTTTCTTTATCTTCCTGTTTATTTACACACACACATGCATTATAAAGCCGTTTTTGTGACGTTCGGAGTGTCCGCGTTGAGAATGATAAGAATGAGGAAGTGATCGTTGCCAGGATGAACAGACTAGAGAAGTGTGTGTGTTGGAGATACATACAGTATATGGTGTTGATGTGTCAGAATGAAGTTAGAAAAGAGCATTAGACTGTGTGACTGCGTGGGGACGCTCCACTGTGCTTCCGTTTGCCGTCATAAAAGAGAGGCATGCTTGCTCTGGTGCGAATGCGTTAATTAATTAATTAAATCAATGAATTACTGCCGTTAACGCGTTATTTTTGTTAGACCATGAACCTTCCAAAGTTGACTAATTTGTAAGTTTGCCTAACTTTTCATCGTTTTCTTTTTTTTTTTTTTACATTGCAATTTTATCAGATACTCACAGTAAATGCTAAAAAAAGACAACATTATCAACATTACGTAAAAAAAAAAAATGGTCTTAAAAAACAATGCATTCAAAAATGAGCAAATGAGCAGAAAAAAAAAATAGTTCTGTTTAGCTTGTCATGGTGCTGATCACCTCGGGCGCCCTGTGGGGGACCTGGCCAAACCATCCTGCTTCTTGTTCCACTCTCCAACGCATGCATTATACATATTTGACAAACCTCCAGACTCAAAAATAAGGGAGTTTTTTTTGTTTTTCTCCTTTCATTTCATGTAGATATAATATATAATATGTATGTATGTATGTATGTACGTATGTATGTATGAATGTGTGTGTAGGCCAAAAGTTTGGACACACCTTCCCATTCAATGCATTTATTTTCATAACTATTTACATTGTACCTTCTCAAAACTATGTACTTACCAAAACAGTGTGAAATAACTCTAAATATGTCCTATATTTTAGACATATGTCTTACAATGTTTGGTTTTTTTGATAGCGCTGCAAACCCTTGGTGTTCACTCAATGAGCTTCATGAGGTAGTCACCTAAAATGGTTTTCACTTCACAGGTGTGCCTTGTCAGGGTTTGATATATTATATATATATATATATATATGCATTCACTAATTCAATACGATATATTATCTACAATAGATAAACAGTTTGATAGATAACTAGACAGCTAGATAGATAGATTATTGGTCCCGATGGAAATTCTGACCACTAATATCACAGTTTTATTTGTGTTCCTTATAATACACTGCTGTTTATGTTTGCCCATGTCAAAAAAAAAACAAAAACACAAGTGTCAACTCGGAAAATGTAAATAATGGAGAAATGGGAGCATACAAGTACAGGACTGTAAAACATTGCCCTTAATGCTAAATAATATTCACTTCTACTCTTGCTTCTGGAAGTACTGGGGACAAATGACGAGCAGTCAAACAAAGTGTAAAGAAGAAATCACAGGGCAGAACACACAATAGTACTCTGTAGCCACTCAAACCAATCACCAGTCAGATACTCGCACATAGATTCACGCTGGCAGGCATCCAAAGTGAACGGCTACTATCTTTGCAAGCAGCCATAAAGAAAGCTGAGACCACTGAAACGTGAGCCAAAACATATTATGTGAGCATACTGTGCAGTGAGATATTCGCTGTTTTTCATAAGTAACACATCTCAAGGAGCAATGAAGCAGCTGACAGAGGGGAAGCAGCACAGGGTGAAGATATAAACAATCTGGACCCCAGGTTTTCAAGGTGGGAGGAAAGTTGCAGTTGGACTCTGCAGAGGCTTTAATCAACCCACACTACAATCTACACATTCCAGCTCCAAAACGGTGGCCAAAATAGCAAAATTCTATATTAAATTCAATGTTTTGCATTTTTTTTCCATTATAGTGTCCACTCCAGAGTCTACACACACAGACACACACACACACGCATGTTGGAACATTTTTAACACAGGCGCAGAAGAAGGATGGCGGAATAAATCGAGTTCCAGACTGACTTTGCTCTCAAGAGCTGAAAACATTCAATAGCATCAAACACTTTTTTAAACTCAATCTCACCACACAAAAAAGAAAAAAAAAAAGAAAAAAAAGTTGCCAGGAGCAAAAATGTGGAAGAATTTTGGTAATATAATACTTTCAGACTCTGTGGGGGAAAAAAAATGATACAAAGTTTTCATTCAGTCATTGTAGAAGAAGTTTATGAGAAAAGTTTTTTGTCTGTGATTTGATGTGGCATGTTTTAAGGCCACCATAAAATACAAAAATGTAAAAATGTAGAAATGACAAATAACTCTGTTGACTGATGTTTATGAAGTTGCTTATGTGATGGAACAGAAGATACTCGACTTCTAATACAAGATTTTAATTAATTCTTAGCATTCTATCAGGGTTTAATGACTCGCTTGGAGGATTTTCCAATAATGAACTTAATACAGTACAATGCAGAACAAGTGTCACTAGGGGAAGTGTGGAGACGACATTGTGTTTCATTTAATAAGGTTCAAGTGAAAGTGACAAACAAGGTGGCTGTAAGTGACACAGAGTTGGGTAAGTGATGCTGAATGTGTTACGTGAGATGCTATCTCATCATACATGTATGAAGAGTGGCAGAGCTAATTGTCCTGCTCAAACAAAAACGGGAGAAATCCTGTTATTTCCCTCCATTTTTGTTCCATACAGTAAGTCTGCTAGCAAAACGATTAGAAGATTTTAAAGAAGTGCATAATCTTCTTTAACAGCTTATCAAAACTTTAATGATCTGGTGATAAAGAGCACAAAGTTAAGTAGCCGGTTAAGAGGATAACTCCCCAGAGCAGTCTAGTGATTAGTAGATGAGAATTGGGAGACCGAAAATCCGGGTTGCAAATCCCACTCCTGCCACTTATTCACTTTGAGGCAGAAGACGCTCCAGTCGAGCTTTGGGTGTATTGTCACGGGTAATCATTTTTGAAAAGTGATAAATGGAGCCTCTTTCCTTCACCCTATGTGATCCGAAACACATACCGTGTCAATATTTATGTATTTATTTTGTGGTGTTTTGCTCGTTAACACCCATAAAGACCCAATTATGCCTGTAGAAGCCCAACGCTTTTATTAGACGGGAATGTTCAGAAGCTTCAGTGTCAGTACTGTACACACTTTCAAGCATGCTTGTGTGCAATCTGCAACAAAGTGCACAATCTGCAATGCTCTTTGCAAATCACTGTTTTGCTTTTTTTATAATTAAGGTTTGCTTGGACACAATTCAGCAAACTGAGGAATTAAAGGAAAACTGCAATTTTTTGGGAATTTTCCATCATCCACAATCCTTGTGTGAGACATGAACACATACGTCTTTCTCGTTTCTATGTAATAAAAAGAAAAAAAATAGATTAAAAGATAAAAAAGAGCCAGCTCGTTACTGCACCTGTGGGACATAATTATTGCTCCTATGAAGTTGTCTGAAAAAGTCTCCAAAAAGCACCAGCAACGCTCCATTTACATGTAATGTGACGTGTATATTAACCAAGCTACAGCGAGATTGCTATTATTATTATTAACATTGTTACGCCGATCAAACTACATTACTGGCGTATTGACACACCGGCTAGCTACTAGCCAGCAAGCAAACTGGCTTCACCACAGACTCGCCCGTAGCGCATCAGACACGCTCACAAAGCCTCAGACACTACCAAAAAGGTCTGGCTGCATATTTGAGATGCCGCCACTGCTGTTGTGCTTTTATTTCTGAGTTTGGAAAGGTTAACGCTAGGTGTAGGTGTTCATCTCCACGACGTTGTTATGTGAAATCAATGCACTGAGCAAGGAAGTTCTGGTTGGTTTAGAATGGCTGAAATATGCAAAATACTGTAAGTATTACATGTTATGATCAATGTACCTGTTACTACATGGTCACAGCATGTATATAAAACCATAAAATGCTGTTGGAGGTTTTTGGAGATGTTTCAAGGAGGTGATGAAGGTGCTTTGTAGGCCGCATAGGTGTATCCCATTACGTGCACTACTGAGCTGTCGATTTTTATCCGTTTTCATAGCTTTAAAACACACAGAAAAGAAAAACACGTGTTCATATCTCACATAAGGATTGTGAATGATGGGCAAAATTTAAAAAAAAAGGTGCATTTTGAAGTCTTATGCAACAATCTCTGACACATCATAAGTAAGTTTGATCATGTGTAGAATTACTACAGCTTCTGTTTGGGTTGCTCAGAACACCAGCCGTTCACTATCACCAACGGGTTACTGCGTGATGAAGAGGATACTGCAAACTAAATGGCTAATTTGCCTTGAGACAAAAGTACCACCAAGAGAGACAATGCAAAAGAGAGGGAGAGAGGGAGGGAGACTGACAAAGTGTGTGACAAAGCAATAATGAGGCTGTGCAATTGTGATCCTGAAGAAGACGACATTAGTGGTTTTAGTTCCCAGGAGGAGGAGGAGGACGACGGCGATGAACTACTTTTCTGGTAGGCGACTGTTTAACTATCCACATTACGCGCACTGTATGGAAAAAAGAATTTATTTAATCAAAAGTTTAATATTTTTGTGTAACAAAGCTTCAAAGTCTCAGCTCTGCTAGATCTAAGCGCTCCCTTTCACACAGTTGACCATATGATCTTATTACAGAGGCTAAAAAAACTTGATGGGAATCTCTGGTACTGCTCTAAACTGGTTCAAGTCTTATCTGGAGGATAGGAACTACTTTATTGTAATTGTTAACTGAGTCTCAGACCAAAAGCTATTACCTGTGGGGTTCCCCAGGGGTCAATCCTGGGGCCGCTATTGTTCAATCTG
The DNA here is from genome assembly GCF_027744805.1 of Dunckerocampus dactyliophorus. Lineage (NCBI taxonomy): Eukaryota > Metazoa > Chordata > Actinopteri > Syngnathiformes > Syngnathidae > Dunckerocampus > Dunckerocampus dactyliophorus. The sequence continues at coordinate 11,657,238 of NC_072825.1, forward strand.
TACATGCTTCCTCTAGGCCAGCTAATACACAGTTGCCATGTGTCCTACCACAGCTATGCAGACGACACTCAGATCTACGTGTCACTGACGGCAGGTGAACATGGTCCTGTACTTACTTTGTCACTGCAATCAAACAGATCAGTGTGTGAATGCAAAACAACTTTTTCCAGCTAAACTCAGACATAATTGAAATCATTATCTGTGACCCACAGAAACAAAGAGAACGTGTTGTTAGTTGAGACTAATAATCAGGTTAGAAATCTAGCGGTAATAATGGACTCAGATCTGAACTTTAACAGCCACATTAATTCATCATCAGCAGTTTTTTACCACCTAAAAAGCATTGCCAAAATCAAGGGAATAGTGTCTAAGACAGATTTAGAGAGACTAATCCATGCCTTTGCCTCCAGCAGGCTAGACTACTATAACGGCCTTCTCAACTGTAAAACAGCTGCAGTACATTCAGAATACTGCTGCTCGAGTCCTGACTAGAACCAGGAAATATGACCATATTAGTCCAGTCAGCACTGGCATCCTGTCGCTCAGAGACTAGACTTTAAAACAGCTCTGCTTGTGTACAGGTCTTTTCATGGTCTTGCGCTGTAAGAGACTCATTGCAATTGTTATCGCACATGCTTGATTGCAGTTGTTGCTGCTAAGGGTGACCCAACCAGTTATTAGGTTTTGGGGACAGTCACTTTTTCACACAAGGCCACGTAGGATTGGATTTTTTTCTCCCTTAATAATAAAAAGTTTCATCTAAAAACTGCATTTTGTGTTCAGCTGTGCTGTCATTGACTAATATTTTTAATTTGTTTGATAATCTGATACATTTACAAACATGCAAAAAAATTAGAAATCAGGAAGGGGCTAAACACTTTTTCACACCACTATAGTAGATATAGTACTGTCTACCTTACAAAATCTATAATAATAATAATACAAATTATAAATATATATAATAATACAAAATAACCCACCGATGTATTTGTTTTTCTGAAGCAATGCTGCAATGACCATGTATACTGTAACTAACTTAGTGGAGTACAACATAAGCTGCTAATTGTATCTGTCCTTATATTTACTGTCATTAAACCAACAAAGCTACTAATGGCCTAGACTTGTGCACCATACTGTAGCTGTCTCATTAATTGCATTGTATTTATTACCTTATTGTATTTACACAGTACAAGAACATGAATATATATAGCAAATTTGCAACCTGATCTCTATTCCTCCCTTGCTTGTTATCTCCTCTAAGACACAGTATAAAGGGGGGAAAAGGGGCATTAATTACGTTGTGAAATCTAAAGACCATTAACTTTGTGTGTCAAGTGATGTTTCTCACTTCTTAATCAGGGTTTTAGTGATATAAATTACTTGCTGGATGAGAAAAACAGATAGCCGGCGAGTGTGTGCATGTAATGTTTAAGTGTGTGCTTGTCCTTGCAGCTATGCTCTAAGAACATTTGAGAACATTTGTGGCTTGGAGAAGCATGGAGAGCAATAGAGAGAAAGTAAAAGACGGCCAGGAGACAGACAGGTGGGAGTTGAGTGGATCGTCTGTGTCTTAGCTGTGGTGTGTTGTGTTGCAGTGTGGAGAGATAACGGGATGCAGCGTTGCTTGCTTACCTTTGCTGTACACCACACAGTTGTTTTTGTTGTCCTCTGCTCCCTGCCAAGTCACATCCAGTAGCCACTTGGGGCCAGTGCTCAGCACCACCGGGACCTTGCTCTTCGTCTTCTGGACGGGGACAGATAACAAACATTTATCAGTTGCTTATTTTAGTGATTAAAGCGGCTTTAATAAGCATGCTTGTCTGCCACAAACAAGACAATTGAGAAACTATACATCGGGGGTTTCAAACTCGTGCCATGCAGGGCCGAGACACTGCAGGTTTTCTTTCCAACCGGTCACTAAAGCAGGTGATTTCAATGATCAACACCTCCTTCAATTTGAGAGAGGAGCTCATCAATTAAACCACCTGCTGGAGAAACTGGTTGCAAGTCCATGCAAATCCTATTTTTAAACATTGCAGAGATGATTACTGGGATGTTTTTGCGAGTTGTGCTGCACTTCTCCTTGGAGAGGAGACCAATGAGAGCCAGAGCCTACACAATATCAATTCCAGTGGTGAGATCCTCATTTTCTGGGAGATCTTTTGTACTTTGGGTACACTGCACCTCACTATTGGCATCACTTCACCATTTCCTGAAACAAATCAGGAAGAATTCAGAGAATCGGCATCTATTTCAAAGGGCGGTTGAGGTTGGAGATTTGATAATATGGTGAAAATTAATGTGAATGTGTAAAGTATTTTTTCTTGTTGGTCAGAGGTCAAAGATGGATTTTTTAAGAGGAAAAACAAACAAGAAAGGGCGGAAGAGTACAACATCCGCCTAATAGGCTTCTGTGGAAGCGGTCCACCATATGTGTTTGCTATATTTACTCATCATCATATGCTGCTTTTTTTGCTTTGTGGATGTTCGTTTTTGCCTCTTTTTGTGTTGCTGTTGTTTGAGTGTGTGCTAAGGCACCTGAGTACAAAAGTCTATTACTTAAAGGCAAACTGTCAGTATTTCAAGGCCATTACTTTTTAACCCCGAGGCCCTTCTTCATTAGGGTGTTACAGAAATAGTAATGCTTTGAGAAAATGGGTTGGCATGCAATCTCAACTCAGTTCATTTGCATAATGCAATGGAAAAAAAGTAGTCCTTTGCACATGGCAACAACCTTGAAGGATAAATGCAAATGTCACTTGTGCATGTTAAAGGTCTGAATTGGCACAGATATGCACATGAGATGAGCTCTGCAGTGCGTCTGCATGCCCCCTCCCCTTCCTTCTCCTCCTCCTCCTCCTCTGTCCATTTCTTTTTTCATGAACTCTATCCAGTCAAAGGCTAGAGAACAAACTGACTTTAGAGAGCAAATAGTAAAAACATCTCCCAGAGATCACGAGAAGCTCTGTGTGATTGTGTCTACAAGCAAAACAAATGCAATGAGTCCAAAAGAAGACATTAGATTTCAACACCATTCATGGATATTACTCACAAACTGCAACACCAAACTAATAGTAAAAAAAATCACACACACACTGACAGTAAATTGCATACTCTTATTTTTTCTATTGGCATCGTCTTATCCTGCCTTGGCAGCAGATGAGAGAAGGACGACCTCTGTAATTTAAGTCATCCTGGATTTCACATTTCAAATTAGCCTCACAATAAAGTCCTCTATCTGGCTAACCTGAAAATCTCACAACCCTGTCAAAGGAGCAGGGCAGACTGGCCGATTGTTGCTAGGACGACTATCTGAAATGGGAATCAGATTAACCCTTTCTTAGATCTCTAGACTGGAGCCATTTCTTATTCACCAGCGAGAGGCCTTTCTGACATCCCTCTGAGCCTTTGGGAATTTATGATATTCCAGCTGGTCTTAACGTAGCCAACAGAGACTGAACACCACTTTAACTAGACTTCCTTTCACATGTTAGGTATTACATATTACTTGAATGGACTGTCAATTTCAGTTAACTTGGCTTCACCCTTTCTGCAAACAAGTGATGACAGTTTTTCACTGCAGATTTACATAACTCATCCACAGCGACAATAGTGGCCTATGTGCTTTGGAAGCATGCTGCATGTAGCAGCCGCCACAAAGACAAAGAGATGCACAAGAGCATGCAACATATTTAGGATTAAGATAGTGTGGTGTCACTGCAAAGAGGAGTGTTTGCAAATGCAAATGAAAACATTTGTACAACCAAATCAGTTGGCCTAAGTGGCCACGGCAAGGAGAAATACAGATTGACAGGCAGAAAATTATAATTTGGAGCATGGGATGAACTGGTTTTATACAAACAAACTCTTCCTCCATCCAACACAAAAGCAGGGAGTTGACATATGGAAGAAAAAATGTCCCAAACCAAAACAGAAAAGTTGGTAAGAGTCAGGACTCTTCTTGTTTGTTGAAGACGTTTCACCTTAAACCCAAAAGGGTTCTAAATTTTAGGTGTGGAGTTTCCCTCTTTACAGCCCCTCTTTTTTAATCTTTATACAGTGGAACATCGGTTCACGTATGCCCCGGTTAGAGTATTTTTCGGTTTACGTCGAAAATGTATGCAAAAATGCCTCGTTTCGCGTCAGTCAGCATATACTGTAATATGGAACATACCATCCATCCATTTTCTATACCGCTTCTCCTCTTTAGGGTCGCGGGGGTATGCTGGAGCCTATCCCAACTGACTTCGGGCGACTTCTGGTCGCCAGCCAATCGCAGGGCACATATAGACAAACAACCATTCGCACTCACATTCATACCTATGGACAATTTAGAGTCGCCAATTAACCTAACATGCATGTTTTTGGATGTGGGAGGAAACCGGAGTACCCGGAGAAAACCCACGCACACACGGGGAGAACATGCAAACTCCACACAGAAATACCCAAGCGGAGAATCGAACCCAGGTCTTCCCGATCTCCAGACTGTTACTGTGTTGGCCAACATGCTAACCACTTGACCACCGTGCAGCCCGCACATACCTTGCCATGTTATTAATACACTGAGTTCAACTGCCTTTGTAATGCATTTTTACCACAAAACGTCCCTGTTAGCATGAACTGAACAGGAAACCGAAACCGTAAGTCTCTGTCCCCCAGCTCCCTCGCCCGTCTATGATGTAATCAGCGGTTGACTCTATAGTTCTTTGCTAACTAACACAGTTATGCCACAAGTTACAAAAGTTACGCCTTTTCTTTTGATCATGGCCACAAAATAACCCCCAATGGAGCCAAATAAAGTTGCAAGTGTCAACACTTTGATAATGAAGATGAGAAACACTCCTGAATTCAAGAAATAACTCAGCAAGACGCCAAGGTGGTGTCCGTGTGGACCTCTGCTCGCTGCTGCCTCATAGCCATCTTTGTCAACAATCAGGTCTTCCATCAAGGTAAAAGTGACAGTAAATGTGGATTTATCCCGTTTATTTGTCATTTATATGCATTTCAAATTGTTTTCTGTATGTAAAAAGATACTTGTAAAACTATAAACAGTGTTTTGTGTCAACATTACTTGAATTTGCATTATTTCTTAAGGGGAAAAATGGATTCATTAGAGTATGTTTCAGTTTGAGTCTGACCTTCTGGAACGGATTAATCATGCTAACTAACAACTATAAATAATTTTTGTACTCAAATGTTAACTAAACATCATGTAAGTGGGTCAACATACATTTAAATTCAAACAATTAAATACAAACAACACTTACAAAGGTTAAATCATCAGTCTCCATTGATGTTAGCACCCGTACACCCCCCGGTACACGCACAAGTTGTGTGTTATAGTTTATCCACCCTCTGCTTCCACTTCAGTGGTTTTAACACTCACCCTTTTTTTCCCTGAGCTCTGTTACCTTTCCTCGTGTAAGAGATACCGCCACCCAAACAGTGAAGTCAGCTAGGAAGTGATTACAAACTGATGCTCCAAATTCACTATAAAATGAAAATCAATATTTCCACAAGTTGCTGCAACATAAAAGATAACCTTCATTGATTTTTCTAGACTTAGGCGTCTGTGATAAAATCTAATATAAATTTTCAGCCACACGGATTTGGATCAGAGCAGAGCAGGGGTTGAACGATAAGTTCTGTGCACATCTCTCAGAGTTGGATTTTTTTTCCTTCCCCCGCTTCCTTCTTGCAAGGCAGGGCTGTACAATTTATAATTGGCCCTGTGTGAGCAAAGCTTCTATCAGGAATCTGTTCTAATTTTTATTACTGAGAAGCTAAAGCCTGTTCCAGATAATTTGGAAATTTCAGGGGAATTGTGATAGAGCTGATGGCACAGCCGGACTGGCTCCAGAAAGGAGCTAACCTGTAATAGCCTCTGTGGCTGCTGTGATTAAATGTTGCCATAGATGAAAGACCTGCCATCACTGCAATAAATTAACCAATCACACAAATCCCAAGTCGCTACTAATCCCTCCTTGATACCATGATCCTCTGATCAGCTGAAAGAGGTGAAGAAGAAAGTGTCTTGTGACACTCAGCCTGCCTCTAACTCCCAGCTTCCCTGTGTAAACAACTAGCTAATGATATCACCGCTGACCATTTCACCACCAGTGGCTGCTCTTAACCTGCTCCTATTCAGGGCAGGTGAAATCGATACAAACCTTGGTGGGAATGATTATTTTCCTCATGGCTTTTTCCCTGGCTCCCTCCACCAAGGTCACTGGCTGGCACTGGAGCTGTCTTCTGATCCCACAGCTGCAGGATTTAGACAACTGAGAGATCAAAAGAGCTCTGTCTGAATATCTGACGACATTCATTGACTTCATACTTTGAGCTTTCAATAGCCACTCATCAGCCAGTTGGAATATGATGATGCAAACGCCACCTCAAATACTGTCCGTTTTCTCGCAATAAAAACAAGTTTGCACCAACACAGTACATGCCGTTTCTCCTTTCACAAATGTGCCCTGTGCTTTAGATTATGTTGACAGTACAAATAAGAGAAAAACAAGCAGCTATATGTAGTGATGGCAGGGTTATTTGTTTCTAACATGGCACTGAGGATAAAGGATTTGTAACTGTTTTACCAGTCAGTTTACAGCAGACAGCACACTCACACCTCGATAACGTCCATTGCAATTAGTTGTTCACTGCGATGAAACAAATTGCATGTGGTCAACTGGAAATTTCATTAAGGGAGATTTTCCTCTAGCCATCGTTATCGCTGCATGTTTTAATATTTTCTTAGCCTCAAGGATGGATGGGTTGCAAGGGTATTTTTTTGCAAATAATTGGCCAAAGCTCACCTCACAGTCTGTGTCTCACCACTATTCACGCTACATAAAAGCTGTATATATGTATACGCGTGGTTAAGTGCTGCATATTTTTTTCATGCTCCCAGAAATATGGTTCTCAGTCAACATCCTACACAAAGTGGGACATACCCCAATTTTTCACGTCTGCTTTTGTGTTATTTTCTCCTCATAAATGGCCACGGTTACATCTGGCTGAGATGAAAAGATACCTACGTAATGCTTCAATTCCTTTTCCACCCCCCCTCTTCAAGGCTATAGCATCTGCTGCTGGGAGACTAAATAACAGAAATATGCAGAAATTGCACACTAATTCCCTTTAGAGATAGATCTTGGCTCGTGCCCTGTCATAAATCAGAGAATTTCGATATGAAATGAGGCAAGCTGCTCTAATCATTTCTGCATTTCAAATTGGATCACTGGCTCAATCGCTTGGCTTTTAAACTGCTTGCCTAAGAGCAAATGTGAGGTGTGAGATAATTCAGGCAAAATCTTCGCCTGCTCTGTGCGGCGGTTAGTTTACTGCTTGAGTGCAAGAGAATGCTTTTTTTTCTCTCCCCCTCTTCCCTTGGCCCATCTTTCTCTTTTCAACTTTTTCAAATTAACTTTTCATTTTCAAATCGATTAAATTGAGAGAGAGTCACTGCTGTTCCCAGAATCTTTGAAGGGACACACATGCTTTGGCTGTCGCTATCGTGGTCGCGCTAAGAGGAAGAAATATTTTCTCATTTAAATCACCTTTTATCCCGTTGGCTGGACTGTAAGCATCAAAGTACAAATGCTGCATTAGCTATTGCTTATTTGACTGGTCACAGTGGTATTTATATTGACCACGGGTGGCACTGCAAGAGTATGCTTACTCTGTTTTAGACATAAGTGCTAATAAAGCAGACAAATGAGCGGTTGTCGAGGATTCAGCTTACACACCAATGATTAATTATCAACAGACCATCACAAAATTGTATAATATTGTTATTTCATCAAATGTCAGCTCTTCTCCCTTTGTAGATATTCTTTCGGTATATCTACAAAGAGAAGCACTAAAGAATTAAAAATGTTTGTGAGGTGTTCCAATTCTGAAGTCCAAATGCTTACTGTCAGCTGAACTTGCCTAAAGAAGGCAAGCACGTCTCTTTTCCTTTCCACCTCCACACCAACCTTCTCTTCTCTATTACAATTATTCCACAGTATCCCAAGTCGGGGCTACATGTTTAATTCAACTTCTCGTGTAAGTTGAGCTCAGTATTACATATATTTCCCGAGATACTATTTGAAGTGGTAAACAAGAGAAAGGTACATTTGTAATGCTTGTGCTGCAGGTCTTAATTATGTCTTGGAGGTACATGTTCAAACATGTATGGATCCGGTCAGGGAACATCCCAGTCGCTTCACTACTTACTGTTGGAATTACAAGAAATTTCCCATTTGAATTCAGTGGGGAAGGTTGTTTGATCTTTTGCATGTACTGTATGCAAGAGTTACTTGGCTGAGCAGGGAGATGGTGTGTGAGGCACCATAATAGGAAACTCTGAGCCAGTAATGTTCACCTGTATGGATATTAACGCGACCCCTGGAGGCTAAGGTAGCAGGTGACATATTCTCAAGACAGATCTACTCGTCCCCCGTTAGGAATAAGCATGTGTGTTTGCTGAGAGAGGATGGAAGGGAGTCAATCAGTCAATGAGGTCATAATAAATCCCTGCTCTCTATACAAGTACATTAGACCAGGATCAATCACAAAGAGTAAATATAGACAAAAAATAAAATGGTGGAAATGACACTTGAATAAAGTCCTTGACTTTAGATAAACCTCTCTGTACCCCTTTTGGTTTAAAATTCTTTTGAACTCCCCTCTTTCTCTGGTTGAGTCAGAAATTTCACGATGCATTAGAGTAGCATCCCTCCGTGTGTGCTTTTATATTTCAGGAGACTCTGTGTGTGCAGTCAATCTCACTTTCTGATGCAGAAATTGGGCTCTACAGCTACAGAATATAAATTAGATTTAACAGTGAAAGTACAATAGATTAAATCCCCCCCAAACAATGCACCGAAACACACAGCATGCATTGCTAACTAAGCTTATATTAACAGACAAATGGAACATGATGCCGAGCTGTATCTGATTTACATATACTGCCTGATCATCTCCTGCATGCTGCAGTCTTCTACAGGTTCATCACTGGGTGCACTTTAGAGAAATGGGGTCTTACTAAATCCACTGTAAAAGACCAACAATATTTACACCAAGTTAAGTAAATAAGATAAAGATGGTGAACTTGCCCCTCACTAAATGCATTAGACGTGAACTCTCTTATCAGAGTCTCAGCACACAGACTGCTAAAAGATGGGTTTCCTGTGCTGAAAATGGTCTTTGTTACCCAATTAGTTTGCTGACGACCTGTGGTGTAACATTACAGCTTTGACAGCTTCATACTCATCCATCTAATGAGGCTCTGCTAGACCACCAGGGAGTGAATGGACAGTGTCCAGATCTTCTTTCCTATCTTCAATGCTAATTTTCTCTTTTTTGCGGGTTAAAAGACTTTGTTGTCGGTTGTTCATCCACCCAGAACTATTTGTCTCTTTGGTATAGGCCTTGTGCAAACTAGGCTTAGGATCTGAGGGCTAAGGCCAGGCTAGAGGACAACAAAGACGTATCAAGGTGTACTAGCGGGGGTTCACCTGCGTGGTAAAGAAATTAAGGTTTCCTTGTTGCTTCACTTCCCATGTCAGTGTGACCAACAGTGAACGTGAGTTAAAAAACAGCAAAAGGCATACACATTACAATAATCTAATGGTTAATGGTAAATACTTCATTCAAAATGTAAGTGTTTCACACGGTGTTTAAGTATGGTGGTGTATGTTAAGAACATTAAGAACATGAAGAGCTCAAAGATGCGCCAGCTCAACTAAGGAGGTACCGGTGGCTGCACCTGCAAACATCCAGGTGTGAAATGACCACTATACCTCCTTAGCCATATCACCTCAATTAATTCATCTGCCATTTCAACGACCAAATATTTTTTTTAACATATTAAAAAGGAGAAGGGCTAATCATCTTGAAATTCCTAAGGAATACCTACCAAGGAATCCCTACCAAATATACCTGATGTATACGGTGAGAGGTGGGCTATACACTGAACTGTTCTATGCTGACTACACTGAACCTATTCAGGCAATAAAGGTTTTTTAAAATCAATATCCCTTCATATATTTTTTTTTGTTGCTCTCACTTGAAGAAAACCCACGCAAGCACAATGAGAACATGCAAACCCCACACAACTCTTGAGGTGAACACTGCACCACCATTCCGCCCACTATCAGGGACCTGCTAATGGAAACAATCAAGAATTATCTGCAGCACTTCTCAAGGAAGTTGTTTCAACATATCACAAGAAAAGCCATGACGGTGACAGATGGCAAGGCAGCTGGCACCACTCAAACTTTTCTCTCGCTTTGCTTCTTCTTCCACCTGTGCCTTTGCGTCAGTGGAGGTCCACTGTGTATTGAAATGTTGTATAACCATTCATTTGGGAAGACTGAGTTCTAAGCATTACTGGTGCTGCCTACTCTAACATTCTGCAAAACCTGAAACTTTGTGTCTCAGTTCAGAGGTTCGATATGTCTTCTGCTATTAATCATTCTATTTCATGAAACTCTTGAGATGACCACATAACTTATAGCATGTTACTTATCAATGCTCATTCAGCCATTCAAGTAATGCCACTGAACTGTTCTGCAAGATAAATACAGTCACTGGCCAGATTTGACATAAATGCGCACATAAATTGCTAATAGTAATCTAATGATATTGTCATTCACCGATGAAACAAACAACACAAAAGAAAGCACCGTGAGAAAAGCACCGTTACAAGTTAAAACATGATATAAAACACACATTAACGCTGACTACCCATCAGTACGAGCCTAGAATTTGTTTTCCGGAGAGAAGATTATAATATCGTAGTTTGACGTGCATGAGTGACAGAATCTAGTCATAGACAAAATCTAAGTCATACACAAGTAATTGATGATGTGAATGGCAACGTTTCCAATGCCATTGTGGAAAGCGCTGTATAGTTCCATTTAACTTTCATCCAAAGTTACGGCGCAGCAAGCTTCTTCCCATACACAATAGACCAGATGCACAAATGCTTTGGCGAGAAAGCTTGTTAACATAATTCGTCTCTTCATTTTCGCCACTTTTGATAGTAATCAAATGCACCCCCACTTTGACGGTAACATCAGGGTAAAATAAATTCTTAAAATTAAATCTGAAGCTGCTTGTTTCGATCCAGTAATACGTACTGTACGTAAAATGGACCAAATCAATATGAACCAAACGCAGTTATTGCTTTGGTCCACAACATATCAGAAACGAGGCAAACATGCTCATCACTGCTTCACAAAGTCAAAGCTGATGTGTGTGAATATCTTGTTTTGTCTAAAACACAAAGATAAAAGATTTGCTTGGATGACTCAGGAAATTTAAAAAATATTCACATTTGGGGAGGCTGAAACAACAGGATATTTACATTTTTAAACCTAATTATACCAATTATTTACATTGAAGAGACATTACCTTAGATTAGGTTTCCTTAACACTATACTTACTATACACACTTAACACTATAGCCATGGCATGTCCGACTTGATAGACTGAAAATAGGGTTGAAAGGTTAGAATAAGAATAAGTGAATTGGAGAGGCTAAATAGTTAGCTTGGTAGGCTGCTATGCTAACGGCGGCCGTCTCTCATGTCCCTGCAGTGATCCCGTAGCCTGCGCAATGTAGTATAAACAAAGAATACAGGAGTGTTATTTTATGTCTTCATGGTTCTAATAATGTAAAAGAATATATATTTAGAAAATCATTAAAATGTTTTCTATGCTCTGCCTACGATACACAAGGGACAATTGTAGATATTTTCTATTCCGTCCGTCAGTTCGGCCCAGCCCATGTATCGGTATGGTTTGGGTGCCCTGGTGTACAGCTTATATTTGATTAATAATTATAATGCGCAATTGCATAATGCTCTCGCTTAATAAAATGTCTGAATTACAAATATTTGCCAGTGAATTGACTCTCTCTCTCTCTTTCTTTCTCTATAATTTCTAATTTCTCTATCATTTCAGTTAGTTGTGCTAATAATTACAATACAATAACATCACATTTGGTGTATACGGTCTACTCACTATTTGAGCTTCAGTCAACGACACATGCATTTGAATATACAGGATGTTATGTTGGCGACTTGTTTGTTTCTGTATCATTACATTGAGTTCAAAACGAATCAGTGTGTCGAGCTGTTCTTATCAGTAACCGCCATATCAGTTTAGGTAGTTGTGTTGTGATGGAAGGACAGCAAAATGTCAGGTTCACTTGTAGATCAGGTCAACCATGCATTATCGCTCAAACGGTGGAGCTCAGCCATGGTCATAACATCACTGACTAGCTGACTGAGTGCTTCACAGCTAATACACAGAGCTGTGGGTAGCAATGAGTTGCGGTCAGGCACACAGTAACTGGCTCAGAAACTATAATAGTGATGATAAAATATATGATCATACTTCCCGATGGCATACAACAGCTCTGGTCAGATGCAGTGATAGATTTATGTGATGTACTTACAGGTCATTTTAAATGATCACGTCAAGTTGTATTTATATTATATTATTTATCATATTTTATTTATATTATACCAGTTATACCACTGGTACATATATGAATGGTGGTGAGCAAGGGGTGATGGAAAAGCATGCCAAATAATTACCATTGTATCCATTTGAAGAGCCCTCAGTCCTGGATGTTGGTTGAAGCCCAAGAAATAATTGATGCATGCAACAACGTTGGTTCTATGCCGAAGTTTGGGCCGATTATTTCATTAGATGAAACCACATTCCTGGTGCCAAAAATGTTTGTGTTTGTGCACCACAGAAATTTAAATCCTGTTAGTCCTGATAATGTCTGATGCTGGTAAACCAGATGGAATGTTGCGTGGAAAAATATTACCACTTTTAAACACCAACTTAAATCAGAGTAGTTTGTACTTCCACTTGTTCCACTGTTTCAGCGTAATAGTTTGTTCATGTGAATACAAGTGTATGTTTGCGGCTGCATATATGTGTTTGTGTCATTTTACACTTATCCCGGTCGTATCCTGCGGTGCTTTCTTGCATATGTAATTGGATGTTACTGTAAATAATTGCCTGAGCATGTGCCAGTGTGATGGTGGTGATGATTTGTGTCTCGGCTCATGTGTGTGTAGAAGGTATGTGTACCACTCACTATGTTTGTATGCATCTGTGTGTGTGTGTGTGTGCGCGCGTGTGTGTGTGTGTGTGTGTGAGAGAGAGAAAGAGAGAGAGCATCTGCCCCATCCATACTCGACTCTCAAGTCCCACTGATTCTCCTTTCCAGCCATGTTGAATCCTCTTTTCCTTATCAGGCGAGCCCAGGCCTGCATCAGGCTCTCCTTGCTATGACAGAGGCTACAACAATAGACCTGCGATACCGCTGCTTAGCGCTGCGTTTCGGAGGGGAAACCTGCCACGGGCGCAGATTAACTACAACACACACATGCACACAAAATAGATTGCAGCCACCAAAACAAAACATTTTTCAGAATGCCTCCTCTTGATTAATGAAGCAATGACAAGAAGAAAAATATAATTTCTGAAAAAGAAAAATCCGCCGCCACTTGTTAAAGTTTAGGGGTAGCAACAATAAACATATTGGATGGAGAGGGTGGGCAAAAAAGGTGTGCGATAAATGGCATGAGTGATGGGCTGAATAATTTCTGGAGCATTTTTTGGTTACACGGGCCCATATTCCCACCCTTGTAGTGAATTGCACAATAACCACACTCCAATGGCTGACAGACCCCACATCTCTCTCTATCCCAGGTGAAAATTAGGACAGTATCTTGACATTTTTGCTCTTTTGTAGTCGACAAGCTAAAGCTCTCTGTTCACAACACACAGCCCGCACACACACTCGCTGATGCATGCCTGCCTTCACATACATCACATGTCATATAACTCCCCCTCTCCTCGAAAATGGGGATGCACCAATAAAATGTTTTCTTCTTAATGTCTTGGTGTATAAACTTGTGAATGACAATGACCTCTCCTTTTTAAAATGTACTTGTTTACAAAGATATTCAAAATGTGGACAGTATTGGTATAAGAGTCAAATTACTGTATACTGTATTATTACACACACACAAATTTGAAAATAGAAGATAAGATATAAAGCTGCCAAGATCTTAACAATTAACCTTGTCTTATGCATTTAATTACTGAGCAATTTACTCTAAAATACCCTCAAAACACATCAGGACTAGTATTCTATAGACTCATTACAGTCACCTTGACTAAGCTCTTGTAATTACCGTTGGTAAGGCACTGTACAAGAGGCAGCAACGCCTTCATCAACACATTTACAACAGAGCTGGAAATCTGCCTCTCATTAATAGCTTGCCCCCAAATCAATTATTAACACGTACAACAGAAACCAGGCTAACAAGGGCCAGGCTTCTTACTTCAGGCAAATCGTAGGCCACCTTCTTCTCCCAGTCCTGTCCAGTCAGGTAATTGTCACTTTTAAAGACACCTGCTACTCAATAGCTTCGACCCAGACTGTTCATTTAGCTCCTCGATTGCAGCCATTTATGTCTGAGTGTCACTATTAATTTGGGCTAATTTGGAGAGTGTGAGGAGCCGTGCAGAGGCGTTGTCGGCAGCCCTGTGAATGTGCTCGTTGCTCACCTGCGCCGCAGCCGCGGCTGTAATTGCAGTCTAATGGTCTGATTGATCAGAGAGAGAAGTGAGGGATGAGATGGTGTTCTGGCAGCTCGATCAGTCAGACCAAGAGGAAAGGAGTAGGAACAGGGATGGGGGAGCAGCTGCAGGAATGCCAAATCTTGGTTTGTTAGTTTTAGTTATGGTTTCAAATATTTGCTTGCTTTGAGTTCTCCTGTTAATACCATGAATCAATACAAGAGAAACAACTTTGGTTTCATTCCAACAATTAAGTGGAAATATCTATCTCTGAGTTTGAATTGCAGTGGTACCTCTGTTTTCGTTACTAACTCGTTCCAAAAGGTCAGACGAAAAATAAATGTATAAAAACCCAAACAATTTTTCCCATAACAAGTAATGTAAATCCAATTATCGTAATTTACGGTGCATAAGCCGCTACTTTTTCTCGTGCTTTGAACCCTGCGGTTTATGCAGTGATGTGGCTAATTTGTGGTCACGTTCTGGTCTCGCGACATCTCGTGTTTTTCGGAGCAGTCATTTTGTGCTATGTGCGCACGCCCTCATCATTAGTCATGCATGTGCGATACCACTGATTTCTTTTCCGTTTCGATACTGAGTAAAATTCAGACCGGTATCAACTTTACCAATCCGATAAATATACCTTTTGCAAATACACCCAATGTGTCAGGTAATTTATTCATTTATTTCAAATCTGCATAATATTTAGACAAGGTCTCAATAATTCAGTTACTTTGCACTGTGTTCCTGTTAATGAGATACATATCCCAAATGACTTAAGTATCAAACTATCGATATTTTGATTTGAGAATTGCTTTTAGAGCCTAAAGATCTGGTATTGGAGGTATCGATGTTTCAGTATCGATCCGCACTTCACTACCCATCATGGAAAATGCATGGTGAGGTGCATGAGATGCAGCTTTCAGGTTGAAAGTGATCGATCAAGCGGCTTTTGCTCGGGTCTGCCGGTGGATCTTGGCAGCCTGGAGCAGTGTTGGGAGGTCCACCGTCACCGGCGGTTTTAGAGGGGCTGGACTGCTGCGTGCTGGGGAAGACCCAGTTGACTTTGGGTGAGAGGCAGGGTACACCCTGGCCAATGGCAGGGCACATACCTGTATAGACAAACAACCATTCACACCCATATTCATACCTATGGGCAAGTTACAGTCTCCAATTAACCTAACATACATATTTTTGGAATATGGGAGGAAACTGGAGTACCCGGAGAGCATGCAAACTAAACACAGAGATGTAATAAATGTATTAATATTTTAATACATTTTTAATAAATGGATAATTTTGGTGATCATTTTTAAAGGGTATAGAATCTCACCCAAAGTCAGCTGGGATAGGCTCCAGCATACCCCCTGCAAATCAGCAACACATATCAATATACTGCAATGCAGTTCTACACCAGTTCAAACTACAACCACAATAATGAAATATCGTATTCATATGTTTCTGACACTGGCAATTCAAACTAAAAATTAATAACTTTGTAAAGACAGCATTTTTGGTGCAGCACTTGCGTTGGATTTCATCAGATTTTTTGCATCTTTGAAAGACATTTATAATATCCCAAAATATCCTTTGTAACACAGGGCAATGTGGTTGAGCTAACAGGTCTGTAAAAGCAGGGAATATAATACCAAGCTGAGCCTCTGTGCTCTGCAGACCTGCGACAGACTACCCATCAGCTGTGAAATCTGCTTTCCTCTTTGATAAACACTAGAGATGTGACCCTATCTTTGTCCTGCAGATGACCAGATTTCCTGTTATGCGTTTTTCCCTTGTGTTTTTTTTTCTTGATTTATATCTCCCTCTCTTCACCACACGGCTGTTTCATTCTCACATTTCCAAGCTTTATACCTCTCTTTTCAGGCCTGTCTGCACAAATGCATTCGCCACTCTACCGTGTTCTTTCTCAGCATCATCCATCACTCTGGTCAGCTACTGAGGCCTGTCATCCACCTGCAACCAGCACATATTGGCTTCCACCCCACAGCACATGTAGCGACAGGCTAGCTCTAGCTCACGCACCCATTTGCTTCCTCCAGATCACTCACCCCCACTCATTTTCACTCCTCTCCACAAAGTTGTGTAGCACTTCAACGAGACACCAGTCAAACCTAAACGTGCTTTAATAGCAATTTGTTTGTGCAGTTGTTGGCATCGCTGCTTAACTACAGCAACTTCATTATTTAAGGACTGTGCCAGACCTATGCACTGTATATACTAGACAGAGATATTTGAATTTCAAAAAAGTGTCTCAATTTCAGAGAGGGCGTAGAGATATCTCCCCAGTGGGTCATGAGTTTTGAACATGAGAGAGGTGTCACTCCTGCGTTTTAGCCAACCGTTTCCAGGTAATTCATTCACTACTGCGAAATCAAACATCTAAGAGGGTAAAAGGAGATTTAATAGTCTGTGGAGGTCACACCTCATAAGAATGACTGAGAGTGGCTCCTGGGTAAAGCTGGGACCAGCGAAGCAATGAGCTTTTATTTCTACCTCAAACGCTTTAGACTGCCTTATGACCCCGCTCTGGACCACCCTGACATGCATCACAATGAGCCAGCTTTAGAATACCCCCATTTTTTTCTTGTGCCTCTAAATCCTCACAGTCACATCATGGTTTGCTCTTGTACACTTGTCATTGTTTGATGAATTGCACAAGGTTCTCTGAAATGATGCTACCCAAGAAGCTCCAGCATTTGGAAAGCACAGGCACATTGGCTAGATTCATTAAATACTGAAATAATAAATTTAAAAAAACAAGAAAAAACTTACAATGGCACAGACTTGAACCCCTAAAAATCCATACAAAGCATATTGCTTACTGCCAAACACGAGCTTTTTTCAACTCAGCTCCTTCTACTGGGTCTACTGGGAAAGTACTGTAATTTCCGGTGTATACGCCGCTACTTTTTTCTTAAACTTTGAACCCTACAGCTAATTTATAAGTTCTAACCTTGTGACATCTCCTTTACTTCAGAACTACTAATTTAACTACTAATTGTTTAAATACTGTGATGCTCGCGAGTCAGTGAGGAAAAGGTAGCTCTTTCTTTGGCAAGAGCCAATCACAAGCTTTTCAGTGCACTCAATCTTGTCAACGCATTGGAAATTGCAGGCGGTCCTTATATATAACATAACATATATATATAGCATATTAATATAACAGGCTGACACACGGTATAATCTTACAAAGAACGCTAAACTCATCACACAGCAACTTAACACTCAAAAGGTATACCTGACAAATATACAAACATACCAATACGAGTTTAAAATAGAAAAAAAAAAAACGTTTAAAGTTTTCCCGTAATGCATTGCGTCTGAGCAACATATTCATTGGTGCCTGCTGCTATCCATCCGTTCTATGTCGCTTGTCCTCCAATTAAATGCTTTGCTCAGATGAAATGCGATATGGGAAAACTTCAAAAAAAGTTTTTTTTTTCATTTTAAACTGTCATTGGTACATGCTTGTACAGTATATTTATTAGGTATACCTTTTGAGTGTTACGTTGCTGTGTGATGAGTTTAGTATTCTTTGTAAGATGACGCAGTGACTTAGACTGTCATATTGAGTAATGATCTCCTGTAATTTCCAATGGTTTGACAAGCTCGTTGTTGAGTTTTTTCATAGCTCATGCTTGGTTCCTGTCAAATAAAAAGCTGCCTGTTCCTCGCAGACTCGTGCGTGCCACAATATGCCATTTTATGACGTGGACATGTGCGGCTTAAATCTATTTTTCCCTATAAATTTAATGGGTGCGACTTATACACCGGTTTACGGTGGAATTCACGGTAGAAATAATAAAATGCTAAATTGCCTCCATTGTTGTCCTGTGTACAATTGCTTGGTGGGTTACAGTGTGAAATGCTGGTATAATGTATAATCTAGGTTTCATGCATCTGGTGCAGCTATTACCATTTTGCCCAAACACCCCATACTGTAAGCATTTACCAATCCACACTGTATCATTTTGATCTGAACTTGGTTAAAATGTGGCTCTCAAAATACAAGAATTGATAGATAGTTGTAAAAAAAAATAGATAAAAGCTTTCTCACTGAGAGAAAAATGCAAGTTGTGCTGACCTAGCCTTTAATGAGACATACTGAGAAGCTGCTAACAGCCTGTATCCATATGAGAGATGGAGCCTAGGCAAAGAGGAGGGCAAGAAGCAAAGCACTGAAAGAGCCCCATGAGAATAGACACACCAGAGATCCTTAAAGGCAAGACACAGCAGCTTCTCCCTTTGCTTTTAATTGCAAGGAAGGTTTGGCATATTCTGTAACCCTCTGTAGCCAATTAAAGTGGATGACCAGCACTTGCTCACAAAATGATAGACTAGAATGAGGATCTGCTAGGTAGTGATGAATTCCTTAGAGGGCACTTAGTTAAGAACACATCACTCTTGCCAGGAGCAGGTATCAACAATTAACTGACGCATTTTGGTCAGTTTTTTTATTTTTTTTTAAAAAGTTTGTACACATGAAAAAAATTGTTGTGATGTGGGAAAACATTTTGACTTGCGGACCACATTGGTTTAAAATATTCCGCAGGTTGCCCCGGCTATGTATATATACATACAATTAAACACCTACAATAATAACAGTTCGCCTTGAATATAAACGTTTTATACAGTCTGCTGTATGTGCATGTGTCCCTGTTTTCAGGAGGTTTAAACATCTAGAGGTTGCTTTGCATTACTACATGCTACAAATGTTATCATGACAGACCACCACAAAGAGCAGAATTTAATTTTACACGTCTTTACTAAATAAGACACCCTTAAAACCTTGAATGTCAAGCGTTTGTGAATGTCCCACATTGTTTACTTCCCAAATACACAGCAAAAAAGTGACAAACAACATGGAAAAACACCCATAAAATATTGAAATATCACTTTACTGCAGAACTTTGTTGTAGAAGCCTTGCTTCTCCGACCCTCTCCATCACACGGGCTTGAGCTGCTCTACACACAGAACCCCACCCACTCTGCTTTCTATCAAAGCCTCATCTTCCTGGAGCTGCTGCGACATAGTCTCTGATTACTGTAATGACCCATATATTACTAGACAGCGCAGAGTATCACTAGCGCTTCAGAAACCACTACAATCACTTACATAGCTTAAGACTTACTTACAAACATAGTTTGCCCATATGTGTTCAGCACTGCTGAGGGTCGGTTTTGGATACCTTTAAAGGAATTAATTGTCCTTGGAATGTGTTATAATGGAAGTCAATTCAAGGTGTTTTGTATGAAAAAACCCCAACATTTTAAAGTGTTCCGATAATGGGAAAACCAGTTCATTGGAGGAGCACAGAAAATGGCCCTGCGATGCTGTTCACCAGCGGGAGCCAGCTGACCCGGAGCCCAAACCAAAAAGAGGGAAGCTGACGTCATGGCAGCTCCACAATTAATGCGTTGCTCATGACACAATGCCTTATTGGAATTATTTTTTTTCCATTTTAAACTGATATTTGGACATGTTTGTATATTTGTATATACACCTTTTGAGTATTAAGTTGCGGTGTGATGAATTTAGTGCTGTTAGTAAAGTGTTCTTTGAAAGATGACACTGTGAGTCAGACTGTAATGTTGTTATATTGGTACATATACTGACCTCCACTTACTTTCAATGGGTTGACAAGCTTGTTGTGAGTACACTAATAGCTCCTGATTGGCTTCTGCTCTGCCAAAGAAATAGCTATCGTTTCCTCATTGACTCGCGAGAAGCACACTATTTGAACAATTAGTAGTGGTTCTGAAGTAATGCAGATTTCACAAGATTAGACTTTAGGGTTCAAAGTTTACAAAAAAAGTAGCAGTTTATACACCGGAATCCCTTGTTTAATTGGTTCGTGACCGATCGTGATGAGTGAATTTCCGTAAAGTAGGATTCCTATATTTTCATAGTGAGAGCAGAGAAAACCTGTTTACAACCTTCTAAATGTGTTTTTTTTTTTACATTATTAGAGCCCTCTAGACAGGAAATAATACCCCTATGGTCACCTTTACACTTGTATTACCCAATATACTAGACATAATAAGACTAGATTAGCAATTTCAGACATACAGCAAATAAGACTCCTGCTCGTGTGTGTTGATATAAAATGTTTTCCCTAGGGGAGCGGCAGGAAGACAGGAAGTGATGGTAGGGGTTCAGAGTTGAGATTTAGCTTGGCTTGGATTATGGATCCAACAGCAGCCCGCGTTTTTATTCGGGATTGTTGTGAGATAATTCGAACCTGCAATAAAAGCCTGTTGTTCCGAGGATCAAGTTTGGTGTGTGTGTGTCTCATGGAACATTACAGTAACATTACTAACCCCTAGTGACTCGTGTAGAATACTGCATATCATTCACAGCATCTTTGAATGCATCTCCTGAATGCCTTATATTTGTATTTTACTTCAATAAGCCATTTTTATGCTTGAAAATGCTTGATTTAGACAAAATATATGTGAAATGTGCATCAACATGCATATTTTTTTTTACTAATAATTGGCTATATTCAGCCACAAGAGCATGATTTATTAATTACTATATTTTTTAAAAAACGTTATAGAGTGAAGCAGCAAAATTTGAACCGCGATGCGGCGAGGGTCGACTGCGAGCGGCTCTGGCTATTTAAAGCCATTGAATACTTCAAAATGATGAGGACAGCTCAGTTCAAACTTCCCCATAAATGGTTTAATAAAGTTGAGCTGTCGGAAACTAGGGGATTGAGCGGGTGGGAGGTGGTGAGTCCCAAATCCACAAGGACTTGCCTTATGTGTCTTTGCAAAGGGAATGTGAGACTGGTTACAGTTTTAATGGGAACTTGTTAATTAATCTAAATTCAGAACAGAGTATCAAACCCATGGAGGAATCATCCCCCCACCAGAGCAGCGGGTCAACACTCAGCTTTGCTCGATCTTTGAAGCTGAATATAGAAAGCTGCCCAGTACTGCATAGCATCAAAAACTCATCTGAAGCTCTGCTCAGTTTGTATGTTTTCTCATAAAATATGCATGTTTAATTGTTGAAATACACTATAAAGGAGGGAATCAAGTTTGTTGTGTTTTGCACATGTAGGACAATCTTGTAATTATGTTGGCGTGGATATTGCAGGGAAAGTTTGAACGAATGATGTGATATTACTTCAACTTTTGAGTACTCCTAGTTTCCAAGGACTATTCTTGACACTTTTGGAGAATTATTAAATAAACCATTAGTTTATTAATATGGTCGTAATGTACAGTGGTATAGAAGTGTACCGTATCATACTGAAAAGTGTTGCTAATATTTTGGATAGGCATGATTTAGCAACACAAGAGTAAATGCAGTGCTATTCTACACCCACTGTGCCACCACATTTCTACAACCATAACAATAAAAAGTATATTGTTAAATTAATACCTCTCTGACTAGCAGTTTATATCTATAAAGCGTCAGGATTTAGATTCAACTTTTGGAATAGGTGGCTACTATACTATAAAATACTTTTACGTGCCGATGAAAAATTCATATTTTAACCTGCCTCATTCTCATATGTGCAAAATTAGTAGAACACAAATATACAGGATTCCCTCACAAAAAATTACATTGGTTTAGCTTTTAGTTTTACAATTGCTTTGGCATTTTCAGTAATACATTGCCTGATATTCTTGTTTTTATTGCCATCATAAACCACAATTGTAAACAATACTGTCTTACAGTTTAAGAAGTAAAATTATTTTTCCAATGATATCTGTTCAACTTTGTCCTTTAAAAAAAATCGATAAAATTTTGTAATCTCCTAAAATGAATGTCATGCCACTATTACCCATGTTTAAATCAATGTTTAAAGCAAACCGCTGATTCAAATGTGATGTGTTAGGATAGGGACATACCAGTGTGCTATTCTCGTTACCCATCTCAATCTTGCCTTCGAAAGGTCCCCATGTTGTTCCCACAGGCAGCTGCAGACGGCTATGGATCCGACGCTCGCCATCTTTAAGGAATGCATCCAGGTCTCCTGAAAACACACAACAACCGAAGGCAGTTAACCACACTGCTCTATTTAACCCAGAGGTTCCCCTTCAAATTACAGTGACATTGATTGTTTTTCTCCTTAAACATACATTGGCATCATATGATTGCCTCCTTGCGGTTCAAAATGTAAAGGTTGAAGCTAAGCGCATTCAAAATGGAAAAAATAAGCAAAGGATGGGAGCATCCATCTGATGGTGTTCCTCAGGCACATCATTCACTAACATGAGTTGAAAGGTGTCTTCTGTTAAGATAAACTCTCTGAGACATTGCAGGCAGCTTGCTGGCTAGTGGCAGGACTATTTTTGTAATTCCAGTAAGGCAGGGGCCTTGTTAGTGCTGTACAGCACTCTCGTTAATTAACAGTGAAACCGGACAGCACTGTTAGTACTACCCGTACTCACCTCCCTGACACCCATCGCTATCTTATCTTGTAGATTGAGCATACATTTTAGGGATAGTGTTTAATCAAATTGTCATGTTGAACTACAAGGCAGGCTGTTGCATAGTTGACTAAGGATGATGACCCTCTGTTGGGGTACATATTTGTGTGTTGTACAGCAAAATACAGTTCACAGTACATAGATACTGTATTAATGGACAGAATTGGCTTGCTTACCCCCAACCTGAGATAATTCAATTCGAACAAACATCCATGGTTAATTCTAAAACGTCACAAATGAAATGTAATAGTAGCCACAGAATACTCCATAAGCCATAGGCCAACAAAATAATGACATGCAGTACGCCAGTCGCCCCCACTCTGTTGTTTGAATGGCAAAGTGCAGTGCTGTGTGGCCCTGGATGTAGAGCTGGCAACAAGAAGTCAGACAGACTATAAGGAACATTGATTTATGTGCAATGTAAACGTTAGTCTGTATGAAACATAAAATACATATTAGAACTGCTCATTAAGTTTGTGATCTGATGTGATCCAATTGAAAGTGACCCTTTTGTGCTTCCTGCATGCATGAAAATAATCACTACATCAGAATACCTTGTTGGTATACATTAATAGGTATGTATGCATAGCTATTTAGAGGAATACATGTATAGCTCATCCTTTCTCTCTCCCTGTCCATGCTGCTGCAGCTCATTATGGACAAATAATTAAACACTGGTGCACAGCTGGTCGTCATCACTGAGAGCAACAGCCACTGTTTGATGCATTCTGTTTGTCCTCAGATAAGACCCGCGGCCTTTAACCACTTGGATGCAAGTTGCTGTTTAGCACCGCTTGACACGCAGCTCAACCAACCCCTACCCGGCCATTCTTTTTCTTCTTTTTCTTTCCTTTGCCCTTTTCTGTCCTTTTTTTGTTGGGGTGGCTTGGAGCAGGTAGTGAACAGTGTAGATGCAAGCGATGACGGTTGGGGGGGGGTAAGGGGCAATGTGTGTGGTTTGTGGTCCACCGTGTTTGGGTTCCAGTTGTGTGCATCACACAACAAATGTTGCCTGAGGACCTCAGTGCACAGATGGCTAGTCACAGATGTTGCAGGTACTCATGGACCCCGCAAAAAAAATGGATGAATAATGAGTTGACTTCACAGACTGTCTGCATTTTCCATGTTCACGTTTACAGGTTTTGCAGTTGAATATAATTTCTTAAAGTCTTCTTTCATTTTATTTAATTGTGCTGTCTTTGAGTACCTATATAATGTAAATGCATTATTATTATAAGGTAACGGACTGCTAGGAGACTTTACTAACCTTGTGTTTGCAACACTTTTGGTAACCTAATTTTCAAAAGCCGAACACGTGGCCAACGAAAATATAATAACAAGGCTGTACTCCCTCCTCTGCATCCCAACCAACACCTCCCTACCACCTTCACCCTCTACGCCTCCCAACACCACCTACCCCTCACCCACCCCCCACATCCACACCCCACCGGCCCTCCCTCGATAAGATCATCATCTGTCGCTAGACTCTAGGGTCTGTTCCTGCACTCCACAGATACTTGGCAGACCAATGAATGTCCCTTTGTGTGGCGAGATCCTCCTCAGATAGCACCCAAGATGCTCCATGCTGGCATCTGTTTGTTTTTGGGTGCAGTTGTGTCCATTTTCTGTTGTTGTAGAAAAGAATAGGATGCCTCTTCTCTCTCTTCAGTGCCATATGACTGAATACAAATAAGTTTCTTGGTGGCAGAGTGCCAGTCTGGTATGTTTGAAGAATAAATTGGCATAGACTATTCATAAATTGTGTCCTTGAAAGATATGGACTCCCAGTTTATCCACCATCTTGTTATCTGTCTAAAAAAACTGCCTGTTCATGGATGGTTTTCTGTTCTATTATTTGACTTTATTTGCTTGTAATCCAAAATGACATTAGTATTTTTTATGTAGCAGTGATTTTTAAATTATTAGCCTAGAGAGATGTCTTGTCATAAATTGAAATGAAAAATTGCTCAATCAAATTGCTGATGCAGAACCTGGACTTCTTCGAGGGAAAACTGTTTGTCACAGTATAGACTAACCACAAACACAGTGAAAAGCAAAGGTTTATATATGTATATATAGAGTCATGCCTTGCCACTTCACGCTTAAAATTTCATAATTTCACTCTCACGTTTTTTGAAAAATATATTAATTCATAAATCATGTTGTTTCGTGTTTGAAAACAGCCTATAATTGGTCCAAAGAATTGCATATTAAAGCTAATGTTGCATATTTTTGCCAAAATTAAGCGTTTTCAAGCGTAAAAATGGCTAAATGAGCTAAAATACATATAGGGCATTCACAAGACGCATTCCAGGACGCTGTGAATGATATGTAGTATTCTACACTAGTCACTAGGTGTCAGTAATATTACGGAATTATAAAATATTCGGTGAGGCACACAAGGACCAGATTTGAGCGCCTACAACAGGAACAATAATTCTTATTAAAAATCCTTAACAAATCAATTACAAAACAGAGGTGGCCGTGCATGTTCGTCGTGCCGCCCATGTGTCAAATTTTTGTGAGACAAATCTTACATACTGCAAAGTCCTGAACCAGCTTTGTCCCATCCACACTATAAAAGCCAAAGTGAGTCCACACTTTTGATGTCAACTATGCTGGCGCATCATTTAGTTTAACTTTTTTTTCTTTTTTAAAGTAATTAATTCCCTATTTTTTTCCCTGGAAATATGGATTACTTTACATTATTATGGTTTATGGCTATTATTAATTACCTTATCATTGTGACCATGCAGCATGCTTGCTTTCACCAAAAACAATGCAACGCTCGCATCATGGTTATTTGCTTGTGTAGGTAGCCTATCGTTTGGTTAGAAAGGGGGTAAAACAACCTTAATTTCACCAAGATTATTAAATGAGCAACCATGCGTAATATCAGAACATGGTGACATTCATATAAAAAGCTTTGGTGGAGACATCATATGGAGCGTGTGTTGACACGTTTGCGTTACTGGCAAAAAAAGCCCAAAAAGTAGAGCAACAAACCCAGCAAATGTTTAAAAGATTGATTTAACATTGCAACGGTTAAGTGTAGTGTTAAAAGTATGTTTTATTTGAAAATAAGTGAGTGAGGTGTGCTTGATATTAAAGCAGTAACATTCATTTAAAAGCTATAAGTGCAAATTGTTTTTCAAAGTAAAGCCTACAAGTTGATTTTTTCCAGTGTACTGCGGGTAGGAATTGAAAAATCTGCTATACAGTATGCGAAAGATAATCCCACTCGATATCAAGCTTTGAATTAAAGCTAATAAATGGCTGCTGCTCAAAGTTCAATAACCTGTGTGGGGCAATTGTGAGATGTTCTCTTGCATCCCACTCATCTCACCTGATAGGAAGTGTTATAGAGCCAGCAAATTGTCTATAAATTAATAGACCATGAGAGGCATATGGAGTGAAATGGAATGCTCTGTATCGGTTCAACAAGAGGTGCCACATCTTCACAGCAAATATGTGATATGAAATGTTACAGCTGAAGGAGAAATGTCACAGAGCTTTGATAAGAGAGCGATGAACTTTCTCCTTCCCCCAACCCAAACTGCTATTATCAGGTCTCAGTGAGCAAAATGCAACATTTATAACCCACAGCTCACACTATTATCTCAGGCACTTGTTTTAAAACACTGAAGATACCCCTCCCCAGCCACTGCACAGTGCATCTCATCTTCCTTGTCCTCTTCCTCCTCACTACCCACCTCTATCATCCCTAACTGCCTAAAGGGTGCTGGCCCAAGTACCTTTAAAGAGTAGGAAAAAGGTGCTGAGCATGTTTCCAGGAAGTAACAGTAATCTGCTCTCATGTGTAAAAGAGAAAGAGGCCGTGGATTTTAGGATCAGACTTGTTTTCAGGCAATGGGCAGTTTAGGGAGAGTGTTAAACGGGCCAACGGGATTAGGGCATTTTAGCTAAGAAAATCCACATAAACCTTTCTGGGGGTTATGTGGATGGCCAAATGTCAAATACAATGGTTTAGTTTAGTTTTAGTCCTCCTTTAAAACCTAAACTAGAGACTAACTAGAGAGCAAAACAACTATTGCAGGGTTGGAGCAATCCAACCAATGCCATAAAAGAGGAGTTATAATATTAATGAGGAGCTGCCATCTCTAAATACATAAGAAATTGCATAGCTACATACAAAGTCACTCACATGCAAGAATTTGGTTCTGCAGTGCACTATCAGTACGTGCACTGTTTGGTGTCATTGAACAAATGAAATATACCAGCTGTCAAGTCTTTCCTTCCATCAAAAGCCTGGCAAAGCAAGCAGCTGGCCTGCTGACAACAACTGCGAGGCATCCATCTTTTGGGAAGCACTGCAATTTCAATTGATTGCATGTAAAGAGAGACAGCAAAACTCAAAGAATAATTGTCCTCACACAAAGATATCTGTCATATCACCAAAATCATCTAGAGGACACACACCACTCCAGCTGCAATCTGATTATTTTAAATGTTTTTTGCAAAATTTCCAACCCATCAGAAGGGCATTACTCCACTTGTGGCTGTCAGGGTGAATGAGAAATTGATGGTATGCTCATGTGAGATGCATTTTCAGGGGTATAAGGAAGTTGCCATCTTCTCTGTTGACTATTTTCACAAAGAAGGTGAGTGAAAACAGCATGGATAAAGAAGTTGCACTTTGAAGTTAGAGGTAACAATTTCTTAGAAAAAAAAACAGATACTCTAACATAAGCCTCATTTCTACAAGTGGCATACAGGCATCGCTAACCCCTTCACCACTATCACAGGTTTTAAAAAATATATATTCATTGATAAATCATGCTGTTTTGTGGTTGAAACTGGCCCATTATTAGCTGTGAATGTAGTATCCTACACTGGTCACTAGGTGTTGATCATGTTACTGTAATTTTCGGTGAGACAAACAAACGCCAGACTTCCAGGTCACCTGAACAATAGACCTTTATTGAAGGTTTGAATTATCTCACAACAGGCACAGTAATCCCTAATAAAAACACAGGCTACCGTTGCTGCACTAACCCAAGCCAAGGTAAACCTCAACTTTGAACTTTTTTGTTGTTGTTGTGGACTGGAAAGGATGTACATGGCAAGAGCTCTGCTGCCGATACTGGAGTATTGAACTATTTTGGTGCTTTCCAAACTGCACTTCACAAACACAAGATCAGAACAGCTTGCTGACACCCTCAACTTTAACTTGGACAGGCGAAAGGTACCGATTCCTTGAAATGAAGAAGTTACAAGTGCTGACAGCTGCTAGCTAGACAAGCTTAACTGGCTAACAGCTAAACAACAATGCCTCTAGCAACAATGCCAAACACAAAGCAAAATGATACAGGCCCTGGAAATCCGGGTTCAAAATAAAAAACAGGGCCAGTCTAGCTGTCGAATGAAGAGGATGCTGCCTCGAATGTAAAACCAGAGTACTGCGCAAGGATACCAAGGCACTACGACACGATATCAGTGTACTACAAGATGATAATGCTGCCTTGCACGCTGCTCTAAGGAGGTTAAAAACCCTATGGAAGAAAAGAGAGCACTACCCAATATCATCAAGGTTCTACAGGATGATATCAAGGCACTATTTGAAGATCATGCTGCCTTGAGATATCAACGATCTGGATAAATATTAAAGATCATATTACCATGACACCAAGGAAAATGTAGGATACAATCCACATATAAATAACCATGCAGATAGAAGGATTACATTCAATAACGTTTGTAATTTCATATCAATGCCACATTGCAAGGGTCTGCTCAACAACAAGTACTGGAATTAGGAACCCATGTACCTTCAATGACACTTACAGTACAACACAAAAGATGGCAGGACAGGAAGACTGGACATGTGGAATTGTGAATTGTTACATGAAGTACTTCAATGTGAACTGTATGCTTGTTCAAAATAAATTAAACCGCAACTATAACAACGTCACTTTCTGTCCACCCGTCACTCAGCTCCACCTAGGGAACACATTCATAGCAACACACACAAGCTCAAGTATTATTTATGTCTTAAATGGCTTATTTACTCTTATTTACTCTATTTACTATTATGTCTATTGTATTGGGTAATATGAGTGTAAAGTGTAAAGTGTAAATATGGGTGTTATTTCATGTCTAGAGGGCTCTAATGATGTTAAAAAACGTATTTGGAAGGTCATAACCAGGATTTCTATGCTCTTAACTACAAAAATATTTGATTTCTAATTAAGAAATTGTACTTCACGGAAGTATACTTACTACGGTTGTGTCTGGAACAATTAACAGCGGTATAGGAGGGATTACTGTAGTTCAGTTAAGTTTGGTACGCATTTAATTGCATTTCCATTTTAAAAGGTCCCAAAATATACAACCTAAACCATCTCACTTCTCTGTAATCACAGTTGGGGTGCTAGTTGCAGTAGTGACATACTGGGCTGTACTGTACTACCTGGTGGAAATGTGGCTTAGTGAAATGTATGTAGCAGTAATGCAACAGGAATCAATTTCTGTCCCCCCCAAGTACAAACTTCACTAATATTTCCCATAAGAGCATTTATTGGATTTCAAGGTAACTGTCAACTGCAGGGTAGAATCCCAGTGACAAGCTACAGGACCCATACAGGTACAATGATATACTTTTATTCTGACAGTATAGTTAACGCTGCATCGTGGTATTCTGCAGTTAATTCAGGAAAAGACTATTTTAAGTGCTCCTGAATCTCCTCCCAAGTCAATTACTAGGATGCAACTTCCCCTGGGTAACGGGGAATTCTCTTTTTTTCCTGGGTGACCTAGTTGTCTTTTGTGAGTAGGTTTTAGCCGAAGCAGTTTGACAGCCAACAGATAAGATGGATTAAGCTTTTTTTCATCCAGTTTTGATGTGAACAGCGTAAAAGCGGGTTAAATCATTGAGTTTCAGGAGTATTTTTAAATGCCTGAAGATAGTGTGATAAAGGAGCTAAACCTAAGACTTCGGCTTGGAAGGTCAAGGTCGCAGCTTTGGAGAGCAGCTACCCTGTGACGGGGCCAGCTCTCAGTGGGAGCGGAGCGCCGTGGCCGACCCCACCTCTCATCACTCCTAGAAAAGATACACGAAAGGAGTGAAACAAAATCCCGCTAGGGCTCAAAGAGCAGTGCACCCTTGCCTTGTGTGGGTGCATGTGTGTGTGAGAAAGCGCATCAGCGAGTTTTTTTAGATCCTCTCTGCCTGTGTTTGTTGGTACACTGTAAAAACTCATCCATGAGCAACTTGCTCTGTAATTAGGTTTTGATTGTTTGCGAGTACTGAAATAAAACAGCAATTAATCTGTTTATATAAAACAGGAACTGAAGAATGATGCACAAATTAAGCACCCCATGTCAGAAAGCCAATCTATCATCAAAAAACAAATTATATTTGTGACTATAATTTGAGCACTACTTCCTCCTTGCGCCTCCCCCAAACCTGAGGTGTGCTTAACATGCACATAGGAGTTGACAGCCATACAATCACATGACGCCGCTCAGCCAATCCGTAATTCATTTGAATTTTAAGCCGTGCAGCAGTGAAGCCACTTGAGAAACAGAAAAGGTGAAGAGGCTGCAAACAATTAACGAGGCAATGATGGTACATGAGGTCAAAATCCAACATGTTTGCTTATCAGATGTCACATCAGGCCAACACTGACAGGTTTCTGCTCCAAAACCTTTCCAAGGGGACATATTTAGACACATTTTTGGACATCTTTTCCCTCACTGCTCCTCATGTCGGTGACAGGGGAGAGTAATCCTATACACAGGCTGCTATTGTGAAATGAGAAACTAGCCTCCTTCACTGCCAGAGACCAGATGCACCTCTCTCTCTCTGTCCTAATCTGTAAACGACTTAAAGGAGCCTTATCTCCGGGCTCTTCTGCTTCATTTCATGCTTGATTTACTTTAATTTGTCTGATAGGGCACAAGGATTTGGAAATGGCCCATCTTTCGGTGGAAAATGTTCTGATTTTTCTCTGGCATTGTTATGTGGCGGTTTTTGACTTTTCTCATCCATCCCTCCCCTTCACCCTTTCTTTAATTCCTCCATCTTCATCTCTCTCCCACTCACCCTCTTCCTTTCTCTTTTCCTCCATCATGTCTTTTTTTTTTGAAAGAGGAAGCGGGGGTCGGTCCAGCGCAACAGTCTGTTTGAGTGCATTTGGATTCAAGCTAACACAGCAGAAGCAAGTTCTCCATAAATGTGTGTGATTTTTGTGATGGACAACAGCAACAGTGGAGTGATACCGGCCTTTCTGATACACAGTGGGGGAAGAGCAGCCGAGTGCTTCAAACCACAAAGATCTAATGTTTAAGTTAAGAGGTGGCCAGCCCTCCAGTTCACCGAGTGGGGGAACGGCTTGAGCTGATAAAGTTGCTTCACAGTGTGAGACACGGACAAGCGACATGCTTTTACAGATGCCTTGAGTTTTTTTTTTCTACTGCCAGAAGTTAAATACTTGCATGGTTGTCTGACTGCTCTCGTCACCAAGACATTTTCTCACTTGTGCTGAATGACAGTACAGGGAGCGAGCTATGATTAGAGAAGCCCAGATCCTGAATAATCTCCATCCCCTTCCATCAATGAGCAATACACGGAGGCAATAGGAAAAAAGGCACTAAAGGAGACAGGGTGGAAAGAAAGATATGCACTGTGTGTACAGAGATGTCATATGGCTCCACTTCCCTCCTTTACCCACTCAAATCTAAATCCACACAATTTCAGTTTGACTGGTCTGAAAAGGGCTATTAATTTTCAAATGATTAACATTTGAGATCTACAGAAAAAAATTAGATTTAACAACACAAATTCAATGTAAGTAAGCTTACATGGTTTCTAAAATACTCCCACTAAACTGGTGGTCTTCAAACATGAGCAGAAACAAGTGTTTAACCACACACATACACAGGAAGAACCATTGAAATTCATCTCACAGCCTAAATTTACTTAACTGCGGGTCTGTGCGTGGTGATAAACGCAGTGATGATCCGGCAACACGTCTTTATCCATGTTTT
This sequence comes from Dunckerocampus dactyliophorus, assembly GCF_027744805.1. Taxonomy (NCBI): domain Eukaryota; kingdom Metazoa; phylum Chordata; class Actinopteri; order Syngnathiformes; family Syngnathidae; genus Dunckerocampus; species Dunckerocampus dactyliophorus. Next base: position 11,689,314 of record NC_072825.1, read on the forward strand.
GCTTTAATTAACAGTGGCTTGTTTGTTGAAAAGATGATTAATATGCCAATAAAAATGGTATAATTGAATAGCACAACACTAGTGCAATCAGAGAAGGACATGCGATTTTTATGAACTTTTTATTATCATTATCATCCACAGTTATGTTGAATTTTAATTCACTTGACAAGCTGACTCCGTCCGTTCCATCCTTGTACAAAAAAAAAATGACCAGTATGTTTTGCTGTGCATCATCAGGCCTTCACAGCAAGGAGCATGAAAACACTAAACGTCAACAGACATGTGTCGGCACGTGTGTGAAATAGTACTCTCAGGGGGTTGAGGTTTTGAGATATTTTTCATTGCATGAGATTCCCTTTCCCTGCGATTGACTTGCAACGAGAGGAGGGTGTATTGTATCTCGCATCATGCTCAAAGTCAGCTGGGATTGGGTCCAGCTCACACGTGATCCTAATGAGGACAAGCGGTGCAGTAATCGTTTTATCGCATTTAATTGGTTCCAGATCCGACTATGACAAGTGAATTTCCGCAACGTAGGATTCCTTATTTATCAATATTTTCGTAGTTAGAGCATAGAAAACCCGTTTACAACCTTCCAAATACATTTTTTTAAATTATTAGAGATGAACTAACCCCCCCTCCATGGTCACCTTTACACTCACATTGGTCAATATAGCAGACATAATAAGAGCAAATAAGACCTAAATAAGGCTTGTGCTTGTGTGTGTTGTTATAAATGTGTCGGGGGTTCAGAGTTGAGTTTTAGCTTGGCGTGTGTTACAACGGTGCCACAACGGTAGCCCGTGTTTTTATTAGGTATTATTGTGCCTGTTGTAACATAACTTAAACAATGCAATAAAAGCCTGTTGTTCTGGTAATCAAGTCTGGTGCCTAGTGTATGCTTGAAAATGCTTAATTTAGGCCCAAAAAAAAGTAAAATTTGCTTCCATGTGCATATTTTTGACCACGTAATAAGCCGTATTCAACCACACAACAGGATGATTTATTAATTGATATATTTTTGAAAAACCGTGATAGAGTGAAGCCGCAAAATTCAAACAGCAATGTGGCAAAGGACGACTGTATGAAGAATGGATGGATGCATGTTCTGATCAAATATCAAAATATAACTGTAAGGATAAAAGTAAAATAGTGTTAATAACTTACTTTATTAAAGTATCTGAACCGTTGAGATGCAGATTTTTTTTTTCCCCCCAGAAAAAGACATGCAAATTAATGCGTTAAAAATAACTCCAAACCAAATTCACTCTTATACACTCTAGCCCAAAGAAATTAAAATTTCCACAAGCAAGTCATTTTCAGTTCAGCAATCTAGAGTTTACCCAGTCTTATTCCCCCAGCGCAGCTCACGTGAGAGTCTCCCTATTAATACAAAATACACACATCAAATATTCAACCAATTACAATGATACCTCTTAGAAAAACGTGTGCAGCCATGGTGCCTGCAAGGGTATGCATTGCAGAACAAACACATTCAAACAGCTAAAGAAAGATGCAATGGGTGACTGGCCCCCAGGGGCACAAACTGCACCACCAGCTGTGTTTTAAGTCAGCTTCATATTAAGTGACAAGTCTCATTTTCTCTTAGAATTCTTTGAATTTGCTTGCATGAAATCGCAGCAAAAAAAACAATGCATTGTAATCGCGGCCATAAATTCAGATCATAAGCAGGAAAATGGTATAGATTACATTTTTTTTTTTTTATTAAAAGCATTCTGACTGTGCCACATCCCACGCATCTGCACAAAACTAGGACTGAATGCGGTGACATCTTCCTTATATGATAAGAACACTGATTACAGTTTTGCCCTATTTTAGATTATATAACTAACAACCATGAAGTTCCTCCATAAAGCCTCTTAGTATGGCGGATCAGTGACTAAATTTGCATCAAGGCAATGCAGTACTGAAGTACAGTGATTTGTCTAATCTCTTGTTGCATATTTCATCATTATAATCACACATTGTGAATGTGTGTATTGTGTGGCGGCAGTGAGACGGTAGTTTCTCTCTCACACAGGTGATACCTACCGTCAACAACAAATGTATTTGATGGCAACTTTAAATCTTAAAACTTCATAGAGAAACTGACGATGGAATATCATTATCAGCATCAGTAATATGTGTCATTCATGTTTTGTGAGACTTGTCGAAAGATGTTTGAATAAACCCCTTTAGGTGCAAGATAAAGCCTTCTCTCTTCTCAGACAAAACTGCTGTGATGCACCTCCAAATTTCTTGATTACAAGAAGGCGGTGCTGCTGAAGTGGAGTGGGGTGGGGAGGTGGCATCGTGCAGAAAAAAGTTTCCAGTTTGCTGATATAACAGTCAAGTGTGTCTATAAGTCTACTTAAAAAGCTTAGGTATCAGTCGAGACAGCTGCAACACCCTCGTCTTACGATTCTGTCGAGACAGTACACTATCAAACCTTTCATACCACTCCCAAGCTACATTTCCGGTGACAAAAGCTTTGCGAAAGCCTCCTGAAGGATTCATCTATATCCTAATATTTCCAATCCAATTTAAGTGGAGCAGCCAGAGTGGTCTGTGCACTAGTTTACCAATCTTTGCTTTCTAAGACTCCGTGTGCTGAAGGCTTGAGGGGTTCAATCAATGGCTCTTTGATCTCGGCTGGAACCATAATTATTTAACATTGTTACAAGGATTTCTCTAATCCATCCTACCATTAAATCCCTTTTACACCCTCATCTTCAGCAGCCTAATCTGCATCTGGGTGCTCCATTTGTCTCTCTCCCCTCATTTTGGCGCACCCCTCCCTCCCTCGACTGCGCCCTGACTTTAGAAAAGAGTTGAGTTCCAAGTTGGAAAGTGTCTTGTTTACAATGACAGGACAGGATTGCCACTGCATGAGAATTGTAATGTTATTCAACTGTGTACTATACTGTGCACTGCGCCAGCTGCACTTGCATCTTTTTTTAAATGACACTGGAGGAGCTTGTTAATAATCTCTATGGACCTGGGACTACAGCCACCAAGAAAACCATAGGTAACCATAATGGATGGATAACCGTTATGGATTGAGATCCTGCAGTGCCCACAAGGTCCTGCTGTTCAAGAAGGCAAGTGTACATTTGCCAATGAACACCTGAATTAGTCAGAAAAGGTTTGGGAGAATGTGATGAGGTCAAATGAGACCAAAATTGTATCTCTTTAGCATCAAATTGACTCACGGTGTTTGGAAGCAAAGAAATGCTGACTATGACCCCAAGAACAACAGTTGTTCTTGGGATTCTATAAAGAGGAGTGGACCAACATCCCTCCTGAGATGCAGGTAACCCTCCGGGGTTACCTGCATCTCAGGAGGGACCAACTTCAAGAAACATCTCACCAACAAGGGTTTATCCACCAAGTTCTGCATAATAAATTGAATTACATCATATCAAGCAAAAATGTAATATGACATGGAGATTTATTTTAAAAATCATTACTACTTAATATCACTAGTTCATGACACACACTATGACAGCAAAATCAGCAGTAACTACAGTAACTTGCTGTGATGTTTTAGTGAGAGCTAAAAAAACCTTTTCGAATAGGAGTACAAAGCAAGATGTCAATAAAAAAGTGAACATACACTTCTGGACTGAGGGCATTTTAACGTCCATAATGTGCATAGTAAAGGTCCTCGATGCATGCAATTTGGGCATAACTCACAGAGTTGCAACACTTGTGACTAGACATGTGACTAGAACTATACATCCGTCCATTTTTTATGTTTTTCTTATCCTCATTACGGTCCCGGGGGTATGCTGGAGCCTATCCCACCTGACTTTGGGCGAAAGGCTACACCCTGGACTGGTTGCCAGCCAATTACAGACTGGAACGATAGAAAAACATGTAACACAAAACAACTACAGTCGTATGGTCTTACATAGAATCACGGTCAGTATATTGCAGTAAATTTAAATGAAGTTGGTAAAATTTCGCTACATGAATTGAGAGAATTCAAAGTAAATTTTACTATCCAATTGATGCACATAGGTTTCATCCATTGGTTTATTCTATGATCACTTTGGATCACAACAAGGTCCCACTCTTGTTGAGCAAATAGTTGTGTGTCTTTGTTTCACCATGACATAAATAGCTGCACAGGCAACCGCAAACATTTGTTGAGCCACCTGCCAAAGTATCGTGGCCATCTGGTCCTCCTGTTCTCCTATTATGACATATGTGCATTAAACCTGAAATGTTTCTGTAAAGGGGGGGAAATCTGGGGGAGGCGGTTTATGAATGGAGTTACAAGTGAGACTTTTTTTTGGAGTCAAGCTGGATTTTCAGTATGTGCATGTTTGATGTCTTTAAAGGGGAAGGAAGGGGATGGGTGACAATGGAGTTCTATTTTGGTGTGTGTGTGTGTTGTGTGTGTGAGACCGTCCGGTAGATTCCATTGGCTGACCCCTGGCCAATGGTCAACTGGCAGCAAGAGCTGAGCAAGGTGGTCCATGCTGGCCGCCAGGGACAGCCAAGTGAAAGGATTTGTCGACAAGGTGGCTACGTTGCTTCTGATCGTCCTTTCTGTTACATTTTGTTCCTGCTGCATCTTCTGCCTGACAACAAGACGTAATAGCTTGATAGTCAAAACATAGATTTTTCTTTCAAAGGCACTTTTAATACAAGAGTGTAATTATTCAGACTTATTTATCTCTAGAAGTGATATTTATGTTGCGATTCTGTGTGGAGCTGTCGATTGCTAGACCCCCGGGATGCAGACGCAGAGGCTACGTGCAAATAAAAGCCCTTTCTTAGGCAAGAGCAAGTGCAGGTACTCACACTTGTGCAGGCAAAAGGCAAACAAAAGATGGCGGAGAAAAAAGGTCTCAATGAAGCATAAAACTGGTTGGTACAAAAAACAGTAAGCAAAATATGACAGAATGTCTTGGTGACCGCGTGGAGGAGAACCAAACAACGGCAATGAACCAGCAAAGCCAGATTGACTCCGCTGGGCTGATAAAGCCACTGATTGTTAAAGGGATAGTTCAGATTTTTTTTACATGAAGTTGTATGACATCCTCATCAGCAGTGAACTACATCAACAGTGGCCTACCCCCCCACTTGGTCTGCGAGTCCAGTTCTGGTCGGATTTCCGTGACGAGGAACGTACTTCCGCTTAGTTGCAAAAGTAAAGTTGGTTGTCATTTAAGTAAAGAGTTCGGCATCTCAAAACAATATGCGTTCAATAGGGTAATACATTTACATCATAAAAATGCCTCCTCAAAAAAATCGGACCTCACAAATCGATCTATGTTATATTTGTATCCCGCTGTATCCCTACGCACTGTGGCCTCTCCATTCTTGTGTATGTGATGAAGACGCTCACGTCTTCCGCTGTGGAGCACACACGTAAACAAGATGGGCGCAGCGGTCCATCGTGGAAGAAGATGCGAGCGTCTACATCACATACACCAGTTACTTGATGTACTCACAGCTCCAGTTACTTGATGTTCCAGTTACTGTGGATGCCCTGTGGTTGCCCTGCCTGCCTCTATAATCCTGTTCAGAAGGAGCCAATCCTTTCTGAAGATCCTGCCCATTGTCAATGGCCAGCATTACAATGTCCACCTTCATCAACTCTGTAACATCCTCATGGTGCAGTGTCAAGTCAATGGCCAATCCACACTGTGGATTCTAGCCTTAAATGTGCTAGCATTGTCGCCATGTATGTCTTGGCTGAGGTCATTATATAGCTGCCCGACTCAAAAGCTATTGCCAGTTAGCCTTTATGAATTCAGTCTTTAGGTTAAGAATACAGTGAGCGCAAAATGTTAATTTAAAGACAAGAGACATACAGTATGCGTATGATGACTCAGAGCTACTGCGCTCTTAATAAACCATGGATTCCTATGACAATGTATCGTGGGTGTGGTTTACATGCTCAAGCACTTTGATAAGGCTGGTAACAAGTTCATTAGCAAAGTTCGCTAGTTAAAACATGCCATTTCCAATTAGCCTAGAGCAGAGCAAGTGGAGGGGAATGAGAAAGACCGAGTCAGATTCCTATCACTGCCAGTCCGTGAAAATGAAAAGAATAGCATGACACGCTATCTTCCAAATCAACCGCTGATTGCAAAAGTACCATGACGAGAAATGAACATGAGACAGGAGATCAGCGTGCAGATTTGCTTAAGGACATACTTGTAAAGACAAGGGGAGAGAAAGGGAGCTCGCTGGGTGTTCCACATCAGAGACTCGGCACTCTGAACAACAGAGACAGCTATCAGATTAATATTGAGTCATCGTGCATGCTTCTCTGCTGCTGCAGACTACGAGACAATCAGAGAACAAGGGCCAATCACGGACAGCCACTTGATATGTGCAAAGTGGAGATGAAATGCAGCGACTCAAAAAAGAAGAAATGTTCAATTACAGGATGTGGGTTGTAAAGGCTTTTGTTGTTACTCAGCAAAAGGGAAAGTGTACTGAGGTGTTTCAATAGAATCACCAAAGCAGGTGGACATGTTCCGAGTTAACCCACCTCATTAAAAGGCTTGTCTCTCTTTTTATGGAACGGCCATTACACAACCTATTCAGATGCACACGTGGAGTGATTAAAAATTATCTGTGGGTGATCATAATCAGACCTGCTTTAACTTAAGCCAAAGAATAACAAAGAACTTTTTGAATGTGGAACTATCTGAACATTTACAAAGAGATTAAAGGGTAGACAGTCGCAAACTAAATAAATTTACTTTTAATCGCTTTGAACAGGAAGTCATGTCTTTTCAAATACGTCCTATCTGATTGTCTGATTCGCCTCTTTATTCAAATTATAACATGCCCATCTGACTTTTGCAACACAATGGGAAAAATTAAAAAGGGAAATGACCTTTCATGGCAGCCATGATGGCAGAGTGAATGGCATTATTATGCTGCAAGATTAATTTCTGCCCACTCTGTGCTGCCTAATGAAAAAACAGAGGAAAGAGAGGATCACTCAGTATTATGGTGGCATACTGTATACTGTAGGGAAACACATATTCGAGGCGATATGTTGATTTCAAACAAGATTTTCTTTTCAAACCTTGCTCTCAAGATGCAGTCAGAGCACGCAGAATGTTGAAGCGCTCGATGTGGCCATTTTTTAGGATGTAATACAGCAGAGATTAGGACACTGTGTGGAAGAATGTTACTTGATAGCTCAGAACCACTCAGGCCGTGCTTCAGTAAAACATGAAATGGGCAACATGTCTCACATCACCTCCTCAGCAGTTCAACTATGTGCAGTGTATGCAAGAGTGTCTGCAGTCAAGCAGTGTTTTTCTGAGCCTGTAAATCTCATTCTGATGCTTAAGTAGTAGCAATAATTATAGTCATACATCTGACCGTGCTACATCCATTCCTCCTTTTCAAAGTCGTACTTTTAAGCTCAGCATTTCTCGGCCCAAACTGTCTTTTCACGGCATGTGATGCCTTCTTTTTGTCATGGCCCCCATAGTTCTGAGCTGACCCCCTCAGCCCTGTCTCCTGACTGATCACAGTGATGGTTTATTACTGTCATCCTAGCGCTCTTATCTTTAGCCAGCAATGCTCATTTCCTTCCCCAGATTTAAATGCAAATGTGAAATTTAATGATAAATGCATTATCTGATAGGTGCGATAACACTGATTCACTGTCAGTATAAAATACACACCCCGGGGGGCTTTGAGCGAGCAAGCACAACTTGCCCAAATCCACTTTTTTCTCTCTCGCTCTTTTTTCCCTCCCTCTCGTTTCGCAAATGCCTTTACCTGCAATAAATTCTTGAGGTCATTTTATACATTAAATGGAATCATGTTTTGAGAGTTCAGCAGTGTGCGTGCTGAGAGGTAATTGCCATGCAACTATCTTGTTCAATGTATTATCCATCAGTTTGATGAAGTCACCTTTAGTAGAATGGCATACACGAAAATGTATTTTTGGAATCTTTAAAAAAAGCAAAAACAATGTTGCTTTTCAAGAAAAGTACCGTAAATGCTAGTACACTGGGGCCCCGGTTTTCGCTATTAATCCCTTCCTAAAGTTCAGACAAAAACTGTAACGTACAAAAATCAAATCAATTTTTCATAAGAGAAACAATGTAATTCCAATGCATCCGTTCCAGACACCTAAAATATTAACACAAAAAAACACATTTTACACAGACTAATTATAATTGTACATGCTGGAAAGAATATGAATTACATATAAATGACGAATAAACTAGACAGAGAAGGGGCAGGGAGGGAGGAGCCATGCGGACACTGTTTCACTCTAGTTTGTTACAGTTACAGTAACTTTAAAGAGTTGATGGTGAGAGGTGTATACTTGCTCGCTTGAACTTTCTTGTAAACTTCAGCAGCAAGTACAATCATCATTACGCTCACTGGCCATGCTCACTTTCTGTAACGTGTCTCCTTTAAACCATCCCTCCACCACCTGCATTCAAAGGTTCCTACCTTTACATTCCAATCCTGCTGTAACAGATGCTACCTTCGTACTTTGCCACGTCTTTCTTGAATTCAATTGTGTTCTTACAAGCAGCCGGATTCAATAGAAAGCACAGATTCAACTAACACTCGGAAATACGTAGTGCTCTTGAGCGCCTCATTAGCGTAGAGCGCACTGTGCTTATTAGAGGAAGGAGGGAGACAGATATGAGATGTTCATCATTCCGTGTGCGCTTATGAACAACTGTGTCCATCCAATGTGTGGATGTTTGTTAGGCGGACTGTTTGGCTGCATGAAAATCGAGACGAAAAACGAATCATACAAAAACCAGGGCGTACAAAAACCAAGGTTCCGCTGTATATGTTGTAACTGAATTCTGTCTGTATAACTTATTTTATGACAGATTAAGCCACCATGCAATCAAAGACAATGCTTCATTACTTTGCAAACGTTCACTCTGTTCTAGTCCTAGTCTACTATTCTACTTAATGATGCTTAGTGTGATGTCCGTTGCACGTTATTTAATAACTTAAACCAATGGCCCTCAAAGGCTTTCTAGGAGCTTGCTGTGGGAGAATACTTTGCTTGCTTACTTGGACCATCCCATTCTTCTAACCCCGCTGCAGCATGCCTTGTCTTCTCAGCCTGGCCGTCCACCTCGGGCTCTCCTGTTTCTCGGTTGCCGTCCTCCTCTCCTGCAAGCCACAAAAGTCCAACAAAATCACACAAGTAATACAAATTGAGCACTATTTGTTACTTAATTGCAAAAAACCTTACATTTCAACACCATATCTTGTTGTGTGCGCTTGTCAGAAACTGTACAATGACACCCTCATATGAATCACAGTCACGTGTAGTATGTGACCAGGTCTTATGCACAGGGCATTGGCACATTAGTAGTGAGCTTGCCAGGTGCAGCTGCACACTTTTATGTGAAAGGATTTCCCATGAGTGCTTGCAGGAAGAGGAAGAAGCACCATAGAACAGGAAGGAAAGCAATGTGTGGGGGAGAGGTGGCTATTTATTACCGTTTGATCTACTTTGGAGTGAGAATGTGTGTTATATGATGTGGGGCTGATTTACAGTCTTTGGATTCAAACAAACCGTACTAAGGGATATTTGGGTATCTCGCTCCAGCATGTAAGTTCTTGTTAAAGGAAAGCTGCACTTTTTTGGGGAATTTTGCCCATCACCCACAATTCTTATGTGAAACATGACCACACATTTCTTTCCCTTTTCTGTGCATTCTAAAGAGAGAAAACAGTTAGCATAAGGGCTCTAATAATGCACTTCATGGGGCACAAAACCTCCAAAAAACCTCCTAAAAACCTGCAACATTTTATTGTTTTATATACATGCGCTGACCATGCACTAACAGATACATTCATGATAACATGCAATACTTGCAGTGTTTTGCCGTATTGTGACCATTTTAAACATTACTGGAACTTCTTTCCTGGGCGCACTGATTTCACATCTGGTACAACTGCTACTTCCGTCGACAACAGCAGCGTGTCAAGCGCGTGTCTGTTTGTTACTACTAATCATGGCAGACTTTGTGAGAGCCGCCGCCGACTACTTTTGGACAAATGAGGATCCAGTACCTTATCTTTTTTAGCCTGAATATAGTTTTATTTTTAGAAGCTGAGCCCGCAAGAAGAGAGAGTGAAACTTCGAAGGTAGCATATAGAGGGCAAGTCATTACACCGGCATGACTTGGAGGTATAAATGTGGCGCTTGTCAAGCCATGCCGACACAAATGGAGTGTGGCATACAGTGTTAGAAAAGGCTTTGTGTGAATGGCAAGGAGGACATTGCTCCAAGAGATTGCATCACAACGAACGATGAACTGTTAGCGCTAACAAACCCTGCAGTGATAGAAACGTTTTTTCACCTACCCAAAATAAACTGGAAAAGACGCCCCAGACCAGCTGGACCTGACCGACAAATGTCCATCGAGTAAGTCACCATGATACTGATTGTGATACAAGGAGCACATAGCACATGATATCACAACACGTCCATCTAGCCGTGTATAAACAAAACATGGAAAACATGGAATGTGGGCTAACACTTTACGGATAGTGCTACGTTAACAATGTTGTTGTAGCTTGGTTTATGTACAGGTCAGTTATGGATATAAACATTGTTAGCATTTCCTTAGCGCACACAGAAATGAGAAAGATGTATGGTCATGTTTCGCATAAGGATTTTGGATGATGGGCAAATTTTTTAAAAAGTGCAGTTTTCCTTTAAATAGGCTCCACCACCAAGTGTGCAACAGTGATACTGATGGGATTGCTTGGTGAGTAATCTTGCATGCACTTACTGGAAGTAAAAAATATTTGTATATTTAGTTAACTGCAGTAAGCACAGTTTCTACTCAAAGTTGACAGGTATTTAAATCAGGGCTTGGTAGGTGCCCCTATAGTGGGGTGTTTTAAATAAAAACCAATGTGTCGGGTGACACCTGCTAAGGGCATGAAAACATTTTAGTTGATATTATCTTCATCCTCATGATTCTGACTTACTAAACACACACAAGAGTCACAAGAAACACTTTGGAAAACAGCAGATGACGTGATGACGTCTATTAAGGGCCAATCAGCTTGTCTGACAGCCTCTGTCTGACATTTTTCAGAAGCGTGAAAACATTTATTTTGCCCTTTAATCTCATTTTTAACTTCCATTTAAATATACAAAAAATTTGATTTCCGCAATATAAACATGCTTTTGTTGGCACATCTGAGCCGCAACCGCAGCTGCTGCATGTCTCGTTAAAGAACACCAGTTGGTGCAGAAATTTTTGGATGGCTACATATGTTTTAGCTGATGTATGGGTTATGCAGTACATAATAAAAATCATACCATGTCACCCAATGGTAAGCAAATCATCAATTCATACATATTTTTACAGATCAAGTTATTTCCTTATAGGTTTCAAACTACATGTATATGTGTTACCAGAGTGTCACTGTCTATCCTCAGTAAAGTTAATCTTCACATCAAGCACACACTCAAGCTTGTTTAGATTTTTTTTGACATGGTTCAGTTCAAAGGAAGCACACACTGCCAAAGGGATGTCTGCTGTCGTCCTCCTACTTGAGGAGATGTTAAAGAGAAAAGTATTATTGGAAAGAAGTTTTAAGATATGTCCTACTTACACCACACGCGGTCATTACGACCCAGTTCTGTTTATGCGAGTGTCTACTTGGACAGACATTTCTCCCTCCATTTATACTATCAGAGAAGCCACTAAACTAGATTTTCCTCATTATTTATTGCCAGGCTGTATGCTAAAGAGTTTCTTCAGCATACTACAAGTATTACCTCCTATTATGATGGTGATCACAAAAGCCCCTATCAACAGTTCCTTCCAATGGAGCGGAGTTAAAAAAAAAAAAAAAGCCAGCGAGATAACATTAAAGGCACTACCTTGATCTCAGGCGAACATGCTAAGCTCTGTAACGGAACATATTGGAAGTGTTTAATTACAGCCCGGGAAACGAAGCTACATGATGATTCCTTAATTAAGGAGTGATTAAGGATTTTCTGCCTTCTATCTAACACAGTTTGCAATGCATTTTAAACGCAAGCATCCAGGCAGCTTCACAGGGAACAATGTCACAGGGCTTTGATGAAGTTCCCTGCACAAATGTCATGAAGAAAAAGCACGGCAGAGGGAGGAAGTGCTGTGGCAGCATTCCTTTGCTTATAGCACAGCAGCCGAGAACAGGAAAAACTATCATTTTATGGTATTGTAACCTGTCATGTATAGAAAGAGATTCATCGAGGTGCTCCATTTTAATCACAGAAGTCTACATTAAATAATAAAGACAATGTCCTGTGTCCTTATTCTGACCAAAACCCTCTGAAGCCTTATCAAGGGAAACAGATTGACATAGATCATCCTCTACATATCACATTTTACATTTTGCATCAGTTCCTTTCCCTGCAGACTCAAACGGCGATACTTAAGGTTGAGCGAGACGGGGCTAACCAGAACAGAGGGGATGGGGAGCGAGGTGGCCTGCTGAGTGCAGGGTTGGCGGGCATGCATGAGGAGCCAGTGAGCTGTTCAAATCACCCTATCGCTGCTTTATCAAAGGACAGCTCTCGAGCCAAATCACAGTCGCACACAGCGTGACACACATTCAGGTCAATAAGCTTATAGGCAATTTACACAAACAATTCCTCGAGCAAGGTAGCAACAAAGTCATATTGGCTTTTTCTCTCCCTTTTAGCATTGTCTCAGCTAAGGAAGCCCTTGAAAATGTCAATCCCATGTGTGCGAGCTGAAGGACCTCAGAGCGCTCTAATCCTGACCACTGAGGCGAAAGAAAGGGCACAATTTCAGCAATATTGAATATACGATTTTTAAGTCTTCATACATGATGGTCCCTCATTATATGTTAGTGAATTCAAGTTTTCATACTTTAACCCAGTGACAGGTTTTTCAGGCCTCCCCAAGAGTTGGAGCAAAGTAATAATTCAGAATGCAATGAATGAATAAATTAATTTTAAGGGGAAATACCTCCCATCCACGCAGAAGTGGTAGTCAGATGATAATGCATTTATTTGCTGACTGATACTATGCAGCAACAGATTACATTTCCTCATAGCCAACATTTTTCTCCAAAGTCAAGCTTGGTTGACTTCTCTACTATCAGAAAAACATGTTGAAACTGCATTCAATTTGTGGCAGTAAAATGCCCTATCACTGTCTCGTTAAACGCCAATAAATTCCCATCATTACAGAATCTGGCAGTTTTCCTCCTTTTCTGCAGCCTCTGTCTTTATCTCGCTCTGCCTCAGTCCCAGAGCATGTAGATCTGGCCCAGTTAGATTGTCATACTTAACAAACATTAATGATTAATTTCCTCCACTGAGTCAAATGGGGCTAAAGGGATGACTCGATTCATCTTATCGCACCACAAATTAGCATTTCCCCATATTCTCCAGCTTCAGCTATGCATTCAAATTCCACATTGGCCATTCTGGGCACTAGCAGCACTGGCGAAAGAGCCAAGGAGATGCTCCTGGTGCATTGCTGGAGAATGTGATTACTTCCGTGTAACATAAAAGGTGTCACCTTTGATTCTGCCACTTTGTTATTGCTAGGAGTGTCCGATAATATCTGTCAACCAATATTGGCATAAAAATGTGATATCAGATCACATCTGTGTTGTTTTTTTTTTTCTGTCAATATCAATATCGGTGCCCGAATGAGACCTCATCAAACTGCACTGTGCTTTACAGAGCAACAAAGCTTGTGAGCTCACAATATAAATTTTGCCTTCAGATTGTGAATATGCAATTTGCAATGACTGTAAAGCGCAATTTATGCGAGCGGGGAGTAAAGCGTCTTCCTTCAATCCACCTAATCTAATATCACACCTCATGAAGAATCACTCGGAGTCACAGACAGTGCAACACAACAAAATAATAAGAAACAAGCAGTGGTACTAAAAAACAATACCCAGCTATCCATCCAGCTTGTCCTTACTAGGGTTGCGGGGGTATGCTGGAGCCAATCCCAGCTGATTTTGGGCGAGAGGCAGGGCACGTATGGACAAACAACTATTCACACTCACATTCATACCTATGGACACTTTAGAGTCTCCAATTAACATGCATATTTTTGGAGTGTGGCACTTTTCTATTACTTGCTTTGCACATTGCAGTATTTGCCTTATTTTACACAAACGGTGTTTATTTGTGAAATGCATTCCGTGGCATCACAGTAAAATAAGCACAGCGTGTTCATTATATCACACAGAGCTGCTGCCAAAATCTGTATCGGTTGATACCGGTGCTGGACAATATGGGTATATTCGCAGTGGTTCTCAATTATTTTCTGTTATGCACCCCCTTGGGGGAAGAAATTTTGTCACGCCTCCCCACCCTACTTTGAAATACTATTGCAAACCTGTAGTTTTTCTTTATGTATTTATCTGTACAAACCAATGTTGGAGTAGGATCATCATTCACACATGAATAAAGACACTAACAGACCTGCCAAGTTTAGTAAACTGTAGTATCTTGTATGGTCCCCACTGCCTATCACTCGGTGATGCACAAGTCAACGAATATGTGACATACGAATTGTCATGTTATCAGGCAGCACTTGGAAGGCACAGCTTGTGACAATGGCCTGTGTTGAATCTCAAAAATAGATGACATGAAAAAAGGGGGCAAAACAGAGAGGGCATATTCTTTCATATAATTACAACGCCAGGTGTGTCAATATGGAAATGCATCTGTGGGTTCTTCACGGGTAGGGTTCAATAAACATGATGTAAGATTTTGGCTCAGTACCTAAGAAATGCGAGGTTGTGTCTTCAGCTTGGTGATAAAGATTATATTATCCCGAAACATGACTTGCAGTACAGAGGTAGTTTGATTTGTGTTTATTGGTGGTTTTAAGGCTATTAGGCTAGCCAGTCACAGCCGCAACACCATTAACTAAACCAGTTCTGAAGTCAACCACCACCCCATTCAGAGGTCTACAATCCTCACACCAAGACGGGACATGAAGGTGCTCCCTACACTTATCTAGGCAGTCTCTTTTCTGCAAGGGTAAGGCAAATGGCTGAGCCTTGGTGGCATTCAACTTCTTGACCTTTGCGCCTTTAAGCAGCTTTACTACTTCACCGCACTCTGATCAAAGTTAATAAGTGCTTCATATGTTAATGAAAATTGGTACTGTTCTTTGTGTTCCAACAGCTTTTTAATACCTATTATAGACTGAAACTTTTAATGGAGGTTTTAGGTCCCCCTGACAAGCCCATTTCAGAGAGTGACTACACAGATACAAGGCTAAGCTAAGACCAGAGAGCCGCTGCTCAGTGGAGGAACCTTACACGGGAGACCTTATTCTCCGGAAAGCAGCACAAGATAAAGGCCATGGGATGAGTGGCTGCTTTAAAACCCACGTTCAAGTCCGCACAAGGCTAATTACAGCACGCCATCGAATTTGAGAGGGTTTAGTTAATCAAGGGGTCCCTTTTCCTTTTCCTCTTATAGTCGAGGAATAACACACTTAAACCATTTAATGCTGCCTGGATTGCATTTTTCTTAATTC
This sequence comes from Dunckerocampus dactyliophorus, assembly GCF_027744805.1. Classification (NCBI taxonomy): domain Eukaryota; kingdom Metazoa; phylum Chordata; class Actinopteri; order Syngnathiformes; family Syngnathidae; genus Dunckerocampus; species Dunckerocampus dactyliophorus. The sequence goes on from NC_072825.1 coordinate 11,704,844, forward strand.
ACAGCAGTTTCACAAGTGGGGCAAATTTAAGCCACGCTGACATTAGGTTTAAATAGATCTTATTGTGAAAGGGATCATGGGGGAAATGGCTACACCTGATGATGGCGTAAAACTTGCCATGATGGAAAAATGAATGTGGATAAAACATCATTTGGGTCTTAGAGGCAAAGGAGACTTAGCCGCTGTAAGTGTAGATAGAGAAGTAATACAAAAATCTGACATGTCGAGCCTGTGTATGACAAGGAGCAGATTAATAATTTCAGCATTTGACATGACGCTTTTTACTGTTAACTTTCTTCACAAACACCGGGACTGAAAAGGAGATTTGAGGCCAAGTTCCTCACACGGGTTTACCCAAAACAAAGAGAATATCAAGTGGCTTTGAAGATTTTCAGAAGTTGTATTTCTTCCTTCTTGCAGCGGCAGCAGAAGCCTCCAATGTGTTCTGCACCATCTATATCATAGCTACCGGGCAATTACAAACCTATACACTCCACTTTGAAGTTTAAGGACACATCACGTCAGAGACAAAAGGCTAAAAACAGACGCAGTGTTGCTGGTAATTGCAATTTCTAAACAAATGTGCCGTTCAACTTTTCCCAGAGAACAAAAGGAAGACATTGATACAATTACTGGGGCATAGCCTACCTGAAACATGAAAGATTAATTCTGCGTCTCTAATGTAATCCCACAAGGCACATCAGTTTAGAAGTGTGAAAAAATTATTCTAAACAATTTTCCCTTTGAAAGGAGAAAGAAGGCACGCATTCAAAGAATTGGTGCTTCATTAAAAAGTCAAATATATGGCATCCGTGAGGGGGACACCTGGGGTAGCGAAGACATGCAAACCGGGGGTTAGAGGAGGTGAGGGTTGGAGGGGGGTGGAGGTGGGACAACTCTGTCATCTTCACACTGTAACCTGGAGCAGACCACAAATTAAGTCCTGTGATGGCAAGGTGTGACCAAAATGAAACAAACGCACAAAGAAGAAATCTAATTGAATTGCAGTTCAAAGAAGGCTGGGGCCTGTCTGGCGAAGCTATGCTGGACCTCCAAGCAGTAGCAGGTGCTGCTTAGTGTAGTCACGATGCTTTAGCACAACCTCAAAGGCAACCACCGCGCTCTCCAGTGCATTGGTTCACCATAGCACACATTCACAGCACTATCACAGTAAGCGAGCCAATGTTGCCAATGCCATCTCTCAGATCAAACCACTGCTCTTAGGTGGGTTGCGGGAATAAAAATCAAAATGGATAGTTTCTACTGTAGGCAGTGATGTTGGAGAAGTTATGATATTGATGCCAGGTTTGATTTGAACAGGACTTTTGTTAAAAGCCTTTGGCAGTAGTTAGATTCATTTTTGATGCCTTGACACCAGGGTTCCCCAACATATTGTCAGGTATTAGGCATCAAAAAGAGCCTTGCACACGCCATGTGGAAATCACGTTTTTTCTTTCTTCTTTCAAATATGTAAATGATCCTCACCTTTGCTGCAGAAGTACTCCATGTCCCCACAGTTCATGTTCTCAGTCTCAAACTCGGCAGAGAAGTTCTCTTCCACCGAGAACTCATCTTTGGCCAGAAGCTCGTTCTCCTCAGAGATACACTCCTCCTCCTCTTCCTCCAGGCCATCCTCCAGAGGACCTGAGGGAACACACACACACACACACACACACACACACACACAAATACACACACACGCATGCCGATGTTAAGCAGTTTCATCAGATCCTTGAGGCTTTCAAAAAGTAAGTTTGTCTCCTTGTTGCTTTTTCTTAGCTAATACAAATGCAGATTTTAGTCTGTTCAGTCTTGTGTTGGACTGTCAACACAGTTTTGCAAAGGATTTCTCTCCCTCATTGCCAAAGCGAAGCTGAAATGCTGCCAAGGTGAGCGGTAATATTAATTAGAGCCCATGAAAAACAAAACCTCACATAGAGGAAGAAAAAGTTTCTTTTTGTACAAGCATCAGCAGGGGAACAGGAGTGAAAATACTTTTATTAATTTGTTAGTCTTATCACAAGGTACGATGTACAATTTTCCATTTACATTCCATGCCTCAAGGTAATACACTAGTGCAATCTTAAAGGAGACACTTTTCCGTGTGATTAATTTTTTTCTCCCCTCTGTGCATTATTACTTCTTTAAATCTAAATGATTTCAGAGTTTGGCTTGTAGCTGTACATCTCCTTTGGAATTTGTATATTACCATTTTTTGCTTGAAATCAAGGGCATTGATGGAATTACTCTTTTGCTACCTCAATTGTATTAACGGTAAAAAAAAAAAAAAAACATTTCACCCAGCCTTTGAATGTTATTAAGGTAATGTGCATGTCACACACTATTCTCCTTCACACCACAACATATCCCCAGTGTTTGCACGCCGATTGCACAGTGACTGAAAAGTTTGAAAGAATACTGTTCAAGCAAGAGAGCTGCTTTTTTCCCCCCAAAAAATCCTTCTTGCTGAGGATGAATAATCATTTCAAAAGTGTTGTCATCGCCGCCTGCAACATTTGGGTGCTGTATCAGTTTCTCCTTGTCACGTATGAGCTGTGTTGCACACACTTGTGCATCATTCTGAAGCTCAAACAGCGCTGATATGCTCTCAGCACCTTTTAATATGTTTTTTTCTATTGTAGTGGAAGTGATGCTTAAAACTAAAGTCAGCTTTAATAAAGCAGGGCAGTGTGCATCTTATATTTCTCTCACTCATACGAGACTCCTCTGATGCGCATAAAGTGATTGTTCTTTTCATTAGTCCTATAAATTACTCCTTTGAAGGGGTCCACATCTGCAGGAGCCCTGGACATGAGAAGCACACAGATCTCTACCAGCCATTGCAGAAGGAAGGGTGTTGAAATTAGGATTCAGTTTTATGATCTTATCTGATGCCTTCTGCTGAGGAGTGAAGTGAGCCGTGACACAACTCTATGAGTCCAGCATCGCTTAAGATGATACAGAGAGATAAACAAGGCAGTATCAAGGGGAGATTGTATGACTGGCGTTAAAAGCTGCCACCAAGGCAATTGGAGACAGAACGGTCCGAGAAAGCGGGAAAAGATATTTCTAGAAACAAAAGTGGAACTCTAAGATAGACTAAATATCTGAAATCTATGTCAAAAGTGCTTAGTTTTTCTTACAGATACTTTGTCATACCAATTTGATTATCTTCACTTCTAATCTGAGATATATTACTAAAAACAAGCAAAATAAATCAGCATTATTTTACAACAATAAGCACTTTTGACCTTCATTTCAGACATTTAATCTTGCTGAGACTTTTTGTAGTGTAAACAACTATTCTTCCTCAGTTGGGTGCAAATACAGCGGCACTGTTGCATACCTTAGAAAATGGAGCCACAGTGTTGTGTGATGATAAGGCTAAAGGGAGATTAAAGATAAACTTTGTGGTCAATAAGACACAAAGATTAGGTAGATAAAATGACATAGAATTGCAGTTTAAAAGACTCAGAATAAGGGCATCTCACTTCCCCCTAACAGATAAGAACTAAATGGAGCATTTTCAGACTGATAGAGATACTGGAGGCCTATCTGAATATGAAAAAATGAAATACTCCACTCAGTCAGCGTCATTAAAGGGGCCAGATGGCGACTCCTTGCATATTGCGTAGATTAGTAAAGTTTGTTCACATTCTCACATGTTTAGTTTATTATATAGTATTCATTGCATGGAGGGACCTGAAATTATTTCAGAGACAGCAATGATAAGAATAATGACTTTCTAAACGACTAGCACCACACTCCTAACTCATTTTCTGATAGTGGCGTCCGTGCTATATTTAGTTGTGTACTGTTTAAAATCCTGTCACATTCAGTGTGTGACCCATGCTTGTTGGTGCATTTCTATAGGCTCTGCAGACCAACTGGGGCAGAGGAAAGTCTGCTGCTTCACCCTCCTATCAAGACTCCACTGGAGTTCAGATGGCCAATGACACCACAGAGAGCTTCCGCTTTTCATTTCACCTAAAAAAAGAAAAAAATCCCTTGTGACCGATGATGGGATTATAACTCCCCAAATCATGTCGATTTAGGCGTTCTCAAAACTCAAGCAGACAAAATAACAGTCCATGGTCAGTCCATACCCAGATGCCTAAACTGACCCAGATGCTAGTAATGTAAGCATCAGTTGCATTTACATAGTCTTATTTTAACCTGCACAGCTTTCTGGCATCTTTCGAGGTCATTTTGTTCATATTTTTTACAGGAAAGAGACCAATCATGTGCTTTGTAACTCCTCCCATCTGAGCTGACTCAAACATTACATTGTCAAATTGTTTAATCAGAGCAACTTTGCCAGTGACGCGAGTGGGTGTGGGAGAGGCAGGCAACTGGTGAGTACAGCAACAGAAGTCTAGGGAAGGCTTAGAGGGTTGAAACTGTTCCGTTGTTAACATCAGCTAAAATTGTTTATATCCATCCATCCACAGTTTCTTCTGCTTACCCTGTTCAGGGTCGCAGGGAGCTGGAGCCTTTTCCAGACTAACAAAAAGGCAGACTACACCCTGGACTGGTCAGTCAATCACAGTGCACATACAGTATAGTCAGACAAGCATTCAAACTCACATTCACATAACCACTGAGTGAGAACTGAACACACACTGCCTGCACAAGAAAGATCCACAAACTGGTGTCAAAACTGCTCACACACAATAATCTTTCTTTATGTTTTGTTCATATGTATTTAGTTATTTATTTGTTTTCCACAACACTTTGATTTTGTTTTCAAGTGCAAACATCTGTACTTGATTTCTGGAAATGTTACATTTCATAATGGGCGGCTCTTGACATTAGGACTCATACATACATCATTATTAAGAGTATTATTAATAAAAAAAAACACACACAAAAGCCCCAGTTACTCTACTTTCAGCTCTCTAAGATGAACTACGAGGTAACCTTTCTGAAGAACCCAATGTCTGAATCTCTCCTCTGTCAGGGTCAATGTTTGGATCTGTTTTTTCGCACACTCCACCCTGAACTGTATCATCCACATTCATCAAGCTCTTCCTCTGCCCCCGACTACTTCTGAGGGGGAAATATCAGCCCTGTTCAAACAGTCATGCAGTGGGAGCAGCAGCCAGGAGCAGCCAATGTTAATAGAGACATTGGTTGCTGAATGCAGGCTTGATCACAGTGGCTCTTTTGTTCATGGCATGGCCTCTGTCTGATAAGGATCGGCCATGCAGAGTGGAGCTCCGGAGAGGGTTATGCTAATGCTCACACTGAGTTTATAAAATGGGGTGATACTCACAGACCACATGATGGACAGAGGATTAATGAGTCACAGAGGAAGGGGAGCCACGAGAAGAAGACTGCAGACTGAGGTGGTGGAATGAGCAGGGTAACTAAAAAAAAAAAACAGCAAAGGGGAAAAAAAACATACAGTAGGTTCCCCACTTTTTGTGAGAGGTAAATTCCACGCCTACACACAAATGGCTAAAATCCTTGAGTAATTGATACATTTATAACATGTCTATTTGTAACACAAAGCTAACAAGGCACTGGCCCCTCCCAGCTTGCTGTCGGAGAAGGCGTAACATAATCCACACTGCTTGCATATATTCACTTGTTTTCACCTTTGCTGCACGTTTTGAGGATGAATTGTTTCACTAAGTTAACTAAGTTAAGTTTAACTTTTGCATCTCACATTATCTGTGATGCCTTCAAGGGTCACCAAACAAGTGGAAATTCTCAATTCTTGACGCAAAAAAGTAAAGCATAAAGAAAAAAAAATGGTGACTTTTTTGAACAATGATGCATTTATGCTGTACACCCGTGTTAGCACATATTTATAATTTTTTCCTACTTAGAGGGAATGAGATGTGTTTTCAGCTGAGAAAATGGCCACGTTACGAAGAAAAATAAAAAAAATATATAAATTTTTTTTACTACATTTTTTTTGACAGCCATTTGCAGGGTCGTGAATGCTGACTTGCAGAAATCCACTGTATATGCCAACTTTGACAACAACCACATTTTTAAAAAAGAAGCCTGCAAAACAAGTTAATGTGTCTGAGCTTGGATACTACAGTATATGATTGACTGCTAACTTCATGGCATGCTTTTACACCCGGCTTCAGTGTGAGCAGCTTTTGGCCGGGCCGTGATAGCGATACCTAACATTATCAGCAGGCTCCACAGTGTGATATGTGGATCACAAACCCAACCCCCTCTATAGCACCCTAATTAGAGGTGAGGTAATTGAATCTGACAGAACAAAGCAGCAGATCTCTATAAGCATGGAAATCATTTTTGCTCCCACCTATACAGTTTTTCATCCAAAAGGTCCATTGAAAATGTGTCCAAGCTGGCCTGGGGATAAAACGTAGCACCTGAGACTAAACATGAATGCATAATGCAGCCCGAAAATCCAACAGAGCCACACTGCTCAACCCCTGCCAGCACCGCTCCCTGTGAGTGGCCCTTTGTGCCAGCACTGATACCGGGCTTCTTCAAATCCAGAGCAACACAGGCAAACTCTGTGGGACTCTCTAAACTTGTGAGGCGGAAGAAATATAAAATCTTGAAATGTGCGAAGTTGTATGTTCACTACGAGTCAGGTAAGCTTTACAATATATTCAGTATGTTTACCCCCACAGCAGCAGAATGGGGATTATTCTACTATCTAAAAAGGTTAAAAGTGTGAAAATAAAATAAAGCTATTTTGTCTCATCGTACATGAGAAGTGTAAGCAAGAGAGTGAAGGAGCAGAAAAGCGGAAAGAGACTTGGGGCCATATTCTCTGCTCAGCTATAATGACCTTTGGGAAGTAGAGGGCTCCCTCAGCCTTAGAGGAGACTTAGTGTATATGTTACAGGGCTCAAGCCTCTAATTTAATCCTTGATCACTGTAATGAAATAGATATCATTTATGCTGCTCTTAATAGCTTAATATGCTACAGGAATCCCCAGAGGAATTGTTCATTTCATTCCATTCCATTCCATTTTCTCCCCATATGCCATATATCTTTTACATAAAAGATTTACATAAAAGAAGTTGTGCACTCTGATCAATATACATGTGGAGTGAATGCTAAGTAAAACACTTAAATACTGTTTTTGAATGTAAATGTGTTTGTGCTGGGATGACATGGTCTCAAAGCTGCAGTCTGTGGCCGTGAAGAAGCAATGGCATTGTTTGACTTGTTTTTTCTGGTTGCAAAGCAATGTAATTGTCATGATTATAAATGGTCGCCTTCCTAAATTTGTGCACTTACAATCAACAGCCAACAAACTGCTTGAAAACTCAGCCGCAAGGATACTCGCCCAGATATTGCAACAAAAAAGACGGAGGGCGGATGGATGGGGCGGGGGGACAGATAAATGTATTACCATTCTTGGAAAACAAGAATGTTAATACATGGTTAGTGTGCAATTGGGGCCCGTAACCAACTGTTGTATTTTTGCTTGGTTTGTTTACGCTGCCATCTTGGATCACACCCCAAGACAAGATCTTGCGATACTTAGTTCACCCTAAGCTACGACAGCCTCTAAGGCACATACAGCACATACTTTATAATGCAATGAAGCGTCCAAAACAATAGACCCTTGTGTTGATGACTACTGCCAGTGCATCGTTTCAGTGAGTGCAACAAACTCTAAATAGGCCGCTATGAGTCCAAAGGAGGCTGCGAGTGACGGCCACATTCCAAAGAGAGTGAATACCACGATTGGATTCAAGTAAGAAGAATAACTTTGCCTTCGTCAACAATAAGTACCACCATGAAGAGTAACAACGCAATCAAGTGAGCTAATGTTGCGAACGGAGTAACAGTGTTAACAAAACAGAGACCACAAACCATGGAAGGTGCTCAGAAGCTATTGCTGTTGTGGATCAACAGCTAGCCGGCTGTGATGTTAAATGTCATGCTTCTTGCATTGCTTTTTAATGTACAACAATGCATTTCAAAAAGCCTTTTACTGCCCATGAGTACAATCATAGTCAAAAAAGGGATTGCCCTCGAGGTAAACGAGGTAAAACGAGGTAAAAGTGATGTTAAATGTTCAGTTGTCCATTCATTTGTGATTTGTAATTATGTTTGCATCATTTTGTGCTTGTAAAACTATAACTATTGTCTACAAAATGCGTTTTGTGTTCAAATTTGTGGGTGTCTGGAAAGGATTAATTGGATTTGCATTACTTTCTCTGGGAAAATTTGCTTTGGTTAGAGTCTGTTTTGGTTTGAGTCGGACCTTCTGGAACGGATTAATGACACAAACCAATGCACCACTGTAGTTGATTCGGTTGTAAATTACCTCATTTTTGCCTCATTTCAGTACCACTAGATGAATTGTAACTATTAATTTAGCACCAAAATGAGGCAACAATATCTATTTAGTTTTTCGGTATGTCGGCACTGGTGCCATTACGGAGTTTCGGTACGCATGCCTACCCACCACTGGACCCTGTCGTGTTTTCAGAGTTGACTTAGGTTGACTGTTGTTGCGCCCAGTGCAGTCTGTTGAAGGGGAATAACATGAGCTTGCTTCTTTATCCAATGAATTGCAATAACACTGTTTTGAAAACATGCTGGCATTTGACTACGCCATTAAAATGCTGGAGGCACCTCTGAGCATGCCCGAGGGCTTTAGCAGATGCCAGGCAGTTTCTCTGTGGAGTTAGCTGGGTCCTGCTTCACTCTCCTGCCTCTACTTGTCTTTCCAGAATTTACACACAAACGTCCAAGTGGACCTGGTACATCATTTGCACCCTTAAAGGAAAACTGCACTTTTTCTGGAATTTCACAGTCCTTATGAATCACCCACAATGCCTATGTCAGACAAGTGCACACGCATTTCCCTTTTCTGTGCGTTCTTGATAGTTGCCTTGGATATACAGTAGACGCCTCTAGAACGTAAATAATCCGTTCCGAGAACCTTTATGTTATAGGGTTTTTATGTTATACGAAGCGTAAAAATACATGTAAATAGCCTAATCCGTTCCAAGATCTTCCCAAACTCACCACCTTTGGCCCTTCAAAATATTCAAAGTCCACCAAATATGGTGGGAAAATATAAGAAAACGTTAGCATAAACATAGTAGAGTAACATTCCAATATAAAATAAGGTAATAAATACGATTACTGTAAATGAATAAAACTGAAAAACAAAAACAATCCTACCGTTCACGAGATGTCTTGATCAGGAGCGCAAGTGGAGGCAGGAAGGAGGAGGAGGACTAGCCTGAGTCGAAACGTGACTCAAAGAGTCTAAGAGTCAGCTGGTCTCACAGACAAACGCACACGCACTACACGATAATGCTGTGTGCAAAATTTTAATTTGTAACTTAACCTAATTGTTTAAGTTAGTTTCAGGGGGACTACGAAGAGGAAGGAGTTTGAAGGGAGAAGCCTGTCTCTCACACAAATTCACGTACGTGCTGTATAACTCAGCCAATGAGATGAGAGCGTAGGCGGTTCCCCGATAATCAGCCAATGAGAGCGTAGGCAGTGCCCCGAAAATCAGCTAATGAGAACGTCAGAAGGCGTCACCAAGTGTTAGTCTGAACTTGCACCGACTTGAGGCATTAATAAAGTTGATTGAAAAAAAAAAAGACTTGCACTGACTTGATGCTTTATGTTATATGGAATTTCTTCTGTAATACGAAGCAAAAACTTTACATAAATTCTTTATGTTCAGTGGAATTTACGTAAAAGGGGGTTTATGTTATGCGAGGTACTACTGTAATTGGGATTCACCTATTCCACTTATAAAGCCCTCTAAAAAACATCCAAAACACTCCATTTACATGCCCTGACCTGCATATTAACCAAGCTATAGTGACATTGTTATTGTGTGTTAGTGCTAACAAAGAGGAACTACTTTTCCGGTGTAATGACAGGGCTAGATCAATGTGTGTATAGCACTATGTGCTCCATGAATCAGTATGATGGCGATTTACTCGATGAACACTTGTCCGTCTGGTGGAGCGTCTTTCCCAACTGATTTTGGGTAAGTGGAAAAAAGCTTCTACCACTGCAGGGTTTGTTAGCGCTAACAATTCTTTGTTATGATTCAGTCTCTTGGAGCAGTGTCCTCTTCGCCAGAGACACAAACTTGATTTCTGTTGGCATGCCTTGGCAAGCTCCACATTTACACCATCAAGTTATGCCAGCCCTGACTCTCTTGGCCCCCATCTCCTCCGATGTTTCACCCTCTCTTCTTGCCCGCTCAGCTTCTAAAACCTGTAGCTCAACCTCCGTCTATTAAAGCTCAAAAAGATAAGGTTTTGGATTCTCATTTGTCCCAAAGTAGTAGTCGTCGTCGTCTGCTCTCATGAAGTCTGCCATAGCAAACACAGAACGTGCTCTCTGTGCTGTTGTTTTTGACAGAAGTAACTTTAGTGTGCTCTGTGAAATCAAGCACCCAGGAAAGCAGTTCCAGTAAAACCAAATACTGTAAATGATACTTTAAGTTACATGTAATAATGAATGTGCCTGTTACTACAGCATGTATATGAAATGATGTTGGAGATTTTTGGAGTTTAGGCAAATCCCTATTACATTCATTTTTAGTGAAAAACTGCCAGCATGGTGACTATCTAGAACGCACAGAAAAGGGAAAGACATGTGTTCATGTCTCTCATAAGGATTGTGGATGATGGACAAAAAACTGCAGTTTTCCTTTAAAGTCACACAGTGTTATGCCTTTGTTAATTTCTCATTTGAAAGGTGAAATTTCCCTTTGCAGAGGGAACACATTAAAATACTTTTTAAGCACGTTAGCCTTCTTGGTGCTCTTCCGGTTTGCCATGATTCTGGCTGGATGATTTATTGCGATCATTCTGGTTCTTGCATTAAAATAAAACCATTTCCATGTACACCAAACGTGACAGCAGAAACAAAGCAGGTAAAGGAGGTTTGGCTTTAATTACTGCTTTTTAAGCAAGTTTTTCACACAAACATTCACTTTTAATGAAGCCATTGAGTGAGGCTCCAGGGAGCTATCATGGCTAAGTGGGGGCATCCATCTTCAGCCATCGGCTCATCTGCAGACGAGCGGAGGCTCTGTCGAGAGCGCGCTCACCTCATATTGGCTCACTTTATCTCCACTAAGTAAAGTCACTTGGATGGTGGTAAAAATACTTTTATTCACTAGCTGTGACTGGCCAAAGGGAGTTTTGATCTAACGGTGGCAGGAGATGTTTTGTGCCTAAAGCTAGGTGCTTTTTAAGCACAAAAAACAAAAGAAGACTGCATCACAATCTGGGGGAGGTTGAAATATAATAATAGTAATAAATTATAACACTAAAATTGCCTCTGACACAGTTAGCTTTTAGTGGAGCCTAATTTAATGGGAACACAAAAGTGTTAAGTGTATCTAATAACGTAGATAAAACAATGTTTTCCATCAAGGAATTTCTATGAAATTAATATATCTGAGATGCCAATTTCATTCCAGTATTATGAAGGATGGGGGGTTCTTTTTGCAATAAATTCTTCATTAATTTAATTCTAATTTGCCTCTGGTTCCTATTTCTACTATTGATAGTTCCACTTCTTAATACCTCGGATAAGAGGGAGAAAATCATCGCAATAACTCAGTGGAGACTGTGAAACACAGATAGGATCTAAATATTACCAATGCCAAAAGAAGTGTGAAGTCTGATGAACATTTCAAAAGAACAATTCTTTATGGATCAGCTAAATCTTTTCCACTTTTTAATTAAAAGTAAAGAAAATAGAAGTTAATTATCCTGTAAAGATTAGCTGGTGGGCATCTTCCTGTAAATTAGTTCTAATTAAAAGAAAATTGTCAAATGACATTCAAAGCACTGTCCTCTAAAACAGAGAGTGAGATGGGCTTTTTGCTCGCCGCCTCCCCTCTTTCCCACCCGCAGCCTTGCTGCTAATTCGTGATCTGGCCTTGCGAAGCCTCTTGCTGGAAGATTATGATTGAGCCAGTTCTTCAGACAGCGCACACAGACACACAATCTCTCTCCTTGGCTTGGAGGCCACTATAGCACACAGTGAAATACTGCAGCATCCATGGTGAACGAGAAACATCAGCGAAAACACGCTTATAAGCAATTACAATTTTATTTTTACTACAACCAAACAATTTTGTGGTGACAAATTTTTTTTATTGAATTTGTACTTACTTTGTTAATTAATGAATGTGTGTGTATTTATATATTCACCATAACACTAAGAATGACCTATATTGATTTTACCTGACCTTTATTATGCTACAAGAAAATTCTCTGAAGAAGAACATTTGCAAAACATTATTATGACCATATTTCATTAGTGCCCAATAAATACTGTAAAGTAATTGCTTGATCTAATGATCCCAAGCTAGAGAGAACCTCATGGATCAATCAAAATTCAGCAATAATGCTTTTGCTTCAATTCAACAACCCCAAATCCAACTACAGTGTTTCATTTTTATGCATGTCAAGGTATTTTTCATATTTTAGTGTTTGCAATAGTTAACTTTGTTAATTATTTACCTGTGTCCACATGTTAATTTAAAGTCAATGTAACAAATAGCTTTAAAAATCACCAGTACTTTAAATACTACATCGCTTTACGTGAGTTACAACACTATTTACACTACTGTTAAAAATAATACCTAAAAAACAAAGCAAATAATGACAGAACAAATACCATAGCCAGACATCACCGGTGTTTTAGTGTAAATAATATTCCTGCCTCACATACATACTCTAACCACAACGCTTTCACCAGTAAGTAATGAATTTGAGCTTCTTTGTATGTTTCATACTTTTCTATCTGATTTCATGTGCATTTCATCATCCAGTGTGTTTCGTGCTTCCATCCCAGTGCATTGTATTATACAATATTCCAGCAACAGCCAAACAGAAGAGAGAGAAAACCCTCACTGATGCCCTTCCATCTGCTGTGGCTAATGATGATGCTCTCTGTGGCCTGGAGCAGAACTGTGTGAGGGAGATTTACACCCATAATACCCCTGGGTCTCTGAAGCTGCACTGCTCTCTAAAACACCGTCACTCCATCATTTTCCATAAGATATCTGGCAGAGCAGGTAACAATGGGCCAGCAACAATGTCTTTTTGTACTACTGACAAGCGCCTTATTTGGTTGACATAACCTGCCTCGGTGTCTGAAGAGTGTCACGAAGCACACAGGGAAGTGGATGACAGCTACACCGCTGAGACATTGTGCACTTGCAACAATCATACCAGACTTTATTTGAAAAGATACTAGACAATAAGTGTGACATTCTGGTAAGTGAGAAGGACGGCTGTCTTGAAATGCTCTAATTAGAGTGATGATGGCAATAGGGGAAAATAAGGCAGGGGAAAGACTGCACAGAGCTGCCTTTTCTTATTTACTTTGTTCCTAAGGTTTATAAGTCCTAATTGCCCTTCAATTTTGGTGCCTACAACAAGTGAAGCAAATATGGTGAGACACAGGACCAAAACGTGTGTGTGTGTGTGTGTGTGTGTGTGTGTGTTTGTTTATGTGTGTGAGGGGAAGCGAGAGAGAGAGAGAAAGAGAACACCATTCCTCAAGGATTGAATGCACATACACAGTAAATGGAAGTGGCATGTCTCTGACCTTTGAGCTGCAGCATATGAGTAAAGTGAATGTGCTGTCAAAATATTGCTTGAGAAATGACAATCCACCTTGCCTGTCCCAAGTCTTGACATGGTGTGCAAGTGGAGAGCAGTAACCTGCTGATCCCGACATTACAAATGAGGGGATTATCATGACAACAAACTGCCGCCTGACACACCGCGTCCCCTAAAGATATTCTGGATTGTCGCTTATTATTGCCAGCGTCCCACACAGTCTCCCCAGCAATGACGTTTGGCAGGTATTAAAAGGAAAAAAAAGTTATCTTCAAAAAAGATTCAATACATTCACACTTGACAAAAGAACTTAATGGCAATCTTCTTGTTCTGAAGTAAACTTAAAGGCTGGACATTTGATTCGTGTCTTCATTTACACCCATGTAATACTCAAGTCCACAGAGAATAACTCAAATTATAAAGAAAACAAGTGCTTTGAGAAGAGAAAGCTTGGAAGGAACAAAGACAGGCAGCCTTAATTATTTCTTGGCGTGAATAGCATGTCAATGGGTCACCTTAGTTCTGCTAGGCATTCCCCCCTGGGACTCATAGGTTTCAAAATGATGTCCAAATTATTGTGTGCTCCACTGCAGCATAGTGCAATTATCATGTTTACCGGTAGTGCATTATGACAGTGTTGATGTTTACACCTGTCTGCATGAGATGGCAAGGTTTACACGCCATAATTTTGCAAATGTACAGTATACATATAAGCTTGTTGGCAACGAATTAAATTAGGTCAGAAATGGAATACATCAATAGCAACCCATATGTGCATCTTTCTTTTCATTTTTTTTCAGCGACCCCCCCTCCCCCATCCCCTATCCCCATCCGTCTTTGCTCAGAAGCTTGGCGATGAAGCAGCTTGAAGACTGCAGAAGTGTGATATGTGAAAATCACATTTGCAGATGAGCTTGAAACTCCTTTTTAATATTCAGATATCAAACATTCCGCAGTGAGAAGCTCGCTAAGACGCAATTCGGGGGAGAAAAAGCAAGATCCGCGTCATTAAGGGAATCGTTGGAGGCTTGGTTTACATTTTACATAGTGCACACAAATGCACGACCAAGTAGAAACATCACAAGTTATCTGCAATAACAATGCAAATTTTTGTCACACAGTGCAGGAAGATTGTGTCAAAATCCAAAGTCGCTCAGGTCTTTCTTTGCTATTTCCCCCACTCTGTGGCTTAACACCCTCAGCTTATTGGGGCTTTGATTTCTTTCATTTTTCCCTGAGAAGTCACACAGGCTTGTAGAGTCACAGACACTAAAAGGTATGTTTGCCACGAGGCACAGGAACACGTGTCCTCATAGCCTGCCAATAGCTCATCAAACACATGAGACCGTGGACGGATGGATGGAAGCCCGGCTGGTGTCTCGGATGTCTAAACAGAATCCGCTCTTCCGCACAACCAATGTTTGCTTGCTTTCCTCAATACCACAAAGAACCGTCCATTTTGTGACCTTTTTGTCCACATAAACATACCAAGAAGACTACAACGCCACCACAAGGTTGTTTTCCTTTCTCATGCCTCGTGATTTTCAGAGAACAGTGGCTCTCTGACAATCATTTTGCTGTTTTATGGCCCAAACCTATTCACTGAATGATAGAATATAGCCCTTGCAATTTCCCCCTACTGCCTTCATTTCATCTTAGTCCTGTGCCAAATTTGTCTTCGTGCCATTTTAATTACAGCCAAGGCAATCTTTATGATGGTATTCAGTGAAAACACCAATCTGCAAAAAAGGTGATAAGTAGAAACGCCACCCGGCTTTGGTATCAGTAATAAACAGACACGTAATTGAATAATTTGACCTAAGAGGCTGATCCTGGGAAATGGCATGTTGGAAATATTATTTGGAATATTTTAGGCAGTTCACTGTTTTGCATGACGCCCGCAGTTGGAGAACACAGTGGATTTGGCTGCTTGCCTGGGCTATAGGGTGAGTTTTTACAGTACTGATAAGCCTTTGGTAGCCCGGTAGCACTGAGATGTGTGTGCTCATTTTCACCAGAGGAACACTGGCTTAAGTCTATGTGCGTGCATGTGTGTATGTACACAGAGGAGGGGAAGACAGCCAAGTGTGCCGCCATCCATATGGATACACACCCCTGTGCGCCCCTGCCACAAACAGACATGCACGCACACACATCTATGAACACACACATGTAAAAAGAAGATTTACGCAAAGCCTTAGAGACAATGACACAAGGTTCCTTCCTGTTTAAGGATAGCTGTCAGAGGATGATGGCTCTGAGTCAATACTGCAGCAAGTTTGCATAGAACTATCTAATAAAATGTTAAATAAAACAAAATCCTTTTTTCTGTCTGTGTCTTCTTTCAATCTTTTGCTCGCTCTCCTTACACAGTTCAACACCGATTTGACTGCTGGCATAATTTTGCAGAGACAATTTGCAGATGCAGCAGAGCTATCAATCCGAACAGACACACAATCCGGGTCCAATGTCACTTCTCCTCATTATGTTAATGGTTAATACATGCAAATGAAAACATTCTAGCAATTTGATGTCTTTGAAGATAGTTTTCATATTGTCTTAGCCGTAATGATGGTACACTTTTCTCTCTAGCTTTGATTTATGGCAGTCTAGTTAGTTCATTTTTATCAGCTCTGAGTTCATTTCTAGGGCTACTGGAATGTGCTTTCCCCTTCCCCTTACTATTTAACTAATTACAATTCAGGTACCATAAGCAGATTTTTCATGCTATTGGTGTTGTTCTTAATTAAGAAACAAATGAATTCTCCCCAGCAAAATAGATGGAACAACGGGATAGGGTGCCAGGGGCCAGATGCGGCGCTTCTTAATTAGAAGTCACCCCATTGTCTGAGCTTTTTAATGAAGCCCCAATCTAAATGGATATCAAAAAAGCTTCTAGTGAAGAAGAAAAACACACACACACACTGGCCATTTAAAATAATAAGGAAATAAAGATAATGAAAGACAAAAGACATGTACTTGCAGCCCCTGCTCCCACCTTCAGTTCAGTTCAAGCAGTGCTCCCGTCACCTCTGGATGAGCCCTATTAAAGCCGCTCGATCCCTCGCCTGCCCCCGCCTGCCTGCAGCCATGTCTAATGTTCTGCCAAACCAACATAGAAACACTCTTTTCAACTTCTCATCAAAGTGGAAGTTTCATTACCCTGTGGATGGTTATCAACTAACTGAGGCAGCCGTCAACTTCCTGTCTCGACTGGGAAAAGAGCTGAGGCGAGCTGAATCCATGTTTGTGATATCATTGTAATTTGTGATAGGCTGCTGTTTTGTTCTCTGAAGACTGACACAAACTTCCAATTAGCTGGAACAAATTGTCACCTCAGTGCAATATAGATGCTAGAAATGGTGGTAGACAAATCAGGATGGCCCTGTGAAGCCCAATCATCAGCTTCAGTGATGCTGGCATCGTGGGGAGTGAAGATGATAACATCGGGCTGCTTTGACTGAAATAAAAAAAACATAACATGCCCATAAGTGCTGCCAACCCCATCAGACAGCATGGCTTAGGAGCTCCCAGAGGATGGGCCAATGCCCACTGATACAAGCCCAGCAACCATCTTGTCCAGCCCAAGTATCCCTGTGCCCAGGGGCTGTGCCATCAATGGCACGACTTGTGCCAGACTGGATCCCCCCACCAGCAATGCCTTTCAAAAGATTTTTTTTTTTTTACGGATCAGGTATGCAGTGTGATTTTTCTTTCCCTTTGTAATGTAGCGTGTCAAAGACTGATGGAGGTTGACTTTAAAACCATTTACTTTATTTTTATTTTATTTTGAGAAAAAGTGATGGGACTCTGCAAATACCAGGTTGGAAGAGATTAAGAAAAAACAAGTTTTAGAAATGATCAATATGACATTATTTATATTGATGATATTTAGTGCTTTGGCCTTTTTATAATAACTTTTAAATCAAGTTTAATGTTGAGCAACACATACCGACTGCATCTATTTACTTGCTGCCACCGCGACCCAGATCTGGATAAGCGGAAGAAAACGGATGGATGGATGTACTGTATCTAATTAGATATATTTTTAGATGCACTACATACCACATTTTTATATAGAAAAATACCTAATATCTTAATACACTATTCAAAAATATCATCACACTAATCCCTCGTTTATCACGAGTAATTGGTTCCAGACCCGACCGTGATAAGTACATTTCTGCGAAGTACGATTCCTTATTTATATTCTGGATTTCTATTATTTGTTATTTTTGTCTGTTGTAATAATTCAAACATGCAATAAAAACCTGTCGTTCCAGCGATCAAGTCTTATCCTTGTGTGTCTCACTTAACATTTCAGTAACATTACTGGCACTTAGTTACCAATGTACAACACTACATTCATGGGCGTATTTAGTCATTTGGGGGCCCAAGGTAAACCTACTCATTGAGGCCCTCCAAATCCTTAAGTTCTATTTCCTGAGCTAGATAAAGTCTCAATATACTCCCATCTTTGTGATGAAAAGCATCACTCAGCTTCATCTCTAAAACTACTGCATCCTCAGCTGACACTTACAGCAGCAGTGCTGCTGTCCTTGTGTGTCTACTTTGTTGTGACTGTGAAAAAGGTTGATACCTTCAGTAGTTTTTATCAAATTTGTTTTGCTCTCGCCTTCACCTCTTCTTGTTTCGCTCCAGTCTTCCGGAATCGTGTAGTAACAAGGAATAGTCCATTGCATGACAAGGGAGGGGAAGCGGTCAAATATCATGATAGATTACGCATTTGGATTTAGTTGTAAGCATGTAAATTAAGACTAAAACAGTAATATGGAAGAAATGGAAGAAACAAAAATCAATAATTAGTTTTTATGAGATGTTTGGGGTCCCCTGGAAATCACGGGGCCCTAGGCAATTGCCTGTGTTTGCCTAATGGTAAGTCTGCCCTGATTAAATTTCATCAATGTCTTTGAATGCGTCTTTTGAATGCCTTTGCTTTGTATTTTGGTTCATTTAAGTTTCGTCCCCAACCCGCTGGACTTGCAAGTCGTGCCGTCTACTTGCAAAAACGTGGGCAAAATTTGGGGATCCATACGTGGTGAGTACAGCCTCAGTGAGGATTTGGGTCGGACGGAGATCTTACATTGCATGCACGCATGTACAACTCACTTACCATGTGCACAACGTACGATGCACGCAACCGCTCACGGCCAGGCGTGGCGTGCGGGCCAAGTACTTACACCTTGCGCAATCGTGCGAGTGCCGTTCTCCCTCCCTGCCCTTGCCACTCCCTCTCCACATTTTCAGAAAAACGTGGCGGCCGTGGCCTCCGCAAAAATCGTATGGACTAAAAACACGCACGGTGGGTTGTGACCGAGGCCTTAGCCATTTTTATGCTTGAAAACACTTAATTTAGGAAAAAAATGCACAACATTTGCTTAAATATGCATATTTTGTGACTTATAATAGGCCGTATTCAACCACAAAACAGCAAGATTTATTAATAATATATTTTTGATAAACTGTGATTGAGTGAAACCATGAAATTCGAAGCGCGAAGTGGTGATGGATGACTGTATTACCCAGACGCATAATATTAACAGAAAATAGATAGATTTTATGACGTAATTTACTGAATAAAAAGAGTCCTCTATTCATTAATTACCATAATCTGCTGGCTGTTCACTCATGTGCTCTCCTTCTCATTTACAGCGTTACTTGTTTATTTATATCTTTGCATGAGATTAGAGGGGGAGATTACTTAGTGCAGACACATGAATAGCGATCAAAGACAGGAGAATAATGTAAGTCTTTTGGTGATTGCTCAGCTCCTTTCAAATCTACCGGTGGAATATGATAACAATACATGCGGATGCACTTCGTATATTGTGACAACAGTAATACAAAATCATCAGGGAGTGAGCGCGTGTAAACACTACAGATCAACACACACTAGTACACTATATACTCACGAAGCACGATAAATTAGCTTTGATCTTGATGAGGGCAAAGGAAAGCAGCAGTTCAGAGGATTTACAAAACATCTCAGACCTAAATAGAGATGTGTATGGTTACGCATTTGTACAAAGTGTTTACAGCCCTCACTGTTTCTGGATGCCCTCTTGAGGAACATCAGCCAGGAAGAGTAAACAAGCAACACATTTGCAGCAAAAGTATGGCCACAAATATGACATTTGCTCATCCAGTTGATTTATGTAGAATGCTGTGACAGCTGAATTGCCTTTTACCTTCTGTTTGTCTGGATTGTGCACATTTGGAAGATGCACTGTTCTGGCCAATTATCGGTAGCAGGACAGGCAAACCTGTCACTCATATTCATATGACAAACGGACAGGGGACAACACAAAAAGAGGGGAGAAATGCGAAAACAAACCATGACAAAATACACAGCATCAGTCTCGAGTTTTGACAAACTAACTTTGTAAGAAGGATTTATTTGCAGCTGTAAATGAAGGGTCGGATCTAAGTACCAGTTGGCTAATTATTTATCCTGCTGGCTTTATGGCTCTCATTAATTTTCTCCCTCTCTTTCTTTACCTTCCATTGGAAGTCTGAAGTCAACCTGCATCTGGTGCTGATAACGCCGGGGTCTCAGCACACCCCTCAAACCCACACAAACACACTTCCACTAGAGAAAGAACCATACACACTTGCTGTATGATTTTAAATAGAGCCTCACGTGCAAATGCAGAAACATGAGCTCTACCTTGAAGGAGAATTATTATCAGTAGGTGGGGGTGCATCTGTCAGTACTCTGGTTATGGGTTGTAAATCAATTGAAATTATACTGGAATTAATGTTCTAATTTTTTAGATTTTTTACTTTTCTTTATGATTGATACCATCTCAAGTATTGAATTTAGCCTTGACTGGAGTCTTGGCTCTCTGTTTATTAAGCTGTATCCCTTTATTGGGGAAAGTACCCATATTTAGTAACTCGCATACTTCTCACTATAAGACAGTAGAAATGTGTGATTTATCCCAGCCAATCCCTGAAGAAAGGTAATTATAATAATTAAAAATACATACTATAGGTAACAAATATATAGACCACTGTCATTATACAATACTTATTTTATTAAATATGACTTAAGTTAAGTATGACTGTTTTTATATGTGTCCTCTCCAGGGTGTATCCCACCTCTCACAGAAGTTGGGGTGGGCTGGGATAGACTCCAGCTCACTCCTGACCTTGAACAGGATATGCAGTAAGTGAATGACCAAGTAAATAATAAAAAAAGTACACCGCTGCCTTGGTTAACGTTTGCCTCGGTTAGAGCGTTTTTTTGGTTAACAACCAAAATTTTGTGCAAACATTTTGCTTGCTCATTACTTTTCATTCTTGTGAGTTCATTGTCAGTACTCACCCATTATTGCAACTCTGTTCTGTTACAGTATCTCTATTTATAGTGATTAATATTTATGTATTATTATACTGATGATTATATATGATATTTATTATGATTGTGAAAAAACCTTAACAATTATATTACTACATTGTTATATTACCTTATCATTTCCCTATGTATTAACTGGCAAAGACCACATTTGCAATACAGGAAGTGAATAAATGTATTGCAATTGAATAAATGAGCTTTGCTGCTTTCTACTCCTTTTGGACATGTGGAACTGTGAATTGTATTATGTGATGTAATCCATAATACAATTCACATGTAATTTGGATGCATGTTCAATTAAAATTAAACCATTACCATTAGCATTTAGAGTCCAAAATACCATCCGGTTTGTTTATGCCGCCATTTTGGATCACGTGCACAAGACCAAATCTTGCGATACTTGCACGCAATGCATTGTGAGCTGCGGGTGCAATTTTAACAAGACGTAACAAACACATGGACCGCACAAAAGAGAATGGCAATGGACCGTACCAAGACAAGGGGTGCAAGATCTCCAAATTTTAAGGCCTAAAGAGAAGACCGTCATCATTTCAGAGGTATATAAACGTGATGGCTAGGCTCGGTCATCAGCTGCGTGCACACACACACGCACACGGATACATACATACAGACACAGCGTGCCGCGTAACAGTCTAATAAATCGGCGGCGCATCGAGGGTGACACTGTGTGTTTCTGCCTGTCTCATTTTACATCCATAACACTCAATTCTGGTTCCAACAACAAAACATAAGCATTCCAACTTACTGTAGCCCGTTCGCGGCATCCACAGTCATACAGTAGCACACGCCACCAAACATTCCCGCCAGTGGAATTGTATGATTTTAAAATTTTATGAGTTATTGTTATCCTAGTTTATTATTTGTTATTGTTGTTGTTGTGATTGTTATTATCATTATTGTTGTTATATGTAATTTGTGTATTTGTGTGTCTTCACTTTTTGCTTGTTTTGTGTGGTTTACTGTCTCTTCAGGTGTTGTGGAGCTGGACTGGGGTGAGGCTGAGCTGTTTTTGTTTTTTGTTTTTTGTTCTCTATTAATCAAATAAATTAATTAATTAAAAAATTAAAAAAACATTTTCGCCAAGGCATTCTTGCTGGTACACTTCCGCGACATCACTGCCGCCAGCAGTTGTTTGTTGTTGTTTTTTTCATTTTCTATGTTAAACGGCAAGCTACATGTTTATTGGTTCTGGAATGTTGATATTTAATTGGATATATATATTTTTAAATTTTTGTGGTTGTGGTTGCAGCAGAATAATGTGTTTATTTTGTATTATTTTGTTAATTGATAGTTTTGTCATCATTTTCTGCATGTACAGTAAAACTATAATTATTGTGTATAAAAACGTGTTTGTGTTAACATTTTTGGGTGTCTAGAACAAATTAATTGGATTTACATTATTTTCTATGGGAAAATTTGCTGTGGTTAGAGTCTGTTTTGGTTTGAGTCTTACCTTCTGGAACGGATTAATGACGTTAACCAAGGCAACACTGTATATTATACTACAAATGTTAAAATTATGAGTTTGGATTTTTTAAGTTAAAAGAAAAGTCTTGCAATGTACTACAATAGTTGTAAAAGAATAAAATTTTGACTTTTTTTAAAAATTATTACGGCGTGTGCTCAATAAAAGTTAAATCCATTATTTTTTTAAATTATTGTTTAGCTTATTTCATTAATTTCTTGACTATATCTGCTAAGTTGAAATGTATTCTTCAAGTAAACTTTGAAATTGAACTAGCTCCAGCAAAATGAAAGTAATGAAAGGACTCAAGTATTAATATTGAATTGTCGAGCTGCTTGTCATTGAACTCATTGGTCTATCTTTATTTGTGTCTCACATGTCTTCTATATTGCCAGTCAGGGTGGTGAATGAAACTGTACCAGTTTGTTGCATGAGATCACAACCCAGCAAATCGGAATTGAGGGTATCTGCCATTTCCAAATGGCCTAATCGGGCTCCCTGAAACCTCCATTGTGCCTGTCCATTCTCCCTCCTCCACCTGTCCATCACATTTACTCCATCACAACCATGACTGCAAAAACGTTGCTTCCAACAGTCACATTGTCAATGCACCGACAAACCAAACGTTCAATTTGAGCCATTTCTTCCAGGCAGCATCCTGATAGAGACTCCACACAGGTCGCACTTTCAAACGCAGCAGAGAGACGCAGTGGGCGGGAATTGGTGCAAAGCAAATATTGTCAACTTGTGCTGACTTCAAACAGCAGTCAGATGGCAGTCGCCAACTCGGCAGAACAGAAGCTGCTTTCCACACAAGAGAAAGAACCCAAAGAACTTGGGATGATTCTTTTCAAGTTGAACTTTTCAGGCAAACCACAGAATTTATTTCTCTTCTTCAATGCAGGAAAGTTATATATTGCATTAACAAACACAGTTCCAGGAATAATGGTTCTTTCTTACTAGGATTTGATAAGTTTGATCGGCTGCAGCTTTTGCACATTGTATAATTTTTGCATTTGTCAAATGTACAGGTGCTTTGACTCAAACCTAACTTGGAGAACATTTAACTAGTTCCGTTCCATTTCAGGCTCTACAATGGCCCGCTGATGCTCTCGTGAAGCCTTATTGGACTATCAGACCTCTGGGGGTGATGGGCCTGGCCGGTCAAGATAAAGGAAACCCTGATGAAATGAACCATGTGGAAGCAGAGAGTGCTGCTCTCTACTGATGGAAGACATTCATGAGAGGTGAGACTGTCACAGTGTAGTATTGACCCGCCTCACTACCTGACGGTAGAGATGACAAGGTTCCACTCATAACTACAGCATATAAAGGTATCTAAATAAACTGTCATAATGAGTACAGCACCAACTCAGGTAACTAAAATATTAGAAACAGCTACAATAAATAATGTGTTAAAATGACATCTCTCTAATGATCTGAACATTATTACATCTATCAAGGCAGAATTCCCCATATTGGATTTAATTACACAGAATGGCTGTATCCAGCGTTGTGTGTGTGATAGTGGCATGTGAATAAAAACAGAAAACTGACATAACTAACTGGTCCTTTAACCGTGACATTTTAAATACTGTCTGACAATGCTGACTGACAACAAAAAGGGCTGTTCTCAATATTCCATGTTGTATGATTGTAGCTGTGTGACACAAATCATTATTTACCATTTCCACATCTGAGACATGCACTGTATCACCAGCATTGAGCTGGTCAATATACATCACTTCTCCCCCAAAGGATTACAGAGCTTATCTGAAATGATATTCAATAAAGTATGACCACAGAAATACAGAGTGGAGTGTTCCTGCTCAGATCTGGCTTGTGCTTAGAAAAAAATAACACTTTATTGGAATTAAGATCTCAGTCAAGATTACCTGCAGAAAAAGTGGTTAGATGTCTGTTCTACTGCCACGTCCTCCACTTTATTCTGTGCTGCTTGGGTATGGGGACCAGACCAGTGTACTGTATTGTGTATTGTTTTCCACAAGCCATCGGGGTGTAATCGGATGCCTTTGTGAAATATATAGAGATGACCCAGTACCTTCCACAATGCATTTGCTTGGACAAACGAAACAAATATTACTTGCTTAAATGCCCTGCAATCCAAAATGCCAGTGACTGGTAACACACTAATAACGTGGAAAATGCTGTAATTATACCAATGTTTCTCCGAGGTGTACAGCCGACCCTCGTTTATCGCGGTGAATTGGTTCCAGACCCGACCATGGTAAGTGAATTTCCGCAAAGTAGGATTCAGTGTTAACAAATGGAATATATTAATAGTTAGAGCATAGAAAACATGTTTATGTCTTTTTAAATACGTTATTTTAGAGCCATGTAGACATGAAATAACACCCCTATTGTCATCTTTAAAATCCTATTATGCTTTGTTTACACCACATTGCTAAAGCACAGGCTACGTGATCACCCTAGGGACACAAGAGATGGCCATGGCTGCATAGCATGCTAGCAAGCTAGCTAGATAGCCTCAAATTTATTTATTCCAAACCTAAGAAGGGGTTTCAAACGTTTCAAGTGGGGAAGAAAGACAAACTAAGAAGTCAATAATGTACCACTTCCACACAGAATAGGAGAACTTCTTTTCACTCTATCACGTTGGATATGCCATGGCAGTGAGATGGCAATATGATGTCATCTCACATCAATGTTTTGCGTCATTACTGGTGTCCAGTGGCCAGAACACTACATATAGCTTGTATTTCTATATTTTTTTTAACAATAATGGGCCATAGTTAACCACAAAACAGCAATCATTTATGAATTAATAAATTTTTGAAAAAACACAATAGTTACATTCTTATATTATACTATATTATATTATTATTATAGAGTTATACATCATAAAATAGAAAAAAAGAAAAAAGAAAAAAAACAAGTCAACATTTCCACCGAAATTTGGGTTATTCCTACACATACTACTCCAGATAGTTTTGGGGAAATGTGTAGTGTACTGTGTAGTAGTGCTGAGAATCTCAGGGTACCACAAGATACGATACAATTCATGATACATGGCTCACGATAATGATAATATCTCTCTATAATATCCTTATAGTCACCTTTACACCCATGTTACCCAATATAGTAGACACAATAGGAGTAAATAAGCCATGTAAGACATAAACAAGATGTTCGTGTATGTTGCTATGCTACCCAGAGAAGCTAAGTGGTGGGCGGAAGTGATGTTGGGGGTTCAGAGTTCAGTTTTAGTTTGGCGTGGGTTACTGCAGGAATAGCAGCCCATGCTTTTTTTTTTAAGCCTGTTGTTCAATATGTTTTATATTACAATATATTTGAACTAATAATAGGCCGTATTCAACCACGTACCGGCATGATTTCTTAATATATTTTTGAAAAGACGTGACTGCGAAGTGAAGAGTAGTGCAAAAACAATGACGCTGTTTTAGTGCAACATAACTGTAAATAGGGTTTTTGTCAGGTGTCTGACAAACAGTGACACTATTTTAAAATTATTCAGAAAACACATCTCATGTCTCTCAAGAAGACCAAATCTATAAAGTACAGTAGAAGCATAACAAAAATAAATATTTAGTGGAGTATAGTAGTAGTGACGTAATCTCCGGAAAGAGACAGACTATCGACACTATAAAAGCCAAAGTGAGTCCACACTTCTGATTTAAAATATGCTGTCACATCTTTATGTTTAAGCTGGCCACCAGAGTCTGCCATGCCACTGTTGTTTGCGTTTTTTCTTTCTCCATCAATTTTCTGCCACTTGCATGAGGGGCTCCTCCTTGATGACATGTAAAATGGTGACCCGACTCACTGAGAGGAAACGGTGAAAGAAGTTTATAGCGACTATATTTCAATAATGAAAATCCCGATACGCGGCAGAAGTGTATTAATAATCCATCATAAGGTTAAATATCGTGATTGTTTGGAATATCGATATTGTGTCACACTCCTAGTTTCTAGCTCATAATCAGAATCAGAATCAGCTACCACACTAGGAATTCGACTCCAGCCATCACTCTCTGTTATAAAGTACAACAATAGTAAATAAAGTTTACATATAAAGAAGAAGAAGGAGAATAATACTATACATATTATACATACTATTAAGAATCCGGCTAACTAACAAACCAACTGACAACAAGCAATCAAAACAATACTATTTGCTTTTTTTTCCACATTTGAAGAACTAAAATGGTTGTTTTGTTCTGTGTTGTTTGTGTTTGCTATGCTAACCCAATACTGAAATACATGCCACCGTTGTATTAACTCATTACGTTTTCTATGATTTCAATTTTTCTCTCCCTCAAGCACACAAACACGCACACACACAGCTAACCCTGCTGTGCACAGTATATCTTTTCTTTCCTTGTCAGGCATTTCACAAAGCTTTCAGGGAGTGCGGTTTGAGCACTTGGGCTGAGTATCTGATGAGAAGTGTGGGGACTGTCAGGGCTGTCACACACTGTAAGTACATGCTAATTAGCTGATGTATGCAGGGCCTCATCCATGTTGGAGGGGTATCAAAAAGCAATCAACGCCCCATCCCTGATGAGCCACAGAGATTCACATTGTCTATGGAAAGATGATGTGTGGCTGGACACCGACTCAGCTTTCCAAGCCGCCATAATGCTGCACAATCACTAGATTTTATGCAGAAATCTTAACCCCAAAGCCACAAAGGATAGAAAAAAAGTAGAGGAAATGTTGAGTTCATCATTTTACAAAGTAGTCTGAAGATTTTGACAGCTGCGCTTCTGAAATGCTGCTGTGCAGCGGCAGAAGTGGGGGGATTTTCCTGAGGGTGCCATAAAATAAATGTATGAATGCATAAAAGAAATAATGTAGATCAGGGGTGCTCAAAACTTTTTCAGCTTGCGAGCTACTTTTAAAATGGCCAAGTCCCAAAGGTGTACCTCTTACTATCAACATAGAAAATATATTTACGATATTTATTAAAAAAAATATGACTACGTATTTATGTACGTTATACATGTGTATCAGGAGTGCACACACTTTTTCAGCATGCAAGTTACACGTCAGAATGACCTACCCCTTCTATAAAACATTTAACATATATCAAATCTAACAGGTAGAATTTGACATACTATTGTAAATATTAATGACTAATATTTCACATTCCCATTTTCAAAGTTTACCTGTAATCAAAGTAGTTGATATAATTCTATTCAACATGGCAATAAAGTTAATTACACATAATTTCTCAATAGTTGTGTACATAACCTGAGTACTGGTAATATGTCAGTCAAAACCGCTATGTAACGTTCATTAGACACAAAGTTCATGTATTACATCCAGTTAGCATTTGCTATCAAACATTACTGATATACAAAAATTCTAAATGATTATACAAAAGACAATGCAGCCAAAGTCAAGGCAACAGATTAAATAGGTTCTTACCACTGAGTTAGTTTATCCATAATCAGAATAACAGAGATGGAAGTTGAAACACCAAGGAGCAATAACGAATCAGGAGGGTAGCTGACTGATCATATCATCTACAAAGTGACATTTACACGATCGACCCAAACTACCTTGGCAACCTACCGGTAGCTCGCGATCAACGTAATGGGCACCCCTGATGTAGATACTGAAGTAGACAAATCAGCAGCTGTAAGATGAAACTTGGCTGGTATGGAAAAATAAAAATTCAAAGTGAACAGAATGCATGCAAAGACATACATTTTAAGTGTGTTGAGGAATCAAACTATAATCCATCTATATCAAGCACTCCACAATATGAGCGTGAAATAGTAAAGAAAATAATTAAATCCCCTAAACACAATTTGGCCACCCTTTCATAATCTAATTTGACCTAAGGCCATACAGCCAATTCGTTTCAGTAAAGACCATAGGTGTTTTAGCTGCAGGCTCCAGTGGAGAGAGGCATGCATGTCACACAAAGACCATTGGTTAGCAACGTACCAAAAGGGACTCTGTATCACCATCTTATCTTCAAAGGACTGGGCAGAGGCTCAGGGGAGCTGTGCCACCGCCTTGCCTCCACACAGACACACACAGAGGGGGGATTTGGACCTACGTGGAGGAACCAGAGATCTCTCGGCCAGCACCCAGGCCTGGACTCTCCTCCAGCTCACCCGCGGAGAACAGGCAGGGTTCCTGCACACGCGGCACAACATCAATGAGCTCATCGCCCCTCTACTCCCCTTCCCTTCTTCCTCTCCCGCTCTGCCTCCCTGCCTCCCTTCCTCTGCAAACCCCCTCATTCGACTGCCTGCCCATTTGCTTCCTGGCCTCAGCTTGATGGAGGGAATGGGATCTGAACTCAACTTAGACACAGAGTTTCCACATTTCACAGATGGCCGGGAGAGGCTTTGCATGGAGGTGAGGAAACAGCAAGAGAAGAGGACACTGAAAGAAAAAAGGGAGAGAGGGAGCCGCATCGCCGGCGCCGAAGCGAGGCCGATTTCACACCATGGCAGAGTGCGCTAAAGCAGACCGCCGTTAATCCACTCACTGAGGGGAAGGCCTGGAGCTATTCCACCACCCGACCGCCATCTCCATCCACAAAGCCATAAATGGTACATTATACAACTGGGCTTCAGAGACACTGTTGATATGCTGATAGGTGATGGACAAAGACCAAAGCAGCCACAGGAGCCAAGTTGCATACAGGACTGAAGGCTTTGGCGCTGGACAGAAGAGCATAAACGTATTCAAGCATGATCTCTGTACCTGCTGAGGTGCAAACTGTTAGCGCGCTAAATCTGTGCTCTATATCAAGGTTAACTCAGGATCCCTCCTGGAAACAGTGATGGATGTACAGCACACTAACACTCCCACGTCCGCTCTTCAATAAAGCAGCTTTTCTCTCGTCCCGTCCCCACTGTGAATTCCTATCAGTAAACTTACCAAAAGTCTTAAAGATGAGTCTTTGAACTTATGAAAGACAATCATTTGAATGAAAGACGAAAGGAAATATATAAGCATGGGGGAATTTAAATAAGTTGCCACAAAGAAAATTGCAGTGAATTGTGTAACGATAAGACATGCAACCAGGCTGAGCCACAAAATGAGATGTTTTACATGAAGCGAGCAGCCGTGTAGATTAGAGCGCCATCCTGTTTGGACATGAAGCCAATTGGGTTACTATCGCATGTAGAGAGAATTTGAAAGATAAGTGAGAACTATGAGAATTGTTCTAATCCAACTGTAACAAAAAGCTGAAGTATATTGTCTTTCCCCTAAGAGGCACTGTATGATAAGCATCTTTGATGAAAGAAGTTCATTACTTGTGCAGTGTTAATATGCTGTGTTATGAGCCTAAGCCAACCTACAGCGAGGCAGCCTCTAAATGAGGCCTCAAACATTTAATGGACATCATTAGGTGAAAACATATAAGAAATAATTATGGTAATTACAAACCCCTTTTATTCACCCTGTCTTTGACAAGAACGTTGTCATATCAACCACTTCAAACAAACAAAGAGTTGTTGTCTGTTCGCCCAAATGATGTCTAGTTCCATTTGGATGGGAATTGTCTCCGGATTTTCATTTTCTTATTTGGTGAATGGCTCTGAATGGAAGCTACATTTTAAAATGAAAACTTGATTAAAACGGGTGATTCGCATTTGTTGAATTTGACTTCCATTTGCACAGCCACTTCATTACAAGTGAGACCTTGATCTTGAAAGCAGCTCCCTACAAAGCTAATGGACTTGTCTGTTACATCTGTGGACCCCGAAAGGGGCCAAAGCTTTCTATTAAATATCAGTCACCACTGTGGGCACATGAGGCTCCACTTCATCTTTAGAAACATGATCTCAGCAGTGACAAAAGACCAAAAGTTGCACGGAACATCTTTAAGGAGATTCAAAGCAAGACTTTATTTACACTATGCATCCAATCATCTTTTGTCATAATGTTGGTCTTTTTTCCGAAAATACAGAGCGACACTCACTGTAGACTTTCTTTTTTTTTTCCATTTTTGACTCTGTTAAACAAACATATAATACGGGGGTGCCATCTTATCAGATTCTGCTTACAATAACAGATCGTTTCAAGTCAAAGCCTATGTTTAACTTACTCCATCCCATGGGAACGTTCAGTTCAAACAAGTCAGGAGACATCTGCCAGTCGCCTGCAGTTGATGATGTCAACGAGTCCCCACTGGTACCAGATTCCTCCACCACACAATCATTCCCTGTGAGATTACTGCAATAGGATATTACTGTACAAACTATGACCATGTGTCCTCCTGCCACAAAGCTTAGCAACATATTACAGTTTGTCAAAGCAAGCTATTGCCAGCGAGAGATAGATACAGAGAGAGGAGAGAAGCCATTGACCTTTGTGTCCTTCATATTTGCCTAGCTTCCCCTCAACCCCAATCTTCAGAGTGAAATCATCTGATCCCAAACTAACTGTCAACTGGCTTGTGATGGTGGCAAAGCCGACGGACATCAATCAATCAGATTTTCTCCTCTTCTATCACACGAGAATTTGTTCCTGCTTTTTTTAAGCTTATCAACTGAACCAGTTGTTATCCTGTTTCTGAAGCTTATAAAAACTTGATTATGGTCAAATATACTGTATTCCTCAGAGATTCATATCCACATCCCGGGCCGAGCACAGTATGTGATGATTGTAGCTTTTCATAATGTACCTCGTAACTCTGATAAATCGATAATTTGAGCCGGTTATCTGCGGCTTTCAGGAATGCGTAAACCTGAGATAAAAATCCAATCTGATATCAGACAAAACACCATTTTAGTTGGCTTACACTTGCTCAGTGTCAACAGTAATTACTACATAGGCATTCTGGGAAATGCAGAGAGAAAGAAAATTGGTCAATTCTAAAATAATAGTGAATTTTTTTCGGGATGTTTACTCTGGCACTTAACAAGGCCTGATTTGAGATAATAGGTAGCAGGAGACATGCACTTTGCAGTATGTCACACACGTTGTCTGATCTGATTTGCATAACAATTTGCACTTACGGCAAATATAATCAATGGTCATCAACCAGTTTTGATTGGAATAATTCGGCATTAAGACCATTTATGTTGCAACACTTTCCCACTAATCACATGCAGGAAGATATGGCCTCTGATCACATGACGTGTAAGCTGTGCTGTCAACAGCTTTAGCAGCTTTGCAATGGTACAAATCAAAACACAGCCATTTTCAGCATTAACATGTTTGGAAGTTTGTCTTATACTTAAAGCATATTTGACAGATAAATTGTTTATCTATTTACAAAGCCTTGTCATTAGCGATTTTTCACTGAACCCCTAAGATGCTATGCGTTTTGTGCTGTTTGACTGGGAGAAAATGCTGATGTACAAATTGAACTGAAAGGCTTGTTGCCTTAATCCTCTGTTGCCACCTATCCCTTAACTATCCTCAGTGCCTGGTGCTTTTCATCCAAATGTAAAGTTGTGCAATGGCTCCCTACAGTACACACACACACACACACACACCTACACACACACACACACACACACACACACACACACACACATACACACAACATCCCCAGTAATTCCTGCCAAGCTAAAGATTTGGCTTGAACAGCTATTAGGGTGTCATTCTGTGATGTGCCAGCTACTATCCTGCTTCAGAAATGGTGTACACTACATTATCACTACATTATCCCTTTAATTAGTCTATTTTACAAAACATTTTTTTAATTTTTCATTCACAAAAATGTCATTTCGATTGAATGTGAGGTCAAACTGACATAAATACATTTTCTATTAGTGGTAATATATTGGGACAATGTCTCAATATGTGAGTCATATATCCAAGGTGTCTCTTTACATCTAATCTTTCAAAACTCAGTAAAAACACAAATATTTGACGTACTGCTTTGATTTACTGAAACTAATTAAAGAGCGCAAAACAAAGACTGATCTATGTTGTATGTATGTCTGGCGTCTTCACAGAGGACGACTGTCAGACTTGCTTGGAATGGAACAATTCCGATTCACAAAGATGTGAAAGCATTAAACAAACATACACTCACTATCCATATGCACAGCAGAGAACATCTAAACCGTTCAGTGCCCTAACAAGAACTACATGCCTCATCATCAACCCATTAATTGTACAATATATTCATTCCTAATACATTTGTGTTACCAAGGTGAAAAAGGACCTGTGCTAGTTAAATGAATGCAGAATTTATGATGTGTGGCAGTCTCTGAGCCTGGCTATTTCCTCTCTTGGCTGGGGCCAAATGGAGAATGTTAAATGAGGCAATTGAGTCCCCGGGGCAAGAGGAGGATGAAAAAAGAAGGCATTGCCCCTGCTCCAACCCCAAGGAGCATTCTGTAGCATCCAAGCACTCTGGTCCGCTGCTTTACCCACATAGCACAGAATGGGCCTTATGTCTCACGAGAACACACAAACTCAGCTGCTTTTATATACAAAATACACAAAAACTAATAATGAGCAACACTTGCAACCACTCGAAAATACTGTACCAGCAAAGACCCAACCAAACTGGAAGAGCAGTTTTCGTATTTGTCAGGATCACAATATGCAGAGTTCTGTGTCAACTGAAAAAAAATATCGCCTTTGTCCCAAAAACGAGTACTTTTTAGAAATTGCTCATCCGGCATCACACTCAATCATTTTTTAACATTTACACAACTTTTGATTACGTTTCTGACGAATAAGTGAACAACTGATGAAAGTGAAATAGAATATTCAAAAACTGGCACAATAAGACAGGGTGCTGAGTGGGATCTTTTAATATTCTGTGGCTGTATTTACAGGAAACTGATTTCCCCTGCAGTCCCACACTGTCAGCTATACAGACACACTCCACAGTTGACACCCCTGATAATCAAAGCTTTGTCTGGGTCTTAAAAGGGCGTACTTGAACAACAGCAAGACCAGAGGCCCTCTTTGCTCATAATGGCCTTTGGACATCAATATTTAAATCTTACATCTCTGTTGTGATTAGAAGGATGCCTTTTTCTCCCTCAGCCTCCTGTCCTGGAACAACAAGGTGGGGGTGAAAGAAAGCCTAAATCAATGATCTTTGAGTCTAAACTAGATTCCTAAGCAGTTTGCCACTCTCAGCAGCAAGATAAGATAAACTCTCTTTGACCTTAGAGATGAAGTTGCCATGACGATCAGGGAGTCCACTTCTTTATTGATATTTTCCTGATGTAACAACAAATGGAACTAGATGCTGGGCTTGATAATGGCGATTAATTAATACCAATATTGATCAGGACAAGCAAGAGACAAGGCTATTAACTTAAAGCAGGCTGAAAGTCAGTTGTTACGGGGGGGCTCAATAGACATCACTGATATCAAATTTGAATAAACAGAGAGCCACACAGTTAGGTTGTGGAAGATAAATAACATCAAGTGACAATAAAAGTCTTTTCTGTTATGATGACAGCTAAAGTAGTGCCCTGAATGAAGCCTGCAAAATGATAGCCTGGCCTAGCAGTTATTGGAATAATAACAGAAAAATCCAGGAAAGAGGAAGATAAAGAGGAAACTGTGTGAGGAAGTGACCTGCACCTTGGTTACAACCCTACCCACTTATCACATTGCCGTCGAGGCTTTCCAGGCTGCAGGGGCACCAAGGGCAACTTTAGGCACTGTCAGTCTATCAGCTGCCAAGCACAAACCCATCCAACATGACATATAGCGTTTAACAAAGGAAACAACAGCTGCTTTCCATCCCTCTATCTACGCTGCAGCTACAGATGACAGCAGTTAACAGCAGTGCTGCAAATGCGGAACATTCTATATTCAAAAATACATTTTAACAAAAAAAACCACCTCAATTAGACAAAATCTGCCTTGTTATTTTGCAAAAAAAAAATTAAGGAGGCAATTGGGGATCCTTCAGCTAAGACAAGGCGACAACACAAGCTGTTATTGTCAAGGAACAGATGTTAGAGGGAAAGTTGGCATCTAGAAACCACTGTGCTTCTGACACAAATCACAAAGAAAAACACAGGAGATACAAAATGATTGTCACCTAATGGAAAAGAGACTCTTAAATATACAGCACGGTGTACATAGGCCTGCAAACCTTTTTCATTTCCCACCCCCGAAACATCTGACTGCCGCAGTTGCCAGTGTTTGTGGACAAGGGTGAGAGGCGGCACAATACGACTCTCTGGATACAACAACCTCCATGAGAACAAAGCTGTGCTAAGTTGTAAGAAATATGGATGTAGATTCTGTTTAAGTGCCACAAAAATAAATATATCAACACAGCTAACAGCTGATCCTTCTGCTAAAACACATAAGCACGTGATTGTTGTACTGTACAGACGCTAATGTATACACAAGCAAACACACATTTGCACACACTCACACACACACACACACACAGGATGTTGGCAGACAATTCAGTAACCACTCTTCTTATCATTTACGACTATAATCTGCCTCTGATAAATGCCCCTCAAAGATAGAAATGTCACCTGATATGATAAACAGTTTGCTGGCATTCCATAAGTGGCCATATGCAAAGGATGGTAACAGTAACAGTAGCACAACGATGGAAAAATAGTTCCAAAAAACTGTTTTTACCTTGTTTATGTGGATACATTTTCTGTTCCAACTGCAGGGACAACATTGTATATGTTGAATTTCAGATAAGTAATAATATGTGCACACAAGTTAATTAACAGTTAACAATAATATACAAATACCAAAGGCCGAAACAGATTTTTCACTTTACATGTTATCATCATTTATCATCTATCAAAAGAAGATTATCCCTCCCTTTTTTAACATTTTCATAAAATAACCAAAATGCATCATTGTACACTGCAGTGGATCATCTTCTTGAATGTGAGATCACTATCACAAAAGTAGATTAAGCATGATGACGGAGTATGACATCGTGTTAAGCTCTGGAAAGTGTGGTTGCTGTGCAGAAGTACAGCCCAGCTTGTTGCCTCACATCTTGATTGGATAATATGAAGTAGCAAAAAGAAGCTGCAAGAATTTTCAGGCGACCACATAAAGACGACAACAGTTAAGGCGATAGCACTAAGTCAATTTAATGAGCACATTTGACACAAGATGTCAGCGCATGGCCTCGGAGGGCTGCTTCAATATGCTCCCATAAACACCAGTGGAGGCACACCCCCTACATCATCCAGATTCACTTTTATGCTGTGAAACTTTGTGGGGCAATTTTAGAGAAAAATTACTCAGAGGACCCTGGTTCCAATTGAGCCTGTTCATATCTTTCCTTCCTATTAAGCATCAAACCGCTCTCCTCTGAGTACCAGTAGAGGTATGGGCATCACCAGCCGCTGGAAGAAGGGAGGGAGAGATGGAGAATAAGGAGGGTAGAGGGAGCTTGCTGGAATTCACACATCATACTACAGCAGCTAATCGCAATCCGCAGAGCATCAGCGATATTTTCATCAGTCCTGTCCAATTCTACTGACCAGCCTAACAATCTGGGCAATTTATTGGCATATTGGCACGGGGTGATAAGGCTAAAAACAACAGCAGCTAGCAGCTGGGCTGGGGAGATGAGCTGATAACATTGATATGTGCTCCCACACAAAACACCTTCACCACAATCTCCTTTTTCTATCAAACTCTTATTACAATAAAAGTGTATGGGTTTTTTCTCTTTCTTGGAAAAGGGGAGGGTGATACAGAAAGAGGGCAATAGATATATATACATATGTGTGTGTGTGTATATGTGTAACATTTCACAGAAAAAAACAAGAGGGGAAAATACATAATTTATCACTGTATTATCGGGATATCCAGGCAGCCTAATCAAGGAGCACTGAGTGACTATTTTTTGCCTTATCATCCAAAGTGGTGGAAACGGAGAAGGAATTATCAGGCAGCTGCAGATTGCTAGGCTGGAATTTTAATGGTAATAATCGGGTTTCTGATGGTATATCTTCTCTGCTTATCTTTCCCATTATCTGCCCTTATCTCCCCAGTCATCGGAGCAAATTAATGGTGCTCTTTCAGCATTTCCTTTTTATCACTGCTCAGAGAGCACCCAAGGGGAAAGAATAAGCAAAATATTAAAATACTGCATAAATCACAATTTTAGATAACAGTCCAATGTATGCAGGGAAGAGGGTGGTGGTAGTGGGAGGGTGGTGGGGGCACTGCGCCCAACAACCTTTTTGTCCTTTAGAATGACTGTCTGCGTTGACTTTCTGTGCAGTGCCTTTTTCCCAGAGTTCCCGGGGTGTGAGAGAGGATCTAGGCTCCTTGTGACCTTTCTGGTTGCAACCACAGCTTGATTATACAGCCGCACACCGGCTGCACATTAACATGATCTTACACATGACATACTAATTCACACACGGCCGGGTCACAATGATGAAAATGCAACACAAATGCTAGACTTCCTTCGCTTGACAACAACATTTGGATGCTGCGATTGGATTGGTTCAAAGATGAGCACGTCTGTCACGTCACATGCGTTGTTATGCTTGATTTGATGTTTTCGTGGCTCTGATGTGTTCAATTAATAGCTTGAATATAACATAAATTGTCCAGACTTTTACACTACTTTCCCCCATATATTTGTCCTTTTGAAGCTGTTGGAGTTAAGAGTGCATTTGCACATTTTTCGAAGGCACTATACGTTCATAAGACCATTTCTAGGAATAAGGAAAGTTTTGAATGGGAAATAATGTAAAAAAAAATATGTTCAATATTGCATGAATATGTATTGAATCAAACATACTAATTATTATTTTTATTTGAATGTAGTGATAAATATATAAATCAGAATTTCATCACACACAAAAAAAATAAAATGTCAATAAGATGGGGAAACAAATATTTAGCATACGAAAAAAAAGCACAACACCCACTGATGCACAATTGCCTTAACAAAAAAGTAGCAATAACACGCTCTTGTGTGCCAATACACAGTGTGTCCTCATGAACAGTTGAGTGCAAGCATGCAAATACATACAAACACACACATACAGATGCACAGACACCTACACAAACACCTAATATTTTTTTCCCTAGCCCCTCGCTCTTGATTGTTTTACATGTCTTCAAGCAAAAGGTATTGTGAGTTTAAGACAAATTAGTAGCAATGCATTTTTGACATCACATTCAATTACATCTCACAGTATCGGTGAAGTATTGGAAGAAACATCACACAGTGGACCTGTTAAACACACTTATTAACCACACACCCTCAGCAGTATTTAAAAGTATTGTACTTCAGGTGTATATATATGAAATTGATATTTATCCGTCCTAATAAAATGTCAACAGGAAAAATACAGGAGGCCAAAAGGTCATACCTGTAGACCTATCCTTAAAAAAGATAATCAAAACCAAAAAAAACATGACGAAACCATCTAGTAAACATTAGGGACTCCACAGTATACACGGACTATTCATTTCTGTTGAAAAAGTAAACATGTGTCAACTACGCGGAGGATGGAGGCAGGGTCAACGGTTTTTCCGAAGGACAATCAAACACAGTTTTATGAAATGAAAAATATTTAATTATTTTAATAAATACCTTCATGAACATTACAATTATTACTACGGATGTGTATATAAAAACAGTGACTTAAGAAGGAACACCTACAAAAAAATGTACTGTAAAATGTGTGTGTCTAGTCAGGTACACACACATGTGAGGGTCAATGACTATGCAAATGGAGGTGCGTGAGTGTGTGTGCGTGTGTGTGTGTGTATACGACGAATATGTGGCAATTAAAGCATCTAACAATATAATTCAATAACATTTAGATTTCTTTTCGGGTATGTATCATATCTAATTTAACCATGCTGGCTATCACAACGGGGGTGCACACACAGAAGTGTGGCACTGATACACATTTCTGGATGGAAACTAGGTTCAAGTCGGATGAAAGCACACAGAGTAAAGATCTTTTTCACTCAATTGCCGCTGGTGGTAAAACTTTTGAGCCGTGCAGCCCCACGGTGGGATTTAGAGCGGAACTCACCTCTTGAGAAGCCCACAGAATGAAGGAGCGCCGTGACATGAATGGCGGCACTTCGGCTGATTCAGTGTCACTGTGGTCACCAGCGTTTACAAACATAGTAGAAACTCTCCAAAGCCGAGAGACAACATCCAAATAAATACATAGAACTTACGTTTGATCTGCCTGGGGTTGCTCTGCTTCCTTCGGGACATGCCTGCTGCGTGGACGGTCAGTGAATCCAGGTGTAGTGCGGACAGATCGATAGCTTTTGCTTCATCCAAGCAGTCGGTTTTAATATTTTGTGTGCTGTTAAGTGAGAAAGAAAATGTTCAAGAAGGAAGCGCAACTACTTTTTTTTTTACGTATATCGTTCCGTCTGTCTTTATCTTTCTGTCCTCCCAGGCTCTGGCTTTGGCGTTGCCCCTCTCTCTTTCTCTCGCTCTAACACGCACACCCCTCTCTCTCCTCCTCTCTCTCTTTTCTCTCCGAAGTCAGCCTCTGACTGGGGAGGTAAAGTGTTTCGCGATTTTCTTTGGAGATAAGGTGTGGTCTTCACAGGCCACCGTACTTCACTTGACGTCCAATGACACTTGCTCCAAGATGTTAATTAGCATCGCCCAAAAGATGCAACTTGTTATGACAGTAAACTCCAGTCCAG
The DNA here is from genome assembly GCF_027744805.1 of Dunckerocampus dactyliophorus. NCBI lineage: Eukaryota > Metazoa > Chordata > Actinopteri > Syngnathiformes > Syngnathidae > Dunckerocampus > Dunckerocampus dactyliophorus. The sequence continues at coordinate 11,743,891 of NC_072825.1, forward strand.
CATACTACACATTAAAAATACATACACTGGTCACATTACACCTACAAATAATTTCTAATAACCGAATGTACCTGGTAATGTATCCCAAAAGCAAACACTTTGCACTCTGACTTGAACTAAACATGCAAGTTTTTGTCATTTCTATTTCTATTTGCAAAAATGATTACACCAATATTTAAAAAAAACATACATTTAAACACACGCACCCACACACACACAGAATTCGTAGGAGCAAATAAACTCTCAACATTGCTCAGTCTCAAATAATATTACATTGTTGAAGTGACAATCAAAAGTGAACAACCTCAATTTGGTCACTTGTTTATGTTAAAAACATGACTCCACAAGTTGTGAGCCTAGTCTTAAAAAAACAACAACAACAAAAAAAAAACTCACAATGCAAAAATCAATAGTATCAATACCAAGGGTAGTATCGGTATCGGAGTGATGCTAGGATACACTGATTTTTTTCTGTTATTATTATTAGGGCCCGAGCACTAAGATCCAGCCTGTGCAATACTGTAATTTTATTTGTTATTATTTTTTTTCTGTTGTTCACATTGATCCATTTTTGATATTGTATTTATAGTTTGTTATATTGTTTACAAACCATTGGAATACATTCTTGAACACAAGTTTGGAGGATTTGAATGTTTGTTTAGTTACACAATAACAGGGAATAAGAGAATCATTTTCTTATTTTTTGATATCGTTATACTGTCTATAATGTATTTACTGTATATAGTGTTAAAATGTCCGCAAATAAATTTGTTGATAAAAATAGTGGTTTGCCTAAAATCTTTGTCCGATGGTTTGTTCTGATCATAGTCATAACCAACAAATTACAGGCAAAATAACAAAAATCATTCCAAGAACTCGAACATTTCCAAGTGAAAAGTATACTGTAGGTATCCATATCAGTATACTGTATACCAGTATCTGTATTTACGTGGTATTGGATCAATACCAAAATTTGCAGTATCACCCAACCCCACTTTACGCATTTCAAAAAGGAGTAGTTATAACACTTTACTTTTAAATGTACACAAACATAGAATATCCCTATCTCCCTAAAACATGACATAATTATAAATGTCAAATTCAAAAAGAAATAATGTTCTGTTCGTTTGGACCCTTGCTCCCACAATGCACTCATGGGTTTATCTAAACTGACCCCAGATGACATCTAGGCCAGGAAATAAAAGATGCAAACCACCATCGTTTAAAATGTGATTGCACTAACATCTTCCAGTGAAACTGAATAACATTCACACACCAAAAGGCATTTCCAGACTCAGAACATGCATTTTTTAATATATATATTTTTTCTTAACATGTATATATAACACATTCAGATTTCAACAGCCATGTTCTGAATAGTTGCCCAAACTTGAAATCACTCCCTTCAATTAGCTTGTTGGACTGCAAAGGAAGACAAGCAAGTGGCCTGTGAAATTATCTCATAACCCAATTCCACAAGTTTGGAATGGAGTGTAAAAGCACATAATAATTCATGTGGCAGACAGTCAGTGGTGGTTCTCTTCCATGAGAGCATCTGTTTTGCAAAACACCTGACCCTGTGTTCCCCTCTATCCTTTGGTGGCTCCAGGTGAAGTAAAGGCTTTCCTTAATTATTTCCTTCCATTGAGCGCAATGAGCTACACATAGTCATTGTTGTTAACGCCCTGACAGTTGTACAGTATATACAAAAATGGGAAAATGTGTTCACAAATGTACAAACAATAAAATTTGGACAACTAAGAATTTTTTTTTTTAAAGAAAGTCATGTAGGATCATTTTTGTCTGTGCTAACCTTCCAAAATTCAAAATTAGAAACAAAATGAAAATATGATTAAAATCGGACAATCGCCCTCTGCATACATATCAGCAACATAGCATCTATACACTCAATAATAACAGTTGTAATGAACAACAACTTTTTGCATGAGAGGGAGTCAAATTGCCAGCTGAAGATTAATTTAACGCCACTACTAAATCCTGTGACTGCAACATGGTTCTTCTCTGCTGTTCCCGAGCCCCAGTGGCTCGTTTGTAACCATGTGTGATTGACAGGTACAAATCTGAAAGAGAGAGGGTTTTTTTTGTCCCTACTGCTCAGACCAGATGGTTGTGATAATTAACATGATACTGTTTTCATCGCAGGGGAAATCACTGACACAAGGTTGGTCATATTAATAGGTTAAGGTAGATAGTGTTTGCTGTTGGGAGGCTGCACAGTGCAGCCACATAATCAGATTATTAGTGGAACGGTTGATTTGATGTGCTAAATCATTTGATTAGAACTGCCAAGTCACATTTGGGGACTGCCATTCAGTGTCAATGCAGGGAAGGTGTTCTGTCTGGTCGCTGCATCATGTTCACAATTAGAAAAGGGTTTTAAAGGCTCATAGGTGAGGATGTGCAAATACTGTGGGACATGTTAGCATTTACTGATAAAGTTTCAACTACTCTTCAACCACTGAATATATCCGCCACAAGTGACTGGTTTTTAACTAGAGCTCTGTTTTCTAAAGCAGTGGTGCTTTCACAATGGACATGAATGGCTAATAAAATTGCATAGCTGATAAATGAGAGGACAAAAAGTATAATTCCATCCAAATGTATTTTGTTTCGACCAGGGTCAGGCAAAATTATCTGACACATTTGTAGGTTAAATAAAAGACAAATAAAGTAAAGAAACATAAAAGTGTTTTTATTTTTGAAAAGTACATATAATGCCATTTTTTTCATATAATGCCATTTTGCTTTGTTTCTTTATAATGCCATTGTTTTTCGTTTCTTTGTCAGTTGCTGCCATGAATTGGACTGGTGAGCATCGCGCTTTCATTGTGGAAACGTTTATCAAAACAAACGAATCTGTAACTGCAACACAACGAGCGTTCCGTTTGCACTTCAATCTTGGCAGACATGATCCCGTACCAGCTCAAAGCACCATCTTGTTATGGGTTACCAACTTCAGAGCTACTGGATCTGCATTGAGTGTGTGGACAATAATGGATCCCATTTGACTGATTTAATTTTTAAAACATAATGAAACAGAATGGTATCATATGTACTTTCAAAAATAAAAACACTTTCTTGTTTCTTTACTTTATTTGCCTTTTATTTAACCTACAAATGTGTCAGGTCATTTTGCCTGACCCTGTGTAAGTGGCTTCATTTAGTGGCTTTGAAAAATATAGTGTAATTGTACTATTACCAATACACTTCTGAAACAATATTTTCTAGGGATGCTACGATTAGGTTTTTATGCTACCGAAACTGATACCAATCATCCGTGAGTGAAGTCGGCCGATACCGATCACATACTGCAGATTAAGTGTACATTTTTAAATGTACTATTGGCTATATCGGGGTCACCAGCGTTTTTTCTTGTGAGAGCTGCTTTTACAAAATGAAAATGGTCAAGAGCTACTCATTTTTGTAACGTTTATTTTCATGGCTTATTTCAACCCAAACCGAATATGCTTGTTTTACCAGAACATTAACAAAATGCTGGTGTCCACAACTCATATATTTTGTACTTCAGAATGCATTTCTTTGTAGTGTTCTCACATTATTAACTGAAAACCTGAATGAAAAGCAGGCTTGCAGGCGCCTCATGTGGTCGTGGGTTTTTGAGGCACAAACCCCGCCGAGATATTTTTTGTGGCATGTTTTGTAGGGTGCAAAACTTATATCACTCTGACAACAACAGGAAGCCCCACACGGCAGACATGCTTGTTTTGACTTTGTGAAGGGAAAGTGGGCGGGAGACGGTCGCTATAGGCTGGAGGCTGCGATGGTGTCGGAGATGATCGACGAAGGTGATCGCCGTTAAAAAGCAAGTGTCTGCATATGCCGATACCATGCTTTTTTACGGAAATCGGCCGATACTGATTAGTGGCCAGTCGATCGGAGCACGCCTAATATTTTCATATATATTTTAGGTACTTGGTTCATTCAACTTCATTAATTTGTCCAGGAAATTGTTTGAGATAATTTTTTTCTGAAGGAGTTTTTTATTTTTATTTAAATGTACTAAGATGGTGTAGGTTATTGTGTTACATCGTGATACTAATCAGTTTGTGGGCTTTTTCTGTGACTGTTTTGGGGTAAAATGTATGATTTCACAGTAGCTTTTTTACAAAGTTGCGGCAAAAGTTGTTTTGAGGCTTATTTTTTTCAATAACATTGCATCAGCTGTGATTTTACAAATTTGTTAGCAATGTTTTAAAAGGACGATATCCAACCTTCTCAAAATTCTTTTTTTTTAACCAAAAGAACACCACCACGGGTAGCATATGTTACCAGTAGTGGTTTAAAAAATGTGTTATTAAGGATGAGTCGGATACTAGTCTTAGACGATACAAGCTGCTGTGCTTCAGGCAGTTACTGCGCTGAGCCCTGAGGACGTTGTAGAGGCTCATGGGTAAGGTCACAGTGAAGGAACAGGCAATGGTCATCAAGGTGAAAAGGTCTCTGTACAGGAAGTGGAACAGGACCGGCTGGTACCATGTATCTACGCCGACCACGGAGGTGACAGCTCTTAGACGAGTATCCGTTACGGATAATGGATTTTTGCTGAGTGCGAGCATGAAACGAGTACAGCTCCTCATTATCCGTGATCGTGGTGAAGGAAAATCCTCATTGGGTAACGACCTATGTACTCACTCTTCACGCTCTGTGATTGGCCAGTCACACATAGCGGCCGACCCTCCTTAGACAGACTCGAGAGGAACCATGCCCCTCACTCTTTCAGACACAAATACAATACAGACAGTGACGCTCTGCTTTGTTGGCTCGACTCTAGCTCACATTTTATATTTCTCTCTATTTTGGTTTGTATGATATTTAAAGTTAGTTGGTAGACTTGTTTCGTTACGTACGCGATGTATTTGACAAGACAGACCTGTAAACGGCTCGTGTTGCATCGGTCACTGCCTGTGATTTTTGTTTTTATTTTCGTCTGCTTGCTTCTTTGTTTGGCTGGTGATATACAGTAAAGTCAGTTGGAAAACTCGTCGTAGTACTGACCGTGGTGCTTTTGGGAAAACTACAGTGAACAAGGCTGACAGATTATTTCCCTGTTTGCCATCGCTGGATGTTTGCATGAATCACCAACTTCACACAGATCATAAAAAAATAATGAAATAATAAAGTCTTACACATCACTTACATCACTTACAAACACACACGTACACATATAGCTGAATAATAAAGAATAAATATAGCAACTTCTGATCAATCCATTAAAATAATGTACAGATTTAAGCCCCACCCATTTCCGCTCAAATCACGCCCACTTCCGGTTCATGCCACGCCCACTCCAAGTACCGCTAAGGATACAGATAATTTAGATGGGTGAACAGATACAGATACAGATAGTGGTGTACTCACTCATCCCTATAGACCGGGGGTGCTTACACTTTTTCAGCATGCAAGCTGCTTTTAAAATGACCAAGTCCCGAAGATCTACCTCCTATTATAAAAATAGAAAATATATTTTTAAATATATAAATGTGTAATGTATTTACTGTATTTACAAATACGGGTATGTATGTACTTAGTACATGTATATCGGGGTGCACACATGCAAGTTACAAGTCGGCATGATCTATCTCTTACTATAAAACATATAACAAATATAGTATATTATCTAACCGGTAAACTTTGAAACTACTACACTAAATACTAATGATTTGTATTTCACATTCACAGTTTCAAAGTTTACAGTTAATCAAAGTAGTTGATAGCGTTCAACAATTCACAATTTAATGCAATATGGCAATAAAGATAATTACATATAATTCCTCAATGGTTGTGCACATAACCTCAGTAGTATGTCAGTTAAAATAGCTATGTAGCTTTCATTAGACACACAATTCATGCATTACTTCCAGTTAGCTAACTGCAAATGCTAGCATTTGCTATCAAACATGACAGGTTTACAAGAAATGAAAATGGTTATGCAAAAGACAATGCAGCCAAAGTCAAGGCAACACATTAAAAAGGTTTCTGCAATGGGCACATTTTCCAATTATCCATTATATAAATGTACAAAACCCACATTTCTATAGTGAAGTTCAGGACGCGAAGCGAAGCCATCCATTGACTTTTTTTCTACATAACTAGCCGTTACAAATGAGCGGATAACTTTTGTTATAGATATAGTTCTAGTTATAGGCATATAGATATAGTTGTGGATATAGGCATCTTACCGCCGAGTTAGTTTATCCGTAATCAGAATAATAAAGATGAAAGTTGCATTGCTGTGTGCGGCTTGAGACGTCTACTCACCACTTTTTCTTCGCCACGGGAGGAGCACCAGCGAATCACGAGGGGAGCTTCATGTCAGCTGGCGACGTGACATTTATGAGATCGACCCACACTACCTTTGCGATCTACCGGTAGCTCGCGATCGAAGTAATGGGCACCCCTGCTCTAGATTATACCAAAAAGTCTTATTTTTCACAATTACAAACTAAACTACAGAAAAATTGTTGTAAATTTAAATAAAATAACTGTCTTTCACTGCTGTTGGTATTCCCTTATAGTACATGTCCGTGGCACGTGCACTCACACAAAAGCAGTCTCAGGGAGGTGATGAACAATTTGCAGTGATGTTGTTACAATAGGATATACATTCACTGACAGCTTCCATCAGTAGCTAAAGTTTGCCAAATTACTATCATTAGCTTACAGCAAACATAAGGTAACATACACAAAGCAGGAAAAGGCGGGTTATAATGCTAGCAGTATGTCTGAATGTTGGCGCCCCCTAGGGAACTAGAGGGAAACGCTGCACACAGTCCCTTCAAGGCAGTGGTTCTCATCTGGTTCAGCTGCGGGACCCACCATCACCCCTAAATGATGAACTATGAACTATTTCAGTTTTTTAAATTTTGTTTAAATTACAAGTTCCAAATGTTTTTTGTCTCACTCCCCCTTTGTGCTTTTGCATATTGTAGCTCTACTTAAAACCTCATTATGATCCAAATGTGCAAAATGCAAATTCTAGCAATTTTTCAACTGGTCTTAAGATTTTTATCAGGAGTGTATCACAGGGCAGCTTTCAATTTGTGGATGAAACAGCTCAGTCAAACACAATCACAATGTCCTTGTTATGCAGACATTCTCATGTCCATCCATCCATCCATCTTCTATGCGGCTTATCCTCACTAGGGTCGCGGTTATGCTGGAGCCTATCCCAGCTGACTTCGGGCGAGTGGCGGGGTACACCATGGACTGGTAAGACGAGAGGTGGGGGACTGTGCAACGATATCAGGGGTAGGGAAACTATGGCTCCGGAGCCAGACGTGGCTGCCTCGCAGGCATTTCTTAACATGATAAAAATGTGTTTATTTATGTATGTATTATATACATATATATTATATATTATATATGTATTTATTTTGCTAACATTTTAAAGTAAAACATTACAGAAATCACAGTGTTAAAACTAGCGTTCAAAATGTAAAACCTTCTCATGCATTTTAATCCATCCATCCATTTTCTACCATGATGAGGGTGTGCCTGCTGTCCTTCTGATATTTTTCCGGGTTAGACACCAAAACTCGATTATTACTGGATAAAGCGATAGCCTACCCGGGTTATTGAGAGGTCAAGAGGTAAACTCCGCCCCTTTAATCAAATTGTCAGCTGGCTAATTATGCAGCGCAAACCCTTTTGACAAAGACGATGGCAAAAAGAAATAAATATACGGAGTATACGTATATTGTACGGATGGTACAAACCTTGCAGCATCGGAAGTCACGTCAAGGGTAACCAGTATTTTATTTATTCTTGGTTAGCTTCAGTATAACGTTAATAAAAACAATACATTCAGAGGCTTATTATACTCTAAAATAGCTGGCCTTGCATAAAAATGCACACATTTAGTTATATTTAAGGTTAAAAAATATTATATGGCTCTCACGGTAATACATTTTGAAATATGTAGCTTTCATGGCTCTCTTAGCCAAAAAGGTTCCTGAGCCCTGCTCTATGTGAACTGCTTCCTGTGTCACTAAATCAATAACAGTACTGCTGCTGCACACCTACCATGTTAAGCTGTTTATGCGGGTGTTTTATTTGAGGTGGAAAAAGTCGCAAATGGGATCTGTTTATTTGTAGGGATCGCCATTAGCGGTGCTCTCTAAAAAATATATAATTAGTCGACTATCAACAAAATCAAAAATCTGATCTGACTATGAAAATCCTTCATCGAAGGCAGCCCTAGTATTGTTAGCTACCAGTACATGTTGTATGAGAAACTCCCATCAATGAGACATGATTTTATTAATGGCAAAAGTTTTATGACCGCTGAATGCATGACCAATTTTTAACTGAAAATGAAATTCTTTCTGAATGCACATGCTCTCAAAAGGAGCACCCCCCCCAACCCTCCAAAAAAGTACCAAAATAATTTTCGGGCTGCTCAACTTGGGATGATTACACAATGCTAAATTACAACGACTCATTCCCTTATAACAAAGAGTTAATTAAACAATGATTCATTTCTTTCCAAATTAATATTTCGATAACACTATGTTACACATCTTAAGGGATGAAACTGTACCATTATTGTGCTAATTTGCCCTGAATGGAATATTGCCATACTCACAGCTGCATGTTCCTTCACTATTTGCTAGTGAGCAGCTGTGCTGCATGTAATGTCACAGTGCTGGGCACGACAAATTATTCGGTTGATGTTGTGGAGTGGATCACACATGTCCAGTGACAGCCATCCTTTTGGACAGGAACTCCATCGTTAAAGAGCCGCCTCAGCAGTTAAAGTTGGACAGCAGTGTTATGAGTTTGCCTGCTGTGGTGTCACCCTCTGGCTGTTGGGGATTGGTTTGTCTCCATAGGAGTGTGTGTATGCGTGCGTGTGTGAGTGCGTGTGCGTGTGTGCGTGTGCGTGTGTATAGGCTCGAGACACAAGATCACATCGGTAAATGATAACTTTACTTTGACATGATGTGCTTTTTTTTTTTAAACAACCATAAACAGAAGTTGTGGATGTCCAGTCTTTCTTAAATGTTCTTGTGCAGGTTGTGGCTAAACACTTGAGGCCCCAATCCATCCAACCGGCAGCAGCAAGCAAACAGATGTCTGAGCGAGTGCCCACTCTGATGGCTAAGCTGCCAAAACCACCGGCGGGCCTGGAGGCCTTAGTGGCACTTCTTTCCAAGCAGGCTTCATTCTCCGCATCACCATCTAACACAAATTCTCTCCTCTTTCCCAAAAATACAGTAAATCCTAGTATATGGCGAAAATGATGAGCTTTATGTTAAAAAATAAATTACACCAAACACCAGACGACTACAGCAGAATTTGGCAGTCTTGAGTTATAAAAAAATATTATTATTATTGTATTTTATTATAATAAAATACAAAAAATGCGTGGGATGAACAAAGCATGCTTCCCCCAGGAGTGCAAATCTGTAAATAAAGGACAAAGAGGGAGGGGGAGAAAGAAAGGGACAGTATACTGCTAATCATTGTCTTATGTGGTCAAACTGAGATTGTAACACCTCCGGGGAAAAACAAATGCCTTTGAATGGATTAGAATCATATATACACCATTCTACTTCCAAGGACGTAATTAGTTTAAATAACACCGTTGCTTTCTTAAGAGACTGCAAATTGATCACAGTTGAGAGGGAATGCAGCCTGTCGAGTGAGCAAATGAATGAAATGGTTCCTAAAAGGTTCATTTCATAAGGAATCTGTACACATCAGTCCTAATTTTTAATTTTAATCTGAAGTAACCCTAGAAAAACAGGCAACAAAGGACAAACTGGGAATTTTGGATTCGGCCTGTAAAGGGGTGTGACAGCCCAGTATTTTTTTTGTTTTCTGAAAACCTTCCATCAGATGTGGTGGCCGGTGCACCATGTCGTCAGAATAATACAAACCATCAATAATATACGAAAACGCAATATAACAACGCATGGCATTAGAGAATTAGGAATGAAGACCATTATTACAAAAGCAAGAAACCACTTAACGCTTTATCTTTGAAAACAACACCTCCAAACTACAAACCTCTACACTACAACATCATTAGAATCAATATATCTAATAAATTGTCCAAAAAAAATCTAATAAAATACATCACGCTCACCACTCACTCATAAAATGTGCCGTTCATGTGATGATGCATTCAAGCGCACTGGTAACTTTGAGTGTTAGGGAATAGACTTTCAGACATCAACCAATCAGAAGATGCTAGCCTTGTGTGGTGAATAGAAAATCTGGTTGGTGAAAAAAAAAACAAAGAACAAAACAGCGGCATTATTAATAGTGTGTATGTGACAGTGGCCAGCACTCACGATTCTGAAGGCCCCTGGCAGATTATTTTGACATAGCAACACATAGAAGCTGAAATCTGATTGGACAAAAATAATCTAACATACACTACTGCAAGCAGTGCAGCCAAGAGACACGCTACTTAATGAAGATAATAGACTGGTGGGAAATATGTATACAATTTCATGGAATAAATACTACAATTAAATTGTAAATGTTACTCAGTGTCACTGATAGTGTTTAGGCCAGCAGAGAAGGTTTTCCTGGCCCTGACTGCACACCACTGAGCGGATATATGTGAAAAAGTGTTTGCCCCCTTCCTGATTTCTTATTTTTTTTGCATGTTTGTCACACTTAAATGTTTCAGATCATCAAAGAAATGTTGATATTGGTCAATGACAACACAATTGAACACAAAATGCAATTTTTAAATAAACTTTTTATTTTTAAAGGGAGAAAAACACTCCAAACCTACAGTGTACATAGCCCTGTGTAAAAAAGTAAACCTAAACCTAAACCTAATAACAGATTGGGCCACCCTTAGCAGCAACAACTGCAATCAAGCGTTTGTGATAACTTGCAATGAGTCTCTCACAGCGCTGTGGAGGAATCTTTGCAGAATTGTTGTAATTCAGCCACATTGGATGTTTTTCCAGTATGAACCGCCTTTTTAAGGTCATGCTATAGCTTCTCAAAAGGATTCAGGTCAGGACTTTGACGAGGCCACTCCAAAGTCTTCATTTTGTTTTTCTTCAGCCATTCAGTGGTGGACTTGCTGGTGTGTTTTGGATCAATGTCCTGCTGCAGAACGCAAGTTTTTTTCAGCTTGAGGTCACAAACAGATGGCCGGACATTCTCTTTCCGGATTTTTTTAGTAAGCAGCAGAATTCATGGCTCCACTTATCTCAGCAAGTATTCCAGGTCCTGAAGCACCAAAATAGCCCCAGACCATCACACTACCATCACAATATTTTACTGTTGTTATGATATTCTTTTTCTGAAATGCAGCATTACTTTTACACCAGATGTAATGGGACACGCCTTCCAACTGTTGTAATTTCAGTACAACAGACCAAACGAATAGTGAACAACGCAGGATTGTAGAAATAATGTATGATATGATGGAGAAATACGAAGTGCTTGCATAGTGGGTGTGGCCACTAGTTGAGGGCTGTGGCCTCAATAGCTGTATGGGAGTGAAGGATGAGCCAAAGTTATTTACTTTTTATATTCCCAGTAATTTATTTTATTCCCAGTAATTCCAGTAAAGTTCGTATCTCCGTAGGAACATCTCAGTGTGGAGTTTGAATGTTCTCCACGTGAGTGTGATGTTTCTTTCCGGGTACCTCGGCTTCCTCCCACATTCCAAAAATATGCATGCTAGGTTAAATGGAGATTCTTAATTGTCCACAGGTGTGAACGTGAGTGTGAATGGTTGTTTGTCTATATGGTCATATGTGCCCTGCGACTCAGTCCAGGGTGTACCCCACCTCTCGTCCGAAGACAACTGGGATTGGTGGATGGATAATTCCAGCAAATGAAAATGGCAGTTCATTCCTCAAGAGTGTTTCAACCGTCCGTAATGTTGTCACGTTTTATGTTTCTCTATGCAAAGAGTTTTATTTTCTTAAATGCATCTTTCGTATTCACACATTTAAGGATGAACTCTAACTAGGATGCAAATTATGTTATGTAAAAGGTTTAACTATTTTTTTAAAGTGTGCACTTGCAGTAATTCTGATATAGAAATATATTCAGCATTTACGTTTTACTTGAACATTTCTACTCAAATTACTAAAAAACAACTGACCATTATTGTCACATTAGGTAAACATCACTAGGCATTCGTTAACATGTCCACTACACAAGTGCAACTCTTATTATTCTTCTAAGAATTTAGTAAATTCTATTTTATTTTATATTTTGGACTATATATAGGCAGTACATATACAGTATGCAGGATGTGTACCTATCTCCACCTGATCCCTCTTGGGACCCACAGCGGAGCAGCAACATAATATAGTCTGTTGGTGTATTTTATGTGTGTCTGCTGGTTTATTACATATGCAGAGGCATCAGTGCATAGTAAAATGGAAAAATGCATCAGTGTATTCAGAAAAAGGCAGACCGAAGACAGCTCAGAAAATAAATCTACATCTGCCAGGCTCCATGCAAACAGCAGGGCCATCCTTAATGGTGAAACCATTGATGAAAACAGATAAAATGTTTAAATATTCAGACATTCCTTTCACCCAGTATCAAAAGCGTCCAGATGTGGGAAGCTGAAGTTGTATCACGAAGGGAAAGACAGCCATTGAAAGGAATTTTCACCCATATAAAAGTATTTTATGGCATGCAAATAAATGGTAATTTTGGATTATGGAGAAATAAAAACATGCCAATAAACCCTATCATTTGGGACTAAAACTCCACAAACAGGAGACACTTTCAATTTCCTTTGCATGTCTCCCTCTTTTAGATGCTTGCGATTGCCGCAAAATTAATCCATTCAACAATCTGTGGCTTAAATTTGAGGATTTACAGTTTTTTTTAGAATATCAATAAGTTCCAATTGAAGGGAGGATTCTTTTGCAATTCAGGCATGTTCAGGCGATAACGCTAGAGTTGGCATGAAGAGAGGCGAAGATGGATTAATTATGCAGAGAACATGGAAATTCTGCTTATCATCGCTTAGCAAAGGAGCCCAGCTCACATAATCAGAAAAACGAGGATGAAAAAAATAACAATGCAATGGCACCTTCCAGCCCATCGTGTTACAAGTTAGATTTTTCCTGTAATTAAAAAGTAACATACAATTATATGCATATCTCGTATGCAGGCTATGAGTGGGTGTATATTAAATAATTGCATTGCAATGTGAGGTTTGAAGTGAAAAACAGAAAAAGAAGTTGAGAAAATGGTATTGCACTAGGGTATAGCTCCCCTGGGTTGGATTGAACTACTTAGAAAGTGAAAATTTAAATTATCTTTGGAAAGCAAACAAAAACAAAGGCTAAAGAGAAATGAAGCTGAATATATATTTATTTAAAGGCCAAACGGTGTTTTTCCAACGTGCTCTCAGTGTATTTGCAGTAAATAAATAGTGATTATGTCTGAAGGCAGTTAGCAAGTCTCCACTGAGAGTGTTATGATATTGAAAGATACAGTAAGGGAAATACTTATTTGTAAGTTTGTCCCCTTAAAAAGACATGATGACTCCAGAATTTCTATGGATATAAACATAGACATAAGATTTTAAAAATCCAGAAAAAACACCGAACATTGCAGCAACATTATTGACACCTAGTGACCAGTGTAGAATACTACGTCATTCACAGCATCTTTGAATGCGTCTTCTGAATGCCTTATGTATGTAATTTTGTTCATTTAGTCACCGTTATGCTTGAAAATGCTTAAAAAACACAAAATTTGCTTCAATATGCATATTATTCAACCACAAAATAGCATAATTTCTGAATTAATGTTTTTGTGATAGTGTGAAATTTAAACCGCAAAGTATAATTTTTGTAAAGTATTTGATCCCAAAGCAACATGTGACTTAGCACTTGGTGGCGAAATCCTTGTTGGCAAGCACAGATGTCAGATGTTTCTGTAGTGAGTCACCAGGTTTGTGCACATCTCAGGAGGTATTTTGGTCCACTCCTCTTCACAGATACTATCCAAATCCTGAAGGTTTCATTGCTGCCATTGCTGGCAAATCAAGTTTCCGCTCCCTACACAGATTTTCAATTAAATTTCAGGACCTGAATGTGCTTCTTCTTGAGCGACTCCATTGCTGCCTTGGCCGTATATTTTGGGGTCATTGTCCTGCTGGAAGAACCATCCACAACCCTTCTTCAGTGTTCTGGCTGAGGTCAGGAAGTTCTCATCCAAAATCTATGGTACATTGCAAGTACATCAGTTTGGTCTTCCTGTACCCTTCCTGTGCAAAAGAAACAGTCCAAAAGCAGGATGTTTACACCTCCGTGTTTGACAGTGGGGATGGTGTCACTGGGGTCACATTCAGCATTTCTCTTTAGACAGAACAACACATGCACCTTCTTGAGCGGGGTACCTTGCAGTCGCTACGGTGATGTGTGTAACCAATGGTTTTCTTGGTGACTGTGGTCCCAGGTCCTCCTGTTAATGGTCACAGGTGAGCTGGAACCTATATCAACTGACTTTGAGCAAGAGGCAGGATACACCGACAATCCTATAAAGACAACCATTCACACATGCACGCATATACAGTACATACATTTCCTTTAACGGCACTAATTTTTTTTTACCCTTGGCCCACATTGTAGTTTGAGGAAAGGCAGCGGTGTGTCAGTGATGTCGATCCACAAATGGAAACAAATATTGGACCAAGACAAAAATGGACAAAGAAAAGGGTATTTTGAATGATAAGTTTAGCTTCATAGCCCTGGCAGATGGCTCTCTCGACAAGACCTATGTTATTTGTATCTACTGTTGCTGTGAGTTGAATTGTCACGGAGTACGTCACCAGAAGTTAGTGGAAAACTAACCTTAGCATACAAGTGTCCCAAGTAACTAGTGTTTTTTAGATGTGAGCTGTTTCTCGGCTGATTTTTGCTTTGAACTGTGAGAAAAGGAGGCTTAGGGGCTTGCGTCAATGTGACTATGACTGAAGATGAGAATGGATGTAAATAGCATCAGCAGCTCTAGCATTCGCAGCGCACTTGCTGCTAGTGACCGGGAAAGATTTTCAACACATCCATAAAACATACGTACATTGTAGCAATCTAATTTATCTTATTTATTATGTATTATGTAAAACTATGACAGGAGGAACATCAAATTAAAAACAATAAACGGGATTCACCATCCACCAGTACAAGCCTGGAGTTTCTTTTTCAGACAGGTCATCAAATCTTACCTTTATGCAGTCCCACAGCATTTGGGACCAAATATGAGGCGAAAGAAAAAGGAGGGAAATACAGTATAGTAGTCTATCTGTGCAGTGTGGGAGAAAGTTAGATGGTGCAGTCAAGGACCGTCAAAGTGGGACAAGTCGCTGCTTGCATTAAACATGCAAAAACGGAGGGATTTCTAACTGTATATTATTTTTTGAATAAAATAATGGCCCATATTTCCAATTTTTTTTTATCATTTTGCCTGAACGTTTCCTGCGGCGCAGTGGTTGGGGATCCCTGCCTTACAGCATGCTTGGAGATATGATGTGCTCTATTGCACATTTGAAAATACTGAATGAATGCCACTTTTATACGTAGAATTGGCTTATTTATTTTATAATGTAAGATTGTCTACATCAAGGGTCACCAACGTGGTGCCCACGGGCACCAGGTAGCCCCCCACGACCACCTGAGGTGCCCGCAAGCCTGCTTTTCATTCAGGTTTTCAGTTAATAATATGAGAACACTAGAAAGAAATGTATTCTGAAACATAAAATGTGAGTTGTGTATACCAGCATTTTGTGAATGTTTTGGTAAAACAAGCATATTTGATCTGTTTGGGTTGAAATAAGGTATGAAAATCATTTCTACAAAAATTAGTAGCTCGTGGCCATTTTCATTTTCTAAAAGCAGCTCTCGCGAGAAAAAACGTTGGTGACCCCTGGTCCACATCAACAAATGTAATTGTTGAATCGTATTGAATCGAATTCTGTCGTTTGTACACTGTATCGAATCGTTCTGTATTTAAAATATATCGTTTTGAAATCATATCTTCACCTGTGTATTATCGAATCGTTTACCACAGAGATTTACATCCCTACTTATTATAGATAAAAACGTATTTCTATCTGTGATTAATTGTGATGGTTAACGAGGACGAAATGTGATTAATCGTGAATAAATATTTACGTATATCGATTGACAGCCCTAATATACACACAATACACGACAAAGTAAGAGTCTTCAATGAACCTTAAATGCATGTTTTGGAATGTGACCACACCAAAAAGAACAGTCACATAAGTAGTACTATAAATGTAAATGTATAAAAATCAATAATATACTATTAGTAATTGCCAATTTTATCAGTTCAGTCAGTCGTGACTTACTTCTATTTTTACAAACATCAAATCTGCACGATATTTTGCTTTCGTTTTGACTTCACTTGGAGGAGTAAATCATTAAGGCAAAGTTATGACATGAGTACAGTAAGCGCCGTGAAGTACAGAACATGTAAAGGGAGATCATTCTATCAAATGATATTTATTGCTTTCCGTAAATTGTGTAGCATCTTAGCCCAAATTAACTTTCTCAACAGATCCCTTGGAGCAAATCCCTTGAAACTTTCCAGTCATTCTTCTCATCTGAGATAGCTTTCCAGTTCAGCTGCAGATTGCAGCAGCCTTTCAGACCGTGCACCTGTTGCTGGAGCCTTGATTTAGCTTCAGAGGGCACTTTGACAAAAGAGGAGGAGACGAGGATGAAGAAGAAGAAGAGGCAAGGGGAAAGATGCTTATCAAAGGCTCTTCGCTGGACAATGCATTTTCACTCACCATTCAAATGTATCTGTGGAATGCTTGAGTGATTCATTACAGCAGATTCTTAAGTGTGACAATGGACCTCAGAAATGAGTGATGGTATCTTTTTGCTGATTTCATTTCCCTGATCCTCCTTATCCCTCTGGCCTGTGTACTTCTATTAATTAGAAAGTAGAGATTTCCTCTCATCAACGGATGGGTTTCATGCTCTTCTCTGTCACAAATCTCCTGTCCATGCTATCTCTCTTTTCTCAACCCGTGACTCCTGTGGAACGCGCATTGTCCACTTCAGCTTCAATCTCAGCTGCAAGTCTGGGTGGCTTTGGGGATTCATAAATATTTATAAACCGATTAAGAAAGAATAATAAAGTTATAAGACATTGGGTTGGTTACCCTTGAAGAGTGCACTGGATGACTCCCAAAGGAAGGGGAATGTATCCAAGTGTGACAGAGTCCTTCATTTCTTCATTTTATTTACTTCATTTTTTGCAGCATTACAATATAGTTGTTTCCACAGTTCCGGAGATAGCAAACTTTTTTAAATTTCATTTTTAATTTGGACAGCCTCGATATTTACAAGAAATTAATTATGATCTACCATTTCCACAAAATGATTAACAGGGTGGTAAAAAAGAAAAGCCCATTACACGTTTCTTTAGCTCATAATTACAGTATCATGTCATCATGCAATTTAAGCCCAAATATGGGTTTTTACATCCCAAAGCCACTTGCCAATGCATTTCATGTTTAAGAATCTGGTCCATTTTAGTATCTAAAACCTGGGTGTTCGAAATGCAGCTAAATGTAAACGTGATGTGATCGTTTGTAAGAGCGAGAAAAAATGACAAAAAAAACATTAACAAAGACGAACAAAAACATAAATGGCCCAAAGACACAGACACACACACACACACACACACACACACACAGATGCCACTATACTCAATTGTAAGCAAGTAAACCTTCTGAAAATACTGTACGAATGTCTATAATTCATTAGAAGTAACGAAAGACACAAGAGATTAAGGATGCATCTGTAGGGCTCTGTGATTATATATTACTTAATCACGGACGGAATCGCAATAAAAACAGAATCTGCTGTTAAAACGCGGAATGTCGTGGAAATTGGCATATGTGAATGAAATGCAATGTCACCGGGAAGCGAAGGAAATATTTCCCCAGCAGAACGTTCATTCATGTTGCCGTTTCCTCACAAACACTAACCTACCCCCTCCTGAACTAAACATGTCATAGTGGCCACCTGAAACATTGGCTAAGTTGGCGAAAAAAACTTCAAAACACATCTCTTACTTGTCAGTGAGTGAGTGAGTGAAAGCCGACTGGGTTAGTTTACGTAGTTGAGCAGAGCATGCTAGTTCGGTTGTGTGTGTGAGTGCGTCCGTTTCTGAAATACTATGCAAAATTGGCCAATGACGCATCGCATCAATACATTTTGATAGCTTGCATCATTAAATGTGATTGTTGCATTTAATTAACGGAAATGTTATTCACTGACACAAAAAGAACACACGCTATGGTGGTAAAATAAGCGTTGAAGGTAAAAATCGGAATTCTAAAAGATTAAACAGATTTTATAGGTTCCTAAAATTGTCATGTCAAATAAAGTCTATGTCTATGATGTCATCAGTGGTTGACTCTAAAGATGTTAACACAAAACATGTGTTTATAGTTGAAAAAAACTATTTGAAATACATATGAATGACGAATGAAAGGGTTAAAAGAACATTTAAGGTTACTTTTACCTTGAAGGCATAACTATTCCCAAAGACACAGTGTGGCAACGAGATCAACCACCACCACATTCCTGTTTTTCCAAGTTATTTCTTGAATTCAATGGTGTTTCTCATCTTCTTTGTCAAAATTTTGGCACTTGCAACTTTCTTTGGCTCTATTTTTGGTTATTGAGGTGAGAAAGGCTATCGAATTCAGGAAATAACTCACAGGAAGGTGGTGTTGAAGAGGAAGATGTTGATCTCACTGCCACATTGTGTCTTTGGGAACAGTCACAGAATCATGTCTTCAATGAAGGTAAAAGTTACCTTAAATGTTCATTTATCTTCATCATTCATCATTTTTATGTATTTACATGCATTTCGAATTGTTTTCTGCATGTAAAACTATAATTGTAATACTAACTTTCTGGAACGGATTAACTGGATTTACATTATTTCATATGGGAAAAACTGATTCGGTTAACGTCCATTTCAGTTAGAGTCAGACCTTCTAGAACGAAGTATTGACGCTAACCAAGGTTCCACTGTCTATATTTTTCACTGGCCATACAGTGTATTGAAAGTTTGTACATTCTGTTAATAAATGTAATTTACAATAGGAGTTGAATAATTTTGAGTGTGACACTAATTATTTTTTTAAAGGAATTTAAGACAAATGTGTTTTGTTTTTGTTTTTTAACATAATTTCAAATGCAGTCTTTAGAGATGGCGTGAGCCTCAGTAAGAGGACAGATAAATGTACTTTCTTAATCCCAGGAGGGAAATTAAGGCTCCATTTGCAATCAGAACTCCTGACACATTGTGTCACACCCAGACCAACTTGTGCTCAGGTTTTTAGGGACAGTCTAAGTCTTTTAAAAAGTGCCATGTATAATTAATGACACCCAGCAGAGCTGAAATGGCCAGTTTCCCTGTTGTTGTTCATGGTGCTTGGGGGTGAAGTCTTGCAATTATCTATTATATGTGGGTGGCCGTTCACGGCAGCATCAACTCTTGTTAGTAGCATGACTGCAGAGGAAATGAGAGCGAACCGCCCCAACTAATTATCCTTCCCCACTTCCTTCAATATTAAGACATTAATGTTGATTAGTCTTTCTAATTAGGTTATGCTTTTGATACCACTTGTGTTTTTTCCTTCTGGCTTTTAAGTATGATAATCTCTTTACACATACTAGCTTGTAAAGTTATTCCTTCATCGTCAAAGACATTTGCAATTGCATACAAATTGAAGAGGTATGTAATTCTATTAATGTATGTATTAAATATAATTACATTGTTTTATTTTATTTTTTGGTATCATTCTGGTCACAAAGATGAATAAGGTTTCTACGGATTGAGCAGAACAATGTGTCAACTTGGACAAGTTTACAGTAAAATAAACTACAAGAGGCAGAGTTGTGATTTCAAATAACAGCTCCATGCGATATAGAAGCACCTCTCCCTCTTTGCAACAGTACACGGGGACATGACTTGGCAGAAAAAGCAGAGTCTGTTGTAAGATTGGGTTTGGGGTAAATTATAGTGAGATTCTCTCAGAGATGACAGATGGAATCTGTCTGTTAAGGCTTGATGTGGAGCTGCAGGTGATACATGATGTGCGATAAGACGATGACGTCACAGCCGCAGGTGCCTCTTGCCATCCCCCCCCCACCCCCCACCCCTACGGCTCCTCCACTTGTGTGGAAAATGGCAGCTCTCTGAGTGACTCACGGAATACTGTACTCACAATGAGGACAGCGATTTTGGACTCTTAACGACCCGAAACTTAATGAATGCCTTTCAACAGGAAATTGTCCTGTTTCCAAATGTAAGAAAGCAGTTGACCGTTGTTGATTAAAGTCAAGATATTCAATGATAAGTGTTCATAATTCATATTCATAATTTATATAATTAGAACACCTACCAGGGGCACAAGCAGGAATTCTGGGCCCCATGAAAAAAAATCATATTGGGCCCCCTGGGCAGCTGTGGTCATACATACATACAGGACTTAACTGACCCTTAAAAGCAATTTTCATACTATTTGACTCCTGAATTTAGTTAGATGCATGTTTTGGAGTAATACGAATACATTGTTATTCATTTATTTTTTTGAACAAAATAACATTCTAAAAAAAACAGCTTCTCACCGGCTGGTGTCATACACCATGGCAGTCAAGGTGGAATCTCTCATTATATTCTGTCAAGAAAAGAAGTCTGCCGTAAAATTTCCAACATTTTGCAGACTATTTTTAATTCTCAAAGTAATAAAGAACATATTGCTTCCCTTTTGACCTCAAAACAGGTCATTTACCTCTGTTTCTAAATACAGTACTGGACAATTCCAATTTTCAACGTTGCTCTAGTTCTAGCCGATCTCCTTCTTTTGCCTTTCTTCCTAACTCCCCTCTTGCGTTCCTTTTAGAAAAACAGATTTTATTTTAGTACCAGGCAACATTGTATCGCTCTGGCTGCTACAGAGCACCACCACCGGTCTGTGGACTAATGCAGGACCAAACCATTTCATGCAGATATAGGGGGGTGGTTGGTCAATATGGAGGTTTACTTTTTGGTCAATGTGGATTTAATTTTTTCTGCCAAAAAGAAGTAAAAGCAGATTGTTTTTGATAATTTTATAACTGTATCTCAACCCAGATAGCAAAGTGATCTTTTAATTTGTATTTATTTTTATGTGGCCCCTGTCAGTCAGTGCCCTTGGAATTGTCCTCACCTTTCCACACTTTTACGGCACACTTGACAACTACTGTAGAGCCCCGAAATTGATGTCTAATTTTGACCTTGACGGTGTTTCCTCCTCACCTTTCAAACCCTCCTGCTAGCTTGATGGTGATGGTCTCCTCCAAATTCGGATCAACATTTGCAAAACAGTAAAACTTAATAAGACGTTTGTAATTGTTAGTATAGATTAAACTCCAGACTCCTCCCCCGTCTCTCTTAAAGGACCTGTCACACCTTGACGATTTAGCCAGCGTACGCCAACATATGAAAAATTTGGCCAATACGCTAACGTACGTCGAATAAGTAATGGGTAAGTTTTGTCTAAGTTAAGAGCACGCTGAAGCACGCCGGCATACGTCGTAGTACGTCCAAGTCGTCCCAAAATTTTGTGCATGCACAAAACTTTTCGACGTATGTCAACATATGATTCATACGTTACGCATACGCGGGCAATAAGTTATGTGATCGTTGATGCCCGTTCACACACGTTATTTGTAAGTTACGCACAAGTTGTAATACGTCAACATACCTTGAGACAAAACTTTGTCTTCTTGGCTCTCTTCTTGGCAAGGATTGGCTGAGAGGAGATAGAGACCGCTGGGGAAGCATTGACGATGCCTGAGAGGCGTTAGAACCTGCGTCATCTCCATCAGAGTGAGAGTGGGAGGGGGGGTGATGTATCCCTCCGCTACTGCCCTGATACTTCTTGGCAGCGGTCTTCGAAATTTTCTTCGGCATAATGGTGATGTTGACACTGCGATGTCTAGTGAGGTTATGATTTGCGTCATCAAGTGGCAGCCTTTTTATAGGCTACGGCACGTGATCATCGGCCATACGCTGCTGCGCGGTTTGCATAAGTTAGACTGGCGTTGGGGATAAGTTGTCAACGCTGGCAACACGCTACGCATTCGTTGGTATAAGTTGTCTGGAAGTTATAGAAACGTTCTATATAAGGTACTAATACGTCATTTATATGTCCAACTCGTTATGAATACGCTACGTATACACCCAAATTTGAAAAAAACGTCCACAGTTCAACGTATGCCATCAAAATGATCACGTCGGGCATGCGCTGGCTAAATCGTCAAGGTGTGACAGGGCCTTAAGTGAGGTGCTCAGCACTAATGAATGATAATGAAGATAGAATCATAGTCACAGTGTAGAAGTCACTGTTAAGATTCACTTTTGTGTCTCACAGCAACTATGGTTTGTTCAAGAACCGCTGAACAAAGTGCGAAATCTTAACCCACAAAAGTTATGATCATTGAAACACAAAGACGTAAACATGCTTGTTTTTTTTTTTTTTTGCAGTGGTGTTTTCTGTGGAAAGAATGGCTATTTTTGAAGAAAACATAGAAAATATAATTTTTTGGACCAAAAATGTGCAAATTTGAGGGTCTGTGAACGCTGGATGACGACTGTGCGAGGATCCACTGTATTGAATAGTCTTAATTCTGTGCTTTAACTAATGAAAGGGGGCTGCACGGTGGCCTTGTGGTTAGCATGTTGCCCACACAGTCAGGAGATCTCCGGGTACTCCGGCTTCCTCCCACATTCCAAAAACATGCATGTTATGTTAATTGGCAACTTTAAATTGTCCATAGGTATGAATGTGAGTGTGAATGGTTGTTTGTCTATATGTGCTAAGAAAATGAATGAATGAACAAATAAAAGGCTCTAAAGAAACAAAAAACTCATGATTTGGAGTGGAGTGAAGTGTAATATTAATATTAATAGCTTCACTGTGGACTAGAATGGGAGGGCATTTTATTGGAAATCCTTTGTGAACAAACAGGTATGTCTGTAATTTTTGATAGTGACATCTTTCCACTGCAGACAGTGAGTGGGGCTTGAAGGACGTATCATTGTGAAATGAGGAAAAGTAAATATATGTTGCTTGTCAATAATTATGAATGCCTTGCCTTTTGTTTCTACGCAGCGGCTATGTATGTTGTTGTCAGTTTGCCATTTGGGGCTCAGCTGCACTTGCGAGATATACTGTAGAGAGTGGCCCATGTTGCCTTCGCTGTATTGTGATATTGCAGCTTGCCACTGTTCTTTCATGTTAATGGATAAACACTGGCTAACACTATATCAGCGCTCAGGTTGTGTGTGTTTATACATAAAACTGCCTTTAATAGAAGCTATGACATCAAAGATTGTTTTAAGGTTATTCTGTGCAGTAATGCTGGAATTCAATTAAATCCTATGACTGTGTATGAAAATGGGGCAGGAGAGCAGCATTCAGCTATATAGCTTTGAACTGCAGATAGTTTCCATTAATTAAACTGGATTCCAAGTTGTTTAATCAATTTCAGAGCGCCAAACAGTGACAATCAACCGCCTGTGGTCAGGGTGTGTGCGTGTGTGTATAACGTGCTAAAGTGTGGTGAAAAAGACAGAAAAATACAAATGCGTTTGTCTGTTTGCGATGCTACCAGTGGTGCTTGCGCATAGGGTCTCACTAATTAACCCTCAAACTGATAATGTGCTTAATTACTTTATATTGTGATTTCGTTTCTTCCAAGTGGTTATTCTCTTTTATCCCTTTCAGATTGCAGAAATAATCTTACACGCCTCAAAGGTGCTGAGCTGCAAATGCAATGTCCCAGTGAAACCTCAACATAAGCAGGCATCTGTGGATAGACTTTGTGATTACCACCACATTGACATCAATGGAGACTGTTTGACACCTGGCCCAGTGAGGGAGCAGCGTCTGGCTCTGAGAACTCTGATTAAAAAGAAAAAAAAAAATACCAAAAACTTGGTGTAATTTCGTCTGATCCCCACAGTGGTCCTGTGTCCTATCAGACACAGGACCTCTCGTCACCTTTACATTTCTCTGGGCTCATGAAAAGACCAGGCATAGGTTTGATAAAAATGAAAGGAAAAAAAATGTGCCAACACAAAATGAGGTGGAATGAGCCTCTGATCCTCGGTCTTTTGATATCTGGTGGAATGACTGTGCAACAACTTACCTGGAGCACATTATTTAGTCATTTGAATTAGAATGAATCCTGGCATGCTGAAAAGGGAATATGAAAGTGAGACACATTATTGAATATTAATAAATGCACTGATTGACATGTTAAACGACAATACATTTAGATTTTAGTAACAGTTCTTCCTATATAATACACAAAGACAGCAACATGACGTCTCCAACAATGACTCAATTTGAATGACAGCTTGAATTTAAAGAAGTTTATCTGCATCTATTTAGAGAACAATGCACTACAAATTAGTGCTGGGGCTGAGGAACATCAGCTAAATACAATTTTGTTTGGTAATGACTTGGGATTGTTCATAGATAACGACACACACCTGCATCCACAACATTATTCACCACATACACAACCCCGCCCCCCTGCTTGCTGTGGGCAATGAGGATAACACCTGTGTCTGGTTATTTTAATTTATGGCTCAAACCCATTTAAAGGCCTTACACAATTTGTTTAATTTCTGATGTCATTTGCACTCTGTAATTACAGTTCTTCCCCTCATATTTATCAGGCAATGTACCTGTAATGTAAAAATAAGACCTTACCGAATCAAAATAGTGTTTAATTTGATGTCTTCGCCTGTCAAACAACATTGTTCGAATGACGTAATTAAGATACATTTATCTTTCTTATTTTATTTTGTGGATATTGCGAGGACATGTGGGACCTTTATGATAAGAAGGAGGGAGAGAACATTGAACACTGCTGTCCAGTATCTCATGGTTATTGTGAGAAGCTTTCAGTGAAATTAATGGCATGGCCGAGACTGCAGTGTGACCACGTTTAAAAAGGATGCAGATGTGCCTAGAGGGCATCCAGGAGAAGAAGCGGCGTGGATGCACACATGCACCACGTAGGAATGGGCGTCAGTGTCGCTATTACTCCCTTACGTTTGTCATGTTTTAGCAAAGCTGTGGGAGTTACGGCCCGGGACCACCAGCAAATGGCAAAAATCCATGAGTAATTGTGACACCCATAAAAATGTCTATTTTTGACACAAGGCTCGCTCTTCCGCCCCCTCCAAACCCTCCTGTTAGCTTCTGATCCCGATCAACATTTGCAATAAGAGTAACTTGTAATTATTGGATTCAGCTCCGGAAACGTTCCCCATCTCTCTTCAATATGCCTCGCACACGTATTAAACACACTTCAAATGATAAAATGTATAGGTACTCACCAGTAATGATCGACGAACAGATGGAATCAGCGTTAGTGTCGAAGTTTTGCGTCTCACAGCAAATGTGATGCAGTCGAGGGTCGACGAACAAAGTGTGAAATCGCGACACTTGACGAAAAACATTATTAGTGAAGCATAAAGACAAACGTGTATTATTATCATGTACAGTATTTAGAAATGATTACCAACTTATTGTGAGTGACGTGTGTGTTTTGCGGAAAAGAATTTCAGAGAAAATAAACACAAATCGAATTTTTTTACCACAAATCTGGGAATTTGCGACTTCATGATTGCTGAGTTGCAAATGTGCGGGAATCCACTGTGTCTTGTATGTTTAAACCAATAAATGCTTACTAAGCTAGATATGATGAGAGCATGATCTAATATAACAATTTTATGAGCAGTGAAATATAAAAAAAGCCCAATTACATAATTTTATGGTTCTAATTTCTGGAGAGTCCGTTACATTTTCATCTTGCACAAAAGGTTAATGCTACTTATTTATTGGTGTGACTGATCTGCATGCACAAGAAAGAAGATGTGAGACAACTGCTCCCAGCAAAGTGAAAAATTACTCTTGTGGAGAAACAGATTTTTGGAAGGTTTTTCTGTTCACAACCTGCTGTATTTTGTGTTGTCAAGACTGATTTTTTTCAGAAGCAAAGGAAAATTAATTGCGACGAGGGCCGAGAATTTGTTTTGGTTTGGTTGAAGCAGAGTGCCAGAATGGAAGAGGACAGCTGTAGGGGAAGGCTGGCCGACCTGCTGCCTTCTGCCTCTCCCATGCCTAACTGCGCAGAGTGGGGGACAAAAAAAGCCTCCAGGAATACTGAGCAAACACTAAGATCTCCTCACAGGGAGCTGCACAATTTCCTAACCAACAAGCTCCAACAATGTCTTCACTGCTGCTGCTTCTTGCACTTTTTGCAGCAAGTCATGATCGGGAAATCTGTCAGGGGCTGGTAAATATGATTGCAGCCACACACACCGAGGTGCTGAAACTGCACACGAGTGTTCTCTGTTAATGTGCTTCAACAGCTCGCAACAACAAATAGGGTCAAGCATGTTGTAAGTGATTCCAGCTCTTCTCAATTTGCGTGTGCTCTCACTGTACGAGTCTGTCAAGGCTGAGCCGTGAGAGATGGGGGAGATAGTGCAGGCTGAGGTAGGAACCATTTTCACACTCTTACAATTACAGGAACCGTCATTACATTGCTCACTCTTACGCAAATACAGATAGACGAGCCCCCCAACCCAACCCCCTCCAAAACTTATGCGTAGACTAGGAGGAGAAAGCGGCTCACTTCTGTTTGTTAAATTAATCGCTTCCTAAATGGCTCCAGGCCAGGCAAAGTTAACATTTGCAGTTTCAAAGGTTTTCAGCGCTTGCAATGAGCCATGAAATTACTGCATGCCGTCGAAAATGGCAGCTGATGAAAAGCCCAAGGAGCAGGTCCCACAGGCAGAGGGAA
The DNA here is from genome assembly GCF_027744805.1 of Dunckerocampus dactyliophorus. Classification (NCBI taxonomy): domain Eukaryota; kingdom Metazoa; phylum Chordata; class Actinopteri; order Syngnathiformes; family Syngnathidae; genus Dunckerocampus; species Dunckerocampus dactyliophorus. The sequence continues at coordinate 11,770,806 of NC_072825.1, forward strand.
CTTGGAAGTGAAATCTTCAGCACAAAAGTCACATTTGTGATTTGGGATCATGGACAAATTCACAACGAAGCTCGAAAATGTGCGATCCCAGCGTTCAAGAGTGGGACAAGTTTCTGCGAGACCGAGATGAAGACCGTGCTGTTCCTGGCCTGGCGAGGGGAGAGCAGGGCTCATCTGTAGCCAAAATGGACTGACCCAAATTGTATTTGATTAAATCAGGGTCGACTTCGCAGTCCTGCACTGCTTATCACCATCAGAATAATTAGGGTGAAGCAGTTTGGCTCAGCCTAACCCAACCAGTTCACACCAGCGCACTAATGCAACACCTCCTATTTGCATATTGACTGCATTTTACTACATCTGTGGTTTGACAGAAATTTTGTATTCTGGACAGATCATCAAGCTATTAAGATTGGGTGAAGCCAGTTTTCTTGTCGAATGATACCAAATTTTTCTGTTGTTGACTATAAAAAAAAAAAAATAATACACACAAATGAAAGATGAACATGAACAAGATGTCCTAAAATCTCCCACTATGCTGTGATCGCAGCTCTTCCCATGCCAGGAAAAACTCCCTCACATTTTGCAATGAGAGAACCGAAAGGACACTGTGGACTGAAGAAACTTTGACCTACGTGAATGCGTGATTTAAAAGGTATTTTTATTATTACCAAAGTGTGACAACTAAACGCCCTCTAATCTTGAAGTGATATAAAGAGAGAATTTCACGATATGTTTATTTATTCGTCCACGCATTCATGTCATGCCTGTTACGCCAGAAAACATTAAAATCTCATTTACAGGGTCAAATTCAGATTGAAAGACAAGTATAGATTGTTTTATAAACTAGAGCTTAATTAATTAAAGAATGCATTACATTTTAATGGTGATTTGTTAACTCAGGCTGCAGCCTCATTAATAAAGACCCCATGGGGATTTCAGCACCATCATCTCAGCAGTAACCCGCAGGCTGTGGGTCCTGTGGCCATCTTAATGGTATGTAGATTGATAGTTGACAAAGCAATTAATCACAGAGGGGAAGACCATCTCCTCGGTGTCTGCAGCTGGAGCAGGAATGTTTCCCCATTTGTGTTTTGTACTATTTCAATTTGCAGAGAACATTTGACCACTGCTTGAAACTGGATTGAAAGTGGAGAAAATAATAATAATTTTAAAAAAAAACAACATAAATGAATGATAAATATGGCTGTCCTGAAAGAACCATGCTTCCAGAACTTGCCTGATTTGGTTAAATTTGCTTTTTGATTAAAAAAAACAAATAAAACAGATTAAATTTGAATAGTTGACTTTGTAAAATCATATTTTTATATTATCTTTTTAAAAAGCGCATTTTGACTGACACTGAGCCATACATTTAATTCAATTAATTTCTATGGGTTTTGAGGAGAAGTATTTAAAAATTGTTCACATTGAATTTATGTCTGCATTATTCAAATCATGTTTACATTGGAAACTGTTTCAGTGGAAAGCTACAAAAAGGAAAAAAAGACACCCATGACGATATATTCCTTTACTGTTTTTTTTCTACATATACAGCATGCAATAAAAAGACAGACCAACTCTTTACGGGTAACTGGAAAACAGGACCGTTGCAAATTCAAGATACATCAATGTACTTCATTTGAGGTTTGTATTTTGGTGCAGGTCATTTATATTATAATATAAAATATGTATTCCCCTTTTGTTTAATTTTCCGCAGATTTTTCAGGCTTTTTTTTTTTATCACACTGTTACAATATCAACCTTAGAAAATAATAATGATAATGTCTGTGACACTTTTTATAGTAACTTTGTCCAAAAAATATAACAACGACTTGAAGGGTTTGAAGAAATGTTTTAATCGATTTGACATATATTGTGTATTTTTACAATAAGTTTTGAACTGCAACACTGACACTGTCGGGACAACCGAACAGCATGTGAAAGCATGTTAACATGAACACAACAATGGCATGTTGAGTGGACAAAGGCCATGCGAGTCCCCGCGCCACTTGAATACTGTTGTTTAAAGAATCTCCCATTTTCTCTCCTAATTACCATAGCCTCTCCAGAAAGTTCTCTGTTGCTCCATCTGTCCCCTCCGCCGCTGACAGACATGCTCTAATCACCTCGCATGGCAGGCCTCACATGGGAAAAGACTACACAACCGCCATACTGTCACAGATACAGAGCTGCTACTGGATGCCAGCACCTCACAGGGGGTAAGCTATAAACACTAGCCTCAGCCTTGTGTGGGATATGTTCAGTGATGTGCACTGAAATGGAGCCATTTCATGTTACAGATCTCCCACAAAGCCCAAGAACACGGATGCCAAGTGGGGTATTGTATTGAATATATGTGAACATATGACGGGGCTGTCTGTAGTTCATCAGTAGCTTACATCAAAACGGTCTTGAAAGGATGAACCTCGGTTTTGGACCGAGGCTGCAGGTTTACATTAGGTGGCATTGAAAGTGAGCATCGCAAATCACAGCAGGAGGGCGTTTGGAAGGAAAAGCAGTATGTTGTTTAGGAAAATTTAAAATAAGTCTAATTGAGAGTGAGGTAAAAACAGTCCCTCTAGGATTTCGCAGGCTTTTTTTGTGGCATCTTTTTCACAAAGTTGCATAAAAGTTGTGATATTTTGAGGCTTATTTTTTTCAATAACATTGCATCAATTGTGATTTGACATATTTGTACATGGACAGCAATTTATATCACGGACCCTTTTTGGTTTGGTTTGGTTTGGTTTAGTTTATTTGAACATGAAGGTTACAATGGAATACATCTCGTGAATCATTTTTTGACAGTTCCACATGTCCAAAAGGAGTAGGAAGAAGCAAAGCTTATTTAATCCTACCCCCCATCCATTCTACATCTAGTACAGTACATGTAGTTCACTTCCTGGATTCCATGTCATGTTTTCAGTGATAGTCAGGATAACACATAATAGATAACGGTGAGATAACCGTCCCCCCAAAGATGCCTTGAGATGCCTGATTTGATGCCTTTTTTGATTCCCTGAGTACATTACTGTACTAGATTTATGCTAAAGACAACTAAACAATGCAAATACTCTTAAAGGGTATTACTATATAAATGACACTTTCTATACCATCTGTACACCGACTAAAGTCTATCTATCCAAGCTTCATTTCTGGTATTCTCCCTTGAAAAGATGCACTGTAATAACAATAGATGAAAGGTGTCCTCACTTTTGTAAGAAACAGTCGTCCCTCGCCACTTTGCACTTTAAATTTTGCAGTTTCACTCTATTACATTTTTTCAAAACTATATTAATTAATAAATCATACTGTTTCGTGGTTGAATATGGCCTCTTATTAGTAAAAAATTGCATATTTTCAAGGCCATTTTGTGTATTTTTTTCCTAACTTAAGCATTTTCAAGCATAAAAATAACTAAATGAACTAAAATGCAAGTATAATGCACAAAACGCATTAAAAGATGCTGATATCGGTAGTATGGTGGTCACTTGGTGTCAGTAATGTTACTGTAATGTTCGGTGAGACACACAAGCACCAGACTTGATCGCAGGAACAACTGTTGTGGCTGTAACCCACGCCAAGCTAAAACTCACCTCTGAACCCCTGACGTCACTTCCTGTCGTCCACGCACTGAGCTCCCCCTAGCACCGTAAATCATACAGCCACACACACACACACATGTCTTATTTATGTCTTAAATGGCTTATTTTCTGTTATTACTGTATGTCTACTATATTGGGTAATACAAGTGTAAAGATGACTATAGGAATGTTATTTCATGTCTAGAGGGCTCTAATAATGTCAAAAAAAGGTATTTAGAAGGTCGTAAACATGTTTTCTATGTTCTCACTACGAAAATATTTCATTTATAAATAAGGAATCCTACTTCGCGGAAATTCACTTATCACCATCGAGTCTGGAACCAATTAACCGCAATAATGAGGGTTTACTGGATTGCATATGCACATATGCCTATTAAGGCCCTTTTCAATATACAGTCATGAATGCCATGCCGGTGTGGAATACAATCCACTCAACCTAATTTATACAGTCATGGCCAGGATTACTATTGCAACAAGACATCATCGGACGCGGCTGGGCAGTTGACAAACTCGATTGGGCAAAATGCACGGAGAAGTTGCAGGGACAAGACAAAGTTGCGAGGCTGCGCGTAATTCACTGCAACGTTGCAAAATCCTGAAAGGTCTTAAAAGAATGGGAAACGCCGTTAAAAAACCCCCACCTAACAGTATTTAATCTTTTCAAGTATGCCCTGTAACTGTATCATCCTTATGTAAATTCTAACTTCAGTTTTGTTTTACCATCTTGACAACTTTCATGTGTTCCCCTGTGGGCCGCTTCAAGTTCTCCCAAACTTTTTCCCAACGCACATACAGAGGAACTTTCCGATTTTGCCAGAAAGCTTTCTCATCTTGACAGAGGAGCAGCCGAGGGTTCGCTCAAATGATGACAGCCATCGTGAAAGGGCAGATAAGCCCGTGTGGCTTTGCCTCTGATTGTATGTTCATCTCATTCTGATCCAGCCACGATTCTAAGCCCCTGTCTCGCAGTCCTCACTCTCCCAAACGTTGATCTTCTGCATGTCATTGAAATCGTCTTATAGCTGATCCAGGAGACATGGGAGAAAGTGACTGTTTTTCACCAAACTTCAAGCTTGGCAAGTAAGATAAGTTGTGCCTTTTTGTGTGACATGAGTGACTGACCATTTAACTTCCTGTACACCAGACATTTTTGTTTTGTTTTTTTCCACACAGGCTTCTAACTCATTCATTTTCTATGCCGCTTCTCGTCATTAGAGTCACGGGGGTATGCTGTAGCCTATCCCAGCTAACTTCGGGCGAGAGGCGGGGTACACCCTGGACTGGTCGCCAGCCAATCGCAGGGCACATATAGACAAACAACCTTTCACACTCACACTCACATTCACACCTATGGACAATTTAAAGTCCTTTAACCTAACAAGCATGTTTTGGGGACGTGGGAGGAAGCTGAGAAAACCCATGAGCACAGGGAGAGCTTTCCGGTGCCTGGAAAAAAGTGTTAGAGAGAAGTGATGTGTGAATGGCATGCATGTAATTTTTCAAAATAAAACTGTGTGCAGATAAATATCGTAGAAATAACAATTTCGAAAAGTTTATATATTTTTTTCCTTTATGGTCAGTACAAAATTACAAAGGGACTCCTGTAGTGTGACGAAGCCAAAATCCTGCACACACACCAATATTTTTGCAGAAATATATGCAAAATGACAGATTATGTATGGATTATTATTAAACTTTTATTATTATTCAATTATGAATTTTGACTGGCAGTGCTAATTTTTGTATCGTAGCACCAGGAGCACTTTTGGGGAGAAAAATGTCACGGTACGGCTTAACCGAAAAGTAGGACCCCAAAGTAAAGAGGGAGAGAGAGAGTCAAAAAATAGTTACAAATGTGCAAAATAAGGGTGCACACAGGTGTGAAAAAACTCTATCATCGGTAGGGTTGGGCATCGTTTCAATTTGAGCGATTCTGATTCCGATTCCGATTCCTCGTTTCGATTCCGGTTCCTAACGATTGTTGATTCCGATGCTTTTGAAAGGCAGCGTCATAAAAGTTTGAATGGTTTAAATGAGGGTGATAACCAGAATTCTTTTTGGATGAAATGTTGGCACTTTTCTATGAATTGTTTAATGATATGACCTTTTTATCAACTTTACTATAAATTCCATACAGGGCTATTTTCAACCAGTATATACTGTAAATATTAAAACAATTAAGCTTGAATAGAAATGTTATGAAGCTTCTTTTTACAGGAGTACATTTCACAAAATATGTTTACTTTTGAAAAGTAGTCTAGTTTGTTTTCTGCCTCAATGTTGGCGTAAGTTATTTTTTTACGACACCCCTATTTTGTTAACACAATTAAACAGGATATAGCTCAAAGTGCTTTTATTTTGAAGGCCGGAAGTGTTTTGTGTGAGTTGAGAAGGTCCCTTGACTGTGCAAATCCTTTTCATGATATCATTGTGTTGCAAATGTTGCACTCAGTCGACCGCTCTTTTTTTATGAGGCTAAGCCAAACTTTGAAGCCGCTTCTTCTTGGCTGGTGCTCGCCGGACTCGTCTTCGTTGGTGTTCGCGGCTGCTTCAGCGAATCTACTAGGCTGAGCATCAAAACTAGGAATCGAAAGAAAAACATTTGAATGACCCCGGGAGAATCGGAATGCTAGTCCCGGTTCACATCAGTGCTCGAGAATCAACGGCCAACCCTCATCACAGGGGTCTCCAACATTTTTTTATGTGAGAGCTACTTTTACAAAATGCAAATGGCTTATGGAATATGCTTGTTTTACTAGAACAATAACAAAATGCTGGTATCCGATTCTCACATTTTGTATTTCAGAATGTATATTTTTTCTAGTGTATTATTAACTCAAAACCAGGCTTGCAGGTGCCTCATGTAGCCATGGGGGACTACCTGATGCCCGCGGGCACCACGTGACCCCTGCTGATTGTAATACTGGTAAGAACTAAAGGTGATGCCGACAACAAAGTCGCCGTGCCTAAAGGCTGAATTATGCTCCAGCGACGTCAGTAAACCGGCTCTGCTGACTTAGTCTTGATTTATTTCCGTATAGCTTTCCTGCGAGGGCAAGCGCTTAACGTACAATTCTCCACTAAAATGCTAGGGGAGCACAACTCGTCTTTTTGACTCGCTAGCTTGCGATATACAGTAGTAGTAGCAAACAATTGCAAATGGTGACATCCACATAAAATTAACATGGCACTTCCCTGAGAGAGAAAACATGGAAATCATGAAAAGAAAAGCTTTGTAGTGCACGTCGCTGTTGACATGACGGAAGATTTTTTTGGAGGTGCACGTCAAGCTCCGCAAGAGGGTTCAGAGAGGGCGCACCGTCACGCAGGAGCTTAATTAAACCTTACGCTAACTAAAGAACCAAAGTACAAACACAGGAGGGCGTAGCTACACTACAGGACCTAGAGTACAAATGATTTTAGGAAATTTAAGCAAATATTAATGACAAAGATTCAGTGATTAATAGAACACAAATGTAATGTAATGATCACACATCATAAGAAAATCAGCACCTGAATACAGTCGTCCCTCACAATATTGTGGTTCGATTATCGCTCCCTTGCAATACTGCGTTTTGCATAAATTAAATAAATTACAAATGGTCCCTTTTTCGTGGTCGATTATGGTCTATTATTAGCCAAAACATATTGAAATACAAGTGATATGGCGGATTGAGACATTGAGACATTACCTTAAAACTGCATGAAGTCAGGAACTCAGCCATGGTATGTCTGACATGATAAAGTGAAACAACGTTTTCCTCCCATTCCGTGATTAAGTGGTAAGTTTTTGTCTTCTTAAGTTTAGAAGAAATAAATTCAAGGCTAACTGGTTAGCTCACTGGCTCTCTGACTTGGTCGCTAGCTGTCGTCTCGAATCCCTGCAGCCGAAGAGTTGTGCAATGTGATGTAAACAATGAATAGTAGGAGTGTAAAAGTGACTATAGATGTGTTATTTTATGTCTACAGCGCTCTAATAATGTTAAAAACTGGATTTAAAAAGTCATATTCCGTTTTTTATGCTCTAACTACAAAAACATACTTTTTATTGGCATTGAATCCTATATGGGGAAAATTATTTTATTGCGGCCAAGTCTGGAACCAATTAACCACCATGAAGGAGGGACGACTGTATGTTCAACCACTCAGATCAGTGATACCAGCGTAAAGCAAGTGGAGCAAAGAAACCTCTGGAAGCAACCAAAAACTGCTGAGTTGCAAGTGGAGTGATACAATATAATTTTTTTCCACCTCAGATAGCATTGCTCCTGTATCATGGTTATCACAACTTAATTTCCTAATTAATTTCACCATTTGCTATGAAAATCACGCTAGTAGTCTGTGTGAAAGCGGCACTCCCACACATCCCCCCCGTGGGGAGTTCGTTCGCTGCTCACTAGAGTGTGCAGGGGGCGAGCCGCTCTTTTCACTTAACTTGACATTTCCAGCTCCACTGTCTGTGGCGGGTCCTGTGTGGTGTCACATCTCAGGCCCCTGCAGTATGCACTGCTGAACGCCGTGGGCCTTAAATGAGATCCCAAAGGGAGCAAAGAGTTAAGAGTGCGGATGGGGAAGAGAGGTATTATCTTAGCCACTAATGAACAGGTTAGTTAGAAACTATACGGTGCCATATTATTTATCAAAAGTAGGCACTGTCTTATACATTGGGGGAAATCATTATTTCATCCCCCGCTGATTTGGCAAGTTTATCCCCTTACAAAGACATACATGACAACAGTCCATAATTTTGGTAGCTTTATTTTATCAGAGATAGACTGACTATCACACAAAACAGAAAATACATGAACTAAAGTCTAATTTAATTTGTTATTTGGTCGAGTGAATAAGTGATTAAGTATTTGATTCCCTTGGTGCCAAGCACAGATGTCGCTTGCTTCTTGAAGTTGGTCACCGGCGATGCTCATATCTCAAGCGGGATTTTGGTCCACTCTTTACAGATTCTCACCAAATTCTGAAGGTTTTGAGGCTATCGCTTGGCAACTCAAAATTTCAACTCCCTCAACAGATTTTCTAAGCAGGATTAAGGTTCAGAGACTGGCTATCTTAGTGTGCTTCTTACTGAGCCACTCCTTGGTTGCCTTGGCCGCACGATTTTCGCCATTGTCACACTGAAAGACCCATCGACAATTCAGCTGCGGACAGGACTTTCTCTTCCAAGATTCTACAGTACATGGACTAGAGCAGAATGTTTGACAGGAATGTTCCCAGGGGGTCATATTCATCATTTCTCTGTCTCCCAACATGACGAGTCGAGTGGTGCCAAAGACTTTAATTTTGGTCTCATCTGACGATATCACATTCTCTCAAGCCTGGTCTGAGTCTTTCAGGTGTTCATTGGCAATCTTCAGACGGGCCTGTACATGTGTCTTCTTGAGCAGTGGGATCTTGCAGGGTACTTCAGGATCAGGAAAGTGTGTTCAACAGTAGGTGTGTGTGGTCCCACCTGGAGATCATTAAGCTCTTCCTGTGTAATTCTGGGTTGATCCCTCACCTTTCTCAGAATTAAAGCAATTTATTGTAAGTTTTGGGATTTAGATTTGTGTTGATATTCTCTCTCTCTGTTATAAAATATGTTATAAAAATATATACTTATTTACTTTGTATTTGTGAGGGATAAAATTACAAAAAGAGCAGGGGATCAAATAATTATTTCCCGCACTGTTGTATCTCCTTTAAATACCGTCATGATAAAGGGACCGTTAATAGGGGACGAGGGAGGAGGGACTTGGAGCTGTCAAGAGAGGCCACTGTGGTCAGGAGAATCGCAAGAAAAGGAAAGCCTCCCCGCCTTTATCTGCCATTTCCTGCTCCATTCCCTTCCTACGTTAATAATCTGTTAGAGCACACAATCGCGCACAACCATGAGAGATAAAACACGGATGACAAAATATCAACTTCCTGCTACAAAACTCGAAACCATTATTAGAATATCAGGCTCAGCGGATAATTAATTTCGACTTTAATTACTTCCACTGTTCCTGTAGATTAGATCACAGGTTTGAGATGGGTTATTAAAACAACTGGGGAAATCTGCCAACATAAAAAAAAGTTAATTTCTCCAACCTTGTCTCTTAACCTGCTTGTTGAGTGATGTAATTACGTGTGTGTGGTGCAGACAAGGGGTGATAGGATGTAGATGAAAAAGACACTCGATCGCTTCAGAAGCTTAAAGGATTTTGTCCAACGACACTTAGAAATATCAAAAAGATGACGGTACCATCTAGTGATGAGGTAATACTGTAAAACAGGTATCACACAGAATGTGAGTCATTTAGAATCAAGCTTTATAATAGAAATAGTGTATGTTCTTTCCCTTGCTGGCATTTATTGCCCCCCCACCGTTGCCTCGGGTTGGTGCATGATAATGCATGGTCCCATGACGCACGGATCTTTATACTTTATTCTGGAACATATTCCAGTTCTTGCAGAATCTCGATGGACAAGCCTCAAGTCACAAAGCAGCCTGTTCACAAAGAAACGTAATTTGTAGAACATTCAATTTTGGGTTATTGGAAACCTCTCCTTTTTTTTCCTTTTTTTATTGAATAAATTTAATTATTGAATGAACTTAATATGCTGTTACAATCACCACTTTGAAATGATGGTAATATTTTCAGTGTGTGTGGAGAGCGTTGCATCATTTTTTTTTTATTTTTTTTTTTGCACAGTGATGCTGGACAAACTGCCAGTTATGAATGTTGTACAGTGCTATTTTATACGTATGGCCTTGTAAAGTTTCCTGCAGAAGTGTGCAAACTCGTGAGGATCAAAGCTTATACAATACCTAACAAACTTGAGTACACCTGCCACATTTTGACAAATATTGTATTTCTTTTTTCAAGGGATGACACTGACGAAGTGACACTGTGATGCAATGTAAAGTGGTCCGTGTAGTATACCGTCTCTTCAAAATAACTCAGACAGCCACTAATGTGTAAACCACTGGCGCCACAAGTGAGAAAAACAAGAAAACAAACAAAAAGAAGAGAAAAAGAAGGAAATAATTCACTTTTGTTAAACATTTGTTTTCAAATACTTCTTCCAATTTATTTATTTGATTAACTGAAAAACATTTGTGGGGTTAACGTCTATGTGTACATGAAGTACACTAATCACCTTCTGTTGAGGTTGGATACATAATCCTCCTCTCCAGCTGGTGCTGCTGTCAAAAATCTAAAAACAAAAAAAAAAAAAAAAATTCTGGCTTTTCCTTTCTATGGAAGGACAGCCGTGCCAAGCTCCATCCAGCTCACGCATGCTCACATTCCTTCAGGATGAGGAAAGTCTTGGAGTGCCGCCACTTATTTCTATATATTTTATTGTTCATTTAGCAGGAATAATGATGTCCACGTACATTAAAGAGATTACATAGGCTGTGGAAAGAAAGTTGTATAGTAAATGTTTCTGCAACATTATATTATTAGCGACATGCTGACAAACAGAAACTGACAGGCGCCATGATCAGGCTCAGTGCACTCACTGAGTGCACTCAGAGGGTAGGCTGGGCTTGCCCTGTTTTTAATCGGGAAATATGCAAATTCAGCAATTTTTACTTAAGAAAATGTTAAAAACAATAGGAATCATCAAGAAAATACATTTATAATACAGTTAAATGAACAAATCTTTTTTTTTTGTTATTATTAGTTTTTTTTTTATTTTTCAGGCAAATCTTGACCAGCCTCCCCTGACCGACCATCACTGATGTTTGACAGCGGGGATGTTCTGGGGATCTCAGGTGGGAATGGGGAGCAGGTGTGTTAAATCTAGTCTTATCACTCTCAGAGTCTGCCACATTAACGACTGTGTGTTGAGTTATTTTGAAGAGACAGTAAATGTAGAGTTATACAAGCTGTACACTGACTACTTTACATTGTAGCAAATATGTTATTTCCTCAGTGTCGTCCTATGAAAAGAAATGTGAGAGGTTAACTCACTTTTGTAACACAGTGTAGCTGTGAAGACCTTATGTGTCAGACCGTACTGAAAGTCATCTAGTTGCAGTGGGAAATGTAGCAGAGCAATGTTCTGCAGTTGCTGCAGAAACGCTCTTTTTCAAATAGAAGTATACTTTTCACAAATGTATACTGTTCATATGTATTAGGATATAATTATCATGCTATGACCGGGTTAGATCAAATTAGTGAGGGACAGACAGTTGAAATTAAGACGTTATCTGTATTGTTTTGGTCCCTTCGGATGCACGCAGTGACGCTTTTAAATGCCCCCCTTAATAGAGCCAACAAATGATGTTCTGAATGGTCCGTTCATATCCTAACCGATGAATACAACTGAATGGCTTTATGTGTGCAGCAGATATGTGCAACATGACACCTTGAGTCTTTGCATGCATCCTTGTTTTTGCTATAATAGACTGAGTTCATATCAGCTGAATCAATGCGGACTGTCTTCACCAGTCAAAATACTTACAGACTTTATCGATCCACAAGGGGAATTACTTGAATTACAGTAGCTCATTTGGAGAAGAAGAAAAACACTCTTAAATAAAATGCAATGCAACATGAATAAAATCTAATAAAATAAAAATAATATAAGATTAAAAAAGATTTGCTTATTTAAGAATAGGGTGCAAAAATATGGTAAATACAGGTAAATTATACACACTTTATACAAGGGAAGGCAGACGGTGCAGCGCAATTATTCTGTGAATTATCTTTTACAAGCAGGTGAAGTATTGTAGAGCTATGGCGTGTGGAATGAATGAAATCCTGTAGCGTTCACTGTGGGAACTGAACTGGAGGAGTCTGTTGTAAAATGAGCTCCGCTGCCCCTCTATTGTCTGATGGAGTGGGTGGGTGGGGTTGTTCATGATGGAGAGCAGTTTGTCCAGTGTCCTACTTGTTTGGCTTTTCGGATCAGTTTGTCCATCCGGGTTATATCCTTTGTTAGTGCAGCTCCCCCAACAAACCACAGCAAAGTAAAAGGCAATGGCAACCACAGACTGGTAGAACATCTCCAGCAGCTTGCTGCACACATTGAAGGACTTAAGCCTCCTCAGGAAGTAGAGTCTGCTCGTGCCCGTCTTGTAGACACCATTGTTGTTCCTTCCAGTCCAGTCTGCTGTTCATGTGGACTCTCAAGTACTTGTAGTGGTCCACTACTGCCACTTCCCGGCCCTGAATGGTGATGGGGTCCACTGGAGTCACCTTCCTCCTGAAGTCGATCACCAGCTCTTTGGTCTTGTCCACATTCAGGAGCAGGTGGTTTACCTGGGACCCACTCTACAATCTCTGTATCTCTGATACACCCAACCACTGCAGAGTAATCTGAGAACTTCTGCAGGTGGCAGGACCCAGAAATGAGAGGTGTACAGAATGAACAGGAATGGAGACGGGACAGTCCCCTGCGGTGCCCCTACACAACTGACTCCAGCATCAGACAGAGAGTTCCCGAGTCGCACAAACAAGTAATGTCAGACAAGTAATCAAATGTAGTAGTCTAGTAACAAGTAATCTCAGTAACAAGTAATATGTATGCAAATATTCTGCTCAGAATTCCATCCATCCATCCATTTTCTATACCGCCTCTTTTCTTTTAGGGTCGCGGGGGTATGCTGGACCCTATCTCAGCTGACTTCGGGCGACAGGGTACACCCTGGACTGGTCTCCAGCCAATCGCAGGGCACATATAGACAATAATCATTAATATTAAATACAAAGTGCATATTTATCATGGGATTTGCAAATGAAATGTCATTTCAAATTAAACGTTCTGCGATCTTTTTTTTAAATAATTTTTTAGATAGTCTAATGAATTTACCTCAACAGTAAATAAGTAATCATCTTCTGGCTAGGTCACACACTAGAGCTGGTTTACAGCATCAAGGCGTCATTATACACATGCGTGGGAATGACTAATCTTAAAATCCCTGCCACACAATAAACAGAGTGACAGAAAGAAAGGTTGTATGAGATAAGTCTCCAATAATGAAAGTGGATGCCAAAAGAAGAGGACAGTATGTAATGAAGTGAGAGCAGGGGTGAATGTTTAAAATAAGTTCAAGAACAAAGATAAAGCCCAAGGATGATGTTATCTGCAGGATTGAAGAAAGCATTTCAGTAAGAGATTGGTCACAATCACTTAATCAGCCCAATTCCACCCTGCACTGTTCATGTCTTCCATCATATGCTATTTCCACTGCCCCAAACAGTCAATTTTCACTGTGTGTGTGTGTGTGTGTGTGTGTGTGTGTGTGTGTGTGGCTTTGAGCAAAAGGGTTTCAGAAATCACTGATGGGTCTGTCATGGTGGAGGGTGGCCTTGCATTACCAAGCCAAGAGAAGTGTGAATGGAAATTGTGTCATATGTATGGATAGTTGTTATCAGATGTGTACATACAGTACACTCATGGGCACATGATTGTCGTATTATTTTCATGATTTATTTGAACTTTGCTTTTTCCTATGGTGGCATTATTGTACTACGTAGATCTTCTATGTTGTTTAAATCAAGAACCCAAGTTAAAATTTATTTAGGATAGGGTGAAAATAATACATGCAGGCCCAAATGTGTATGTAACACGTTTTCCGAACCTGCTGACTAAAAACCTGACAAGTCAGTCCAAATCTAAAGTTGCGGTGCACTCAAAACTTGCTTAAAAGTGTAAAAAAATAACTGTACAATGTTATGTTCATGAAAAATAGTGTCAAATAAAACCTTACACTCACCAAAATATATGTCAGCGATATCAGTTGTGATGATTTGGACAGCACAAGATTTTTACATATTAAAACGAAATGAACGTTTTATTCACATGGAGCAATATGGCTCCATAACTACAGCTTAGCTTCTTGCTTTGTAGTTGGTGCGTGTTACAAACAAAGCAGAAGGCATTCAAGACACTATCCACACTAACTAAAATCATCAGTCAAGAAAACAACATTCATTTTATCATCACTATACCTCAATAATGTAACAACTACAACCATGGAATTTCCATTCCACCTACAACTAACAATTTCAAAATATACTTAGAATAGAAGACCCTTGTAAAGATCTGCGCAGGTTCGGAGAATATACAGCACATTTACCTAAGTGGTGCTTAATTGCTATGATTTTTAACTTCAACAAGGCCAATTTCTTATTATAAGATAATGATTGACTGATTGACTGATGATTGACTGTACTTTGGTACTTAAAGATTTAAGAAACTATCTAAGATCAAGTACAGATATGTGTATATTTTTTTTACATTTTCCCTAGAGTATCTTTTATTAATTGATTTTGCTAGTTTTATTCCTTTTGAAACCCAAGTTTATCAATAGACCTGACCGATTTTACTGATCCAGGTATTACATAGTTTGTGAGTAGGCGGCAAGGTGTACACTGGAGTCAAGCGACTGTATGCAGTAAGCGATGCTGAATGGAAAACCTCATCGTTGGTATTCAGTGGAAAAGGCTCTCTAAACTTCCTTGTTTTTCCCACTACAATTCAATGTTTTACTGTGCCATCTCCCCGACAAGCTTATTTCTAAAAGCTGCTGAAGATTTACTCAAATCCTCTGGATTCCAGTGCCTACTGAGATCCTCACAAAACACTGGCCCATAACATTTGATTTGGACGACACCCGTTCACCACACTCTGCGAACAATCTCTGTGCTCATTTGTGAAGCCTTTAGTTGGTCACGAGTTTGCGATTAGCAGCTCTTTGGTTTGGCGGCAGCTCACCAGTTGTAAATGTCGGCATAGACACAGGCCCCCCGCTGAGAGCGCTCGCAAACTTGGCCTCTCATATTTCGACCTCACATGCACGAGGCAAAGCCCAACCATTCTCTGAGCACAAGGCGCCTTTGTGTGTCAGTAAGACAACATCAGGTAAACATGTTTTATTCAAGTTGACCCAAAATGTACTGTTTACATTTAACACAAAGTGTAGTGTGAATAATACCTTGTGCAGGCATATCGAAAGTGCAGCCCGGGGGGGCATTTTTGGCCCGCAGTTCATTAGTTACTGATCCTCGGCATATTCTAAAAATAAAATGTAGTTATTATTAATAAGAAATGAGTCGATATTACTCTAATTTGAAGATTTTTTACACTAATAACACAAAGTAAAGACAAGATTTTGTTTAGCATTGACCTACATGGGGTCCGTTTTTGCATCTTTAATGTACAGGCTGTAATATTTTGCTAAGCTTGCGTAAAAAGTTATTCCACGAAATTAGGACATAGTGGCTGGTGCAGTCATTAAAGTGTTTTTTTTTAAAACAAAATACGATACACAAAAATTCAAAGTAGTACAGCTACAGCACAGGTCGGTCTAGAAAGAAAATCACCAGGCAGAAAGAGGGATAGTCCTTATGGACAAGCAAAATCCTTCAGTTTTTCTGTATGTGGCCTTCGGTGGAAAAAGAAGTAGTAATTGATTTTTATTTTAAAAAATGTGTTTACATTTGAAATGTACAAGAATATTTTCAATTGCAGCAAGGACTTTGACCTATTGACCTATGGAATATTCAATATATTTTGCTTTATTTATATAAATTTATATTTAATGTATATTTATGTCAAAGATATTTGGTAAACAATACATTTAAATACAAAAAAGCATTGTGGCTAATGCATGTTGGATTAGCTAGGGACTGACAGAGGGCCAAAATAATTAGCACTGTGAAGCGATTGCACTAATGAGAGAAGAATTTGACTGAAATACTTTACATGACCTTCGGTGTTGTTTTGCTGTCCAAGAAAAAAAAAGGCAGATTTATAATTATGCTCTAAAATGCACCATGAAATTGTTATAATGGACTACCTTTCTGGAAATGTTATCAAACATTTGCTTTAATTTTTACATCAACAACTGTTGTCCGTGTGTAACCTGAAAATGAGATGCCAGGTCTCCTGCCTCGACAACCACTGCTGTTCATGCAGATGAGCTTTTTTTCGCTCCTTTCCCCTGAGCCTCTGTTCCTAGGGATGCTGTGGCAAATAAAATAATACTCTGATAAAACTGAAATATTTTATGACAGAATGATAATCATTGCAAACGTACGTGCCACTGATATGAGACTGTTGCAGTTGGGGGAGGACAGAAAATAATCCTTTTTGTGGGCTTTAAAAAAATGAATCTCTGTTGAATCACATCAGAGAGAAAAAAAACTCAAAGACAGTTCCAAGATGAGCCAACTCTAGGAGAAAATGACCTCCTCGTTTTGGTGATAAAGTTCTAGCCAAAATATGATATCAGCCCACGACGTGACTCATTAGAAATGTGTGTATGGCGTGGAGGCAGCTCTCCCTATCTGCCAGTGCCTGGCTTGCTGACTGATAAGAGGCAAATGCAAATGTCCTGATAAGAACTGAATGCAAATATGTATGATATGATATTCCCTGGGAATTATGTGTGGATAAAACAAAGTGTTTTATTTTCCTGTAATTCTTTCAGGTTTGCCAAAAATGTTCTCTCTGTTTCTCCTTTTTCCAGTCTTTTTAACTTTCAGAATTTGCATTTCTTCAAAATTGATTGGGCCCGCGTATTATGTTAAGCTATTTGTTTGTCGAGGATGGTAATTAGTTACTGTAATTACGGCAATGACAGTTTCTAAATTGTTTTTAAAGCATTACAGTGTGTCTGTGCCAGAAGATTGTAGTACTTATTTTAGGATTTAAGCATTTGCTGGAAACACTCCCACTCTAAGGCCAAAGTGGGAATTTTTGAACAACAAAGCAGCCGTTTTTCAAGCAAAGACATTTTTGAAAATGTCTGTTAATTTGCACTAATTGCTGGTTTGACTGTGTTGTGTAGTTTCTTCTCCAATCAGGGACTTGTTACTGATAGGATGTCTTGGGGGATCAGAATTGGCTTGAAATAGTTGAAATATGTTTGTTCGCTGGGCACATTCATTTAAGTCATACTTTTTATGTCCGCTGTAACCCAATAAACAAAATGTTGTTAAAGGCACATTTGTAATTATTGCTCCCAGTGTAGGCTATGCACGCTTTCAAGTGTAGTAAACATTAATTAGTGTGGACACACAGACAGTTGGAGGCTTTAGTGGGTGTTTTATGTACAGCGAAAACAAGACCTATATGGAATACACATGTAACACGACTGCCAAAGCTGCTTGACAGTACTTTCAAATACACAAACATACTTGTCTCAATGGTTAAATGTACAGTAGCATCTACATCAGACCAACCTTTTTGAGCCCAAGATCCCTGGTCTCGGCTGTGAATGAATGCAGGAGCTACCATTTTTACACAATTTTTTTGTTTAATTTTGTTTCTGCAGTGTGCCTCGGGCCAGTGACAAATGAGCCACGGGCCGCAGATGGCCCCTGGGCCGCACCCGTGCTTTTTTGGCTCTTCATCGGGACTCGACGCGTGGCGTCAGCTCTCTGGGCAAACAACAGTTCTATCTGACTTGTTGGCTTCCCGTCGTGAGGGAGCTGAGAGGAGAGCGTGAGTGTTGTTGCGGCTGGACCTGGTCGATGCGTTACAAGAGTCAGCCTTTAAGATCGTGTCACCGCAGTTAAATAATTTTTTTGGGCGTGGTGTTAGCTGCTTGCGGGGCAAGCTGGTGTTGCGTACGGTGGCACCTCCAAGTTTCGGGGAATAGTCTCAGGGCTGAGGCTGGCGTGGTGCGTGCCTGGAGAGCGGCGAGGTGGACAGGCGTGTTCAGCGATCAAAATGCATGCCTGTTGGCAGGTCTGTTGGTCATTCTCCAGGAGGGGAGGGCACTGATTTGATAATGCATTTATTTTTTTGCACTCAGACGGTAGGCGAGCGTGCTCGCGCAGCCTCCCCGATCAGGAAATGTGCAAATTCAGCGATTTTTACTTAAGAAAATTGAATAATGATTGGACTCAGTTCAATTGACAAATATGAATATTCTTTTTGTTTTTTTAGCATGACTGGTGAGGCTTGGACTCACCTGCCACCTGTACATCACTGGTCTGTAGCAACCCGAATATTACATCATATAAACACGGAAATCGGAAAATGCGCCCAATGTTAAGTTGTTATCGCGCATGCGCACTGCTTAGATCGCAAAGGATTGTGGGATTCGTGCTTCGCATAGTGCCATAACCCTCTCCATCATGGGGCATTGTTTGTCAAAGGAGGCCCGAGTCGTACTAAAGTTTTCTTCCCAGTTTTCTACCCTCGCCCATCAGTCCTGCCAGCGAAACTCCATTTTTGGAAGATAGATCGTCTACTTCCTGGACAAACCCAAAACATAATCACATATCACTGAAAAGCTCAGGATGTCCTCTCCACAGTTTTATTCTTGAAGATTTTTTTGCCTATAAAATAAGGCTGACAAACGCTTGTCCCTTACAGAGGACAAAATTAATTGCTCAATCTCATGAGGCTGTCGGGCTGGAATAAATATGCCGAGCAAATAAAAAATAAATAAATAAATTGTTGATCTCCTCCAATTTTCACAGCTATTTCTAATCATATTTTGTATTTACCT
This sequence comes from Dunckerocampus dactyliophorus, assembly GCF_027744805.1. Lineage (NCBI taxonomy): Eukaryota > Metazoa > Chordata > Actinopteri > Syngnathiformes > Syngnathidae > Dunckerocampus > Dunckerocampus dactyliophorus. Next base: position 11,789,868 of record NC_072825.1, read on the forward strand.
TTGCACGGCAGTGATGCAACAAACAAAGAGATCATGGTAAGAAACAGTCTTGTCCTCAAGGTCTTTATGGCTCCACCACTCCACTCCCAAAATGCAGCATTTAAAATGCAGTACTTCCTCTACTTGAGAACCCCACGGGCAAGAAGAGTAGCATCCTTTTCAAGCATTATACTTTAAGTGCATAATTGGATTTATTATTAACATAATCGAACCCCGTGCATGTTGACTTTGGTATTCCCCTATGACCTACGCTGCTTCTCTCAACCTCATAGAGGGAGGGATGCTGAATGTACTTCCTTGTCCCATGAGCAGCCTTTTGTCTCCAAAACTTCATGTTCAGTCCTGATGGAGGTTGTAATATTGTGTTCATTTCGAGGGAAAGCATTCTCTAATCAAACACAGTACAGTATGTTTGTAGAGCAGGGGGGAAGCTCGTCAAGTTCCCCAAACTCTTTGTTTCAGTGATATCATTCAATACCATTCACATTTTTACTAGAGAAAACGAGCCTAGTGGTTAGCAGGTTGGCCTCACAGTCAAGAAATTGATGTTTTGAATCTCTATTGGGGCATTTCTACGTGGAGTTTGCATGTTCTCCCTGTGTGAGTTTTCTCCAGGTACAATGGTCCCTCACCACTTTGCGGTTAGAATTTTGAGGCTTCACTCTATCATGGTTAATTAATAAATTAATTAATCAGCGCTATTTTGTGGTTGAGCTGCACGGTGGCCGAGTGGTTAGCATGTTGACCAGGCAGTCAGGAGATCTGGAAGACCTGGGTTCGAATCTTCGTTGGGTATCTCTGTGTGGAGTTTGCATGTTCTCCCCGTGCGTGCGTGGGTTTTCTCCGGTTACTCCGGTTTCCTCCCACATTCCAAAAGCATGCATGTTAGGTTAATTGGTGACTCTAAATTGTCCATAGGTATGAATGTGAGTGTGAATGGTTGTTTGTCTATATGTGCTCTGCGATTGGCTGGCGACCAGTCCAGGGTGTACCCCGCCTCTTGCCGAAGTCAGCTGGGATAGGCTCCAGCATACCCCCGCGACCCTAATGAGGATAAGCGGCATAGAAAATGGATGGATGGATTTTGTGGTTGATTACAGCCTATTATTAGTAAAAAAAAATTTTTAAAAAGCACATTTAAGTAAATTAGACATATTTTTTTACTAAATTAAGCATTTTAAAGCATAAAAATTACTAAATCAACTAAAATACAAATATAAGGCATTGAGAAGGCACAAAGACGCGATAATATGTAGTGCACTACACTGGTCACTAGGTGTCAGCAATGTTACTGTAATGTTCGGTGAGACACAGAAGCATCAGACTTGATAGCCAGAACAACAGGCTTTTCAGGCAGGTTTGAATTATCTCACAGCAGGCACGATAATCCCTAATAAAAACACAGACTACCCCTGAAATCACTTCCTCTCTGCCTGGCACTCAGCGCTCCTAGAGAACACATTTATAGGAACACACACCAGCGTGAGTCCTATTTATGTCTTAAATGCCGTATTTACTCTTATTACGTTGACTATATTGGGTAATACAAGTGTAAAGGTGACTATAAGGGTGCTAGTTCATGTCCAGAGGGCTCTAATAATGTTAAAAACTGGAGATTGACCGATATGTTTTTTTCAGGGCCGATACTGATTTTTAGTAGTCAAGGAAGCCGATAACGGCTATTTGGAGCCGATATTCATTTGTAGTAAAAGTGAAAATATTGGACAATATTGGCAATAAATTTTTGAATAATACACTCTCCAACTTTTAACTTACTTCAACTCAAATTATTTTGCTTATACCATGCAGTACAATTCATCAGAGTACTATGTATAGTAGTGTGTAGTAGTGTATGCACGGGCGGACCATTAGGCAAACACAGGCAATTGCCTCGGGTCCTGAGATTTCCAGGGACCCCCAAGCATCTCATGAAAACTGTTGACTCTTCAAATTGAAAGGACATATTAGCATTTTAGTCTTAATTCAAATGCTTAAAACTACATCAAAATGTGTAATCTATCATGATCTTGATGTCCGCTCTCCCTCCTTTCTCATGCAATGGAATATTCCGTGTTCCTGCGCATGTGTAGATTGATTCCTGAAGACGGGTGCGAAACAAACTTGTTGGCGCGGAGTTGAAAAGCCCTAAAGAAGAGAAGAAAGCCAGAGGGAAACAGTTTAAAAAAAAATAATCAAAACTACCGAAGGGAGACAGACAGACACTCTTGACAGGAGAACAGCTGAGGAGAATGCAGTAGATTTAGGGATGAAGCTGAGAGTGATGCTTTTCACCACAAAGATGTTCGTAAAAAACTTGATTTTGATTATTTCCTATGGTAATACAGTGGAACCTTGGTTAGCGTTATTAATTTGTTCAAGAAGGTCTGACTCTAACCGTAATGTACCGAATCAATTTTTCCCATAAGAAATAATGTAAATCCAATTCATCTGTTCTAAAAAGCCAAAAATGATAAGTTATTATAGTTTTGCAATTAAAGTTTTACATGGAGAAAGCAATCTCAAATGCATATAAATACAGTACACATAAATGATGAATTTGTGTTTGAAACCAGCCTCCGGCACTTTATTAAGTTTGATCCATTTTCTTGCATTTGTTTAAGGAGCAGAGCTGCCATTTTGAGAGTGAACTGCTGATGACATCATAGAGGGGCAATGTAGCTGACTTCCGGTTCTGGTTGCCATTTTGTTAGCAAGCTACTGCATGCTAACAAGGACATTTGTGATAAAAATACGTTAAGAAAACAGTAGGACTTACTTAGCGTACTAATAACACAACAAGACGTGCAGAAAACCGGGAAATGTACGCAAACCGAGGCAACATTTTGGCGTATATTTTCAACATTAACCGAAAAACACCCTAACCAGGGCGGACGCTAAATGAGGTTCCACTGTAATGGTTTTGAAATCCCCAAAAGTCAGGTGTCCAGCACCATTCCGGAACAGATTTAGGTTTGCCTTTTAAGGCTCCACTATATATATTAGCGTACAACAACAGCGGTACAAAACATACTCCAAACAAGCCAGCCTAAGGTACAGTACTTTTTGGCAGAGAGTTCTGCTGTGAGGAATCTCCGCCCAGGTCCCGCGTTTCACGGTAGAGACAAAAGGTTGACCTCAGATGACGAGAGGCTTTAGGAATGATTGCGCTCCTGAAAGAGCTCAGTGTGGTCTGGTCTACACATCTATTCATCCATTTAATTTATATATCGCTTGTCCATTTGTGGGTTGCATACATATAACAACAGACCACTGACACTAACATTCACACCATCACTGTGTGGGAACTGAACCCGCATTTTTAAAAATCTGCCAACACAAGCTTGGCGACTGAGCCCCTGTTATGACCTTATGGCCAAAAACGTAACTTTGGTCCGTAAGCACAAGACTCGCTCGAGCACTTGTTACAGTGCGGTGCACCGCAGAAGAATTCGTTGTCAGGATGACGAGCAGGTAGGTGGCCGATAAACATGCTACTGGTGGCTAAACCACGCCAAAGCAACATCAGAAAATTCAACTGTCCTCCCTGCACACAGCTACACACACATTCAGGACTACTGTCATGTTCAAAGATGGTCAGAAATCACAAAATTCTTTAACACTACGGTACACATAACTGCAAGGTCGCTGATCCGCTGAAAGCAACAGTGATAATCAAGCAGTGCAGTGGTCTTGCTTTTGAGATAGAAAGGTTATGAGTATTTTGGCTTTTATTTTGTATTATTGTTTCATTTAATTCTTGTATTTAGTGTTTTTTTACTATATTTTATGTCCTTCATGTGTACAGTGGAAGAGAACTCGTACATAACCTGAGGACCACCTGTATTTAGGTAGAGTTCTTTCTCATCAACAGCTACTGTACATATACTGTATGTATATAAACACAGTATATGCACATATATATATATATAGTATTTATTATAAAGTTATAATCCAAAATTAAATCATACAGTAAAAAGCAAAACTGTTATAGACAGCACAACATATTCGTTTTGTCACATTGGTCTGACTTGGTCGTGAACTACTGCGCAATAATTATGTTGTGTGAAAATGCAGCACAAGCCCAGCAAACATATTCATAGACGCACCCGCTACTTACTTCCTCATTAAGGCCAACTGCATATAACAATAGAGTGATATTCCTCCTTTAAGAAATCCCTTTGAAATTATGCAAGATTAAGGAAAGTTGGTTGCTAAATTGGTGTGCGCATCTGTAATTTAATTGCGTCTGAGGCCATTAATTAATAAGGTGTTTCCTTTAATAGTTAATGTATAAGTGCAATTAATTAACTTGCCCGTCTTGATAAAGTGTCAGCAAAATCAAACAAAAACAATTAGCTTTTTGAGGCAAGTGTCTTTTAAAAGCTTTGCTCTTCGACTACTAGAGTTATACAGTGTAGATTTTAATTTGGATGGGGAGCAAGTGAGAGAAACACAGTTGGCATTCATAAGGGAATTACTATGTTGTAATTATGGGATAAGCTTATTGTTACATGATAAATAATTTGAATCTCTCCCCTCTGGTTAGGGTTGTTCCTCTTTTTATGAGGATGGACTTTTACTTTGCATTTGGTCGCATGTATTCTAAGATCATGTGAAATTATTAATATTAACACAAAGGCTGTAGATTATTCTTGTTTTAAAGACTGTGTGTGGTTTGGACACTTAAAGATATCTGACTCCTCTAAAACTTTGATTTGTTCATTACATTTGTTGATGTAAGCATTAATGGGCTGTTCTTGCATCATAGTCTTAATCACAGAGTGACATGGATTAAACATAACATGGCATAATTTAGAGAAAGGGTACAAACATTTGCGACATCTTACGTACATGGCGTCGGGAATGTATTTAAACAACGGTGATATGAGGCATATTTAGGGAGAAATAGCACCTAAACAATCTGTTAGCGTTATCCTTATCTGGTATAAATCAATGGCTTGGGGTTTTAGCTGGGAATTACATGCTGTGTGGGTGTTGATGCACAGTAAATTGGGTTCCAGGTTGCAAAGCATAAACACATATCTGGAGCGTGTTACTTTAAACAAGCCCCAGCTATTATTTGCACAGCCATATTACCTTGAATACAAATGACAGCATGACCTCAATTTTCTGCACAGTGTGACTGAGTGGAAGAAACTAACGCTTCAAGTGCTTTTCCTTTGCAAAGTGCTTGTTTGGTCACAGTTTCACTCCAATTAGAGAGTCAACATACATTCTGTTTAATATTGAATTTGCAAAAATACTATCCAAGGTCCCTCTGCTGTTGGCTTTGTTGAAATGCATGTCTAGTTTAATGTCGCACACTCTTGGAATTCACTTTCCATTGAACAGGTAAAAAGCTGTTCAATAGAGAGTATCTTACTTAACAATTACAGCACATTAGCTCCATGTCACAAAATATCTCCATTCATTTCCCTTTGCATTAGCCCCTCTGCTCTGCGCTCCCAGACAAGCGGTGATGTTCATAGAGTCCACAGGGAATTAGGGAATATTTTCCTCTGCCAGTGATGCACCCAGTGGGAATAGAGGTTGAAACTGTGTGACTATGTATCTAATTAGCTCAGTTATGTAATTGGAGCACTGATAATCCTCCAGGACTGCAAGTTGTGCACCTTCGAAACAAGAGACAGAGTCGTCAACATGCAGGCGAGCACGGACTAAGCTGCTAATTGCTGCGTGTGGTAATATGACTTGTAATGTACGTTATAGCCCTCTATGGTATTAATGGAGGATTTAATACCTGCTTTTTCAAACTTACTTACCCACTGTAAAATGGTGAAAACATAACCCAGCAGTGTTTACTACCACATTTGAGATGACATATTTTTATACTATTAGATGATATTACCATATTCCTACCATAAGACCATGCTTTTCCTTTCAAAAATATCCTAGAGATGTTTTTATTTGCCATCAGATTTTTTGTTGAATTCAAATATTGCTACTTTCTCTGTGGAACAGTTTACGCCCCTCAACCAGGAGTTATTGCAAGTAAGCCAACATGGTTGTGCTGGTCAATCTAGCAAGGACAGCAGGCCCAAGCTATTGTTCCGTTGTGTTGAGGTCAGGACTGTTAGCAGGCCACATCATTCTTTCTACTCCAAAATTGTGGAGGTAGTCTCGAATAAACACCAGCGTGTGCGGGTGAGTGTTGTCATCTTGAAGAGTTTGCTCCAACACTTCAGTGGTGATAAGGCTTGTTTTTCCAGTGATAGAGATGCTGCCCCAAACCAACACAATGTCTTCACCAAAAGGTGTTACTCTATTACGTCACAGTGTTCTCCTTGTCTTCTCCACACGCTATTACTTACCTAAAACTGAATTATTTAGACACAGTAACAGAGGATACAGTATTTGGTATTTGAAGCATGTCGGTGGACATGTCATGGTTTGGAGCTGCTTTGCTGCAGCAGGGCCTGGCCAGTTCACCAAAATATAATTCACTATGAATCATTTACTGTACCAGACAATGACAGAAAATCCAAATTCCAAAAATCCACCAAAAAATCTCCTTTCTAGTTTTTCTGGAAAAGTCCTCCTTGAAAATGGATTTTTAAGAATGTCCGGCACGAAGACAATTTCTTCTCTTCCTCAGCCACTGTGGGCATTATTGTGTGCAAATTGCTACATTCAGCTTGTCAGAGGGCAAAAAAATTCTGAGATTATTGTGGGCCATCAAGCTCTCCCTGATCTCCCTAGCCCTCCCTAAATCTGATTGGTTTAAAGAACAGCCCCATTACTAATAGAGTTTAAGTGGCATCCGCCAGCACTCCTGATTCTGAAGGCCCTGGGCAGATTAGACTGATATGGCAACACAGAGAACCTGAAATCTGATTGGACAAAAAAAATCTAGCATACACATTCACATACTAGAAGTGAATACGGTGCAGCCAAGAAGATAATAGACTGTTGGAAATAAATTAATACAATTTCATGGAACAAATACTAGAATTTAAGTTGTTAATGTAGGTCAGTGATTCTGATTGTGTTTAGACTGGGAAATAGTAACTATATAGTGTCCTAACTTTTTCCTCAGTAATAATTTGAATCTTTGTTAATATCTTTTGTTAAATTTCATTTATTTTGTTGCGAATTGCATGGTTTCTAGTGTGTTACATTGCTTTTATTTATAGATATAATTTGAAAAGATAAATTATTGATATGCTTTTCTTATTAAATAACTACATAACAAATGGGGTGTACATTTTGTTCACATGGCTGGATAAAGCATTGTTATAACTGAGAACAAATCAATCCAAACACAAAATTTAGAACTTTTTTTCATGTTTAAAAGATCGGAGGTCTGGATTTACTGACTTTCAGAATCACAAAGTCTGTGACAGCACTGAGACCATGTGTAGTCATTTCAGTTTCATAGCAGTATGTACTGAACCTTTAGGTTGAATCCAGAACAAATCACTGACTTTTCTTGTTGGGTTCACTGACTTTAACTCTTGACCCTCATCCCGAGGTCATTGTAGAGCGGCAGCCTCAACACCGCAGAGAGCGAGGAAGTCTGGAAGGCAGAAAAGGTGTCGGTATCCTGCGGTGTGACTTGTCATGTCCAATAACAACGAACTACATAACATCATTTAACCTTTACAACATGTGCATCGATCCATCTGGCTGTTATCATGCTGTGATCATGGCTCGGCTCAGAGCTGCTGCAGCTTTAGGGACTGGTTGTATCTCCCTCACAATATTACTAGGAGACAAAGAGATCCAGTTCTCTTTTTTCAGCCTGTCCTTCGATCATCCTTCATAGATGACTGTCTGCAAAACAGTGGGAAGACATCACTGACTGTTTCCTTTGAAATGCACTATGGGAGGGATGAGATACAATCTTAGCAAAACCCTGGGTTGGGATGATACGAAATATGCAAAAACACATATGAATTAATTTTAAACATAGACTTTATGCGCATTCTTCCACTTCTGGTGCATTTTCTAAATAAATAATAATAACAGAAAGTGACTCATCTCCAAAGACACTAACTTTTTCATTTAAATCTTACTCAACAAGTATAGAAAACATTCAAACCGCCCACCTATCTTGAATTCATTGCCCAGATCTTTGCCATGTTCAGTAAAACAGGTTATAGCTTTATGTGTAAACAACACATATTTACCAAATATGCTATCAATGTGTGATAGCATCATGTGTGCAGTAAGTGCACTAAAATGTAACCTGATCCAGTATTTATTAGACATTGTTTATTAGGGCTGTCACAGTTGCTGCATTAGTAACATGTTCAAGCACATTCAGCTCCAATTTTTTAAAACTCAAGATAAACGATTGTGTTTTCCTGTAGTTTAGAGAAATCGGAAGCGATGCAGCTGGAATGTGTGTGAGATGTTAAAACACATCCCCTTGGGCAGACGTGGCTACAAAAAACAGTCTTATCAATGGAACATTTAGCTTTTGAGTCCTGCCAGATGGTTCTATTTGTATTTATTGTCAATGTCAACTGAGTTACCACCGCAATCTGCTGAGTCTCCGTCAAACGTGAATTATGAACCAAAGACAGATTTTTATATGTATGTATGTATGTATATACACACGCACGCACATTTGGAATATGTGGGCCAGGGAACGGCACGACTCCATGCACACGCACATGCACATGTGCAACGTAGCCGAATCATAGAATGATTGTAATGTGATTGCTCATATTTGAATGTTACCAGTGGGTTGCACCTTGTTGTAAACCCTGTGTTTACATTCGATTCAGGAGTCAATTTTGACAATGATACTGCGTCAGTGAGTTCTGTTGCTGCTGTTGCAGAAACATTGCAGAAACAGAATTCTGAGATTGCAGTAACAAAGTGCGCCTGCTGCCCGTAATCATTATCGTTCTTCAAGGGATAGTTGGGATTTTTTGACATGAAGCTGTGTGACATCAGCTGTATGTCAGTGTAGTGCATCAACAGTGACTTACCCCCCCACTCCTTCCTGTGAGCTGAGTTCTGGTCGGATTTTGATGGTGAGGAACGTAGTTCCGGTTAGTTGGTGGGGCCACTTAAGTAAAGAATTTGGCTTCTCAAAACAATATGCGTTCAAAAGACTAATATAATCACAAAAAAAACTTTTTACGACATTTACTTTCTCTCCCATCATATCACTGCGTGCTGTCGCCTGCCAATTGCTGTGTATGAGTTCCACAGTGGACGAAGATGACGAAGAAGGCACTGCGACGCAAGAGTCATCCATGCATGTAAACATCTGCGATGTCAGACAACTGTCAGTAAATGTTTCCCGTCAGCTACTTCGAAGAGCTTTGGCGTGTTCCCCTTTTTACGATTTGCACCTTATACCTGACTCGTTTTTGTTTCTCATTTGTTCTTTTCTTACTAGCCTCTCGATGCCATGTGTTTTTGTACTTTTTGCACCATCACCTTTAGTTAGTTTTCTGTTGTCATATTTGCTAGTGATGTGAGATACCACTGATTTCCTTTTTCATCCAATATTGAGTGAAATTCAGGCTGGTATCAGCGATACCAATCGAATAATTTCTGCAAATACACCTAATGTGTCTGGTAAATTTGAAAAAGTAGTGTATTTCAAATCATAGCATAGCTTGTAGCATATAAAAATAGAAAACATTAGAATAATCTATATATTTATGAAGTATATTGAGGTTGCAGTAGGTTTACTATACAGCCAAGCTGATATACATCAACAATTCAAAATCATATAAAATACGTGAAAATTGTGTTTTAAACTATAAAAAAAGAAAATAAGTAAAATAACCAAACAATTACAATTAATTATTAAGAGCGACTGTAAGAATACGAATGAAAACTAATTCGCAATTCACTTTATAAGACTTTTGATAACTGGACATTTGACTGGTTTCTGTTTTGGGACCCTCTGACTTATACGGATGGGTATTGGTGATTAAGGGTGTTTTTTGATGGAATTTTGTGACATGCAAGTTGAAAGAAAGAACGGATTTCATGACACATTGCTTCAGTTCTCAAGCATCCTCATGGAATGAGTCAGTGACCATTAGAAAAAGGATTTTCTAAGTTTAAGTTTTGAATGCCTGCCACAGAAGCGCTGTAGTCACATCGTTCCTCCGCTAACGTTGGTTGGAAGGGAGGCAAAGACCTTTGTGCTTGGCCGGCAATATCCCTAGACCTCGCTATGTGTGATTTTTTTCTTGTGGAGATATGTAAAAGAATTAGTTTGTTCCACCACTACCCACTAATGAGGGATGAGCGAGTACACCACTATCTGTATCTGTATCTGTATCTGTATCTGTATCTGTATCTGTATCTGTATCTGTATCTGTATCTGTATCTGTTCATCCTGTTCATCTGTGTGTGACTGGCCAATCACAGAGTGTGAAGAGTGTATACATAATGAGGATTTTCCGTCACTATTACGGATGATGACGAGCTGTACTCGTTTCATGTTCGTACTCGGCAAAAACGCATTATCCGTAACGGACACTCGTCGACAATGAGTATCCGGCTCATCCCTACCACTAACCTCAATGACCTTAAACATCAAATAAGAACAGCGATCAACTCAGTGGATCGTAATATGCTGATACGCGTGTGGAAGGAATTCTCTTATTGCATTGATGTTGCCCATGCTACAGGTGGTGGCCGCATTGAACACTTGTAACACAGGAAATAGAACTTGATTGTAAGTAGAATACTTGTGACTTGGCTAGAGTTCTCTGTTGCTTTCCTTAATAAAATATTGCGGAATTAAATAATGAATTTGAATAACCATGTAGTAATATAAATCCTTCTATAATATAAATCAAATTATGTGATGGGTTTATTGCTATTCCTAACGCTTCAAAGTATTTTCCTGGTACCCTGAAAGTACAAATTATTCTCAGCTTGATATAGCGCAATCGACCAATGAATGATCAGTCAGATCACAATTAAACTACCGTATGCAAACTCAAACAGATAAGTTAAGTTCATTATTTTGATATTCCACTATGTGTAGTGTAAACAAGCTTCACTGCAGAATCACACCTTTGTTTGCAAGCATTTGTTTGCATCAGTGATAATGGTGTCTTATTGTATAGTGACAAATATATAAATATCTTGACATGCAAGAAAATATTTTAAAGCTGCATACCACATTATCATCAGTAGTCCGCTGGCAAAGGAATGAGCGTTAAAGGAAAGCACAATGACGGTGCTGCAGTTATCAAATTTGCAGGTAATGTTAGTGAGATATGTATGCTAAGTAAAATTGTGCTTTAATAGAGTTTTTAACTGTAGATCTACAACCGAAAATTGGACATACATTCTAATTGAATACCTGGTTGAAAATGCACCTTACACGCCGTTATAAATCATCTGGAATCAGTTTTCCTGAACTCCTCTCTCCCACTCACACACTTTGTGAACACAGAGCAAGGCTTTTTCAGCCTCTGATAAGTGTTAATAAATTACCTGAATTTGAAAATTAATGGCTAGCTGCCTGCTTCAGGGAGATATCATTGTGTTGAATATTTTGATTTTGTGATTAGATCAAAATGCGGTGAATTCCTAAACAGCCCCCTTGTCCAGGCTCGACTGATCATAAACTCTTCCCCTCTTAAAAAAAAAACATTCCATGCAAATGTGCTGATATGAAATAATTAGAATGAGTTTTGCCAGTATTTTTCTGCAGTAACATTTGCATGACTTTAGATCTCATCCGACTGATCTGCTCTATGCTGAGGGAAAATATATGTTTTTGTGTGGCATGCCCACACCAATCCACCCCCAACCCTACCTCCATAAAAATTTACCTTGCCAGGCGAGATAATGGCTTATATTGTGATGTTAAAGAGGCTTGTATTTACAAAAAGAAACAAAGGCTAGGCATTCGCCAGCCCTGGAGAACATTCATTAGGCTCTTGCTGTCTCTTTCTATTCATACACTGTATCAGTGGCATTCCAGCTCCGTGTGCTTCTGTATGAGGTGAGCATCAAATAGATTTCCACATTTTGTCACATTTACAGGTTTAAGGTGAGGTGGGGAAAAATGTCGCAAAAAGGCAAAAACAAATAATGTTTTTTCAACAAATAATGCCGTTTCTTTGTGCAGTCATATTCATACATCACATCATCATTAGGCAGAATATAAACAATACATTTGAAGAATATGCATAATAAGTTAATTCGTATAAAACCTTATTCCCTGTTCCAAGCCACTAAAATCATACAAAAAAGCTGATATGTGACACAAACATTCCAGCAGAGCACCTCAGATTTGTGCTGATTGGGCTTTCATTGAGGCACGCATAGCAGCATACCATGCAGTGTCTTCAATAAAGAAGCTTAGTTCTGCGACACAACCATCAAAGTACAATACATTAATCCCTTGATCATTGCAGTTAATTGGTTCCAGACCCAAACGTGATAAGTGAATTTCCGCAAAGTAGGATTCCTTATTTATAAATGGGATATTGTTGTACTAGAGCATAGAAAACCTGTTTACTACCTTCTAAATACGTTTTTTTTTGGCATTATTGGAGTCCTCTAGACATGAAATCACGTTTACACTCGTATTAACCAATATAGGAGACATAATAAGAGAAAGTAAGACATCTTAGACATAAATAAGACATTAGCATTGACAGCGTACTTCCTGTAGTGGCTATTGTCTCATAAATGTAATGTTACTGACACCTAGTGACCCCTAGTTAGCTGATGTCACACATGTCACTTCCCAGGCCACGCCCCTTAAAGGCACACACAACAAGTTACAGATATTACACTACATATCTCGTCTTCTGAATGCCTTATATTTGTATTCTCGTTCATTTAGCCATTTTTATGCTTAAAAATCCTTCATTTAGGCCAAGGAAATGTAAGATTTGATTAAAAATGCATATTTTTTGGCTGATATTAGACCGTAATCAACCACAAAACAGCAATAATTTATTACTTAATTTATTTTGAAAAACGTGATAGAGTGAAGCCGCGAAATTTGAACCACAAATTAGTGAGGGACGTTTGTAGATCCCTGCTTGTCGTAGCGGTTACATTTCAGAGCCACGATTGAATGGCAAAAAAAAAGCCGATAAAAAAAATGTCTATTTTTGATACACAGGTTTAATCATATATGCTTCACGCACTTGTTAAACAAAGGTACAGATGTTAGCTGGTGGATGAACGGGAATCTTATTACAGTGTAACCTTGTGCCTGGTCGTCAGGCTAGCACTACAAGCTAGCAGGCTAGAGAATGCGTTTTTTTACGAATGCGTTTCTTTAATTCACTACATAATCTACACTCCTTGTCTGTTGTAATTCCCGTAACAATTTGCTGAAAGTTTTGAGGCCGTAAACAAACATTTGCATCTCCCAGCAAATATGAGGTGATCAAGTATCGCCGACCAAAGCGTGAAATCTCACCGACTGAACATTGAACATCATCAGTGAAGCATCAAGACATAAACATGCAAAAATGATGTGTTTTTCTGACAGTGCTACATGTATGCTTTACATTTTATCTATATTTTCATGTATTTAGAAGTTCTTAACGATTTAGAGAGAGTGAGATGTGATTTCTGCGGAAAAAGCTGTCTATTTTCTGAGAACAAAACTAAACTAAACATTTTTTAATCAAAATTTGCGAATTTGTGAGGTCGTGAATGCCGAATCGCAAATGTGCGGGGATCCACTGTACGATTATCCACACACTGAGTGTGTGATGTGAAGCACATCTGCTCCTACCATAGTTTGATCAAGTGACGGCAGATTTTACCAGTCAGATTTTAGCGAACCCAATCTTGATTATGCCAGAGCTGGTGAATTATGACAGGATAGTATTTTCTTTTCTCAAAAGTATGTGAGGAACCCGAAGAAACAGCATTCTTTTGATTGCTTGATAGCCATGCAGCATCAAATTATTATATACTATTTAAGTTACATCGAGGAAAAGGCTTCTTGAGACGTCATCTGTACTTCTGTGAAGAAGGTGTCGGACGTTTCGCTCCTCATCCAAAGAGCTTCGTCAGCGAACTAATAAGTGCTGGTAGCTTAGGCCTTAAATACAGTAAGAGTGGGCGGAATTGGTGTGCCAACACCCTCCTACTATTGGTTCCTTACACTAAGCCTGGGCGGAGTAGTGGTATAATTCTATCCTGCTATTAACACCTCCGATAAAAGGGAAGTGTCGCTCCCTGAATTGGGTATGAACGACTCTGATAATGGCTCGTTAGCATCTATTGTTTGAGCCATTATCAGAGTCGTTCATAGGCTACATAAAGTAGTTTTTTTTACACCATGTTTGGCACTTCCATGCTATAGGATGTGGAGCAAGAAGATACTCAGATCATAGATTGCCAAGGTATGCTTTCAAACATCATGTTTGACATGACTAGAAGCCGAGAGCTCTGTTTGTGGAGCCGGGAAGTGTGTGCACGCACATAAGTGTGTGTGCCCAGCAGCTGCATGGGGCCCCAGGGACCGGCCTGTGTAGATTGGGTCTCCACAACCGGTAGCTCATTAGTGGATAGTGAAAGGAATCCACACAGATGGCTGTCAATCTTCAAAAAAAGTTGGCTATGTGAGACATGTCAATTGAGGTTCAAGTTCCTTCTGCTCGTTTTACTGACACTGTAGAATTCAAACGATATTTGTTTGAATTAGTCTGCCCAAAAACTACAAAAACCCAAAAGCATGTTGACATCAGAAAATGTGTTTTCTAATGAATGCTCAGCCAACTGAACAGGAGCCTGCACTTGTCATTCATCACTATAAATTACTCCTACTAGCTTGACATTTTTTCAGTGCTACAGATGATGGGCTTGTCTGTTCTGCAGAATGGTCTGTGTTTCGACTGGAAATATGACACTGAACAGTCTGCTAAGATTAAAAATCAATTACATTGTTTACCTGCCAAAGTAGGAATTGAGGCCAATCGTGTTGTGACTGTTACAGCCCAAACACTGTTACCTGCTCCCGTTACTCTTATTAAATTAAAGCAACGAAATAACTACTTTTTATTATTAACACGACAAGGGTACAGTTGATCACATTCCAGATTTAATTTAGCATTCCCGGCTTTGAAAATTTGCAGATTTTCGGTAATTCTTTTGTCGCCTCGTTTTTTTTTTTCTGCAGAAAACACATCTCACTCCACGTGATAATAGAGGTCAAACGCACTGCATACTTGTACCATTGTTACACTCAACGATTATATGAACGCAACACTTTTGTTTCTGCTTGCATTTTTCATTAGTGTGTGTTACCGTCGACATTTTAGAGTGGCCTTTTACTGTAGCCAACATGAGGCACACCTGTGCAATTATCTGTCCAATCGGCATCTTGATATTCCACACCTGCGAGGTGGATGAATTATGAATGCTCGCTAACACAGATTTAGACAGATTTGTGAACAATATTTGAGAGCCTTTTGTGTGCATAGAAAATGTTGTAGATATAAGTTCAGCTCATCAAAAATGGGAGAAAAAACAAAAGTGTTGTGTTTGTATTTTTGGAGTATAAAAAGCCCACAACTTTGACATGCTTATGTCTTCACGCTTCACTGATGTTTTTTTCATCGAGTATTGAGATTCCGCATTTTGTTCAGCGGTCCCTGAATGCACCATGTTGTGTGCTGTGATGTGTAAAAGTTTGTTTGGCTAGGGAAGCACTCGCTTTGACTTTGAGCACTTTGCGAACAATGGTAATTGAAGAAAGAAGGATAGGGTTCTGGAGATGAATCTAATCGAATAATTACGACAGTCACTTTTTCGGCAAATTTTGATCTGATATTGGAGGACAATGCCGACATATAGCTAACAGGAGTGTTTGGAGGGGGAGGGAAGTGTGTCAAAAATGTCATGAACTTCTCAATTATTCGCTGGTGGTCCGCAAAAAGCGGGGATCTATGATATAATTGAATGAACGTACTCATAATATGCCACTCTGTTAATTGTATAGGAATGAGAGATGTCCCAATCAGCATTTTTGGCCTCCAAACCGATCAGATACTTTGAGAATGCTATTGTATTACGGAACTGAAAATGTTTTTAGCAAGTAACTAAAGTAAACACAGTAACACATATTTATAAAGCTTATTTCATTAAATTTAGAATTATTAGTTTAGTGTTGTTGTAAATCAACAACATAGTGTCGCGATGGCAGAACATAGTGTAGAGCCATACATTGTAAAAGACTGCAAAACCCCACATTCTCCACCATAGAGATGGGCTGGTTGTCCGAAGCAATACATTTGGCTACCTTTTCGGTGATCCGATTTGCCTTTTCGCTCTCTTTTGGATATTTTTCTTTCCCGCGAAAGTCCAGAGTTTGTTGCTTTTGCGAAGCAGCCTTTTCGTCTGTGGCCTTGCTAACGGGTTGATAGTCTGTTTTATATTTGCTCCTCGGATGACATATTAAATTGGTATATAATTGATATTGAATGTCCTCCTGCTAGTACCACCCCTTGAAATTGTCACTTTTTTGGGTGTCTTCCAATACCAGCTGCTCATGCTCTAAAATCAATTGTCAAATCAAAATATCGATACTTTTGATACTTCAGTCATTTGAGATAATGTTTGTCTGAAACGTTTGTCTGTTGAAACAATGATCGATCATAAACAGAGCCATGTGTGAACTGTGAATAACGTTTTCATTCTTATAGCAGTTAATAATAATTCATCATTTATTTTAATGGTTTTATTCTTATCAGCTACTCGTATTTTTTATTTTTGTATGATTTAATATACAATTTTCACATATTTGATATGTTTTCCTCTGTTTTTTCTGTTGTTGTATATTAGCTTGGCTATATTGTAAACCACCTCGCTACCTCAATATAGTTCACTTTAAAATACTTTTTATGCTATGATATGAAATAAACTGGTCAAATTTACCAGACACATTAGATGAATTTGCACAAAGTACCGGTGTCAGATCGGTATCTCTGATGCCAGCCTGAATTTTACCCAATATCGGATCGGAAACAAAATCATGGTATCGCACATCACTAGGTTGTAGGACTATTTCCATTTACAATGCAGGAGTACTTCGACGTGGCTAACATGCCTTTGTTTACTTTCCGGCCTGCTGCAAAAACAAAGCACTTTATGGAAGCTGCCATGAATAAATAAAGGTTGGGCTCATCTCTCTAATCTCCGATCAATAATAAAAGGCAAAAAAACAAACATGATAAAGGCAGATTGCAGGAGAACAAACTATTTCAAATGTCAATTCTTTTAATAAAAGTACAACCTGCTATAATTCATGCTATCAACAGCAAAATCTGAATGAGAACAAACAGTTGCAATATGTGATACATGAGCGTCAAAATTCTGCATTGATACACTGTCTACACTGTTCATTTAACAATATGTTTATTATTGTGGTTGTAGTTTGCAGCGTTGTTGAACCGGATTGCATCATACCGAAAGGCCCCCCACAAGTGAGTAATCGTACAGTGAGTATCAAGACAAATCTCCTTTTTTTAAGTTAGTGAGACAGAAACTTGAGGCAGAGACTTCTCCATTCACTCCAGCATGGATTATAAGTTTCTCCGGTCCGGAGATGCCACTTTTCAGTAATTGTACATAACAGCAATCTGAACACCACTTGAGCTGACCTACTTATGAGGCTCAGAAACTTTCTATCCTGCAGCCAAGTCTAAAAATAACCCTGTGGCCAGTTTTAGATTCATCTCAATGGAAACCCTGACAGTTTTACAGAGTGCCAGTGACAGAGTTCTGCTAAGCAGCAGTGGACAGCAACATTTTAAACATTCTCCACCTCCTTGGAGGAGTCGCCTCACGGAATTTGGAAAGGAAATTGCAGCGAACGTGTATTTTGGAATTTTGATTATACAAGCACTTGTTACTCTTTCCTCTTGCCGTTTTGTGTTACAGTTGTGTTGTGTGTGAGCGATTGCGGTGAAGTAGCACTTCTTTCATCACTTACTCTGAATAGTAGTAAAATGACTCTGGGAATAAATTGGTTTCATGTCCAGGCACGTTTTTGCGTTTTTGTGATGGCTTTTCTTTCCCCTACCGTTTCTTTTTCTGGGTATCTTTGTGCAGTCGTCTTCTCTTGTTGTACGCGTGGCTCCTTTAAGATGATTGGGAATTAGAGGCTTTTCATACAGCGCATATTATGCAGCTTCGTGGGACTCTATTAGTCTGAATCAAAGAGGACAGCAGACAGTGTAGAGCCACACAATAATGTGACAGCATGTGTTTTGGCGAATAAATAACAAATCCGACAACAAACTGCAGCAGCCGACGCAAAAATAAGTAATTAAAAGATGATAGTGGGATGTCTCCTTTTGAGCTAGATTGGGATTTTTCTTAAAATAGTTTGATTCTAATAAGGATTTATATGTTTTGTTGCATAGAGTGCAATTAGGGCCAAAATGCTGTCCCTGAACTGACACTTGCCTGTGGCTTGAATAAACTGTTTTTTTTTTGTTTTTTTTTTTCCATAAAATCTGAGGTCTACTTCCCTCCCCCTCGTGACTTCCTCTCCTCTAGTGTTCCTCCTCTCAGAGCATCTTGGGAGCATTGAGCTCAGACAGCAGGATTAGTCAAGGATCCATCTTGAGACGCAGATAATGTTTTGCACACAGACTTGCCTTCTCTCCACTGCAGCTTCTGCTGCACTGATTAGAACTCCAAACTCCACCAGAAATGGCTATTTGTTCTTAAGCTGTTTTTCCCCTCCCTTTGTTGTGCGGGTTTGTCAGCCATCCCTCTAATTCAGTGCAATAACAAGTCACAAGTAGGTCAAGACAAAGGAAGCAGCTAGCGGTGGCTGGTGTCACAGTGGACTGACAGCAACATGGAAGAGCCACAGGGCTGTTCAGATATGCCCTCCGGCCCCTTGCACCGGCTAAATGGCTGCAAGTGGGTGGCACTGCCACAAGTTTTCTTCCTCTAAGATGTCTATTCTTGGGATCAAGTTTGAGATACAGCACAGTATGAGAGCGACATCAGTGCAATGCACATTTTTATGGCATACACTCTCCTTACAGATGTGCGTTTGCAACTGTTGCCTTACACGCCTGTCAGTGTGACTGACAGGTGAGCCCAGCAGCTGCTTTCACACCTGCACAAAAACACACATTTCTAAAAGGTACACCATCCAGATAATTTATTTGTTTCCTCTTGTTTTGAGATTTCCCTCAGGCAATTTGTTGTTAAAATTATTTTGCAAAGAAATGGAAGGGAGAAATGATGTGCAATGACTTATCTCTGCACCTCATTATTTGAGGTATAGCAGCTAAGATAAAGCACACAATAAATACAAAAAAAACGGGTTAGGGCCAACACTGGAACAGTGAAAAGGCTGTTTCGGCCCAATTTAAATCTCACAATTATTGAAATCAAACAAGCTGACATTTGAATATTAATAGTCTCCATTTGCGCACATGAAACTATTACATGTTTTGTGTGATTGTCAAGAGGGGTGAAAAAGCGTTTCAGTTTCAAACACGCAAATGTGCGTACGCAACACTGAGGCAAAGCCTGTGTAAATTTCATTTGGAGACAGTCTCTCCTTCCCTCCACATTGTGGGCTTTTAAGACACTGAAGTGACTGTTCTTTGCCCATGTAAAAGAAGCCCATTATCAAAGCATTAAGATGTGATTAAACTGACATTTTCTTAAGGGAAACCAAAAAGAGTGTGGAATAAAGGGAAGAAGAGAACTACATCCAGATCTTATCAGTAGAGAGGTGGTGTGGGTGGGGCGGGGGAGCGACGAATGGGTGATAGAGGCCGATCTCTGAAGGAGCTTATTATATAGCTTATAAGAAGACAAGCGCGGCGGTGTGCTGATCACAGGTATGCAAGCCAAACGCACCTGCTAGATTTCACTATCACTCAGTGCTGATGCTCCCCCAGCCGCTGCTAGTGCAAGCTGCTCAGGCCAGACTTGGAAAGAAATCTGCAGCTTCAAGGCCTGTTTAAGAATCCATTTTTAACAGCATATACTGTAATATTTCTTCCTTACATGACTTAACGATAATAATGGTCAATCTGGACTGACACTGTCAAAAAGGTACTCATTTCAAATGTTTTTATTCATTTCCAGTGGTGTAAAATTGCTTAAAGGGACTTAATGTAGCAGATTCCTCCAGCTGGCTCGGTGGCACCGACTTTCAAATGTAGCATTGCATCACGCCTCTTCCTGCTTCGTGCACATAAGACATAACTCACACACGTTATGTTTGTTATCAGCTAATGATAGCGAAGTGGCTGAGTTTAGCTACTAAGGTTAGCTGTCACTGAATGTACAGCAGTTCATAACCACACAATGACTCCAAATTGTCGCTCGCTTGTCTGACAGTGATGTGCGATAACACTGATTTCCTTTTCGATCCGATACTGAGTTAAATTCAGTGTGTCACCGATACCAATCTGATACAGACACTTTGTCGAAATACAGCAAATGTTTCTGCCAAAAGTTGTGTACAGACGTCCCTTGTTTATCGTGGCTAATTGGTTCCAGACGCGACCGCGTTAAGTGGATTTCCGCGAAATACGATTCAATATTAATAAATAGAATATTTTCTTACTTTCGAAATACATTGCTTACCATGATTACAGCCCTGCAGACATGAACGTGCTGAGGTGGCTGCCAACTCTGTTGTCTTGTCCCGCATCCGCTGGTGGCTGTGGGAGAGCAGGGCCAGGTCATCTGCAAAGTCCAGACCATACAGCTGGTCAAACAGTGTCCACTAGATTCCGTTTCTTCCGTCTGCTGTTGACGTCTTCATGGTCCAGTCTATCGCTATGAAGAAGAGGAGCGGTAAAGGGAGGCAGCCTTGTCTGACTCCGATCTTCACCCTGAAGCTGTCCTTCATGGACTGCTCGACAGGTCGTTCCTTCAGAGGAGTTCTTGATCAAGTTGACCAGTTTGGTTGGCACTCCGTAGTGGCGAAGCGGCTTCCAGAGAGGGTCCAAAGCTGATATACAGCGAGGACTTCCACTCAAAAGACTGCTCGACGATGATGTGCAAGGTAGCGATGTGGTCAATGCACGATCTGTTCTGGCGGAAGCCGGCCTGCTGGTGTCTGAGGAGGGGGTCGACAGCACCTTTCATTCTCTCAAGTGGAATCCTGTTGAAGACCTTCCCTGGCACTGACAGAAGCTTTATTCCTCTGTAGTTGGTGCAGTTGCTGAGGTCCCCTTTCTTGGGTACCTTGATGAGGTAGCCCTCCTTCCAGTCTGCTGGTACTTCTTTTTCTTCCCATATCTTCTCGAAGAGAGGGTACAGAATCTCTACGGTGGTCTCCAGGTGTGCCTTGAGCACTTCTGCAGTCCTGCTGCCTTGCCGTTCCTCAGTAGCTTGACGGCTTTATGTAATAGTAATAGCAATATATATGCACATTTTATCAATAGACGTTATCAGTGTCATACAGTATTGCAACTGTACAATTAAATAGAAATTTGTGACCTTTTGCATTAAATGTTAACTCAAGAGCAGGTCAGAATGCAAATACATTATTCCTGCAAAAATCTTAAAAGTATATAAGTATATTAGGTACTTTAACACAAAAACTAGGTACACATATATATACATATACAGTGTTGACGAGGGAACTGTGCCTATCCTATTTGTCTTTCATTGTCCCCACAGACAAAATGAAGCCTATAGCCAACAGGATGCATGCAGGAGGTGTGCAAAAAGGCTCAACTGCGGGGATGCCCAGCATGTGATCTGAAATGTGTGCATTTTTTTAAAGGCTTCACCTAATCAAGAGGAGCCAAAAGCTTGCTGGCAGTGTTAATGTGCTGGCCGCATCCAGAATGTACACCCCAGATTTGCAAACAACAATTTATGCATGCATTTCTATATCGACTGACAGAATGCGACGGGGGGCTATGTGTTAACACATTAGCCTCCTAACTTCCTTAAAATACTGAATGTTATCACCTGCAAGAAAGATATATATTTCAAATACATCCCCATGAAAAAAGGCGAAATCTTAAACGAATCTACGTTTTTATCTTGTTTGTGTGCTTCCTGATTTGGATCTCTGCTATCTAACTTGATGTGCATCCAGGGACATGTCGCACAATGAAAACAAGCAATATTCTGTCAAAAGATCTGAGCTGAGATACAAGAGGCACGTTTTGATTTATGGTGCGGTCAGCTTCCTTCCGTGTGAGTTGCATCGCACCTCCTCGCTTTAATTATACCGTGCACTTTGGCTTGACATTTCAACTCTGAGATTCCATCCTACCTAGTTCTCAACTAAGGTCAGCTATCGGCGTACAAACACGGTAAAGTATAAGGATGAGGTAAGTGCTAAAAGAAAAAAAAAAAAAACATTGACAAAATAGTTTCTTTCTAAAATGTATTTTTTTCGGTGACGTGATAAAATGTGAATCAGTGTGTTGAGTTGCACAACGTGCTGCATTGTTACAGTCCTGACACACTCCTGCTGAGTTAATAAATCTGACCTCTACTTAATTAGAATAACAGAACATCCTCCACTGAGGAAAAAATCAGCATGAGAATTTTTTCAACTAATCGCTAATTAAGATTATACAAAAAGAAAAAAAAAAACACGTCAATTAAGATGCTAAATTTTTGTAAGGGAGGACGTGCATGTGGAGCTTTAAGTTGAACTACAGTGCTCAAACACATTAACAGTGAGCTACCCACCAGGAAAATGAGCATATTTACATGTTCTTATGTAGGATATAAGCATAATACACCATTTTCTAAGGAAAGTGTAGCTTTGCTTCTTTAATTGCTAATTTCGTAGCATTGCTCTTTTGACCAAGTGAGGTGAACAGGGCCAGAAACACAGCCACAACATCATAATTGTGCTGTAATAACTGTGGCTCCGCTCTAGTTTTGAATCTTGGCCCCTGCTGCTGTGAGGGCTGTAATTCTGCAGCAAGGAGTGTTAAGAGGATATCATTATCATGTGTTTTCTCCAGTAAGCTGCAGATTTAGTTAAATATAGTAGCATTTTTGTTTCCTCTTCTTTTCAGTTGTGCATTAAAGCTGGGTCAAGCCGACCCCTCCCATGGCAATTCTTTTCAAACCGAGCTGCCAAAGCGCCTCTTCTGCCACAAATGTAGCCAATATCGATGCCATGTGCGAAAACTGATTGAAAAGAGACTTACATGTTTCAAAGCATGCTGGGAGCTGGGGGCCAGGCGACAGCCCAAAGTATTAAAGCTGAGATAGCCACCAGTATGCTACAAAAAGGCCACATAAGCCTACATGTCAGACAGAGCGCCATTATTTTGAAAAAATACATGTATTTGTTAAACGCTTATACTCCTATTTTGTAATTTGGAACACCAAATTCAGGACTTACAGGGGCTGTATGCAGCTATTTTTTTTTAAACCAAACCATATAAGAACACCACTAGCACCGCTAGCATATGTTGTCAATAGTGGGTTAAAAGAACAGATTGCCCAAATTTAAAAAAAAACAAAACATATTTCTTACAATTATGAGCTAAGCTGCATCAAAACTGTCGGAATTCTTTGTGCACCCAAATAAAATCGCTGTTGGTATTCACGTACAGTACATGTCCGTGACGTGTACAATTTGCATCATGGATTTTCATACAGCCGTTGATAGTTAACAGTAGCTAAAATTTGCCAAATTGCTATCGTTAGCTGACAGCAAACATAAAGTGCATGTGCGTGTATTACGTCGGCGTGCTCTCAACTCTCCCGTTTTCCCAGCCATTTTAACATTCACGATAAAAAATTTAAATCCTCTCCGGTACTGCCGGAGCGGCTCAGCTTCCGGTCCTCTCACTCGGGCAACACTGGCATAACGCATCCTGTAGCCTTTAAAGTTGGGCACACAGTCAGGTCTTTACACTAGAACCCTTCCCCCCTACATTTTTCTTGCTTTTCTTTTCCTTTCCATCATTTTCTGGAAAATGTAGCTTATTTTCAAATGCAAATGTTGACAGGCATGCTGACAGTACAACACTCTCATCTAATGATCTCATGTGAGTGATGTGATCATTGTGACACTGCTGATTTGGATGATAAATGACAAATACTTGACTAATCCTATCATATTGCCATATCAATATAGATTAGAGTGCTTAATTAATGAATGGGATTATTTTTTGTGTCATATGCTTGTAGTTCATCAAGAGATGGTGATGAATAAAAAAGATTCCCCTTCGACCAAATCCCCACAGAGTCCCGTTGTTATCTCAGTATACTGCTTGCCTTTAAATTTGCAAGCATAATAGAAATTCTGTGGCGAAGTGTCGAGCTGAAGACTGCGTTTGCATATTTATTCAGCTGTCATAACTATCAGTTCAGATCATCAGAGGAGATAAACCAGCGAGATGAGGGAATAATGGCGCTGGCTGAGAGGCTGCTGGATGATACAAGCATTTTCTTGAAAACACGAGGAACTTGGGCAAACAAAGAAGGCGCTCTATCAAGCCGTGACATTCTAAATGATGGTAATGCTGGTGATGAAGTGCAATAATGACAACCTGTATGGTTTCTCTGGAAAAAGTCATTTCAGCACCAGAATGCAACTTTTGGGTTACGATTGTTGACTCTACATCCACCTACCATGCAATACAAGATATTAAAAAAGGGCCACGACAAAGATAATAGTTTTGCGCTGCATTTATTTGACAACATGTTTGTTATTATTGGGGTTATAGGTTGCATTAGCGTTGATTTGTACTGCATCATGCTAATATGTGTTCCTTAAATTTTCATGACTCTGAATGGAGCAAAATGTGGTTACATTCTGTGCATTGACTGATTAAATGACATGATTCATATTATTTCTGCAATTACTCCACTCTTTTATGCATGCAACACCACAGCATTTCTAAATATGCATAAAAACATGATTCAAATGATTTCTCCCATGCAAGCAACAAAAGGATGCCGCAGACCACCTCAGAGGAAAACGCTGACAAAAAAGAACACAGTCGCTGACATTTTGTGAAAGAAGCGTCTAAGGTCAAGTTGTTGATACCACTTGTAAAAAAAACAACAACAAATGAATCAGCATCAGGGGAATGGGGAGACGTGGACAATGTCCCTTTTGATTTAGACAAGAAGCGCAAACAGCACTTTTTAAGCAGGATGCAACACAGTGTTGTTATTTCATTGCCGAAATCAAACTTAGAAGACATTCATCTACACCTGAGTTTATCATGCAGCTCCTCGTGCCTTCTATCCCTCAAGTGCATGCGTGCTCTTTCCACGAGGACAGTATAGAACAGCTAATTGAACAGTATTGATGCAACAGCAGAAGGCGCCAGTGGAAACTCTGCTCAATGGTGCCATCTAGTGCTTGTTTTTACTCAGACCCAAAACTCGTGTTACAGTAGGACTTCTCCCTTGCTACTTCTGAGTAAGTTTGGATAACAATTATCTGTTGTATTTGCATTAATGTGATTACTTTGTGTGCAGACTCATCTGACTGCAATTATAAAGAGTAGCATTAAATCACTAATTAATTAACTCAATTGTGACTAGATTGATTAATTCTAGACAAACATGAGATCTCAGCAAGTAAATGAGCTCTGGAGTGCCGATGCATGAGGGAGTGCTGCTGCAGAAGTCATTTTGATTATCTGCAGACACATGTAGTTGCAAATCTTTTAATTAACAAAGACACTATGTGTGCTGGTTGGGCGACCATCCTGCTTATTACTTGGACTTAGAAGTTGGTCAGTTTGAAAAATGAGTGAAGCGGTGATAGAGAGTCACCTTTGTTATAAAGTTTTGTTACAACCAGAGAGGTGTTGGGTTTTTTTTCCACATTTGGTGAGTGTGTTCTGGTAACAAAAATGGGTCTTGACAGGAGAAGCCATCACACAGAAAGAGATTAGGATCCACAAAGCAGATGGTCACATAAATCATCCATTCATGTGTCGGACTGGCACCTCTGTTGCGAAACAATGAATCACTGTCTATCAATATGCAAATGCTTTTATTGAAAAAAAAAAGTACAATTAAAAAGTTCACGATTGAAAATAAGGGGTGCCCAAACTTATAGCACTGGGGGGCACACTACTTTTTTTATTTTGTAAAAAGGTTTTTAAAAAAAAAAAGATTATGTACATATTTAAAGACACGAGCTTTGTGTTATTTGTGATTAGTATCAACATTTTCTCGTTACATTGTGCCCCTTTTTCCCATTTTTGCTGGCTCACTAATGATTAATTGATTTGTGAGGGGAAAGGACTTTGAATGATTGCTAATAATCATAAAATGTGTTTATTTTCAACCGCATTTTAGACGTGCCATTTAAAACACATCTCAGATCTCGATCCAGAACTCTTAAATGTAAGAGTAGTGAATCAAAGCCTTTCCTTCCCATTGAGCTGTCAGCATCTGCACATGCGAAAAAAGCTTCATCGGAGAGATACAATTAATACTTTAGAGATTGAACGCACTTTTTAATTGGATAGAAGCCCATTATTTTCAATACAGAAGGGGCACTGAGGCACATAAAGCTCTTGAATATTTTTTTTTTGCAAGTCGTGAGCATAATGATTAATCGCGGCACTAAATTTGCCCCACAAAATGAAAAGCAAACTTCACGCAAAGCGTAATTTAATTGTTTCTGTACACATTTTCCTGCCTCCTATTGTGGGAAGGTTAAGATTTTTAGCTGCCTCGTGATGCCCGAGCTGCAACAATGTGACTGACAAACGTTTTGAAGCAGTTGCAGACTGCAGTGGCTTTCAAGGCATCACTTTGTCACATTTCGAGTGGAGCTGGGCGATACTGCAAATTTTGGTAGCGATCCAATACCAAGTCAATACAGGGCCAGTATCACTGATACCGATACTGATACCGATTAATACGATGACGTTTTTACATGAAAATGTTTCAAGATCATTGAATGATTGTATGATTTTGTCTTTAATTTGTTGTTCGTGATTATATTTCGAATAAAGCACAGGATAAAGATTAAACATTTTCATGTTTTATATGATGTAATTTTATTTTTATATCTCACTAAAATGATCTATGACCAATTGAACCATATAGAAATATCAACAAAATAATACAACCACAATCTCTTATTCCCTTTTATTACATACAGCAAAAAAGGTAAATTATGCAAAATAACTTAAAAAAAAAACGAAGACTACCATTAGCCCTCATTCAAATGCTTATTTGACTTTTTGCCCCCAAAGCCCTCCTTTGTTTTATTCACCGGATTTATAAACAATATAAAGAAAAGGATATTACAATATGAACAACAAAACAAAACACAGAGGTATTTGTGAAAATAAACATAGAAAGGCACTGAAAAATATCAATTGAATCCAATACTGATAATACCCTCTGGTATCAATAGCATCGATATTCGTATCGCTCCACCCATCCCCTAATTTGCAGATTACCCACGCTGAATATTTATTTCAGAGCTGAAAATGCCCACTAAATATGACATCCAAGTGAATTGAGTATGCATCACGTGCATGTCAGCGTCGACCTTTTAACCACTTTCATCTGTCCCCTTATTGTCCAGCACAATTTTCTGCAATATTAAAATTAATTTCTGGTGCTCCGGTCTCATTCAGTATAATTTAGATATAATTATGACGTAAATAGCTTGATTTAAATCAGTAAAGAAAATCACAAATTACAGGCGAGATTTCCTCACACCAAAAAATACAAAATTGGGTGGTTTTAATTCGATATACGGTATTTATATATAGTAGTAGTTAGTTGCGCCCTGTATTAAATGCACCCCGAGGAGAGCAGTGCCATCTAGGTGTCAACCAGTGGTAGTGCAATCCGACAGCATCCATTGTGTTCATGTAAGCATGAATATTCAAAACCAGATTTTTTTTGCTTACGTATGCACACATGATAAAGTTATCTACCATGTGAAAAAATTAATCCAGGTATTACAAACCAGATTAAACACAAAGGCAAACAGAGAGAAACAGAAGTAATTCAAAATAGCGAAAAGACGTGTCTTCATCTGTTACCTATTCCACGAGTCACTGTAAATAATGTGGTGGTTAACTATCACTATTATTGGTGTAGCGAGACTGTGGTTTCATATGGTGGGATTAAGAAGGCATGTTTAGTTTCAGATTAGTCCCATTTTTAGTGTCACTGACCGTGTGTTCAGCTGATTGCCAAAGGTCTTCACAAACGCTTTGACATTCTTTGTTTTAGATGCAGCAGTTTGTTTGTGAAGGAGTGTTCATCCTCGGGGTGCATCGAGTGAAGCAAACTGTGCTGACTGTGTTTTCTCAGCCTGCAATTGTGCATAAGGGGCTTCAATACAGACAAACCTGAGGGGGAGAAAATTAAAGATGCAGTGCAAGTTTGTTCTATCCTTTTTAAGGTAATGAATTGTACAAAATTATGTTTTTGTGACATGTCATACCTTAAAGAAAGAAGAAAGAGTAACCCACAAGAACCCATGGTGGCACGTGTCACCAACACTGCCCTAAAATACACCCTACACGCCTTTGTGCTGGACTTGAACTCATGAAGTGATGTATATGTGATGTCATGTGACTGTCCCAAATAAACTTTTCCCAAATGCATCAGGTAAACGCAAGACGAGGAGCTACAGCTAATTTCCAAAAGCTTGTTTTTGCCATTAAAAGTCATTTTAAACCCATTTACAAACTCCAGTGTTTTAATATTACAGTTTAAATGTTCCTACTATATTTTATGAATGATTTAATATAAAACAAGTAGCAAAAATATCACTGTCAAGTATATGTCACATTGGGCTTCTAGGCTTAAAATTGCTATGGAAAGCCATAATAGCATAATTGCTAATAATAAATCACTCAATACTTTTCACAGTTTTACTTCGAATTGATTTTTTTTTTCATTCGGTGGTAGTGGCTTCAAATAAGGTATACGTTTACCTTGAACACCCAGTGTCACATATACTGGTATGGAACATCACAGACGTCTGACATTAATTTGTAGTATTTTAAGGGGGGAAGCCATCAAAAATGTGTTCGATGTGTGCCACTTGGTCTGTGGTATACCCCCATAGTTGGTCTGTGGTCTGTGCTCTTATGGGATAGTTTTGTACCAATAAATGATAAATGGTGTGTGCAAGACGTGCGCTTCTAATGCCACAGTTCATCACACTCGAGAAGTAACTAACTAACTATCTAACTAACTAACTAACTGTTTTGATTTGTAGTGTTTCTAGACGAAAAATAAATAATGACAAGCGTCTGTTTCTCAAGCCAGCCAAGTGGTAACTTTTCTCTTTCAGCACCGCAACGCGAGACTTTTGAGGAGATGCCATTGCTGCTTCACTGCTTTTTCACTCCCTCTGATTACTCCTCTCATCTTATGTAAATCCTCTTAAGTCACATGTTATTGTTTATTGCAACTGTGAAGGTTAGGTGTTCCTAAGCCCCGTGCGTGCGCTTATCTCACCAGCGCATGCATCTTTGTCTCTCCAATGTGTCTTGCTTTGCTAATACACTAATGGATGAGGAAAGTTGTCTGTCTTGATGCAGTGCAGACAACCAATCTACTGCAGTCGGAAGCTAATCTCTCCCATTGGCTAACAACTCCTCGTGAAAGGGAGGCAGACGCATGCATCAGGGATATCTCAGCACTATCGAGAGAGATGGTTTTTTTTGGGGGGGGGGGGATTTTTCAAAGAAAGTGACATTATAAACAATTCCAAAACACAAGAACACAAGTGCAACGGACTACTTCGTTTGCATAACACAGTTTGTCTCTAAAATGATTAACCTTGTCATTGCAATAATATAATGTATCACCCATGTGCTTATCTTTACGTATTCTCCCGGGGACTCTCAGAAGTACAGACCTTACTGTCCCCCAAGTTTCAACCAAGCCATTAAAATGGAACTGAAATCACTGAAATCAATTACATGAAATACTAACAAGCCATTTAAATGAATATTCAAATACAGATTTTAAGAATCATAAAGATAATGACACTGACATTTACATAGTGTAGTGTTTCCCACAGGACTGCAACACCTATTTTTGGTGGTTGTGGGCTGGGGGGGGGGGTTACATAATGACGTAATCATTGAATTTGCCTGATTGGCCATGAAGGATTTGCACAAACAGAGTAAAAAACATGACAAACAAAACTAATATGTTTTGAATTACAAATGCGTCTTTTAGATGGAGGAGGGGCATACAGTTGCACCCGCTGCTCGTTGAGAAGAGCGAGCTTTCATGCCATGGTCGGCAAAAGCCCAAGCCAATTTTATTATTATTATTTTTTAAGTAAATAGAGAGGTTTGTTTACTTGCTAAAAATAGTGACTCAGCTTATCTTTCCTGCTCTATCTTCTCATTCTCTGGCAGACCAGGGGCATTATAATGTGTTTATGAGTAAGGGCGAACAGGCAGTCCAAATTTATTTGTGGCAGGCTGCCACAAATAAATATATGCGAAACACTGGTGTGTGTTGGGACGCACTCAATGCTACAGTGTACCTGTAGCTGTAATTTGCCCAAAGTCAAGTGGGATTTCAGCTAACCCGCATCCTAGTGAGAACAGTGGTATAGAAAAAAGGTGGATGGATTATAAAGAATATTTATACAGTAGTTATTGCCACGCAATCAGCAAAGCAACAAAATAAGAAATGATAACGTATCACATACAAAAAAACGCCAAATGATTTAATAATGGAGGTTTGATTAGTTTCCATTCACCTGTAGCAAGAACAGTCACCATTGTCAAGTGTGGAGACGCACACATTTGTCGTCAAAGTACACATCATAGGGATTTATTAAAGGCTGTTCACAGATTGGAGGAATGAACAGCAGCTTAATATGGCAATGACATCCGTATGAATGTGAAAGGCATTTCTTAAAGCGAATGATTGTTTGCTTGCCAAAACTGATAACTTGAACTGCTTGGAGTAAAAATCTGATTGAACCGCTCCCCATTTGGCTGGATTAATTTAAGTGATAAAATGCAGAAACAGTGTGCCGCCTGCAGATACCAAAATCATCAAAGGCATTGCCAAGAAGGTGGATCACTCTTTGCAATATTCCCAGAAAAAAAGGGAAAGAGGCCCAGTTCTGTGGACCTGCACATTTAGTCAAATTTGTAGGTGGTGTTTTCCTGATAATGCCAATTGGAAAAGGGCTTAAAACAATTTATTTCATTTTAAAAAATGTTCATACAGCATGTATCACAGAAAACATTTACACAACAGGCAAAGAGGACTGAGCTATCTTTTCTGTTCATTAATATAAAACAAATTAACACATTGAAAGGGACATAAAATGTGATCGTATTATATGTGGCTTTTTGTAAAACATGAAAAGTCCAATTGCGTTTATTTTGAACATGCTTCACAAAATTGCATTAACGAACATTGCACATTTCAGCATGCCCGAAGAGGAGTAAGAAGAAGAAGAGCTTATCCAGTGGCGATTTTTGCTATGTGCCACATGGTCAATTGCCCCAGGGCAGCATTCTCAAAGGGGTATTTTTACAAAAGAATCATATTTATTTGTGCTTAGCGCTCATTTCCTCATCAGGTCAGGATATGTGTGTCAGATGGGCACCCCCTTACAGGCGGGGTAAGAAAAGTAGCTATTGGCTGTCCGAGAAGTCGCAATCTGAAGTAATGGGCAAATTTGCATATTATTTGCATGTGATCTACTGTAAGTACGGTGGCCGAGAAGTGCAAAATGCGTTAACAAAAAGCCAATCAAATTACAATTACACCAGCTGGAAAGGCTTGGGCATATTTGTGTGGAGTTTGCATGTTTTCCCTGTGCATGCGTGGATTTCTCCCGGGTACTCCGGCTTCTTCCCACATACCAAAAACATGCAGGTTAGGTTGTTAGGTTAACTGGAGACTCTAAATTGTCCATAGGTATGAATGTGAGTGTGAATGGTTGTTTGTCCATATGTGCCCTGCGATTGCCTGGCGACCAGTCCAGGTTGTGACTGCTTTGGGGTGGGGCGGACCTCTCAGCAGCACCGACTGCTGCTCAGTGAGAACAGAAACTTCAGAACAATACGTGCTATCACTTGTAAGTCCCCAAATATCGTAAAAGTCGCTAGAATTGTAAGTAGTCGCTTTTGAGAAAATATGTCGCCAAGACGGTTTGGAACGTCGCCAGATTTATCAACTAAATTGCCAAATTAGCAACACTGCTTGATAGCTGGCAGTTGCAGTTGTTTTTATATGGTTTATGAAAGCGGAAACTCATTTTCTGTTCTGTCATTGGTCCATTTATATGTCAATCATTTTAGCCAGTCACTGATTGGCTGCTTCAGCCATCAACGTTCATGCAGAGTATTTGGGCGTCAGTGAGAGAAAGAGAAAACAATCTTAGCAACAAATCGAGGAAGACAAAGTTAGAGTTTGGACAACTGTTCTGCACCTCGCTGATATGCTGGTACAAGTCTATTACTATACTATATTATTATAGTTCCGCAGAGATTTAAAGCAAACGATGCAAGCTGTCTAAATTGTGACAGCATATTTGTGTTTTACGTACACTCCCTGTCTTTTTGTATTATGTAATTTTGCCCACAGTCTCACTAGAGAGACTAGCTTGAATAGGTTTGTTTTGTCTTCTTACTGAATATATTTCTTAGAGGTTTTAGAAAGTATATTAGAACTTTTTTTTACCTTGACATGTTTCAAAGGAACGCATCTCTGTATGGAGTTTGCATGTTAACCAGGTGCGTGGGTTTTGTCCGCCCAAAGTCAGCTGGGATAGGCTCCAGCATATCCGCGACCTTAATGAGGACAAGCGGCATAGAAAGTGGATGGGTGGATATGTTTCAACGGTCACCTACAGGATTTCTTCTCAAAAGCGACACGTGACATCACACTGCAGTTGACATTTGTGTCATGTCAAGGTAAAACACCATCTAATATACCTTAAAAACATATCTGGATATAATAAACGAAACATACAACCTTATCTAGGTGTCATTGCAAAGTAACAGTTTCTACGTGGCAAATCCTGAAAAACCTCCATAGCACACTGCAAACAATTGTAATGACAGTTTGTCGCCCTCTAGCGGCGCAGTTTAGCTATAACCTCCATATGTATTGGAGCGTTTGACTGCTTCAATGTGTATTTGCAGACTGAACCATCACCTTTGGTTTGTTTGCATAAGCTCGGCTCAAACAAATAACAGTTAGAAGCCAGGCCACTTGGTCTTGATAATAATGCACCGGTTTGTTGACCTGCTGCATAAGTCATGAACTTTGGAACAGACACTTGTTAGTTATTAAAGCTACAGGTCTGCTCACTCTGCAAACACTTTGTCTCTGCACTCTTTTACAGACATTCACCTGTGCACAGCAGAATGTGTGAGCCCAGAGGGATCCTGATAAAAGGAGGCAAAGTTGTGAATGAGGATTGCTCTGCAATCAGCGATGTCTATATTGAAAATGGGAAAATAGTGGATGTGGGTCAGGATCTTCAAATTCCAGATGGAGTGAGAGTCATTGATGCCACTGGTAAACTGGTGATCCCTGGCGGCATTGACCCACACACACACATGGAGCTTGCATTCATGGGCACCAGGACTGTGGATGACTTCCATACTGGAACCAAGGTGAACGTTTTTGGTTTCTGACAGTACAATGTTGTGACAGTGGAAGAATATGAATAAGTCTTCAGAATAATGGCGCAGGATTACTCAATGACAGAAACTACAGCACTATATGCAGTCTTAACTGCCAAAGTTAATAATAATATGCACTGCACAAGATGTGGAATGGACCACATCCAAAGTTGTTATTGTGCATAGAATTAAATTCAAAATATAATATGCACTGTAAAGGTGGTGTACTATCCCGAATGTTCCCAAACACTGAGTAGAAGCCCAAATTGTTACATGAGAAGTGTCCAATGTCCAAAAATTAATGGACCTTTTCCCTCATGGTAACAAAACCAGATCCATCTACCTCTGATCTGAGGTCAGCTTTTATAAAAGGAAACCTTTGCAATAATGTTTTTTTTACAGGCCTGTGTACTGATAACACACCCCACATTCAGACAGTTGACATTGTGCTAGTGTGACAGCCTTTTACCAGTTATCTTCAACTACCAATATTGTGCCCATGTGTATTTCATCAGGCTGCCTTAGCAGGAGGGACCACAATGATCCTGGACTTTGTCATCCCCCAAAAAGGCAAGTCCCTCCTGGAGGCCTACGACTGTTGGCGCAAGGCAGCCGACAGCAAAGTATGCTGTGACTACTCACTGCATGTCGCTGTCACGTGGTGGAGTGACCAGGTGAATTGTTACCACCACACAACACTATGTATTATAATAATAGATAATGGAGTATGGGACTATTTTATGTTACATTTACCTGTTACTCTGACTGTGGTCCATTTCCATTTCCCACAAATATATAAATATGTTGGTATTTATCCTTTACAAAGTTTTTTCAAAGCCTATCTTTGCATTGTAGGACATACCCAGTTAGCCGGACCGTGCAAAAAAACACATCACATTTAGATTAGATTAGATTCAATTAGATTAGATAAATCCCACAAGGGCAATTTCCAGGTTTACAGCAGCGAAAGTGCAAGAGCACACGATCAGATAAAGTACAAAATCAAGGTAATACAAATCAAGAAGTTCTATACATTATTTACAGCTGTATACATGTTGACCAAGCCACAGGTTTATTGCACGGTTTATTGCACAGTTCTTGTACAGGATTTTTGCAGCAGTTTTTGTTATGGATTACGACAGCTGTAGGAAGGAAAGACCTGCAATATCTCTCCTTCACGCGCCTTGGACGTATCATCCTGTCACTAAAGGAGTGCCATAGTGCAGTGAATGTGCGTTGGAGGGGGTGGGAGTCTTTGTCCATCATGAAGGACAGCTTGGCTGTCAACCTCCTCTTGCCCACCTACTCCATCTGTTCAAGAGGACATCCCAGGACAGAGCTGGCCTTCTTCATCAGTTTGTCTAGCCTCTTCCAGTCAGCTGCTCTGATGCTGCTCCCCCAGCACACCACACCATAGAAGATGGCAGAGGCCACCACAGAGTCATAGAAGGTCTTCAGGAGTACCCTTTTCACCCCGAAGGACCTCAGCCTCCTGAGCAGATAGTCTGCTCTGACCTTTTTTATAAAGTGCAGCTGTGTCGTCAGTCCAGTCCAGCTTATGGTTCAGATGTACTTATAAGATGTCATCATCTCAATGTCCCTTCCCTGGATGTTCACTGGTGATGGGGGAGGTGTGTGGGCGCCGACGCAAGTCCACAACAAGTTCCTTGGTCTTGTTGGCATTTATGAGGAGGTGGTTTTGCTGGCACCAGTTCACAAAGTCCTGAATGAGTTCTCTGTACGACCGGTCGTCTTCGTCTATGATGTGTCCAACGATGGCAGGCGGGTGACAGGTGGGAAAAGTCAGCAGTGTAGAGGGTGAAGAGGAACGGTCTCTGATACACAGTCACGGGTCCGCACATACTGTGGGCGGTTGGTGAGGCAGTCCACAATCCAGTATGTGAGGTGATGGTCCACCCCTGAACGTGCCAGATTGTCCCTCAGAGTATCCGGACTTATGGTGTTAAAAGCACTGCTCAAGTCCAGGAAGAGGACCCTAACAGAGATTCCAGGTCTCCAGGTGGGACAGGGCTAGATGGAGGAGGAAGATGATGCCGTCGTCCACTCCGATGCCAGGCTGGTAGGCAAACTGCAGCGGGTCCATGGATGTACTCACCAGGGGGCGCAGGTGGGCAAGGACGCTCCAGGGCCTTCATGAAGTGAGATGTTTGAGCCACCGGCCTGTAGAAACTAGGGTCCTTGTGGTGTGGGGTCTTTGGTACAGGTAGTACGCAGGACGTCTTCTCGAGGCGTGGCACCCTCCCCAGTTTCAGCTTCATATTGAACAAATGTCCAATGAGCCCACTCAGCTGGTCCGAGCAGGACCTGAGGAGCCTGGAGCTAAGGCCATCCGGTCCTGCAGCCTTCCTGGTCATCATCCTCCTCAGCAGAAACCCCACCTGGAGAGGTGAGAAGGACAAGCGGGGGGGCTTTGTGTCTTGGAGAATAAATGGGGGGTTGAGCAGAGTATTGAGGGGAGAAGGTAACGGTGAGCTGAGCACTGTGGGAGTTTTGAGCAGAGTGCTGGGAGATCCGAGGAGGCAGACTGCTGCAGGGCTGACACAGCTGTAGGAGGGGAAGATGTCTCCTCAAACCTGCAGAATAGGTGTTAAGTTCATCTGCCCACTTTTTATCTCCAGCTGCCAGGGAGTTTGGTTCCTGGTGGCCTGAGATGGTTTTCAGGCCCTTCCAAACGTCCCTGGTGTTATTCTCCTGCAGCTGTTTCTCCATCTTCTTCCTGTACACCTTTTCTCTTCAGCCCCCTCTGTACGGTCTTCACCTCTTCTTTATTTCCTGACTTAAAGGCCCCCTTTGTAATAAACTTCACAGTGGTGCAGGGGCCATGGAAGAACTCATTACAATGTAATGTATTTTTTGCAGAGGTGCAGATACACAATTTTATTTTCATACATCCTTATGGCATTAATGAAACTAACCACCTCAAGAATCCTATTCTTACTGGCTGTCTATTCGCTAACCTCCATGAACCAGGAAGTAGGGAAGGCATCTCTTGACATTCTTGTTTTATATTATTATAAAATTAATACTGACGTAAGACTTTTGTACAGCGCTGTATCAGTCATTTTCCTATGTTGCTCATCATCAATTGACCCTGCAAGAATGTCAGCGTGTGTCACCAGTGTGTGTTCATAAAAACATTTGCAGTAGATCAGCATTTTTATTTTTAGGCATTTAAGACATAATTTGACTTTAAAAACAGTATACTGTTGTCCCATGCCACTTTGTGGCTTCTCTGTATCACGTTTTTTCAAAATAAATGAATTAATAAATTACCGCTTTTTTATGGTTGACGACTTGTTAGCAAAAAAAAACATATTTAATCAAATATGATGTATTCTTGGCTTAAATTAAGCATTTTCAAGCATCCAAATGGCTAAATGAACAGAAATACAAATATAAGGCATCCAGAAGACACATTCAAAGACATAGGATATGTAGCATTCTACACTGGTTACTAGGTGTCAGTAATGTTACATTGATGCTGTCCAGAAAAAACAACAACAAGGAACTCTCCCAATGCTAACGTGTGAGGCTATGTTATGTCTTATGGAATTCTATGCCTTGTTTTCTCTGATTATGTCTACTATATTGGGTAATATGAGTTTAAAGGTGACTTTGGGGTGTTATTTCATGTCTAGAGGGCTCTAATAATGTTAAAAACTGTATAAACACTTTTCATTTACAAAGAAGGAATCCTACTTTGCCGAAATTAATTTATCACGGTCGGGTCTGGAACCAGTTAGCAACGATAAATGAGGGATTTTTGCACAGGTACAGCTAACAAAAGGATGTGCTTTTATACAATCTCTTCAGAACTGAAGGTGGTGACTTGTGTTCCATTTTTTCCTACTCAGGTCAAGAAGGAAATGGGGAGTCTTGCCAAAGAAAGGGGAGTTAATTCCTTCAAGATGTTCATGGCCTATAAAGATCTGTACATGCTGCAAGACAATGAGCTCTATGCAGCCTTCTCCCAGTGTAAGGCCATTGGAGCAATTGCTCAAGTGCATGCTGAGAATGGAGACCTCATTGCTGAGGTTGGTTGGTCCAAAGTACACTAAATAGTAAATTGGAAAAACACCACGAGGTGGCAGCAGATATTTACCATATACGTAAC
This sequence comes from Dunckerocampus dactyliophorus, assembly GCF_027744805.1. Lineage (NCBI taxonomy): Eukaryota > Metazoa > Chordata > Actinopteri > Syngnathiformes > Syngnathidae > Dunckerocampus > Dunckerocampus dactyliophorus. Next base: position 11,827,530 of record NC_072825.1, read on the forward strand.
TGTGCTTCTGTGTCACACAATATCTTGTGTTCTACTATAAGTGGATGATCTCAATGTTATCACTTGCAATACTAATAATTATTGCCATTGATGATTTTTCACCTGTTTTATGTGAGCCTTTTGAAGGTGCAATTAATCCACAGTCATTTTGGCACTGTCAGAAGTTCACCTTTCATCACCTTTTCTTCTGCTTTGTTGTTCTCCCCTCTATTGGGATTCCTCAGGGGGCCAAGAAGATGCTGTCCATGGGCATCACAGGGCCTGAGGGTCACGAGCTGTGTCGGCCAGAGGAGGTGGAGGCCGAAGCCACCCAGAGAGCCATCACCATTGCCAATGCTGTCAACTGCCCTCTCTATGTTGTCCATGTCATGAGCAAATCTGCTGCCAAAGTGGTGTCCAATGCACGCAGAGATGGTGTGATGTGATATTTAATCGTGGCCTACTGGAAAAGCTCCTTAAACAATATACTGTTATGAATTATGTCTGAACTCTTTAATTGAGCTCAAGTTTTTTTTTTTAATCTCTTAACAGGGAGAGTGGTGTTTGGGGAGCCTATTGCAGCTGGACTGGGAACTGATGGGACTCACTACTGGCATAAGGACTGGGCCCATGCTGCTTTTTTTGTCATGGGTCCTCCCCTTAGACCTGACCCCAGCACTCCTGGGTACCTCATGGACCTGCTGGCCAAGTAGGTGGAGAATAAGAGAGAGGCAGATGTGTAGACGTAAGGGTGAAGATGGCACGACAGTGTGACATTCTTGAATTTACAAGTGAATAAGCTTATACAGTATTGTTATGAACACCTATACTGTCATTCATTCATACGTTTTTCCACTAAATTAGTGATGATCTCAGTGTGACGGGGACCGACAACTGCACATTCTCAGTGTGCCAGAAGGCCCTCGGAAAAGATGACTTCACCAAGATCCCCAATGGAGTAAATGGCGTGGAAGACAGGATGTCTGTCATTTGGGAGAAGGGAGTGGTACGTCCCAATCATACACTTACACACACGTACTCATTTTTCTCAGACAATCATAGCTTGCTCTTTAACCCTGTACACATGCGACTTGTGCAGCTTTGTGGCTGAAAAACGGTGTGATGATTAATTGAATGCAAACATTTTTATTACCACCACAACAGCTCATTATTAGAACTGTTGAATGATGTTTTGGGCAGCTCACCACTTTTTCTTCTCCAGTTAACCTAACCTGCATGTTTTTGGACTATGGGAAGAAAGCAGAGTAAACCCAAGTACGTGCAGGGCAGAAAACACACAATTGTGCACAACTTTACAAAAAAGTCAAGGTCCAAGTCCAAGTCGAGTGTCGAACTGTAACTCGCTGTGATGCATCCATCCTAATATCCCAGGTCATAAAGTTGGATATGAGTTCTTGCTACAGTGTTGTCTGGGGATCATTCTTTTCCCTTGACCTTTTTCCTGAAATTGTTAACACGGCTATAGAGAACTATTCATTTATACAATATGCTTATTACTGTGGCTCTACCGTGTCTACCTGGAAGGTGTACTGTATCTAGTATTTTGAATACTATTCAGCTACATGAGAGAGGTTTTGACCAATGAATGAACTCAAAACTGCCCCGAACTGACATAATGACCTTGATATCTTTATGAAATCATTGATGTGGACTATTGTGCTAAAAGTCAAATAGTGGTTTCATTTGGGTGCCTTGCAGCACACATGCACAGTGTTCTTAAGCTTTTCCAAGCCTGTGCATGAATCCATACTGCTGCCTCTGTCCAAGCTTACTCAGGGGTGATAGGGCTGACACATATTGACAAACTCACATTCACATCGGGAAGCAGTTTAGATCTTCCATTAACCTGACATGCATGTTTTTTGATTGCTTGGAGCACGTCTTCATTTTGTCACCATCAGTGAAATTTTTTACTCAAGCAAGGCCATGAAACTAGGCCATTGTATCCCACCAGATTTAAAAATGTGTGCCATTTATGTATGTAGAACAAAGGTCATCCTTTAATTTAGAACACTTTTAGAACAGTACTTGAGATTTCAAAATGAGTCAAAAATTCATCTCAATTCATTTAGCCTTGCATTTGTGTTCTAATATTAGATTTTGACTGATTTTATATGCTTTTCTTTCCTATTCTACTATATGCAATAATAGAAATGGCAGTATTCACTGACATCAACATATCAATGCATAGAACTGGCTATGCCTTTTTTTCTTATTCACTGTGTGGCGCTTTCTAATCTCACATTGCCTCACATTGGGTCTCGTCTGCTAATTGTGCACTGTGCCATCAACGGAGCTCTATCACTCAAACAGGCTTATTTGTGCATTTCCAACTTCCCAGCACAGCGGCAAAATGGATGAGAATCGATTCGTTGCCGTCACCAGCAGCAACGCAGCAAAAATCTTCAACTTCTACCCTCAGAAAGGCCGCATCGCCAAGAACTCGGATGCTGATGTGGTTATTTGGGATCCCAAGTTGTCAAGGTGAGGAGCCCACTTGGTCCATCCAGCACTTGAGGATAGATGGAGACATTTCAAGCACTGAGACCATCTGCCCAAACTGCAAATTTGCGTTATGGTTTTTAATGTTTTAATTTAATTGTTGTATTGTTGACTCACCAATTTACTGAGTCATCTGGCGTATCATTGCGATCAGTGATTCTCAACTAGTGACCCAACTGTGACCCAAAAGTGGGTCACAGAGTTGTTTTCAGTAGGTCACCAGTCTTGCCAAAAAAATTGTTTAATGACCTGATGTCCCTGAACGCACCTAATGTCTCTTGCTGTTTGCTTGCTACGTGACTTGGCCAAGCTTGAGCAGGAGGGGAAGGACATTGAGTGTGAACTTAATGTCCGACACACAGCGAGATCACCTTTCTATCAGCTGGAGAAGATGATGCTGTTAAGAGATGAGCGTCTCACCGCTGCAGCTTCCGCTGCGTTGCGTGGGCGATTCCGCCCACAATGAAGACTCGCGGGTACAGTTTCATGCCCAGTTCAATCTATAGATCTATTGACCCAGGCACAGAGATGGCCTACAGAATACAAACCTGTTTTTTATTATTAAACTTACCTGCTTTCACCTCTAATCCAGGTCCAAGTCCAGGTGCTGCCATTCAACTCCTCAGTTACACCATGTACTGAACATTTTTGCACACACTTTTTGTTCAAATAATTTTTGAATTTGGGGATTAAAATGTATTGTTCCTGAGCAGAAAGAGGGTGGGATATACGTAAAGTTTGCAACTTTAGAAAGTAAGCGCCCTCTGCAAACTTATTGCAAACAGGCCCTTTAAATATAAGATATTTACGAAGTTTTAGTTGAAAAATTTCTGCAATTTGGGCTGCTGCTTGTCATTGGGGGGCGATGGTGGGTCCCGCAGCCAAACCAGTAGAGAACCACTGATTTAGATGAACACCTTTCAGTGTGAGGCAATGTGGTAACACAGAATACACACATAAACCATTCAACTACATACTGCATATTAAAAATATGTCACAAAGAGGCACAGCTGTATAATTGGACCCCAAAGCATACAAACACAAAAAAGGTAAAATACAAGAAAGCAGACAAGAAAAAGGGAAAACAAAAGTGACTTCAGCAGAAGGTTCTTGAAATACAAAAATAAAGTACAACTCAAATATACAAAAATCAAACATAGGGCAAAGCCACTCAAACTAAAACCATAACACTAGCTAGGCAAAAGGCAAGGATGCAAGGACGGTAGAACAGCACAAGCACAAGAAGACAGCCTGGTGTCTGAGTACAGCGAAGACAGGGCTTATAAGGCCCGATTGGGAACACGAAACAGGTGTGCAACCAGTGGCTCCGCACCAGGAACTCCAAAAAAAAAGGTACTGCATACAGATGAGAAAAAAGTGCATCAGCAGGCAAAACAAGTAGAGTCATGACAAAATAACTGTGGTGGATCTAGTATACCTATATCCTCTGGATCCCAGTCGTATACAATAATGAAATAACTATTCTAATAACATAGCATTATTCATTCTGTGGTCAAAAGTGAATACATCTACTTCTTTTAATTATGCTCTCACACATATCCACAAAATGCATATATCCTGTATATGCACCAACCAACACAACCAAACAAGTTGCATCGTCATCATCCAAGCAGCCAATTTATGAGACATGAGGCCGTTGACTGAGCTTCTGGTTATGCAACTCTTGTTAGCCCCCGGTGACGGATGTTATGGTGCAACACTTGCACAGAGAGCAATTAACTACGCAGTTTTACAGATGAATTCATTGCAGCAATTAAACACGAGGCAGTCATGCTTGAAAGCCATAAGTACATTAGATAGATAGATAGATAGATTGTTAGATAGATAGATAGATAGATAGATAGATAGATAGATAGATGTAATTTACAAGAGCAGTCAGTCCACAGTATTAACTGTTATATTGTATTAGCAAGTTGCATTAGGTCAGAATGAGTTCTTCTCCAATTCACATCAGTGCTTAGCCACCTCCCGGAGGGACTCAGCCCAGATTTTCTTGCAAGTAGAACAGTTTTCTAGGTTATATAAGCAAGCATGTGCCATAGACCACAAACTACTGTTCGTGTAACTTCGATGACATGGACATGTGTTTCAAAAGACCACTTGTGTTGGGATTTACATTTGTTAAAGAGATCCTAAAGAGATCCAATCCTGACATCAGATTTAATTCTGAGTAATTTCCTTATAGCTTCATACTGTGAATTCTTTTATATGGAAATGGGTTAAGCTCCCACATGAACTACTAAGTCTTAACCTGTTGTGCCTGAAATACCCCGATACCAGGGCATCGAGGCTTTGGCTACATTAATCGACGCAACTTATGCCAGCTAAAAGATCTGCAAAACCATCCATCTTCTATGTCACTTATCCTCACTAGGGCCTATCCCAGTTGACTTTGGGCGAGAGGCGGGGTACGCCCTGGACTGGTTGCCAGCCAATCGCAGGGCACATATAGACAAACAAGAGTCGCCAATTAACCGAACATGCATGGAAACCGGAGTACCCGGAGAAAACACACACATGGGAAGAACATGCAAACTCCACACAGAGATGCCCAACGGAGATTCAAACCCAGATCTTCCCGATTTCCTGACTGTGTGGCCAACACGCTAACATGCTAGCATGCCAACATGCTAACCACTAGGCCACTGTGCGGCTCTGCAAAACCAATTTGATAAAAATGTAAACCACAGGCACTTAAGCGGACAAATGTCTAAAACAAATGAACACTCCATGACTAGCACATATCATTAATGACTTCATAAGTCATAAGATTTCCAACATTAGCCACTTTGAAAGGTGCACATATTATTCCTCACTGGACATGAAGCCAAAAACAGTGCAAAAATGAGTGCGTATGACTATGAATCTGGTCTTACTTTTGCTGCCTTCCGTTGAAAACTTTGTTTCATATTACCGACGCGCCACTTTTTAGTAGTTAGTCTGTAAACGGATTCGACCAGAAACAATGACGCTTGCTTGGATCTCTGTGTCATGACAGGAAGATTTCAGCCAAGACGCACCACCAGGCGGTGGACTACAACATTTTTGAGGGCATGGAGTGTCATGGTGTGCCCGTGATTACCATCTCCAGGGGCAAAGTGGTGTACGAGAACGGCCAGCTGAAGGCGACGCCTGGCTGGGGCAGATTCATCCACAGAGAACCATTCTCTGACTTTGTCTATAAACGAATCAGACAGAGGGACCAGGTCAGTAAATATTTGCAGTCAAGTGTGTAGCGTGGCGGTCTCGGGTGCACTCAGACCAAGCAATTCATCAAGAAAGTTGCGGTAACATGCAAACCAGTAGTGTATAATATTGAACTTTTGGGCAATTTATTAATTTATTCATTAATCACATTTTATGAGATAGTGAATTGGGGGGGGGGGGGGGGGGTGGTTTACTAGCAGGAAGCTATAATCAAAATTAATGAACTGAAATATAATTATTGAAATATTTCACTCTCTGCTTAGTGAAAATAAATAATCAGTTGAAACTACTGAAATAAACTTTTCAAAGATTGTAATAATTTATTAATTCATTCACACATGACAAGATTTGTTGTTCAGAAAAAAACGTTCCTGTGGCTACTAGGCCTGGGACCATAATAAATAAATTAAATAATCACACAATAAATGAAAATGGACGTGATAGTTTTGCCGACCTCAGTACATTGCCATGTGCATGCGTGTCTCCCGCCTCCAAACAGGCAGGAAGAGAGTTTACTGCATTGGTTTTTAGCAATTTGATGCGTCTGTTCCATAAAACAATGGCATGAACAGAGTGAGCCGTTTTGTCAGTCATACAGTCTCTTTGTCTCGGTAGGTGGAGGCAGGGTTGGTAGAAGACATGCAGAAAGGTGTGACGTAGTAGAAATTATATCAGTAGATTGCAATGTACTGTCATATATTTGAGCAGGAGTAAATTACACAGAACGTTTGGGCGGGAAGCAGGAAGCCCAAGGGAACACTGCAGGAAGAGGCTCAGAGTTTGAAAGATCTGAAAAGCTTTCTGTGCGGGTTATCGTGTGTAGCTGCTCTATAGGAGTCCAGAACTTAATACAAAGGCTCGAAAATTAGTATAATAGGTCCCCTTTAAAAGTAAAGGTCAAATCTTGTCTCGTCCCGTTCTCGTAGACCCAATCTTGTGTATTGTCTTGTCTCAAGAACTCAATGTTCAATTTGTGACAATCCTAATATATACATACTGTAAATATATATATATATATATATATATATGTTAACTAAAAGCAGTAATTGCAAATATGCCACTTTTTTGCATATAGGTTTTGAGAAAAAAATGTGTTTGCCGAGCCCATTTTTCGGCTGTTGTGGACAACTAAAAGAATATTGTACGAGCCAAAAATCTGATGACCACATTGCCTTCTATCTGTCCTCTGAGCTGCCTTTGACTAAACAGAACATAACCTTTCTGTTTGCTTTGGCTTTGGCCTGCAGGTGGGCCAACCTACAGCTGTGATCAGACAGCCCTATGAAGGAAAAGTCATTTCTGTGTGAACAAGTGAGCCACTACATGAAAGCCACTTTGAATCTCCAGCTGCTGAACCTTCAGTGCCTGAACCAGTCAGCGCTCTCACAGATAGCCGCTACATTTTATCCAGTATTCCTGCAAGCCATCTGTACAGTCTGCTCTCATATTAATTAGTGCATGCAGTGAGGATGGGAGAATGCTGACATTGCTATATTTCTTCCAACGTCTGCTTTCACATTTACAATCCAAATTATTTTTTGCTGGATTGTGCTTGCAAAAATAAAAGTGGCAAATAGGAAAGAGTGTCGTCTCATGCTTTATAGTGCACACATGATGAATGAGTGTGTGCTGTGTCGTTATCCCAACCGTTCCCTTTGATGGAACACACCTTATATAGACTGTCTTGTGTGACAGTAATGAGACTTTTGTTGACCCATGGTGGCTCTGCATTTGCATATTCAGCAGCATGGCACATTATCATAGCCACTCCATCCATGTCCATAAATGGAGCGTAGTCTTCCCCTCCCGTGTTAGATAGGTCTGCGGCTGTCGGCGAACATCATGTGGGAGGTTGCTGTCGGGCTGGCATGCTGGCGTGGTTTTCTGCCACAGGGCCAGTTGAGACATAATGTGAGTTTATCAAGTTGCCTCATGGGTCAGTAGCAGCGTGTGACTCACACAAGGCACACTCTTTTTTCAGCTGTACCGCTTCCTTCCTCTTACTGTTGACCGTGGATAGGGTCGTGCCACGCAGGAAGGAATAGTACAGTTGAATCACGTAATGTGATTTACAGTACTTTGCAGAAGTCTTAGGCCTACTGCTACCTTTGTTGTTTTAATGTCATACTCAAACAGTAATTGTGAAAAAGTAGTCTGCTAACTAATGAACATATTTATTGGGACTGTCGGCCTCAAATATCAGTCATACAAACAACGAAAGGCTGTAAGTGTTCCCGTGCTGTGTAACACCTGTATGTCAATGCGTAGTGACAGTACCGTGGAAGTGGAAGAAATGCTGTGCTGTTCGCTGCACATTGAGGGGACATCTGTCTTGGATTACGTAAGCTCTCTTCTTGGCTATGCACACATATCATACGCATACACACAAATACAACACTTAAAGCTTGTTGGATAAAATCTATCCAGTATATACAGTATATATACATACAGTGTATACACACACACACACACGTCTCTTCTATAACCATGTTCTTTGAGAAAAAGCACAGCAGCTGCTTGCTCCCAAATGTGTCCCACAGTTGGAGTAGAAACACATGATAGCATAAAATCACAGCAATCCCATCGTACACCCTTCAGTTTCTTATGCTATTGTATAAGCTCTATAAGAAGTTGTTCAAGGTAGGAATTTCAGGTCATATGCTGAAACAGGTAACTGATATTTCAATGACAACGTCTTCAAGAAGAAAACACGGGAAAAATGTCATCAAAATCGAAGAAGATACCATTTTTGGTCCATTTTGAGAAGTACCGTTAGAAACGCACCTGATTTATATAAAACTGTGACCTGTCTTCTGCTCATTCAAAGTTTCCAAAAAAAACCAAACTATGAACCAAAACTATGAATCCAATGGATCCTTGATGACCTTGAAACCAAGATGGTGATCATCAACTGACAGTAGTAAACATACAACTATTAACTGGGAAGCACATGCTCAGAAAAATAACATCATGCCTTAATGAATCATAGTATTTATAAATATGTGTGCAAATGGTATACTGCATTCTCTTTAACAGTTGCACATTTCAACCCTGCACATTTACAGTATGTTTATTCTCAGAGGTGTTGATTTCATACTTAAACCTTTTGGATTTGAAAGTTTTTTATTTTCAAGTACTAAACACAATGAACACCTGCAATATTCTCAAAAATCAATAAGCATATGAATTGATTTTTTCATTTTGAGCACGTTTACCAGCTAGAATATGATGCACCCTGTCTGGTCCTCCCCTGTGCACGCTCGGGGTTCGAACCGTAGTTCACCGAATGAGAGTGGAGAGTGCTGGCAATCGAGCTAAAAGATGCAGCTGTCAACTTGATGTCCACCATTACTCATGAGGCTTCAGTCAGGGAAGGAGGTTTACCAACGCATTTCTGCATCCTTTACACTCACCCTCCCCCTGTGAACTTTGCTCTCACCCGGGTCATGGCACCGAGGTAACACAACTGGTCCGCCGCCTGTGCCGGACCAGGGCTTGAACCAGGGTCAACAGGTGGGAGATGAGCAGCACTACCCATCGAGCTAAAAGCTGGAGCTGTCAACTCGATGCTCAGCGTGACTATTGAGGCATCAGGGGGTGAGGTTTACCAACGTGCTCTTGCGCAGCTGCACCAAAAGACTGCATATCACCTGCCAATGTCATTACACATGACGTTTTTATAAGAAGTCACCATGAAATGGACAAGATGGGAATATTTGGGCAGGGCCTGGATCCTGAATGCGGACAACTTTCTTCACACAACATTGTCCTCTTCTGGGAAAAGCAATGGACACCAGAAATGTGGCTGTTGGGTGAAAAAAACAGAAACAGAAAAACATAATTTAACATCCACCCTCAGCCTTGTTATACCAATAAAGCATTATTATTATTATTATTATTATATGACACATACCTTACTGATGAGTGAATTAAAACTGCCATTTTGCGTCTTTTCCCTCCTACGTCTTAACCTTTTCCTCAGTATTTTGGCATGCAGATACTTTATCCTCTCTTCTGCTGCATTGGAGTAGAATCTCTCAAACACCAAGAGCTTGAACTGGACCACCTTGGCCGCCACTGGGGCCATAATGAGCAAGATCAGCAGAATGGCAGCCAGCGAAACCACTGAGCTGTAGAGCAGCGGTTTGGGGTTGGGGAGGCACTGCTTCTCAAACAGTGTCACAGAATAAGAAAAGTCCTTTTGGTGGTTCTCCTCAGCCAACTGTATTCCAATTAGAGTTGCTACCCCCTGAAATGAAAAACAGTTCATACCTAAGTATTAATATTTTGAAACCAAGCACAGATGTTTACATTTTGTGAATTTTCACAATTATTCTAGTTGATTATAATGTAATGATATGCACTTAGTATTATTGTTAATGCCGCTGTGTTGTATGTAATGTTGTTTTTCCTTACATTGCTGGCTGAGAGAAACCACAGGATTATTGCGTCATAGTGAGGCATTGAGGGTTTGCACCCACGTTGCCCTTTGTAGGACAAAGAACCATTTAGGTAATATACAGTCATGGAAAAAATGATTAGATCACCCTTGTTTCTTCAGTTTATTGATCCGTTTTAATGCCTGGTACAACTAAAGGTACATTTGTTTGGACAAATATAATAATGATGACAAATATAACTCATAAGAGTTTCATTTAACAACTGATATCTACCAACTTCTGTGGTTTTCTTGATGATAACCAAAATCACTGAAGTTCTTACATGAATAGCTATAGCATTGCACTGCCAAAAAAAAAACTCTTATGAGCTATTTGTTGTCATTGTTATAGTTGTCCAAACAAAGGTACCTTTAGTTGTATCAGGCATTAAAATGATCAAGAAACTGAAGAAGCAAGGGTGATCTAATCATTTTTCCATGACTGTATGCTGTTTTTTAAAACGGACGCACAGAGTCTCACAGCAGAACCACATCATACAAAGGCAATCAGATAATACAAGCATTGAAATCAGGGCTGCAACTAACGATTAATCTGGAGCTTGCTGTTTCGATTAATCGAGTAATTGGTTAGGCCCCAGACGACCAAATCAATATGAAGCAAACACAGTTTGTGGTTTGGTGGGCAACATATCAAAAAAGAGGCAAAAATGTCAACCACTATTTACCAAAGTCAAAGCTGATGTGTGCAAATATCTTGTTTTGCCTAAAACACAAAGATCATAGGGCTACTTTCATGGATGACTAAGGAAATGTAAAAAAGATTCACATTTCAGAGGCTGAAATCAGTGGATATTTACATTTTCAATCGAAAAATGATTAATAAAATACCCAAATAGTTGTTGAATAATCGTATAATCGATTAATCGGTGATTCATCGATTAATTCTTGCAGCTCTAATTGAAAACAAGTGTAAAAAAAAGACATACTGTATAATTATACAAAAGTAATAAATAATACAACATTATGAAAAATACAATATAAAACTCAGTGTTTCCCACAAGACTGCAATCTATTTGTGGTGGTGGTGGTGGATGGAGGGGATGGTATAATTGTGAAATTGGCATAATTTGCGGTGACACGTTTGCAAAATTGAGTAAAAAAAAACATGAAAAGTAAAACTTTAGACCTAAAAATGAACTTGAATGTTATGAACAAAAAGGAGCCGCCTGGAAGTGCTTTTAGACGGGGGAGGGGCTCACAGCAGCACCCGCTGCTCATGGAGAAGAGCGATACATGCTTTCATGTCAGTCGCCAAAAGTCTCTTCACTAAATGTGTAACGACTCGCTCTTTTTAAAAAGAGTATCTAGCGGCGTATGATTACTCAGTAAATATGACATGTTGGCAACACCGACCCCTCCCGGCATTCTCAGGAACATTAAACATTCTCATTAGAATGTTTATGAGCGAGGTTGAACAGGTAGCGCAAAATCTATTTGTGGTGGTCCAAATGTCTTAATGTGTGGGAAACACTGAAATGGTCTTGTGACGTCGGCCAATATTTGTCAACGTGAAAAGGTTCCTGTGCTTACTTTGAGGCTCAGCAGCAGCGGGACATGGAACGGTTCCATCTCTGATAGCTTGGTGGTTACAATAGCAACAAAACAGTACAATAAAGCATCCACAGTTATAAAAATAACCCAAGCAAATAAATGGCACACGACTGGAAGGCCAAATTTCAACAGAGCTTTTCCTTCCTGGGTTGTAGGACGGAGGGAAGGGAGAGAGGGGTAAAGCTTCTCCTCCTCTGAGGTGAGAGGAAGAACGTGACGCCTTCCTTCCGCCTTCTGCTTCTCATCATAATGAATGAATTTGCTGCTGATAAAGTTATTTTTGTATGTCATGTCAGTGCAGTAATTTTTGATGTGCAAGGCTATAAAAAGGGTGAACACCAGGAAACTGATGGCTGGATAAACACGTTCCTTCACAGAAGAGACTGTGTCCACAAAAGTCAAGGCGTATTTGACACTTTGATTTAGCTTTGTTTCTGCTTGGCTGAGTCGCCCCCTGAATTCTTCCAAGTCCACTTTGGATGAGATCTTTAGCTGGGAGTCCAGGTTAACTACCCCAAGATCTGTCACCCCTTGCAGTACATCAGCCAGCCATTTCAACATGTCCACATAGTTACTGAAGGGAGCCATGACGGATGCCTTCTTAGCCCTTAGGTTGCAAATCATGCTCCGGACCAAGCCTGTGAGATTCTCCAAAGTGTTGTGAATATTCCCGAGGACCACTAAACTTGTCCCAGCAGTCAAGAGCAGATTGCGACTCTTCTTGGTGAAAATAGAGATGACCAAAAGAGTGAGCAAGCAGCGTATTCTCTTTGACAGGAAAAGGGCCACCGTCAACACTACCCCATGGAGGGCAGCGATCCCCCCAGCCACTGCTGGGTTGTAGGTGAGAGTACAGAGGAGGTACAAGAGGAGCAGGATGCTCAGGAGGATGCTGGGGAGGACACATACGATGAGGAGGACAGTGGTTCTCTTGAAGGTCTCTCTATTACCACTGGTGAAAACATCCACTGCCATCGTTCCAAAATCCTTCAGGCCCTGGTTGAGCACAGTCCACGGGGGTAACATCTTCTCTGGAGTTCCTGAAGGACAATCTTGATGTGTTGATGTGGACCTGGACAACTATTATTGTGTGTATTGTCTGCAGGCTTCTTAAATAACACTGGAACAGGAAGTGGTTGCTAACCTCTGTCATTCGTCATGTTTGTCATTGCTGTTCTTTTTTTTCCCAAACAAAAGAAGAAGTAAGATGTGGAGAAGGTATTTCAAAGAAGATTATAATTTAGCTAGAAAAAAAAGGTGTAAATACAAATGGGGGTGTCTACAAAGTCTCTTAATAATGTACAGAAAATTACAAAATCAATTGTTGAGATCTGTTGTATGCACTCTGTGGTTATCAAAGTTTTGAATGACATCAAACATTTTTAGATCAAACATTTTCAGACTGGTGGATTGGAAGAAAAGAAACCCTTGTTAATCTTCTGAAAAATGAGTTTAGACATGCTTGATGCCAGTGTTTCCAGGAGGCTAGTGGAAATGTCCTTCCAGGTGGCTTCTTGAAGGGCATCCACTACTGTCTGGAATTGACATCCATTTTTGTAAACTTCCCTTGCCATCCATCCCTAAATGTTCTCAATTGGATTTCGATCAGGAGAAGACACAGGATGGTCCAAAAGAGTGAGGTTATTCCTCTAAAAGAAGTCCTTTGTCAGGCGGGCATTGTGAACTGCAGCGTTGTCCAGTCATTACCACACAGACAAGGGCTTTCTGTCATGAGGGATGTCCCCTGCAACATCTCTACATAGCCAGCTACCGTGTGACGCCCCTGCACAATCTGAAGTTCCATTGAAGGACAAATCAACCCAGATCATGACGCCCCCTCCGCTGCACCGTGTGGAAAACATCTCAGGTGGGATCTCCTTGTCATGCTGTTGAAACCCTTCGGGTTACATTATTTTCTCATCAGACACTTTCTTACACCTTTCATTGCCCCATGTTTGGCTCTCTCGTGCAAATTCCAAACGGACAATTTTGTGGCGTTGAAGGAGACGAGGCCTTTGAAGATGCTACGTGGTCTTACAACCCTTCTCTCGCAGAAGCCGTCTGATGGTTATTGGACTGCACTCTGCACCAGTAACAACCTTCATTTCAGCCGAGGATCGTCCCGTGTCTTGACGGACAGCCAATCGGATGACATTTTTTTGGGTCTACCACATGACTTTTTTGTTCCATAACCCTCATGATCTTTTAAGAAGTTTCAAATGACTGTCTCACTGCTTCCAACCTCAGCAGCAATGACACGCTGCGAGAGGCCTTGCTTATGCAGCTCAACAATCTGACCGCGTTCAAAAAGGGAAAGTTTTGCCTTTGCCATCAAGAGATCATGGCGGTGTGAATACCTGACAGAAAATGACATTGAATCCACAGTTTTGCCAAGATTTTGGCTTTTAAAGGATGAGGTCTTATAACTTTTGATCATAGATAGATAGATAGATGCTGTTGCAAGTCTCTTGCTTTCGTCTTCAGCGCGTGATCCAACAAACCATCCGCGTAAACAAACCGGATGGTATTTTGGACACTAAAGAAGCGGACGAACCCAAGCCAAGGCAAACTTTTAGCAAAAATTTTGGATGTTAACCTAAAAATGCGCTACCCGTGGCGTACGTTAATCGAGGTACCACTGTATATGGCATAATATAAAAATATAGTACTTATGTACAATGTTTGGGACAGTTTCTGCGATTGTACGGTTGTGTAATTCAAAAGTCTTTAAAATGCCGTTATATCTTCATGATTATAATCCACCTATATGTTCCTCCATTTTTCTTACATTTTCCGTGAAGAAAAAAGCTCCAAAAAAAACAATGAAGGGTTATTAACCTGCTTGATTGTTCGCAACAGTCAATCTGCTCATAAATTGCTTTAGCGTGTGCAATTCATTCATTTTCACCTTCTGCTTTGATATGATGCAATATGATTTGTCCTACACAACACTGGCCAACTTTACTCAAACTCATTTCATAAATTGGGAGTGCTAAAATATGCTAATCAGGAGCAACTGTCACGCTGCACAGTTGGGCAGAGGTGTGAGCGATCATGAACAGTTTAAGAACTCATTTCATGTAAGAAAATTGTTAGATATTACATACTTGTGGCTCGGGCCCCATGTTCTGAACATGTGACCACGTGCTTTAGCTGCTGTTTTTCCAAAGAAAGGACTTTGTGAAGGTGTTCATTTTGATAACTTTTTTCACAGTAGTCACGTTAAAGTAAAACAGTGAACATTAAGGCAGATGGTTAGTGCATAAAATGGCACAGTGGGGCGGATAAACGAGTAGCAGGTCACGGCAAATACTTGCCCTTTTTGCTTGGAAGCTTTTTGCCATTTTAGGTTGTACAATATTCTCATGTAGAGACTGAATTTTCATGACAATATTGCTAAAGAAACACATTACCTAAGGCCTTTGCACAGTATTGTATATCATCTTTCCAAATCCAAAGGGATTTAAGTATTTAAAGTGAGGGATACAATTTTGGGGTAGGTGTTTAGGGCACATCCAGCTGGTAGGAGGCCTCGGGGAGACATTGGAGAGACTATGTCTCACAACTGGCCCGGGAGAGGGAAGTCTGGGCTTCCCTGCTTAGGGTGCTGATGGATGGATGGACATCATTTTGAGGCGCGGGTCTAAGTAATTTTCTTTCTGCATTTTGTAGGATATAACACACAATACATGTCCTTTGACATAACTGTCAGTGTTGCAGGTCCTCTGAAGGAGTGTGATAGCCTACTGTTCAGAGAGAGCATTCTTGAAATAAAAATGTAAATCGATATCATGTTGAGGTGTACAGGTCTGTGTGAGCCACAAGCATGAGCATCAGGACACAGTGTTCCAGTGGCACATTAAGGCACTATGCAGCTGTGCCTCGCAGCACACGTGCAGCAACATTTTGGACCTCTTAAGCCTTAGGAGACTTTTTGCAGCAGCCTGCTACAAAAGAACGCCATAACAGTGCCAGCATGTGACAAATCATTCTGCTTTTACTCCTCTCACTTGGTCTTGGAGAAGCGCATGTCTATGAAACACGGGAGAGAAATGATTTGTCATTTTCTGTGGCTTCCCAAACACTGAGGAATGAATTTTCGACAATTAGTTTCACTAATGTCTCCAAGCTGACATTGCTTTGGATGCTGGGCCACAACAGATTTTTTTTTTGAGAAATTTGGTGAGGCGTCTGAATGACATGAGGTAAAAGGTTGTGTTGCATTATGGGAAACACCTCATCTGTCTGCTGTTAAACACCATGGTGACATCTAACTGTCCCGTCTGCTCCCAAGTTATCTTTCTTTGAAAGCCTGGTCATCTCAAATAAACAACCCCTCTCCATAACAACAGTCCTCATGCGTCTGTGTAGGCTCTCAGTCGTACAGGAGTTGTCCATCGAGGAAAAGGCTTCTTGAGACGTCATCTGTACTTCTGTGTAGAAGGTGTCGGACGTTTCGCTCCTCATCCGAAGAGCTTCGTCAGCAAACTAATAAGTGCTGGTAGCTTAGGCCTTAAATACAGTAAGAGTGGGCGGAATTGGTGTGCCAACACCCTCCTCCTATTGGTTCGTTACACTAAGCCTGCATTCCTCATCTTTACAGTGGTATAATCCTATCCTGTTATTCACACCTACGATAAAAGGGAAGTGTCGCTCCCTGAATTGGGTATGAACGACTCTGATACTGGCTTGTTAGCATCTATTGTTCTGGCTCGGCCCTGCCTTCACCTCATTTGCAAGACTAAGAGCTGTGGGTTTTGGTCTCAGTAACCTGCTGAACACAGGGTCCAAATTGAACCTCAAACCACCATTCCGATTCAATGATGGGTTCTGTTGTTTGACAAAAATAGCTTCCTTTACTCCTCTTTCAAACCATCTGTTTTCTTTGGCCAAAATCTTTACCTCGCTGTCCTGAAAAGAGTGATTGGTAGCTTTCAGGTGTAGATGTACTGCTGATTGAGGACCACTAGCATTGTCCCTGCGATGTTGATAAAGCCTTTTTTGGAGCATTTGCTTAGTTTCCCCAATGTAGTGCTCTTTGCATTCCTCATCTTTACAGTGGATGGAATAGACCACATTGCTCTGTTTCTGGTTTGGAGCCTTGTCTTTAGGATGCACTAATTTTTGTCTCAGGGTATTTACTGGTTTGAAATAGGTAGGAATTTTGTGTTGCCATAAGATCCTCTGGAGTTTTTCGGAGACCCCCGCTACATAAGGGACTACCACTCCTCTCCTTTTAGCTTCTGTGGGCTTTTGGGTTTCTTTCCATACTCTCTTCTTTTGACATTTGTTAAAAGCCCACCGTGGGTACCCACAGGTTGAGAGCGCTCTCTGGACATGTTGTGTCTCCTTTTTCTTTCCCTCAGCACTAGTTGGTATTTGTTCCGCTCTATGTTGGAGGGTCCTAATAACCCCTAGTTTATGTTGTAGTGGATGGTTTGATTCAAAAAGCAGGTATTGGTCAGTGTGTGTGGCCTTTCTAAAGACCTCTGTAAGTAGCTGTCTGTCCTTTCCTATAATTACCTTGCAGTCTAAGAAGGCTAGTTGGTTTTCTTTAGTGTCCTCGCGAGTAAATTTGATATTGGTGTCCACCGCATTGATGTGATCTGTGAAAGACTGAATTTCTTGTTTTTTGATTATGACAAAGGTGTCATCCACGTATCTAAACCAGTGCCTTGGTTTTGTCCCTGAGAAGGATGTGAGAGCCTGTTTCTCCATCTCTTCCATGTACAGATTCGCCACTATGGGTGAGACTGGTGAGCCCATAGCACAACCATGAATTTGTCTGTAGAATTTCCCTCTAAACTGAAAATATGTGGTGTTAAGGCAAATTTCCAGTAATTGGCAGATGTGGTCAGCACTAAGTTTTGTTCTCCGATGCAGAGTTGAGTCCTCGAGCAGTCTCTTCCTCACCACCGAGACTGCTGCTGAGGTGGGGACAGATGTGAAAAGTGAAGTCACATCATAAGACACCAAAGTTTCCTCTGGCTCCAATCTGAGGTCTTTGATGCTCGCCACAAACCCTTTTGTGTTCTCTATATGATGATCAGTGTTGCCTACCAATGGGGATAAGACTGTTTTTACATATTTCGCTACATTGTACGTGGTAGAGTCAATGCTACAGACAATGGGTCTGAGGGGAAACCCTTCCTTGTGGATTTTTGGAAGGCCATACATACATGGTGTAGCCTCCCCAGGGTATAACCTATGATACATCTGTCTGTCAATTAGTTCTTCCTTCTCTAACTTTTGGAGACAGTGTATGATTTCTTTCTTATACCTGCTGGATGGGTCCCTTTTAAGTTGCTCATATGTGCTGGCATCACTAATTAGACTTGTTATTTTTTCTTCGTAGTCCAATGTGTTGAGAACCACTGTGCATCTGCCCTTATCAGCTGGTAAGATGGTGATGCTCTCATCTTTCTGCAGAGCCGCTAATGCTTTCCTCTCACCTAACGTGATATTGGACGGTGGTGGTTTGGCACTACTGAGAAGGGCCGATATTCTCAGACGAAGGTCCCCTGCCTCTGTTCTAGAAAGGTTATTGTTCCTGATGGCCGATTCAGCTGCTGTGATATAGTCTACTGTGGGTATCGTTTTAGGAGTCACTGAGAAGTTGAGACCCTTGGTTAATACTGCCTTCTCTGTCTCCGAGAGGCTTCTGTCTGACAGATTTTTGATCCAATTTTCTTTAGTATTGGTCTGATTCCCCCCATCCTTAGTGTTTACGACAAGCTGTGGTCGATTTTCCAATAGAAGTTTCTGGAATTTTCCTTTATGCCTTTCTTTGGTTTTGCTATGGTGCTTCATATAACCTGATTTGGTAAATTCACAAACCTCCTGATAGGTTTCGTGCGTAAGCTTGGTTTGCAATCTCTGATAGAAGGTTTCTACTTCAGACTGTTTATTTTTTATCTCTATGTTAAGTCTCCTAATTCTCAAATTCTGTATTTTTCTGATGTAGTTTTGTTGCATTTTCCTTGCCAAGTGTCCTTGCTCAAGGGACGCTTGCCTCATGCATTTGGGGATTAACCTACTCTGCCTGCATCTAAGATTGAATCTGAGGTGGTTCCTTAAATCTGCTAATTTAAGAGTGGCCTTTTCTAAGCTACGTACCAGCAGAAGGATGTCTCTCCCAAAGTTGGTCGCAATGCGTCTGTGTAGGCTCTCAGTCGTACAGGAGTTGTCCATCGAGGAAAAGGCTTCTTGAGACGTCATCTGTACTTCTGTGTAGAAGGTGTCGGACGTTTCGCTCCTCATCCGAAGAGCTTCGTCAGCAAACTAATAAGTGCTGGTAGCTTAGGCCTTAAATACAGTAAGAGTGGGCGGAATTGGTGTGCCAACACCCTCCTCCTATTGGTTCGTTACACTAAGCCTGCATTCCTCATCTTTACAGTGGTATAATCCTATCCTGTTATTCACACCTACGATAAAAGGGAAGTGTCGCTCCCTGAATTGGGTATGAACGACTCTGATACTGGCTTGTTAGCATCTATTGTTCTGGCTCGGCCCTGCCTTCACCTCATTTGCAAGACTAAGAGCTGTGGGTTTTGGTCTCAGTAACCTGCTGAACACAGGGTCCAAATTGAACCTCAAACCACCATTCCGATTCAATGATGGGTTCTGTTGTTTGACAAAAATAGCTTCCTTTACTCCTCTTTCAAACCATCTGTTTTCTTTGGCCAAAATCTTTACCTCGCTGTCCTGAAAAGAGTGATTGGTAGCTTTCAGGTGTAGATGTACTGCTGATTGAGGACCACTAGCATTGTCCCTGCGATGTTGATAAAGCCTTTTTTGGAGCATTTGCTTAGTTTCCCCAATGTAGTGCTCTTTGCATTCCTCATCTTTACAGTGGATGGAATAGACCACATTGCTCTGTTTCTGGTTTGGAGCCTTGTCTTTAGGATGCACTAATTTTTGTCTCAGGGTATTTACTGGTTTGAAATAGGTAGGAATTTTGTGTTGCCATAAGATCCTCTGGAGTTTTTCGGAGACCCCCGCTACATAAGGGACTACCACTCCTCTCCTTTTAGCTTCTGTGGGCTTTTGGGTTTCTTTCCATACTCTCTTCTTTTGACATTTGTTAAAAGCCCACCGTGGGTACCCACAGGTTGAGAGCGCTCTCTGGACATGTTGTGTCTCCTTTTTCTTTCCCTCAGCACTAGTTGGTATTTGTTCCGCTCTATGTTGGAGGGTCCTAATAACCCCTAGTTTATGTTGTAGTGGATGGTTTGATTCAAAAAGCAGGTATTGGTCAGTGTGTGTGGCCTTTCTAAAGACCTCTGTAAGTAGCTGTCTGTCCTTTCCTATAATTACCTTGCAGTCTAAGAAGGCTAGTTGGTTTTCTTTAGTGTCCTCGCGAGTAAATTTGATATTGGTGTCCACCGCATTGATGTGATCTGTGAAAGACTGAATTTCTTGTTTTTTGATTATGACAAAGGTGTCATCCACGTATCTAAACCAGTGCCTTGGTTTTGTCCCTGAGAAGGATGTGAGAGCCTGTTTCTCCATCTCTTCCATGTACAGATTCGCCACTATGGGTGAGACTGGTGAGCCCATAGCACAACCATGAATTTGTCTGTAGAATTTCCCTCTAAACTGAAAATATGTGGTGTTAAGGCAAATTTCCAGTAATTGGCAGATGTGGTCAGCACTAAGTTTTGTTCTCCGATGCAGAGTTGAGTCCTCGAGCAGTCTCTTCCTCACCACCGAGACTGCTGCTGAGGTGGGGACAGATGTGAAAAGTGAAGTCACATCATAAGACACCAAAGTTTCCTCTGGCTCCAATCTGAGGTCTTTGATGCTCGCCACAAACCCTTTTGTGTTCTCTATATGATGATCAGTGTTGCCTACCAATGGGGATAAGACTGTTTTTACATATTTCGCTACATTGTACGTGGTAGAGTCAATGCTACAGACAATGGGTCTGAGGGGAAACCCTTCCTTGTGGATTTTTGGAAGGCCATACATACATGGTGTAGCCTCCCCAGGGTATAACCTATGATACATCTGTCTGTCAATTAGTTCTTCCTTCTCTAACTTTTGGAGACAGTGTATGATTTCTTTCTTATACCTGCTGGATGGGTCCCTTTTAAGTTGCTCATATGTGCTGGCATCACTAATTAGACTTGTTATTTTTTCTTCGTAGTCCAATGTGTTGAGAACCACTGTGCATCTGCCCTTATCAGCTGGTAAGATGGTGATGCTCTCATCTTTCTGCAGAGCCGCTAATGCTTTCCTCTCACCTAACGTGATATTGGACGGTGGTGGTTTGGCACTACTGAGAAGGGCCGATATTCTCAGACGAAGGTCCCCTGCCTCTGTTCTAGAAAGGTTATTGTTCCTGATGGCCGATTCAGCTGCTGTGATATAGTCTACTGTGGGTATCGTTTTAGGAGTCACTGAGAAGTTGAGACCCTTGGTTAATACTGCCTTCTCTGTCTCCGAGAGGCTTCTGTCTGACAGATTTTTGATCCAATTTTCTTTAGTATTGGTCTGATTCCCCCCATCCTTAGTGTTTACGACAAGCTGTGGTCGATTTTCCAATAGAAGTTTCTGGAATTTTCCTTTATGCCTTTCTTTGGTTTTGCTATGGTGCTTCATATAACCTGATTTGGTAAATTCACAAACCTCCTGATAGGTTTCGTGCGTAAGCTTGGTTTGCAATCTCTGATAGAAGGTTTCTACTTCAGACTGTTTATTTTTTATCTCTATGTTAAGTCTCCTAATTCTCAAATTCTGTATTTTTCTGATGTAGTTTTGTTGCATTTTCCTTGCCAAGTGTCCTTGCTCAAGGGACGCTTGCCTCATGCATTTGGGGATTAACCTACTCTGCCTGCATCTAAGATTGAATCTGAGGTGGTTCCTTAAATCTGCTAATTTAAGAGTGGCCTTTTCTAAGCTACGTACCAGCAGAAGGATGTCTCTCCCAAAGTTGGTCGCAATGCGTCTGTGTAGGCTCTCAGTCGTACAGGAGTTGTCCATCGAGGAAAAGGCTTCTTGAGACGTCATCTGTACTTCTGTGTAGAAGGTGTCGGACGTTTCGCTCCTCATCCGAAGAGCTTCGTCAGCAAACTAATAAGTGCTGGTAGCTTAGGCCTTAAATACAGTAAGAGTGGGCGGAATTGGTGTGCCAACACCCTCCTCCTATTGGTTCGTTACACTAAGCCTGCATTCCTCATCTTTACAGTGGTATAATCCTATCCTGTTATTCACACCTACGATAAAAGGGAAGTGTCGCTCCCTGAATTGGGTATGAACGACTCTGATACTGGCTTGTTAGCATCTATTGTTCTGGCTCGGCCCTGCCTTCACCTCATTTGCAAGACTAAGAGCTGTGGGTTTTGGTCTCAGTAACCTGCTGAACACAGGGTCCAAATTGAACCTCAAACCACTATTCCGATTCAATGATGGGTTCTGTTGTTTGACAAAAATAGCTTCCTTTACTCCTCTTTCAAACCATCTGTTTTCTTTGGCCAAAATCTTTACCTCGCTGTCCTGAAAAGAGTGATTGGTAGCTTTCAGGTGTAGATGTACTGCTGATTGAGGACCACTAGCATTGTCCCTGCGATGTTGATAAAGCCTTTTTTGGAGCATTTGCTTAGTTTCCCCAATGTAGTGCTCTTTGCATTCCTCATCTTTACAGTGGATGGAATAGACCACATTGCTCTGTTTCTGGTTTGGAGCCTTGTCTTTAGGATGCACTAATTTTTGTCTCAGGGTATTTACTGGTTTGAAATAGGTAGGAATTTTGTGTTGCCATAAGATCCTCTGGAGTTTTTCGGAGACCCCCGCTACATAAGGGACTACCACTCCTCTCCTTTTAGCTTCTGTGGGCTTTTGGGTTTCTTTCCATACTCTCTTCTTTTGACATTTGTTAAAAGCCCACCGTGGGTACCCACAGGTTGAGAGCGCTCTCTGGACATGTTGTGTCTCCTTTTTCTTTCCCTCAGCACTAGTTGGTATTTGTTCCGCTCTATGTTGGAGGGTCCTAATAACCCCTAGTTTATGTTGTAGTGGATGGTTTGATTCAAAAAGCAGGTATTGGTCAGTGTGTGTGGCCTTTCTAAAGACCTCTGTAAGTAGCTGTCTGTCCTTTCCTATAATTACCTTGCAGTCCTCATGTAGCACCCGTTTAACATCCGCATGGACTCACACTCCTGCTGTCTTGCTGCTGAGTCTTTGCCAGATTCTTCGGCAGCTTGTTGACATCCCCCCACACAAGTACACACACTGGACCCGGTCACCGCTACCCCTGCAACAGTTACTACCTTCCATTCCAGACTTAGCTATCTCCTCAAGCCATCACCAGAATAATACCTCCGCCATCACCCCTGACTAAACCACAAAGACACAAAACTTTACTCTGCCTCTCTGAACCTGCACATCAAGAATCTCTCCAAATCCTCCACATCCTCATCAGTCAGCGATCCTAGTGGACCTTTTCAACAGCCTACACGCCATCCTGGATTACCACACCCCAATAAAAACCCCCTAATGTGTCTTTCACACACAGCCCTGCTCACAAACGTAAGAAAAAGAATGCCTGTCAATTTTGTCATTCATTGAATGGGAGGTTCGAGATGGGGCCTGTCGTTGGACAGCACACATCTCATTTGCGACTTTCCCTCCTGAAAACAGCACGCTCAGACAAACAAATAAACATGGTAGGTGTGCAACAACAGTACCATTATTTATTTAGTGACACAGAAAGTGTCTTTGGTCTTGCCAGTTTCAGCCGCTGTTCTATGAGTGTATGGCAGCCAGCGAGCTCAATCGCATTGTCCGGTACTGCGGTACTGTTTAGGTCATGGCTTGTTGAAAATTATGACATTGCAGTCCAAAAGTCTCTTCCTGTGCGTGATGTGGAATCATAACTCGCCCATTTTATTCACTAAGTCCTTTATTAAAACAAATGAGGCTGAATTTGTATCAAAATAGCCCAGTTAGAACCATTTTAAAACAAAGACATCTGTAAAAATGTATGCTCATCAGCAGCCGTGGGCAACCCCATGTCGTCGGAATGGTACAATCTTGATCACATGACATATTCATATGATTAGACTGTGTGATTGATAGTCGAATCAGACTCCTCCGAATGAAATCATCGAATAGTCAAATATTCTAAGACACCCTTATTACTAGAACAGTACTAGAACAGTTGCCATATTTGCAGCAAAAACCGCTGTGAAGCCAACTATAGCTGTGACTGGGGGGACCTGCCCATTGGAAGTACCATGAGTTTTCCCAGTGGGCCTTATTGTGGGCTTATTAAAAAGAACTATCTGAGTGTTTACGTATGTTAGAGAAGGGCAATGTGGTCGTAACTGCACTTTTTTGAGTCAACGGCCCACAGAATATGGTTGAGGTTGGGTTGGAGGGGTTGAATGAAAGGTTGAATTGAGGCAACTGGGCTCTTGTTTGTTGGAGGTGTTTCACCTTAAATCCAACAGCGTTAAAACCAAAAGGCTTCTTCAGTTCTAAAATTGTAAGTGTGGGCCTATGTCTCTGGTGGGTGTGTCTCCAGGTTGGTTTCTATAGAGGTGTGGTCGTTGTCGGCTTGGCTGGTGAACGAGCGTCCTGCATTACATACAATAGGTCATTCGCCTGCATGGTGGCAAAACAGCTTGTTAGTGGCCACTCTTCCCGTGGAATGAGACAATCTTTAGGAGAGAGACGTGAGGACAGTGTTGTAAGCACAGAATAGGCGATGGCGCAAAACCCTTCCTCTGTTAGAGTGGGCCTTTCTACTGTAGATTGACTTAAATTGTTTAATTCACACCTCTTTCAAACCAGTGGTCCTCATCCAGAATTTGGACATTGTTGTTCTCAAAGGAATGTCGCTTGCAAATAAACTGCTTGGTTACTCCAATGTAGAAGTCATTGCACTCTTCACTACACCGCACTGCCCACATAATACATTATTTCAGCTTGTATCTTCTATATGTGCACTTTGGATGCTGAAGTGCATTCTGTCACACACAACTCAGACATCTACAGCAGTGGTCCCCAACCCCCAGTGGGTCATTTGGTACCGGGCCGCACAGAAAGAAAAAATAATTTCCATTATTTCATTTTTGTATCTTTTATTTTGAAAAGTGACCGGATTCTCTCTGTTACATCTGTCTCACTCGACGCATGTCCATTGTGCGTGTGCTAACGTTTTTTTTTGGACTACTACTGTATTTTTACCATTTTTCTTTCACCTCATATTTGGTGTCAGATGCTGATACTATGCGGGAATGCATAAAGGTAAGTTTTGATGACTTATTGAGTGATAATGTCCACATTTGTCTCAAGTTAATTCATGCTAGCGCACTGCCTTCTATGCACACGTCAAACAGGGATGTAATAATCTCTCTGGAAAAACTTGGCTGGAACTTGAACTGGTGGATGCTGGGTCGGCATTCATTTTGTGCTTTTAATTTGATGTTATTCATGTCTTAGTTTTACACAATACATAATAAATAAGATAAATTACATCGCTATAATGTACAAACCTATAATGTCCGCGGGAGATTTGTGGGAACACAAGCCGGTCCGTGGGTCCAAAAAGGTTGGGGACCACTGATCTACAGCACACTTTGACAACCACGGTGGCCTTAAAGGGCCAACAAAAAGCAGATTCCTAATGTGTGAGCTAATGTTTGGCTCAGCTAAACTTACTGTACTACAGTAATCAAGAACGTAATAATGCACTAAAATGATTACACAGCCGTTTAAAGACTCATCATCTTGATACTTAGCCGAAAGGAAATTAGAGTCGATGTTCTCACATCATATTTACATTACAATGTGCATACATTTGAATCCGAAAGAACACAACAGTCCGCATTAGTGTAATATCATTTTTTAATTTTTAATTTGAAAAATAACTTACATAAATCTCTGTACTCAACCATACTTCACCAAGACATAGCCTTGGCATTAACACATTGCACCAAAAAAGAGAAAATGAAAAGGCATTCAAAAGGATAAATTGATAAATGTCTTTTTCATCATGTGAGGCATTTTTCCTGCTCCAGAAGAGTGTCATCACGGAATCTTGTTTATTCAAATTCTGACATCTAAAGGTATGTACAATGGAAATCAAAATGTAAAATATATACTGCAGTGACAGAGTCTCCTTGGACATGAAATTCATTATCTCCATGTGGAAAAGGAATAATGCCCCAGTTCATTTTCATTCAGACATACTGCAACCATAAGATTCTTATACTTCCCAGACATGAGAAGTAGTCATAATTACCAAAAATAGAAAATAAAAAATAATCAGGTGTTGGCTTTTAAATAAAACTAACAAAAATATAGTAAATCAATGTCATTTTCATTTAAACAAGAACATTTTCTGTGGCAATAACCCATGTTAGTTGAACTTGTGATGAGCTCATTTCATAAAGAGTGCTTGTTTGGAACCCCAGCAACACGTGTTCTTTTTGCAGGTTTGCTGCCTCTTGATTACTTGTAGACCTTTTGCTGCACCAATACACAACGTTTTTGCATGTTTGTCAACAATAATGAAATGAAATACACTTGTAATCACAACTTGTTGACCCCCATTAATAGAAAATATTTTCCTTGTCACTTTTCTCCTCATATCCTCAAAGAAAATACGAGTGGAATGTTTTGTTAAAACGTCAATAATTGGTCATTGGAAGACGGAAAAGCAATTTAGTTGAGTTCAATTGAACGTGAGGGAGGAAAATGAATGAAGTTGACATGCACTGTACAAGAAATTGCAAAAATTTCCAAATATCCTCTTTATCAAACATGCTAGTTACTTTAAGGTGTGCCCAAGCCATGTTGCAGAGAATCCTTTTCAACATGCTTGTTAAAGAAATCAAATCCAAACTAAAATGCATACCAAAACCATATTGAACCGTGAAATAAGCAGTCCTAAAATGTGGACACTATCAGGGGACTGGACAATGGTAGTAATGAACAGTACAATGTGAAGTACCCTGGGACAAGGAAGAAAAAGAGAAACATGTACAATTTGCACATCATGTTTATCTTTATAAGGCTTGAGCCTTTTACCATGAAATAAATCATTTACATTTAATTTCATTATCACTTCTTTGTCACACAAACGTTATCAGTTAAATACTCCAAAATTTCCCCGCATTTGCTGACTCATGAATGTCCTAAAGACTGATAAGTGATGACTTCTATCTCAGTCGCAATGTTGCATTCACTCCCCCTGAAAACCATGCACGAGTGAACTTTATCTTTAAAAATAATAGAAATTGTTGAAAATGGCTGATCGGTTTTGTTTATTTTTCTTCATCTTTTTTTTTTTGCAAGTTACAGCCTCAAGAAAATAATTTTCTTTCTTTTTTTTTTTCTTTTACTCAGCTAAATCGGTTTGTCCATGCAAATGAACTAAAAAAAGGAAAATATATTTTTCTCAGATAATTGTCATACAATATATCAAAAGAGAACGAAAGAAAGAAACAAAGACGCTAGATTGCACATATTTTCATTGGGTTTTGATGACTCACTGATTTGTAGCCACTGCAGCGTTGCCTCTGATTCATTTTGTCTGCTGAGTTTCCAGCGAATAAACCGAGAGTCTGCAGGCTATTTTTTTTCTTTTTGGATTTAGAGTGGAGTGTGGATTCAAGCTGGGACGCACCTCAACCAAAGTAATGGGCTGCAAAAACTCCTAGGCCTGCTGGCGTGGCGTGACCAAGCATCTGATGAAAACCGCCGTCACCCGGGAAAAAAGAAACAAAAACAATGAAAAAAAATGAAATCAAAGCCAAACATCTATTTTTCATTCGAAAAGGGCTTCTGTAGAACTCGTTTAGTGGTTCCCAGTGCTGAACCCCATGGCTTCGAATTGGATGACAACCTGGAGATGACAGATTCCTCGTGCTAAGGAGTTCATTCCAGTTTCGTCCCAAGAACAACAACAACAACTCCCGGCAATCCCGGCCGCCAAGCGCTTGCGGTGCGCTTCACCACGTGCACCGTGTGTGCAACGTTTTTTGCTCAAAACACAGGCTCACATTTGCTCCCCTAGAAACAGGCTCAGAAGACACAACATCAAGCATGCAGTGTAACCGGGGGCGTGACCTTTCATCGCAACATTGGCTGCTACAACAACGCTATCAGTCCGCACGCTGCTATGACCTCGAGAAACTGTCCAGTGAGGACTGGGAAGCTCTTCTTGTCAGGGGGGCTAGAGTGGGGTCCACCAGTGAGGAGGGAGGAAAGAGCTTGAACCAGCCAATCACCATGTTGGACAGGTCCAACTCATCTAACAGTATCTGAACGGCTCCCATGAAAGATTTATGGTCCATGCGTCCGTAGTCGCCCCAGACAATCACCTGAAAGACAAAAAGCCGTGGAAAAGAAGTGAGTCAAACGGACAAGGGGTGAGTATATACAGTAAATCAGGGGGTGTCCAAAAAAACTGAAGGACGTGAGGGCCACTTTCATGCATTTGGTGCATTAAAGATGCTAAAACCAATCCAACGTAGGGCAATATGTGCTATCTCAATAAAAACATCCACGCTAGCGTTGTGTTATAGTTGAAAAAACAAATCAATGAATTAATTCTGTTTTTACAATACGCCGATGGCCAATAAAAAAACAAGCTGTGGCCTAAAAAAATGCCCCCAGGCAGCACTTTGGACACCCCTGCAAAAATTTGAATGTTTTTTCTCACCTGTAAAACTTTGCCTCCGGGTTTCTCCTCGAACGGCAGTTGCTGCTGGTAGAGAGGATCCAAGGTTTTTCTTGCTACTTTAGTTTTCTTTTTGGCTATGCAGACGCCGTTCTCCAACAGGTAGACCTTGACATATGGTGCTGGGAAGAAAGCGGAGAACGTTTATCACTTCTGCTTTCTTATCATTATTTGTGTATCAACATTTAGCAACACGGCCATAATTACCTGGCAGTGCCTTGGAACCTGGTTTTCCTACGAGGCCGCGAGCTCTGATGACCTCCACCTCCAGTGCTCCTTTCTTCTCCACCATACCGATTTGGATGTCGCCTAAATAACAAGCACGGTATCATCATTTCTTGCTCCAGCTATAGGACAAAGCTTCCAAGTATTCTTCTTACCCATTGGTGGAGTAGCCAGTGTCTGTCGTCCAACAAGCTGGGCAGGCCCAAGCCCATCCAGAAAGTCACTAAACTGGGCATCGGAGGACAGCCTCACACCAGGGAAGATGAGACTAGAACAGAGAAAAGACAAACCTGTTACCATCTATGTCTCTATGTACAGTATTGAGGTAAATACCAGGATGATGCATCAATACATTTCATCAATACATTTTTCTGTACTGCTTGTTCTCATTAGGATCGCAGGTAAGCTGGAGCCTATCCCGAGGTGGGGTACGCCCTGTACTGGTCACCATCAATCACAGGAAACACCCACTATTTGAGGAGGTTATGATCCGGGACCATCAGTAATTGAGACGGCCATAAAAGTGTCCCACCCACCCCCACCCACCCTGACATTTGCCTGCAATTTCACATCAACGTTTGCAGTAAAAGTGATTGTTGTAATTATTACTTTAGATTCAGCTTCAGAACCCTCCCGCTTCTCTCTTCAATTGGCATTGTTATGCATTCCAATGTAACGTGTATGCATGTTCAAATAAATGAAACCATTACCATCACCGTCGTTCACCTGTGACACAATCCAGGTTTAAGCCCTGAATGTGCCTCACGCACTTACTCAACGCATTTCACGCATACTGTGTAGAAGAGCTCGCCGCTAATGCATGACTGTCGAAGCGAGTGCCAAACAAACTTTGGCGTCTCGCAGCGGCTATGATGTGTTCAAACCAAACAAAGTGTGAAATCTCAACACTTGATGATAGCTTTCTAACAGTGGAACATGAACGCTGTACATTTTACTTGTCACGTATTTATGAATTAAAGAGTAAATTAAGTGAATGAGATGTTTTCTCTGTGGAAAAAACGGCCTATTTTCGGCAAAAGAAATAAAT
This sequence comes from Dunckerocampus dactyliophorus, assembly GCF_027744805.1. NCBI lineage: Eukaryota > Metazoa > Chordata > Actinopteri > Syngnathiformes > Syngnathidae > Dunckerocampus > Dunckerocampus dactyliophorus. The sequence continues at coordinate 11,857,233 of NC_072825.1, forward strand.
AAAAATTGACCACAAGTCAGCAAATTTGAGGTTCCGTGAACGCTGAATCACGCATGTGCGGGGATCCACTCCAATTTGTTGTGTTGGACGGTGCCTGCCAGTCTAATTTCAAGGCTGGTCCTTGTCTGCTTACTTTCCCTCGGAGCTGTAGCTGTTCATGCTCCCATCTGTGGACTCTCGGCTGGCCTGTCGAGTCATCCTGCTCCTCATTTCCACTGCCAGTCCCGTCTCTGTGCTCCTCTGGATGGTGCTGCGCAACTTCTTGCCTCCCGCTTCTGCACGTACACAGACAGTGCGAGAAAAGGGAGCAGTCAGACAGAGTGTCAATTTACTGCATGTTTGGCACTGAATACTGCAGCGATGCATCCAGCTAAACAATGCACCCCCACTACAGCAGCAGACAACATTTATTTCACTTTGACAGATAAATCATCCAGAAAGTTTTGCGGCTTTAAGTCACATCAAGCAACCTGGGATCTTCTCCACCTTCAAACATCCAATGTCTGTTTCTCAAGCTAACCCAACATGGCAGCTGACTGCCTTCATCAGCCTGTAACCACTCATCTGCTCAGACCTCCCAGCCTGCATGCAGGCCACATGGCTGCCCCTGTGGCAGATGTACCTAAACTAAAGCACATGTAAATGACCCGCTAAAAGACACAACGCATGCCTCATCGGAATGTTCTACTTCAGCTTTGCCAACAAGCAAAAATGTTTGCAACTTAATTATGGCGCCATTTAAAATCTGATCCACATTGTGAGAAGTACACCGTCTGTCTTTGCAAGTTAAATCAAAAATATCAGACCGCCTCATTTATGGCTCTATTTCCTTCCCACTCATTCCTCTGTAAGTCTCTCAATAGAGCAGGAGCCGTGGAGAAGCTACTGTGTGTGTACCTCACACACGACATGTTTAGCCTTGACATCCGAGTGATTTCATCGCCTCTTTCTGCTCACCGCATCTTACAATAGAAGCAACGGTGACGCAGGCCGTGTCTGACGTGTGTGGCGCACAACAACTCATTGAGCTCCGCTGCTGGATGTTGTCAATGAACATAAGCAATATTACACTGAAAAACTCAGATTGGAGGAACCTTTGCATTGGGGCAGGCAGAGGGAATCAAGTTTGGGAACAAGGTGGCCCGTAGGTAAAGCAATTACAGTAGCTATTGATTTTTACTATCATCAATGAATCAATAAACCATTAATTGGTGGTGGTGTAACTCGGGGTGTGCATGGTAAATGGGCGTTCACTTGTATCGCACTTTGTCCCATCTAGTCTTTGAGCATGAACTGACAATTTCAGCAGTCCAGTTACGATCGATTCAACGCCAATCGAACTCACAGCCATCAAGTTGGGAGGTGACCACCTGAGACGTACAACACGTCACACCTGACAAATGGATATGAGTCATAGTTTTGTTTAGTTTTTTTGTTTATTTGGCCTGATGCTTAATAGAAATGTAATGCTTATTTGGCCAAAACACACCTTTTATTTTAGAATATGTTGTTATGGAATTGTTGACTTGTTAAAGGCTTTCTGTGTATTTAAGTTCAATATCAAACTGAAATACAAAGATGGCCTCTAACAAGACACCTGTTGTTTTCCAAAGCAACTCAATAAAAACTCAGCATTGTAATATCATAAAATGCATTTTTCATTTTGAAAGTAAGCTGCACAACACTGACTAAGACGCATATAAAATATAACGCTGGTGACGTGTCAACAAGTTGTAGCTGTCCAACACCAGTTTTCCTCGAATGTGAACCAGCGCAACAGAAGTGTGAGCTTTTAGACGGCAAATGTTTTTCTTTTTTTGGCAGGAAAACAAGTTCAATGCTGCATGACTCACTGCGTGGCAAGTTTGCTTAAAATGGACACGAACCACCAATCAGCATTGCAGAGAGGAACGTGTCTTAATTAAAACAGAAAGTCATTTGTATGAGCAGCAAGTTTAAATTGAAATGCATGACTGAAAATGCCCACAATGTAGCCCACCAGACATCTTCTGGACTTTCTCCTGCGTTACAAAAGTAAATAAATACTGTCAACTGGTTTTTGTACATGATAAAACTCTCGGGTGCACAAGTGTAAATCTAATTTGTTCTGGTAGAACCACGACTGCACAATAAATCCCAGGCAATCACTCACATTCCAAATACTAAATCTTTGGTTTCCATTAGCTGAGTTTTTCTCTCCATATTGACGGTCAAGCTGATGTACAGAATGTTGGCACATCCAAGGTTGAATTCATATCAGCAAATGTACCAGTAAAAAGTTTGGACACACTTGCTAAAGCTATTGAATGAGAAGGCATGTGCAAACCTTTGCACGGCCACTATACCTCACTAGCTTCTCCTAAAGCAGAGCATCCCTGAGTCTCTTCTTACCTCCATCATCTTCATCGAAGGAGTTCATACAGGGGAAGTAGACAGCCAGGGCTTCAAAAGATGCAGATAAGCTCATCTTGCTCTGGGAGCGCTGTATACGCATCCCAGCAGAGGTATCGTGCCCCTGCCTGCCCATGGTGACTGGCAGCCGCCCTCGATGCGGTGGATCGATTGATCGACGGCTGAAATAATATCTAGACTGCTCAAGCAAGGAGGAGACAACTGTCTTGTGAGCTCGTCTGTCTTGACTGAATCTCGTGTGAGCTGTCGATGTTTCCTCAGTGGCTGCCTCAGTGCTGCTGTGTGCCTGATGCTCCCTGCAGCCCCTCTTTCTTCTGGGGGGAGGGGAGAGGGCAGCATCACACTCCACCAATCAGAGGGCCCGGCTTCTTAAACGAACCTCAACAGACTGTATGGGTGAACAAGCTCTACCTAGAGATATGCCCCCACCAGTCCAGTCGCACCAATTCATTTACCTCCATTTACTTGTTCCTTTCCACCCTGGTGCTTCATTGTGCTATTAATCACTGCTATTTTCATTCATATTCATCACTAGAATTTTTTTTTCCATCCCTCCTCCCCCCCAATGCTATCCACAGAGGCCAGTGAAAACAAGCCATCATCCTGCCTGCCAGCAGCCTTGTTCCTTCTTCAACCACACGTTAACGTGCCAGATTCAGCTCCTTTATTGTTCTCGTTGCCATTACTATCATAACACAGCTGTGTTGACCGGTGAGGAATTCTGTTTGCACAAAATGAGAACTCCAGAAGATGATCACATTTGCATGCGCAACCTAAAAAAACGACATTTACCATCCATCAATAACTTCGAGTTCAGTCTGCCTTCAACAATAACAGAGCACGTGCCTACAAAAACATCAAACGGTGTGATTTCACGTGAAACAAATCCAAAAATTAACCCTTTTTAATCCGCTTTTGCATTGAAGGCATCTGAGGTCAACCTGTTTTAATTGATTCCATGGACATGGACATACACTGCATATTTCTACCTTCAAGGTATTACTCAATTACTCTACTAGATGAGCAAAAAACCCGTTTCACGCAAATGAATGTCAAAAAAAGCCCACTCGTTTTGGCTCTGGACATGTGGTCCAACAAATATATACAGTCAAACTTTGTTTTTTGTATGATTTGCTTTTCGCTGAACTGTTTTTGTACAGTATTGCAGAACAATTAGTCCGTTTTCCCTGTACTGTATCGTTTTGCGGAATCGCCCAAACAAAGCATCCTACTTGTTGCTGACTCACTGTCAGTGCATCTTTTATTTAGTGGAACTGTTAAATAACCAGTCATGGCGCAAAAGAAAGTGTACGGGAAGTCCACATCAACAAAAATTTGAATCCATTCATCCTTTATAATTATCTTCTGTTGCTTTGTGCATGTAAAACTATAATTATTCTCCATAAAATACATTTTTTGTTAATATTTTTCGGTGTCTGGAACGGATTAATTAGATTTACATGATATGGGAAAAACTGCCTGGGTTTTCGTACGTTTCGGTTTTTTATCTGACCTTTGGGAACAAATTCATCACAAAAAATGAGGTACAGTAATCTCGTTTATTGCCGTTAATTCATATTGTCCAGACACAACCGTGATAAGTACATTTCCGCTAAATAAGGTTCCTTGTTTATGATTTTTGTACGTACATTTAAGACATAAATAAGACTTGTGTGTGTTGCAATAAATGTCTTCCGGACGTGTGGCAGATGTCGGGGGTTCAGAGTTGAGTTGTGAGTGGATTCCGACCGCAACGATTGTTATTATGACACTAATTATTACTATGATTATTATGATATCATTATCGTGCCTGTTGTGATATCATTCAAACCCGCAATAAGCATGGCTGATTCGGCGATCAAGTCTGGTGCTTGTGTGCCTCACCGAACATTTCAGTAACATTACTGATACCATAGTGACCAGGGTAGAATACTACATAGCGTCACGTCTTTGAATGCATCTTCTGAATGCCTTTTATTTGCATTTTAGTTCATTTTGCCGTTTTCATGCTTGAAAATGCTCAGTTTAAGCCAAAAAATACGTAAAACCTGCCCATATTTTTTTACTAATAATAAGCTGCACACAAACATGATAAGCATAATCTATTAATTAAAGTATTTCTGAAAGTGACAGTGAAGCACCGAAATTCAAACTGCAATGTGGCGAGGGACGACTGTACCACTGTACTGTATAGCTAGTTCTTCCTCCTCCTCCTCCTCGCTAAGATGCAGTACCTACAGTATTTCCATGAGTGAGCCACTTAATGCATGGAATTGATTTGCAGATTTCTTCTGGGTCAGCACAGCCAACAACAACTCTAAACGTGCATCTGGGGGAAGCTGGACAAAACACAAAGTAACATTTGGGTCATTTTAATGGGTACTCTCTTATAGCGTTCCTTTTTCCTATCCGACTAGATTTAGACAGCCTGCTATAAGAACAGCACCACGTACTTGGGTTGTTTTTGTCAGCGTCTCCGGCGGCTGGAAACAGTCAGTCTGACAGTCCTCTGGATGGAGTTTTGAACAGACGTCCATGTTCCCCACTGACTTTTCCCCCAGAAAAAACAGCGGTTTGACATTTCTTATATATTATTATTACTATTCCATTTGTGCTGAAAGGAGAAAAACTTTTGGGATGAAAATCTTACATTTTCCTCATATGTGATCAATATTTGGCTGTTAAAATTTTGACGTAACTTTTCGACGTTAACCCAAAAACATGCCAACAGGGGTGCATGCTAACCACTGCATCTGCAAACCAGTGTTTGTCATGCAGTCATTTATTTTTGGTGGCCCGCCACAGATACATTTGGACATCCACAAATACTGCAGCTGTAGATTTGGTGCTACGTGTTTGCTCTCGCTAATAAACACATTATAATGGGACTGTGTGTAAATATAGCTTGTCGTTCCAACACAGTACAGCAGATGGCATCGTAACCCCATTTTTTTAACACGCCTCTTATGCACCTGGTCTGCCAGAGAATAAGAAGTCGTAGCAGGAGGGACAAGTATAGCAAATTTTCTGGTCTGACTGGACACTTTTAGAGGCTAACATTAAAGCACACATCGCCCCCTCACCCCATCTAAAAGCACTCACTGGCAGCTCTGTCTTGCTTGTGACACAAATAACAGAAGAAATGTTGTATTTGTAAACGCATTTCTTTTGCTTTTTATATTTTTTTGTCTCCCACAGCATCTATAAAAATTACATGTGTCTTGGCCAATTAAGCTAATTAGACAATCGAGCCCCTGCCACAAATAGATTGCATTCCGGTGGGAAACACTGTGTAAACCATCGTTGTAACTGATCTTAGTATACAGGAATAGCTTGTTTATTGCGATTAATTGGTTCCAGGCCTGAATGTGATAAGCGAATTTCCGCCAGGTAGGATTCCTTATTTATAAATGGAATATTTTTCTAGTTCGATCGCAGAGAACATGTTTACAACCTTCTAAATACTGTTTTTAACACTATTGGAGCCCTCTAGACATGAACTAACACCCCTATGCTCACCTTTACACTCACATTACCCAATATAGTAGACATAATAACAAACAATAAGACATATGAGATGTAACAAACACAGTTTCAAACTGCTGTTTCAAACAAAGCGTCACAAGTTAGCATTGGGAGAGTTCCTTGTTGTTTTTCCTGGACAGCATACTTCCTGCTGTGGCTATTGTCTCATCAATGTAACATTGCTGCCACCTAGTGACCAGTCATTTAGACATTTTTATGCTTGAAAATGCTTAATTTAGCTTGATATGTAAAGTTTTCTTAAACATGCATATTTTTTCACTAACACCACAAAACCGGAAGAATTTATTAATTTATTTATTTTGAAAAATAGTGAAGCTGTGAAATGCGATCCGCGGAGCGGCGAGGGACGACTGTTTATCGCCCGCCAGCTTCTTGTCAGTGGCTTCATATCCCACATGTGTACTTTTACTGAGTTTCTTTGAGTGAATCAGTTCTTGTCTGCCATGTGTCGCCCACACCACACAGGAACAGCAAAGATGATAGGAATAAGATGTCTTTGTATAATATATTCGATTAGAATTAAATCTAATTAGCCCAGTGATATTAGGCAGTCAAAAAATCAGGGGGCAATATACTGCGAACAAAGTAATGATCCTAGTCAAGCAAGAAAGATACAGCAATTACTTTCCCGTCTGTCTCAGTCTCCCCCGCCAAGTGCGTCAAAGGACACGTGGCAACAGTCAGTGCCGCTTCCTCAAACAACACACTCAGCACGTGATGCTTGGTTCAACTTTTGCACCCCTGAAATGTATTCTGAACCACACACCTACATGGACAACAGAGGAAAGAGGCTTTGCAATATTTTCTCAGTCATACACGCATCAAACGTGACATGTGTCTCAGGGAGGGTTAATTAGAAGTGCTGCAAATACACCCTGCACGTGGATGCATGTTTACCACCTGAGAACTTACAACTGCGTCTTACTACTAACAAGCTTTCAGTGTTATGGAGGTTAATTTGCCACCGTATTTAGGGAGAGGGTCAATTGAAGTGTGATGAAAGGGCATATTTTTCTTTGGAACAGATACAAATAAAGTTGGTTTAAGCTTTTTAATGCTTGTTTCGGAGACATTCCGCTGTAGGCCATGAATATGCATCACACCAGCATGACTAATACAGTTTACCATTAAAGCATGGTGACACATACAGTATGTGGTCTCCGTCCAAACACAAAGGACAGTCACAAGCACAGCCACCTCAGAGGACTGGAATCTGAAGAATTTTGCCAGTTCTCCCACAACAGGAAAAGAGCGTAATATCCCAGAAGTGTCGCGTGAAGAACGTCTTGATTAATGAGGCCAGGCGCCAGGCAGAGCGTCAGAAAGCAACACGGGCCCTGGACACTTTAAACACAACTTCATGGAATGCTAGCAGTCAGACGCACACATTCTTCCACTTCCAGACGTACACATAGCCAGACACAGTGTGATGCGTCTCCCAAAATGAATAATTCAATAATCATTGACATCATAAGGTGCGATATTGTGTGAGATTGTTTCGATCAATCTCATTGCTGCTGAGAAACGTTTTTCTCATGTTGTAGATAAAAAAAATGATGGCTTATTATAGGATGACCATATTTTGATGACCGAAAACCAGGACACTCTACTCAAATGATACCTGAAGTTTACTCAAAGATGCCTGATAATTTTAATATATTTAAAATATGCCTCCTCTGTATGGATAGAAAATTGTTATAGCAGAAAATACTATCTGTAACCAAAGACACAAATTCCACAAAGGAAGAATGTTCAAAAACCGACACAAAACAGAAAACACTGGCACCTGAGGCCAAATGCTTGTTACGTTTGGAGTGCCGATGACCCCAATTATGCAAGACTTCAAGTCAGGACGCGTCAGACGATTAAGGATTTGCTTTTTCTTTGGCTTTCCGGCAACACAGATTCAAAAAGCTGCCCTAACGAGTGCCATAATGCCGCCCAATGAAAAACATTGAAAACCAGGACATTTTCATCACTTTCTAAAAGCCTCGGCGGCCAGGACAGGATGTGAGAACAGGACATGTCCTGGGAGAACCCTGCCGTATTATTAGGTCCTGACATCCACCTGGTGTGTTCTTGTATTTCATTGCATATAAAAACGACAAAATCACCCAAGGCACCAATATGAAAGGTTCCCATACTGAAAAGAAGAGGGTGCATCACACTCACATCATTGCCAAGCTTCCTCATGACAGCTCATAGCAGGTTGGATGTTTTTGGAGAAGGTGAGAAGAGGAAGTTTTTTTATTTTGGTTGCAAAAATCTAAAAATATAAAGTTGGAAGTCAACATTTAGTCAGAAGCACATTTGCCTAGTGGTCATATTCTCGCCTCGTGCACGCCAGATTTCTGTTAATTACTCAATGCAAACTATTAAAGAATGAGTGGTAGGCTGGGGAGTTGCATGTTCCCCCTGTGCTTACGTGGGTTCTCTCTCGGTATCTCAGATTCCTGCATGTTAAGTGTATTAACACAATTAACACAATTATAGGTGTGCATGTGAGTATTGTCTATCTCTATGCGCCGGTCCTGTGATGACAGGTGATCAGTCAAGGGTGTACCCCATTTCTCACCATGACTCAGCAATGACTGAAGGTTTTTATGGAGAATCAGCTCATGGAAATACTGACTGACGATAGAGTAAACATACTATTAGCACCCATCTAATTGTTGGCTGTTAAGATGACTGTTTTTGCTTCCACCTGCATCCTTCATAGTTAACCACTATTCCACCGTGCTGCCCTGTCAACAAGAGTGGCCAGGGCCAAAATTGAGGGGCCTCTTATTTTTTTAAATACATGTAATTTTTTATTGTTCTACAGTCGTCCCTCGCCAATTTACGGTTCGAATTTTGCGGCTTAACTTTGTCACGTTTTTTCAAAAATACAGTCATCATGCTGTTTTGTGGTTGGATACGGACCATCATTAGTCAAAACATATTTAAGCTAATGTCTGTTGCCTAAATTAAGCATTTTCCAGAATAAAAGTGGCTAAATGAAAACAATACAAATATAAGGCATTCAAAGACTTTGCCGTAGTGTTCTACACGAATGACGAGGTGTCAGTAATGTTACTGGAATGTATGGTGAGACACACAAGCACCAGACTTGATTGCCGGAACAACAGGCTTTTACTGCAGGTTTGAATTATCCCACAACAGGCACAGCAATCCTGAATAAAATCCCTCATAAAACCACGGGCTGCTCTGAACCGCTGACGTCACTTCCTGTCTGCCACTCACTCTGCTCCCCTAGGGAACACATTTATAGCAACACACACAAGCATGAGTTTTATTTATGTCTTAAATGGTGCATTTACTCTTATAATGTCTACTATATAGGGTTATATGAGTGGAAAGGTGACTATCGGGGTGTTAGTTCATCTCTAGAGGGCTCTAATAATGTTAAAAAAACATATTTAGAAGGTCAGAAACAAGTTGTCTATGCTTTAACTATTAAAAATATTCCATTTATAAAAAATTTATTAAGATGCATCACAAGAATAAAAACAAGCAAACAAATAAACAAATAAGAACAGCGAAAGATTGAATAAAATATAACAAGAACACCTCATACAAAAAATAGATGCACATGTACAGAATCACATCTAAAATACTATTGAGTGTCAAATGCCAGTCTGAATAAATGGCTTTTTAAAAGATTTTTGAAAACTGGCAGCTCTGTGATAGACTGTAGCGCAGGCGGAAGAGAGTTCGAAAGTTCGGTGGCAAAAGCAAACAAAAGCGAACTTCGTGGAAATTCACTTATCACGGTCGGGTGTGGAACCAATGCCAGGTCCAATGTGACTTTTCTTTGATTAAAGAAGGACAAAGCAGCAATATGTGTGTCACTTGTATAGCTCTCAACTGATGATGCTTAAAAGACTTGAACAACGCTGGTCACAACATTCTTAAATGATATCATGCCATTATTTTTGCACCAACCTGAAAACCTATTTTTCTACACATCCTCTACAGTGGACAAATATTGTGTCCACCTTTCAGGATGTATTGCTCACATGCATGTTGAATTAACCACCAAATTCTCATGTACAGTATATGAATATGAAATTCGGGAGAGGCATATAAAGATGGCAAGATAAACGTCAGGGAGGAGGAGAAAGCACAAGGAGGGGTAAGAAGGCAGCAGCAGGGTACACTGCTTTCCTTCAGTTTTGATTGTACCTGTGCTACTGTATTCCTTTCATGCATCATCCTGAAAGCAGCATGTCTGTTCCGGACCTCTGGGAAATTAATTAGCAGCCACAGGCGGGTGAGGAGCTGTTGAGATAAGAGTCCAGCTAAACACAGAAGATAAATTACCTCTGCTCATAGTTCATCTTTTTACTACAAACTAAACAGTCATTGTGAAAAATGTGTGTAGGTCCAAAACAGGTTTTTGCTGATTATAATTACAGCAAATTGTTTGGAGTCCACATTTTTTGGCCTAATTTATTATTATATTACCCACATCATTAAGCTGCAAAGCCTGAATACTCACTGGCCTCGACAATCTGCTTTTGATTATTACTGCTTTCATAACTTGTGAATAATAAGCACTAAAGGGTAAAACGGCTGACTTGGATTAGCAGGTTAGAGTTGAGATTCAAACACTGTATGATCAATTATGAACGTTTTAAGCTCCATGACACAAAGACATGAGAAAAATGCTGTGAGAAATAAAAGGTAATACACAGTTATGGAAAAAATGATCAGAAGACCCTTGATTCATCAGTTTATTGATCCATTTTAATGCCTGGTACAACTAAAGGTACATTTGTTTGGACAAATATAATGATGATAACAAATATAACTCATAAGAGTTTAATTTAAGAGCTGATATCTAACAACTTCCATGGTTTTCTTGACAATAACCAAAACCACTGAAGTTCTTACATGAGTAGCTAAAGCATTGTACTGCCAAAACATTTAACTCTTCAGAGCTATTTTTGTTGCCACTGTTATATTTGTCGAAACAAAAGTACCTTTAGTTGTATCGGGCATTAAAATGAACAAGAAACTGAAGAAACAAGGCTCTAATGATTTTTCCCACGACTGTAACCCCAGACACTCTTGTTCAAAAGTTGTGTTGCCTGCCTGAGCTGACTTCTTGGGGAGACTCACTCCATTTCAGTGCAGCAAATTATTATTATTTTTATGTCATTGCAACAAACAACAAAGTTGTTTTGTTTCAAATAGTTCCTGCAACTAAACTTCTTCTGACTGTCTACTAATTTTCTTTTCTGTTAAATCCATTATGCCTCAATTGTTTCAAAACATTGAATGACTAAACTCATTAATTACAATGTTGCCTCTAATTCCACATGAATGACAAAAGTTTCACGTCAAAAAAGCAGTTCCAACCATCCATTTTCTATACTGCTTGCTTTTTTCGGGGTTGACTCCGGGCTAGCTTCTGCTAACGCTGTAGACCAGGACCAGACAGGTTTGACACATGCTAGTATAGACCACCATTCACATTCACCCCTAGTTCACATTCACCAGCTTCATTTCTGAAGCTGAACTAGCCAGAGAGAGCCCAAGTAAACTCCACATACCCAACACAGATTCAAACAAGTACTTGTCTTGCTGTGAGGAAACCACTGCAGTGCAAACCACTATTCCACTGTCCTGGCCATGTTTCAAAAGCAGAGCCGGCTGGCCCATTAGGCAATATGGGCAGATGCTAAGGGTGCCAAAAAAGTCAGGAAAAAATTCAATATAACACAGCCATCCCTCATTTATTGCGGTTAATTGGTTCCAGACCTGACCACGATAGGTGATTTTGCACAAAGTAGGGTTTAATATCAATAAATTGAATATTTTCATAGTTAGAGAATAGAAAAAATTGTTTAGGACCTTCTAAATGTTTTTTTTAACATTATTAGAGCCCTGTAGATATTAAATAACACCCCTATTATGACCTTTAAACTATATTGAATATAGTAGACAGGATAAGCAATAATAAGACATAATAACTCACCATTAGAATTGGAAAAGTCCCCTGTTGTTGTAGTATCTCGAACGTAATGTGGGTCGCATGACATTAAAAAAAAAGATCGACATCAGCCTATCATCTACCCTCACTATGACTTGATTGGTAGACAGGACAGCCAGTCTGACATTAATCTGCCGTACATACACGTACACTCCGACAATAATGCTAGCTTTGTTTACACCAAGTTGCACACCGCTTATGTGCAAGCTACGGCATCTCTGAAGCGACACAAGAGACCGCCGCCGCTTTACCAAATGAAATCTACCGAGCGAAGTAGTTAGCCTCCAATTTATTTATTCTAAATTTAAGACTAGGTTTGAAACTGAGTGGGGAGGAAGGTCAAAGTAAGAAGCTAAAAACGTACCACAGCCACACAAAATGAGAGGAGAACTCTTCTTTACTATGTCTTTCACGATGACTCTCCATCATGACCAGAATACTACATAGAATTTGTCTTTGACTAATGATATGCCGCAATCATTTATTCATTATTTTTTTTAAAACTGCGAGGGAACGATGTTCGAACCGTGATGTAGCAAGGGACCACTGTATAATTATATTAAAACTAGTTATTACTATGAACACTTAAGATGGAAACGTTTACATTGATTCAAATTGAAAGCAATGACCAATCTACTGGATATTACTACGAGTGATAACAAATAAGTCTCCCTGCGCCCAGCATCTTTTGCATACAGTTCTAAATAGGTATTTTATATGACTTTTTGTATTTATTGGATTTAGTTTTGTATAGTTATTGCGTAGTGTAAATGTTTATAGTTTATACATAGACTTATTGTGTGAAAACTGTGTGGTTACTTAAAATGTTTCATTTTAATTATTGCGTTTAGCATTTATTACTATTATTTATCCACTTGTTTACAGGATTTTTTGGTATTTATTTGTAATTTGTTAACCATGTGAATTGTTAAATTAAAGACAAGGGTAAAAACAAGGCCATTCAATTTATTTTGTAAGCGTAGGAGGGGAGCGCCATATAAAAAGCTCGCCTAGGGCGCCACTTTGGGTCGGGCCGCCTGTTTCAAAGACATATTAAGACTCAGTAGCTTTTAATGTAACTAGAGAACTGCATCTGAGGAGGGCAAGTTGACCGACTGGACAAGCTTCACATAAACACACCAGACAGGCACACCTCACACAATTGAAACATTTGCAAAGACTTATTGCGTATGTAAAAACTAATGAGGTCAATGAGGTCCAAGGCTTTAACTATGAAAGCATGCGACTTCCATGCATAAAAATAAAAATCCTTTTAAAAGGAATCTAAATTTAAAAATCACCATTTTCCAGCCCGTCACGCTTCCTGCCTCAATTCTGTCATTTACACCGAGACACACCACCGGCAATATGAGGCATCCTTTATAAACATTGACACCATATTCAAATGAGCATCAGAAAGCTGACAGCCACATCAGGAACATGGCAAAAAGCGCAGCTGTGACACAAATTCCAAAATGAAATGATAAATGATCTCCATAGTAGCAACAGACATCATAATCAGCATCATTATGCATGGAAAACTAGACGAGACAGAAAATAACAAAAGGTAATAAGTAAGCAGGAGAGAAATGTCCAGAAGTGGCGTAGCCTAGAGGAAAGAGGATATGAGGAAAGAGTCACGCTGTTGGCTTCATCTCCAGCAAACGCTTTTGCTGAGTCCAAAGCCTGCCGAAAGTACGTTAAAAGTTGTAAAAAGGAAAAGCTGGATAAAAGAGAACACAGACATCACTGTAATGACATGACGGCCAGAGGACAGGTGTGCACACAGTACACACAAACAGACAGAACAGTGATTATGTTCTTTAACGTCCTACCTGTTTGGCTTAGCTGAGAGGTGCTCCGGCTCTTGCGTGACATGCCAACCATGGCCTGCATTTTGGCACCAATGCTGGAGCGCCTCTTCTTGTCGTCAGTGCCTACCGTGCCTACAGCCGTGTCCGACTGGCTGCCGTCCGTCTTTTCCAGGTTACACATGTCACCGCTGATGCTAGTGCTCTTCGTCATGTTCATGCCGCTCGACGAGCCCATTTGCCTGTTTTTCATTTTGGATGCAAAGTCACTGTCAGCCACCACCATTGACGTGGGGGGAGTGGAGGGGTAAGGGGGGGCGGGGGGTGGGGGGGGGGCGACAACAGAGATGGCCAAAGGACAGGAAGAGACCAGCAGAGAGGATGTGACAGGAGAGATGAGAGAGGAGGAAAGCGAAGGAGAGAATGAAAACAGAAAAAGGCGAGATGACAGGAGAAGGAGAGGAGATGAGGAAGTGTGGGGTAAAAAGAAGAAAAGCACAGAGTTCAGGTACAGGAATTCATGACAGACATTACAGTATAGTTCAGGGCTCAAGGCTTGAGTGTATTCCTGTGTAGAGCATTTGACGTTCATCCCTTAAACAGCGTCAGGCTGTGGGATATTTCGGAGGCTACTGAATTGACAATATTTCGAATTCAAAGCTGTAATGTGTGAAAAGCAACATTCCGCGTAACATTTGTGTACTGCTGCGCATGTTTTCAATTCATAAAGTGTGCACCGCCATTTTAACCAGCCTCATAATTACGTATGCAAAAACATGCACAATAAGTCGACCTCAGAAAGACAACGTGTGCGATAGGAAGGAAGTTGGTTTGTCAACTGCTGTTTCCAAAGTCAGTGAAGAGATTTTAAAGCCAAAAAGGCCTGAAAGCATTTTCACAAACCTGTGACAACTTTATTGGAAGATTATGTGAAGGATTCAACCTTGTTGCTGCTTCGCAGTCTACCGAAAAGGCGGAAACTAAGTTGATCATTTACATCTCTGTGTCGTATGTTACACTGCTCTGCACTGAGATTTGATTCTCTTGTGCTTCCCATGTAGGGCACAGCCCAAATTAACATCTTATTTTAGCTCATCCTGTTACGTTATCTTGAAGGGTGCTGCATAAGTCATCTCATCCGCAGTACGAACGCCCTTGGGCTACTGATCACAATGGATCATGTTTAACTTTAGCAATCTTATGAATCTTATGAGTGATATACATTTTGACAGCCAAACCCACACCCGATTATTTCAAATAGTCTCTGCCTGAGCTGCTCTTTTATATAACATGTACTATATTTCAATCATCTAAATCCTTTCAAAAAGTTGTAAGCACTATTCATTTAGGTGACGAATAGGGATGGGTGCCTTTTCCATTTGAACCGATACGGCCTGCTACCTGGGAATTGGCAGCGGTATCCCATGGTACAAAGTTCTGATACTCTTTTGTGTGTTTATGTGGTAATAAATGTTCATTTATTTTGTGAACGCTGTGTGCCTCCGAATCAATTGTGGTCATTCCTTAGCTACTGTATGTAGGTAGAGGAAGAAGAAGATCCATGCTAATTAGTCGTCACTCGCAGAAGCCGTCGCTAACAGATAATATAACTTTCCACAAGTCTTTTGTGTTGTAGGTAACGTTTGAATGTGTTTAAATGACATCTGTTTTGGTTTTTGTGGTTACAGTGTTCATCAGACGCATAGAAGAAAAATCACCACTGCGGTGGATTGTTTTGATCATTCAAATACAAACTTTCTGCTATAGTGAATTGTTTTTAACTTGTGGATTACATGTGAATGACCTTGTTTAAGCTGCTGTGTATGGACGTTTCATTCTTACTTTACTCAATAAAATATGATCAAGGATTTTGGCTATGAATATTTTTCTAACATACTTTTCTCATTATCTACTACTGTTATTGTTGCTGTCTACTTATCATTGTGTACTAGCGGGCCCGGCCCGCAAGGTATAGTGATGTGTCTAGTGCAGCATGCCTCCCTTAGTTCCTGCTGCTGGCCGAACCAATTAGTTCGGAAGCCGAGTGCGTAAGTCTTCTTAGGTCAGTACAAAGCCTCTCCTTCAACAAGACCCCTCGCCTTGCCTCCTCATGGCCGCACGTGGCAACTCCAGGCTAAAAGGTAGGAGATCAACCTGCTGCGCTGCGGGTAAGCCCAAGAAGACAAAGACAATGGGAGCACACCCAGAGAGAAAAACACTGTGACAGAAGCACACGAAGGTGGGCCACGGTGGAATGAGGTTCCGGCAGCCTCCAGCAGCTACTGTATGAAGAGGTTGTCCTGGGCTTTGCCGCTAGGCTCCATCTTTTTGTGGCAAAGATAGTGCGGCTGGGAACAATGCACCCCCAGCAGCATTTAAAACACATCACCGTGCAGGTCTCTACTTCTGACCTTGGTGGGTCCAAAGCAGCAATGGATTCTGAACTACAAAGTCTGGCGGCGACAGGATGTCTGATAACGGAGGCAGGTTAGAATGAACTGGGAGCCTCTAGTTAGATCCTTGCACCTCAGCGATACACGCCTATCAATGGTTGCTATCAGTTGGGGTTTCAACGGCAGTTGATTTCGACAGACCCCTGTATGACTGAGCAGCCCTGCATAGGGGCCACACTGCTCACCCCAAAATCGGGGAAAGGTGACCTAAACATTTCCCGCCATTTCTTTAGTACCAACTGCAATCAGAATGCCAGATGACAGACTTCCACCACAACTGCTGTACGGTCAACTACATCAGAGCCAGCGATCTGCAGGAGGCCAGAAGCGGAAATACAACAACCAGGTCAAGATAACACTCAAGAGGTGTAAATAGAGCACACACAGCTGGAAAGCTCTTCCTCGAATCATCCTCTCTAGAGGCAACTTTGCCAGGCTGGCCTTCAGCGTTTTGAAGAGGCTAGTGAGGCGAGGGAAAGGAAACGCCAGAGGAGGAAAACGGTCCCTGCAGCCAAGACCACAACGAACACTAACTTTATATGCCCCCATTGCAATAGACCCTGATTGTCAGTCTATTTTAATTTAATTTTAAATACAAAAATGAAGTTTTGGTGTTAAAATACTGTTTAATACTACCTAGGTCTCGAGCATCGACGGGAACCGGGACGAGCGTTCTGATTCTCCCGGGATAGTTCGAATGTTTTTATTCCGATTCCCAGTTTCAATGCCCACTTCGCAGACCGAAAGAAATAGCCGCGAACACTGATGAAGAAGAAGCCAGCGAGCACCGGCAAGAAAAGAAGCGGCTTAAAAGCTTGGCTTAATTTCATAAAAAAGAGCAGTCGGCTCACTGCAACATTTGCAACACAATATCACGCAAAGGAGGATGCACGATCAACATGATCAATGCTCACACATTCGTGGTGTAGAAATACACTAGAGTATCTCGTCTTTGATGCGCTACATCATTGATGTCAGACTTCCTCGAAGTAATCTAAACCAGGAGACTCTGCCAATAAATGACGTCTGTCTCAAGCAAATGTCACCAAGAGTTTCAGGAAGCTAGCTGATGTGGAAGTTCGGGGTGGAAATAAAGGACGGGAGCTACGGCGAGGCAAGTGTATTCATTTGCACATTCCACCTCTGTTAGCAACAGTCAAGGAACCTTCTCAACCCACGTGACACACTTCCGGCCTTCGAAATAAAAGTGCTTTGGGCTACATCCTGTTTACTTGTTTTAACAAAATAAGGGTGTCATTAAAAATAGCTTAGCTAAGTGTGAATGTGAGTGTGAATAGTTGTTTGTCTATATGTGCCCTCCGATTGGCTGGTGACCAGCCTGGGATGTACCCCTCCTTTTGGCCAAAGTCAGCTGGGATAGGCTCCAGCATACCCTTGACTAGTGAGGACAAGTGATATAGAAAATGGATGGATGGAAAAATACTGTAATTTTAGTTGACTAAAATGCTGTGACATGTAAACGACTAAAACTAAATCAATTTAGCTGACAAAAGGATGACTCAAGCTAAAATACATTTTTAGTAAAAAAACTATGACTGAAATAAATGAAAAACTGGTATTATGTTATGAAAAATAATAAGAGCTGTGGTGTAATCACCCATTGCAGTGCTGGCGGAGAGGTATGTTTGGAAAGGAACACTAAGTTTGGGTTGTAGCTGGTGAAAGAAGACAGATGTCCACATGGCGGACACACGGTGCTGTGCTCTTCCTTGTAAACGCCGTGTTTATGCCAGTGCCCGTGCCTCGGGGCTCTGCAATGGATCAGTCTTCCCTGTACACATAAATATTGAAAACTTGCTGTGGCATCAGTGCCTTTAATTAGTTAATGTACTCCAGAAGCTTCAGGGAAACTGCTTGTTTGAAAGGTTATTGGCTAACAGGCCTGTGCAGCACATTCAGTAGCTTGCAGTTTCATGTCAGTTGTTCTAATAAAACAGAACACACTGTCCCCATACAGTATATAATGTTTCTAGGGTCTTAATGCTTGTATAGCAAGGCTAATAATGAAGTCATTTATGTTCACCCTTATACTCTATAATGAACAGATAAATAACCAGGTGGTTGAACTGGATGTAGTTCTGGTCTAAATGAGCAAATATGATGTTGGCCTACATGAGTCAATTAATTAAATACACTGTGAGTCTATGCTCAGAAGCTCATTTGCCTCAACTGGAGTATATCTGATGAGTCCTTTTGTTAATGGAACATTTGTGTTCAGAACGGAGTAGAATCCATCCATCCATCCACCCATCCATCTATTTTCTATGCCACTTTTCCTCACTAAGCTCGCATCATTTTTGTTACATTTTTTTTTAAAATAGAGTCCTATTCACAAATCTACTAATGGGGTCCTTAATGGGTCTGACCATATCCTAGTCTCATTAAACATTAATGAGTAAATGAGCTCAATTGATGTATTAATACGTTGGTATAACTTTGACCTGCGTGCCAGTCAACAACAGAACCCCCTCGCATCACAGATCCTTCTTCCCTGAAGTTTTGGCACTCAGGCTAATCTCCATTTTAGCAAATGTGCCTGCTTTAAAACAATGGTCCTTTTAAGGTTTCGGATTTACACTGCAGGCAAAGAACATAATGTTCCTTATCATGCAGATTTAGCGAGACATATTTTTATCTAGGGCATGATGTTCCCAAGGAAGAGCAAACTTCTACTGTTTTTTGTTTTTTCTTTTGTCAGGTTTAGTTACAGTTTTGGCCACACTCTTAAGGTTAGAGAGAAAAAAGGTGACAAACCAATTACTGTGAAATGTAATAGACCAAAATGCAGTATTAGACCCAAACTCATATGAAAAGTGTATCTGTAAAGTGTGTCCTTGTAAGCTGCTGTACTCCTAAACTAAACAACTAGCATGCTTGGTAGTCACCACAGTTAACATATGTAATGTCAATTCTGCAACGCATTTTGTAATCTCTCAGGGGAGACACGGAACTTTGCTTTTGTTCATTAGATGAGCTGTTGTTGAATGGGGTGGATGAGTTTTAGCAAATGGGATTTAAGCAAACATCCTTCCCTCCTTTCAGTAATGATCAGTCCCTGTCCTTGAAAACACTGGTCTTACTCACATGAATGAACCGTTACCAGGGCAACACTATTGGTCCGACACAGACTAGGAGAAGAGGTGAGAGAATTAAAGTGGAGATGGAAGCCTGGTCCCATCTTGGAGGCAACTGGACACAACGTGCGTGCGTGCGTGCGTGTTTGCGTGTGTGTGTGTGTGATTGCCCCTGTGTGAAACAGAAGTGCTCATAAGACTAAAACCACGTTTGGTTGTTATGATGTTTGTGCACAAAGCCAATGCGAGCAGGCCCGTTTAACGTGTAGTAGATTTGTATTTACACTGTGACCTGAATACACAGTGGATGAGTCACAAGCAAATATACCTTGTAGCTATGTTTCTGTTGAATCAGTTTGCTTCAGTGCATTCATGGTGTGAGCATGGCTGAGCAATGAACAAAGCTTTTACTACGAGAAGCCAGCTGCTTTACAGCATTGGTACATTTCAGTATTTTAAAGTTCTCGTGGAGGTTTCATTTTGTTTTTATAGTGAATTAGGTCATTGTCTCGGCCAGTGGTCGGCAACCCGCAGCTCAGTCTCCTTGTTGAGGCTCCCACGCCGAGCTTTGTGAGTTCTCTTTTTTTTAACACCAGCAGAGGAAATGTGCGTTTTCGAAGAGAGTTTGAAATATCCGACTCACCGCTAGTCCATGAATGCATCTACACTACGTTCTGACTGATGATTGGATGAGCAAGCGAAGGGGGAAGAGGTCAGTTTGTTCAGTCAGTGAGACACGAAAAAGACGTCTTGACAGTGTGCTACCCCCAATGTAAGCTATCCATAACCATGAATACGGTCCCTAAAAAGAAAAATATCGGAAGAAAATAAGACAGTTTAATTCTCAATGAATGTATTCCTTTGCCCTCACTGCCAAAGATGTTGGCTCACCCACCCGTGTGCTTGATATGTGGCGAGAAATTCGCAAACAACAGCAAATGTAACGTTGAAAGACATCTTCAAAACAAGCACTCAGCTTTTTCTGAAAAGTACCTAACCTCAGATGGGCATAGGGGAGCAATTTCGGAACTACTACGGAAGGTTGAGCAGAAGAAACATACTTTGAAGAAGTGGATGAAGGCTCCAAACTGAACTACAGCTGCTAGCGCTGTGACTGCTCTGGAGATCGTAAGGAGGAGGAAGCCATTCACAGATGGAGAATACATTTAAGAATAATTCATAAAATATCACAGCATCTATTCTCCAAATTAACAAAATAAACCACAAAAAAATAAACAATATACTGTATTATTATTATTATTGTTATTAATAATTATTCAGAAAATGGACAAAATGATCCTTCCTGCAAAGTCAGTCAAGAACAGGACCAGTAGAATGGCAAAAACATCAACAGTAGGCAACTTGATGACGTTCATTCAGCGCAAGCATATTGAACTGCCTGTGATGAGTCAAGTGATGTAAATGACCTTGAGCAGACAGTGCTGATATGCAGATATGGGAACTCTGATCCTCCAGACCAGTTTTCTTTACTGGAAGAGGAGGCAAAGTGGCTCTTTTGACGCTAAAGGTTGCCGACCCCTGGTGTAGGCCAATGTGAGTGTTGTTAACGGCAGAAGATAATCTTAACACCGTGCAGTGCACCAAAGCCCATAAAATATGAAATAATAATCATGTATCTCAATTTAATGTTCCTTTTGGGTAACACTTTACAATACAGTACACCAAATTACAGTAGTTAATGAGGAACTAACCTACCTAATCCTAACCATACTCATTAGTTACTCATTAATTCTTCATTAGTTCCTCAGTAACTAGTCTAAATGGATGTGCCTTGGTCATTAATTCCTCATAAGTTCTTCATTAGTTCTTCAGTAAGTACTGTATTTTTGTGTACCTTATTGTAAAGTGTGACCTCATTTTGTCCCCCGCAAATTAATGTTAGACTAAAATTGAAGAATTCATTTATTTTAATAAATGTTGTGTCTGTATGTATGGGGAGAATGATAGTACGAAGTATTGATTAGTGTAGTGGAATCTTGCTTAAGTTGTTTAGTTCTCATAAAGACGTATTCATTTATACTATTCTGCAATACTGATCAACACAAATTGTTGTTTCTTGCTTGGGCGTAGAAATGTGTAACTCTAGTTGGTAATGGATGTTGCGGCAAAAAAAAAAAAAAAAAAATCATCTGATATTATTATTATAATAATTGCAATATTGAAAGTAAAGTAGTATTTGAAGTCATATTTGTAGGGTATGTTCTTCGCAATCATTTTATTAATGATACATTAAAGTAATTATTTAAAATTGTGCTTTTTGGTTTAATGTACGTGTAAGTTATTGTGTGATGAGTAAAGCTAGACTACACACAGAAACATGATCATTGAATCTCTTATTGTGTAATTTAGCAGAAAAGCACAACTTGCAATGCTTTGTGTCACGAGTTTATACTGTAGTTGTCATGAAGGACACAGTTTATAGCCTGTTAAATGCAGGGTTTATCCAGATCACTTTCAGTCAAGTATTGAGATACTGCTTGAAAGCAGAACGGTGTGACGAAATACAGTTAAAAAAAAATATGGGAATGGCAAAGACGCCAATGTTTTTGGCCAAAGATACCAATCCTTTTGGCCATGCTTGTATGGAGTACAACCAAATCAGCCTAATTTGTACAGCCACTGCCAAAAACAATGGCATTTTTGGCACGCCGATATTTTTGGCCATGACTGTACGTCTCTAACTTATGTCACATGAATTTGGTCATGCCTTTATTTAGATTACGAATTACAAAGGTTATTTTGCCTTTCCTGAAAGTGAACTGTCAGTCGCTGACAGGTGATGAATGATAGCTGTACCATAGCTGAAAAGGAAGTTGGGTAGGTTGTGGGAATGCTGAGGAGGATGAGTGACAGGGAATGAAAAGTGGACGGCACACGGTAACACAAAGACATTCAGACAAACAGAATACTGACAATACAGACACAACATTCAGCAGAGCAGCACAGATAACAGTGAAGCAACGTACAAAGTGCAGCCATCAAAGAAAAATATTGGACAACTGTCTCAACGCTCCTGAACAAAAGGCTAAGATCCGGGGGAAATGTCTGTAAATGACTGCTGGATTGTAACCAGATTGTAATTTGAACCTTAAAATCAGACCTGCCAACCTTGAAGATACAGTATTTTATGGGCCGAGGCGTTCGCGGCCCACTGAACGAGTCGTGTACACACCGGAAACAATGTTCTGCGAGCTGACCAATCACAACCTTTACACAGTTAGTTTAGATATTTTTGGAGGTGCAAGTCAAGCTATGAAAAAGGGCTTGCAGGGGGAAATTGCCGAAATGCAACAAAATGCGCACCTGGAGAGCAGTGACGCGTACAAGCAAATTCAAGGGTCAAAAGGCATGCTGACTGCAATTGATTGCAAACTGTATTGCAAGTCAAATAGACTGTTTTTATTAGCTCATCAAAAATGTAAGCGCATAGCCTTAGAAAGTAAAAATCTTCGATCATCACTTGGCAGATGACTGTGTGGAGATGCAGGGATAGAGCGGTGTCCACAGACTGATACAAAACACAACCCGGAGCTCCGTCTTTAAGCTCTTCTCTCACAGATGCCGTCGTGGGCTGCAGTCAGCATCAGTATGGGCTGGAGGATCAGCCTGTGTCTTTACAGACAGTCACGTGGGATTCGCTGGCTTAGTGCATTTTACTTTTGAACCTTCAGGATCAATTAACAAATTGAAAATCACTGCCTTATTGCGCCCAGCCTCTGCAGCTATGGAGCGTTATGAGAGGCCTTGCTTGTGCCACGTTCAAAGAGAGATGCCTTTGCCATCAGCAAGTAATGACAGTCTGACAGAAAATGACAAGAAAGCAAGATTTTAGTGCAGATTTTGGCATTTTAAGGCGACGGTCTTACAACTTTTGAGCAACTGATGAACAGCCTGTTTGAGTTTAAATGCAGATTTCTGCAAACTCGTTCCCATTTCTCCTTTTTGCATTTTTATGCTCTCCTTACAATCTGGTTACAATCTCAATACTTGTAATTTCCCCCCCGTGTTTTTGTTCAGGAGTGTATATTCCTTTCTACTCCTTTAACATTCACTATTTAGCAATACATGCTATTTATTCAACTAGTTCTACTCCTTTCTGGGATGTGTTTTTGCAGACAGTTCACACTGGTGTAATGTTAGTCCCATATAAAGGGGCAGTTCTATTAGCGTAATGGGGTTTGCCTCAAGACCAAGGAGATACTGAGTATTACTTGTTGACAAGCAGAACTAATGTGGATCCCTGCTGTGAACTCAATTTGATCGTGGGGACGTTGTCTTAGCTGTGTAAGCTACTCTTGCTCTCCAGCTATAAATACATTTGTTCTTGACATACTTTAGTTTGGTCAGATAGGGATATTCTCTTGTGACCAGAGTAAAAGTGCCATCACTGATTGGATATTACTCAAAATAGCTAAGATCTTTACTCTGACATGAAGGGAAAAAAAACATTTCAATGAGTTTGGTTTACATTTAGTGACTGGTGGACTCAGCAAAGGATCAATTTAAAACATGATCAGCAGAGAGCTAACAAACGTGCGTACCGTATGTTTATGCAGGAGGCTAAGGCTAATCCAATTTAGCCTCCTTGCTATGTGGGGACGTCCAATAAATACCAGAAGTACCACAATATAGAGATGATTCATGGAGATAAACTACTCTCATTACTGGTTTCTTGCAAAACAACAAAGGCACATTTTTGTGCCTGTGCGTGTCTGGTTGATATACAGAGGATCCTCGCTTTTTGTGGGGGATAAGTTGTAAACATATCAGCGACTGGCAAAAATCTGCGGGTTATTAAGGCCATGTCCACATGAGAATGCTCCTGGTTTTTTTGGCGGGTTGAAAAAAAAATTCCGTCCGCACATTGTCGCATCTGTAAATAGTCACGTACACACGAGGACAGATCACTGGGTGAAAACCATGTAATAGATGAGGCACACATACGTCTAGCGCTGTAAATAAACACACTGACCGAACCACATGACACACCAAAACCATAGAAGAAGAAAGAACGCGTGCGGGTCTCTCGTCTTCCACTCGTCAGGCTTTTACAGACTGACGACGAAGTGGAATTAATTCTGCAAGTCCCTTAGGAGTATAAGACAACAAATATAGCAAAAGGGAGTCATGCCAGTCGAAATATTCAGATATTATACTGGCTTTCAACAGGAGTACACAACCGCTCACTTCTGATGACGTGACGGCAACGAGATGACGACAGGAAGTAGTGTTTTGCTTGTGCACATGGCAACATTGTTGCTGGATTTTCCCACTCTGGAAGATATTCTCAAAAACAGCACATGAAAGGCTGAAAGGATAAAATACTTCACCGTTTCGACCTGGAAAT
Source organism: Dunckerocampus dactyliophorus (assembly GCF_027744805.1). NCBI lineage: Eukaryota > Metazoa > Chordata > Actinopteri > Syngnathiformes > Syngnathidae > Dunckerocampus > Dunckerocampus dactyliophorus. The sequence goes on from NC_072825.1 coordinate 11,881,916, forward strand.
GTTGCTGTGTGGACAGGCCCTACGACAGCCATAAACGTTTTTGACTATTTTTGACACACAACTTTGCAGCACGCAACTATGGCGTGTTCATGGAAGTAGAAGTACAAAGTACAACATCTCAATGCTTGGCGTACATGTATGCTGCATGTATTACCTGCATTATCAGGTATTTCTAAATTAATATAGACTTAGGGTGAATGAGATGTGTTTTCTCCAGAAAAAAAATCAATTTTTAGAGATAAAAATAAATGAAATAACTAATTAGTTGAGCAAAAATCCGCAAATTGAATCGAGAGTGTGCGGGGATCCACTGTATTTGATGTTTATATATGATATTTATTGTCCTCCATCTTAAAAAATGAGGAATAGTCACTCCATGCTACCTTAAACAACCTTTTGTAAACGTGCACAATGGTGGAAAGGTGGCAACTGGGGGTCTATATTCACTACTGGGAGTGTGCCGTTAGAGGCTGCCCACTTGTTACCTGAGGTCAGTCTCTGAGATACTCCGCTGGTGCAAGTCGTCTTCTTTTTCCAGCAAATCTTCATGATGCTGTTCGTGTGTGTCTACTTTGCTCCCTGATCCCTTTCTCTCTCCCTGCACGATCCCCTCTTTATTGGCCCTTGTCCCATCCCCTCCACCTCTCCCGCCTGCCTCTTCCTCTTCTAGTACTTCAACTAAATGCTCATCCCCCTCACGAGACGGGCTCCTTGATCGCAAATGGCTGTAGATGGAGACAGAAGCAAGACAGCGGCACATGCACAGCAGAAAGAAAACCAAACAAAGCATGAGAAATGTCAACAAGTGGAGAAAGAAAGCCAAGCACACATAAATAGTACAGCCAAGATCAAAAGCAGACTGTTCAAAACCAAGTGAAGACAGAAACAGACTTACAGCAACGTGTCATGCAATAGATTTCTTTTTCTCTCATGTAAGAAACACCAAAATGATAATGGCTTTGATGTTTCCGAAAACGTGAACAGATATGGACAAGCTTCACCCACAGCTTAAACTCAGTGGAGTTCAACCATTTGGTTCAAGATTTTTCTACAACAGAGCCAAATCTGAACTCACCAGGGGTAGAAAATGACACAGTGCGCTTGGCAGTGCATTTTCCTCGAGAGGAAACCAGGTGCAAACAATTTCAATGCTGAAAATGTCTGAACATGGGAACGCATATGGGAATAAAACACATTTCAGCTGTGGGGGATTTGTCCACTTCTGAAAAAATGGGTTGATAGTGAAAAAAAGTCTCTCCCGCAGGAGAGGTCAGCCTACCGGATTTTGCGGTTTCCTTGTGGCCTTTCAGACTGGACAGACATGTAGCTCGTGCTGCTGAACCGAGAGGCACTACTGGTTCTCGACACAGCGGACACGTCGCTTACATCACTGTCTGATGACTTGGCGGACAAGTTATCTGAGCCCCGTGGATCTCTGCCGGAACGCTGAAGTCAAGACACAGGTGGGATAACACAGTAAATGTTTTGTGTAATCCAGCTAATTTACAAAAATAAAACAAACACCACCGCTGTTTTTTGCTTCTCTATTTGTGCCTTCTTTCCCACTCAGTTTCAAACCCTTCGTTCATTTTAGAATAGATACATTGGAGGCTAACTAGTTAGCTCAATAACTTGCTATGCTTCCAGCGGCACCCGCCTCTTGCATCCCTGCAATGTGGTGTAAACAAAGATAGCAGTGTCCATTATTTTACAGACGTACGTGTACGCCAGATGCATGTCAGACTGACATATTAGTCAGGATGGATGATAGGCTGACGTCAGTCTTTTTTTTTAATGCCATATGATTGACTGACATTATCGAGCTACTACAACAACAAGAAATCAATGCTAACATGTGAGTTATTATGCCTTATTATCGCTTATCATGTCGACTATGTTAGATAATCATATTATTAGTGTAATGGTGACTATACTGTAGGAGTGTTATTTCAGGTCTAATCATGGTAAAAACTGTATTTAGAAGGTCACAAACAGGTTCTATATGTTCAGACTATGGGAAGGTTCTGGAACCAATTAACCGCAATAAACGAGGAATGCTGAACCATTACTGCTGTGCTGTTGTGCATATTGTAACTAAGATTTCTGACACTGCGTTTTGAGGAATAATACCAGACAGTTAAATGAATGTTGAGTACTCAGTGTGACAAAGAGTGAGGGCTCACAAGTCTTTTTTGGTAATTGTGAACATTGTTTTGTCAATGGCACTTCCGAGAAAGATATTATTCAACAGACAAGGACAACTTAGAAGCGCATCTGCTTTTTATAGCCAACGGAGCACACTTGGCTACCTGTCATGTGAGTTTTCATAACACAGACTTAAAAGGAAAGCTGGGAAGCCACACTTGAGTTTGTCCCAGACTGTAGCAAGACAACAGGCTAAGGCCAAAGCCTCTACACATGTACAGAGTAGTAAACACTTAACTCTGCAAACTCTCAATGCCACATTACTTCACTGTAATAGAAGTGAATAGATAGTTCAATACATTTTGACATTTGCCTTCAATGTGACAAATTCAAGAGCCATTACCCAGTGTTTCCCATGGCAGCCTGCCACAAATAAATCTGAACTGCTCCAAATAAATTTGCCACTACTTAATGACCCTCACTCATAAACACATTGTAATGACACTGTCTGCGAATACAGCCTGTCGTTCCAACTCCATACAGTAGATGGCATGGTAACTCTGCATCTTAACACACTTCTTACACACTTGGCCTGCCAGAGAATAAGGAGACATACAGGAGGCATCAGTGTGGATAATTTAGCGAGTATTCATACCCTCTGCACTGTGTTGTTCAAAGAAGTGACTACTGATAAATGTAGCAGCAGTTTCTGGTCTTATTAGGCAATTTTGGAGACTCTAGCATGAAAGCACGTCTAAACAAGCAGCCGATGCTGCTGTGAACGTCTGATTGCAGTCCTGTGGGAAAAGCTTTCTTACCTGTAATAGCTGAAACATTGACCTATACAAATGCTCAACCATCCATCCATCCATTTATGTTTTACCTTGTGGTAGTCCTGCTCAAGTCGTGAGTCGGAGCCAGCTCCCTGCTTGTACTTGTTCATCTTCATCTTCATCTGCCTAGTCCTCTCCTCCATGTCCATACCTGAGCAGAGAATGACACATTTCATACAGAAATAGAGTACTGAGTAAAATACCTGGTGTGTGGAAGTATTATAGTAGTGAGAGACAAGCTTCTGCTGGGCTATGACAAGGACCGATCGTACGGGAGAAAGCTGAATGGTCCGCTTAGAAACCGACAAAATGCTGAATACTTTAGAAACAAGCTCTTGTCAGGAGCCCGGTCTTCATAGAGAACATTGACCAGTTGCGTTTACACGAGACACCATATAAACCGCAATCCTACAAATGAACCAACACAATACTCGCAACTCAAACTGAACATTCCATTTCTTCATTGAATCTTCTCATTACCAACATTTTCTTTTCTCTGAATTTAGAGCATGATGATATGTTTCATCATCTACTGTACAAACAAAATTGCATTAGATTTAATCTTGTTCTCTTGGAAATAAAAAAAATACATACCACATAACCACCTGTGATGGGAAACTAAATATACATGCCTTTTAAGCCCACATCTAATCCCCTCCGCTCTCCTGATGACAATGACGCAGATGAATAAAGTGCCATGCACACATACTGTATACACAATCTAGTGACTTCCTGGTCTTACTGGACACTTTTGGAGACTCTAACATGAAAGCATGTACAGTCAATCCCTCGTCTATCACAGTTAATTGGTTCCGTACTCAACCATAATAAGTATATTTCCGCAATATTTTCGTAGTAAGAGCATGGAAAACCTGTTCACAACCTTTTAAATACCGGTTTTCACATTATTAGAGCCTTATGGACATGAAACATCACCCCTATAGTCAGCTTTCCCCTCGTATTAGGGTCTTTCTCCTGAAAGGGGTCCCAAAAGCGTGACATAGCAAGCAAAAATTAAAGTTATTTTGATTTATCTAACCAATTTGAATGCTAAAATTAAGTATCACTTCTTATGTTTCAGGTTATGAAGAAAAACTTGCAAGAAAATATCGCATTTGGTGTATTTCATGACAGCAGGGCACTGTTTACTGAACTCTCAATTGCGTCATTTACTTTTTTAAAAATGCTCTAATTTATTTACGTATTGTTATTTTTGATAAATGCTTGCTTTGCGCTTTGCATTATGCAACTCAACAGTCCGACCGGGTTCAAAGAAAGAAAGCTTGTTTGCCTTTACCATAAAGAGATCATGAAATATCAGAAACTTACATTGAATTCACATTTTTGCCAAGATTTTGGCTTTTAAAGGCTGTGGTCTTAAACTTTTGATCATCTGATGAATAGGCCTATTTCACTTTAATGGTTTGCAATAAAGTGCTTACTAAAAAATGTTTTTGTCGCACTCCCATTTCTTCTTTTTACATTTGAAGCTCGATTTATAACTCCCTTAAAGTCCAACAGTGCAAAATGTGTGTGTATACCGGTGTGTCTTTTGAAAATATTCCCTCTGCAGAAAAGCTAAGCAAACAACATACTTTGCTGCCACTTAGCATGCACAAAAGTACGATTTCCTTATTTTCTGCTTTAAAAATAAATAAATCAATAAAACTTTCTGTCATTGAGTATTCCAACACAGCGTTGTGACAATAGCATGCTTCTCTTCGGTGAAGCCACACAGTCTATGCGCAGAAAAAAAAATAATAAAAAAAGAAAAAGAAGAAGAAGCATCATAACAAGATTAAGAGTGTAAATCGTGAGTAAAGCGTAAAAGACAACAGAGTTGATTGAAGGTGGGTGGGAAGGGCAAGCCAGGAGGATTCGTAGGCGTAACAAAAGAGGAAGCAGAATTAGAGAAGAAAGAAGATGAAAGAAAGACAGACCTGAGTTCGTCCCACTACGTGAGGCCGGGTCTTCTGGGATCACATCCAGAATGGACAGACACAGACAGAGGAGAGGAAGATGGGTGTGAGAGGATGCAAGAAGGGATTGGGGTGAAGACAGAGAGAAGGCAACACCACCACCATCACAGAAAAGACCCCATTTGGAGGGTCAGGGTAAGAGGGGGGATGAAGGATTGGGGGAGGGGGGGGGGGGGGGACACAACACAACAATACGACACAACAATGACAAAACAATGGTCAAGAGCAGACACAGAAGACTCAAACAAAAACACCAACACAAAAAGTCCACCATGGGCAAAGTGAAAATTCAAACAGATCACGAAGGTGTGAGGCCGGATGAGGCTGAGGTAGAGGCTTAGATTGTCATTATTAGAAACTAGAGAGGAGGGGGGATTGAGGAAGGATGAGGCTCTGTGCTTGAAAAGGAAAAAAGGCCTGTAATAATTAAGACATGTTAAAGCGCTGAACCAGAAAGCTGAGCTCTGTGAACTCGGAGAAGCAGGAGGAGGGTGGGTGGGAGGAGAGTTCAAATAAGTCTGTATAGGCCAACTTTGTCGAGAGTGGAAAATAAAAGAATAAAATACAAACATAGAGCCACAATCAGAAAAGCACACAAAAGAGCACACAAGTACAAAGAAACCAAGATACCAAGATACCAGGAGTAAGGGGATGTAAAACATTCAGTCTGCTTTCACAGTTTTTTTTTCCGTCTATCACACATTTTTCAACTCTTTCGCCATTCCCTCGTCCTTTTCAACAACACTAGAATATTCGGACAAATATTTCCCTTGCCTTCACTGCATAAATAATATCAACATCTAGTGTGGCTGTGTAAGCAAGCACGTGACTTCATTTCCAGTCGTTCTTATTCTTCCATTCCAGCCTCCTTGGTGCCACAACCTGTGTCTCATCTAAAGCTAATTCTGGAGATAATTTATGTTAAGCTTAATTAGTTCACCATCCAGGTCAATGATGGCTTGTCATGTGAATTAAAAAGATGTTGGGAAACTATGCGACTTAGCTTTCATCTCTTTGTGGCTCCTGATGTCACATAGACAGTCAAATAATAAGTGTCTCTGCAAGTGACGTTTACTTCAATTACTTTATTGACCTAAGATACTGATGCTTTGACAGTGACTTAAACACCAAACAGTGAAACCTTGGTTAGCGCCCACCCTGGTTAGTTAGTTTTTTGGTTAACATCGAATATTTCCGCCACAATTTTGCGTCTGTTTGTTTACAGTATGGTGCACATCTTGTCATGTTTTTAATACACTGCTTGAGTCCATCTGCATTCTTATTATACACAGTGGTGTGAACAAGTGTTTGCTCCCTTCCTGATTTCTTATTTTTTTGCATGTTTGTCACACTTAAATGTTTTAGATCCATCCATCCATTCAGATCATCAAACAAATTTAAATAGTAGTCAATGACAACACAACCTACATGGCCATGTGTGAAAAAGTGACGTTAAAGGTTATGTTAAGACATAACTGAGATTAATTGAGATTTATCAGTCAGGAAAAGGTTATAAAGATATTTCTAAAGCTTTGGGACGCCAGCGACCCACAGTGAGAGCCATTATCCACAAATGGCAAAAACATGGAACAGTGGTGAACCTTCCCATGAGTGGTTGCCCATCTAAAATTACCCCAAGAGCGCAGTGACGACTCATCCAAGAGGTCACAAAAGACCCCACAGCAACATCCAAAGAACTGCAAGCCTCACTTGCCTCAGTTCAGGTCAGTGTTCATGACTCCACCATAAAAAAGACACTGGGCAAAAACGAGTTCCAAGAGAAAAACCATTGGTGAATAAAAAGAACATTAAGGCTTGTCTCAATTTTACCAGAAAACATCTTGATGATCCCCAAGACCTTTGGGAAAATACTCTGTGTTCTGACAAGACAAAAGTTAAACTTTTTAGAAGGTGTGTGTCCCATTACATCTGGCGTAAAAGTAACGGCGCATTTCATAAAATGAATATCATACCAAAAGTAAAATATGGTGGTGGTAGTGTGATGGTCTGGGACTGTTTTGCTGCTTCAGGACCTGGAAGACTTGCTGTGATAAATGGAACCATGAATTCTGCTATCTACCAAAAAAATCCTGAAGGAGAATGTCCGGCCGTCAGAAAAATGTATTCGGTTATCGTCCGTTTCTGTTAGAGTCAAACCTTCGGGAACAAATTAATGACGCTAACCAAGGTTCCACTGTATTTAAATATGCAAAGGACTGATGGCTTTTGGTATTTAGGATAGCAACTCAATAGCTGCTGCATAACATAATGGAAAATACTAGGTCATGTGTATGAAATCCTTTGTCTAAAACATATCTGCAAGTAAAACACCAAGATGAAGAGTGTTGTGGCACCGTAGCGTAATAGTATTGCACTGTCAATACATAGAATTCATAGGAATGAGTTAAGTCTTAAGTGTCTAGAGGCGATTCTGCTGTAAGAAAATTAGATTATAGGCATTAGGTGTAAAACATCATGTCCAACCATACAGACCAACCATCCAGAAAGGCAAGAGAGAGTCAAACTAAAAGTTGCCATCCAGAGGCTGAGTTAGGTATTTTCAAGACTAAAACAGGATCCAATTATTCTACTGCCTCGTAAAACATAGATCTACATCTGGCATTGGTAGTTCGAAAGCAATCCACACAAACAAGTTGCCCAGAGGAGAACATCATGTCACTTTTGTAGAATATTATTTTGACTGAATGACAATACTTTATGAAAGTGACAGAGGGTTTTGAAAAAAGGCAGAATGCACACCCAGACCAACAAACCTGTGATACAGAGGGAGGGGTGTGTCCCTCCATTAGACAGCGAGCCATTTAGCCCTCGCTGCTGGTCCTCCCATGTTACTTCTATAACAAGACACACACATATCACAACATCTGAGGCATGGCTGGATTACTAAGGACACGTATGTCCATTATGAATCAGGTGGTAGGATATATATATACACGAGTCAAACGTTTGAACACTTCTTAATGCTATTATATGGGAAAGTGTGTCCAAACTTTTGACTAGTAGTGTATATATAATCATAATGCAAAACACAACAAAACATAAAATATGTCATTTCATCCAGTTTCAAAGCCATGGATAGTCCTAAAAACTAGAATGGACATGAACTTAAAAAATCAGAAGGAGATGAAATAATTCTCCCTCACTCTATATATTTGCACGTGACTGTTAAAAACTTAAAGACAAAGACAGAGAAAGTGTATGTACGCCTGCCTCTTCAGCACCACAACAATGGACAGCTCCCATGTAATCTATTATGACTTGTGCGCCATCTGCTGGTCACCAGCTGTAATGGTGTCTTTGCTTTTGAAATAAATACAGTACAGTATGACCTCATTTAGAATAAGTGAGGTAAAATATTTCTGTAATAAAAACGGAGATGCCTTCAGAGATCAATATGTACTTTAAAAATGTGTTTTGCCATCATTGTCATATCTAACATTAGTTTTGTGTGTTTTCATTAACCCAGGTCAAATTGAAATAGTTTTCCATTTTATAATGAGCTGAGAATGACGGACTCCTATTAAAGAAGAGGGCACAGATTAAGGCTAGGATGCCGTATGGGAGCAAGAGCAGAACAGAGCAGCAGAGATCACAATGACAGTTCTCTGTCCATATTAAATTCAAATTCAACTGCATACACATAAAGCGCTCTAATTTAATCACATTAAAGCTGCTGCTGCACAAGGAACACAAAACCACTCAGAGTAGCAAAGTATAAAGAATGCCACACATAGAACCCGCTTTCATTAGAGAGCAAATACACACAACCACACATGCCAGAGGACTTGCCTTTCCTCCCATTTACTGGTGCGCCTTGCATCTTTTCACTGCAGTATGCTACTAGTAGACACAAAGAAGGAGGCTGTAACTTTCAAACTATAGAAGACAATACTATAATATGCAAGCATCTTAAACTTAAACTGTTGGGCAGATGACACACAGGTCTGCAAACACACATCTGTATGAAAAGCCAATATTTTTGCATGAAGAAGGGATTTTTGACCATTATTCTCTATTGCCTTGGTGCCTTTTTGATTATTCTCAAGATGTTTGAATTGGAATAGTAGTGATATCAATCATCATCATCAAACAACGGAGGCATGCCTCATTAACACGCAGTAGAATGTAGAACAGCATAATCGCACATCAGTATTGAAGATCATTTAAAATTCACACAATTCACAGCTGAGAGCAAACAAAACCCTCCCTGGGTTTGACAGGAGTTAGTAATAATTTGTAACATACTGTTACATGGTCAAATTTTGATGGCCCATAGACTACTACTGTCCTAAACTGTATGGCTGAGAGAAACGCAAAGTAACAGACAAGTAGAGAAGGGGAGAGACCAAAGAAGAAAAGACGAAAACACTTACACAAATGGGCAGAAGGGTCCAGACAGTGAAAGTACTATTTCAAATACTATGACAGAGTTACAGAAGGAAGGATATATTGTAGGTGTTTGGTCGCCAAATAGAAGACATGGAGAGCTCCAATGTACTCTGACAACGACAAAAGAGTTGCTTTGACAAGTTCTACAGGACTGTCTATGTTATTGTAAGATTTGTCCCTGAACTCAGCAGACCAAGTATCTAAACAAAATCGCTAATCAGACTCAAGACAAAGACACGCTAGTAGAAAGAACACAAGTCTATGTCAAACATATCTGCAACAGTGAGAGTAAGCGCATGGACACTGCCCACCACCATTGCAGACAGGGTTTTGGTGTTCAGAGTGGGGTGTGGGTCACTCACAGTCTGAAGACTAAACCCTTTACATACAGGTACAGACCTTCACAAGGCTCTGTTCCTTCGTCTCCATCTTCTATGAGAGAAATGGAAAGGGAACCGTGTATGTTATGAATGGAAAATAAGTCAGCTCCATTGAAACACACATCAAAAGCTCTTTGCACATCATTCAGACACCAGGATAAGTAACACTCACAAACATTTCTCATCTTTCACCTTCACAAAGTGAAGTTTGTCACAGTACTGGTTTCAGTATTTACTGTGATGAACAAATTAATAAAACACCCCAATGACTTACTTCCGTCTTTCCCTATGGATGGAAGCTGTGGGAGCTGTCGACCTCGTCTGCCGGACATTGGAGTACTGGTTGGGCTGGTCTGGACTGATCCACTACGAGGGTGCGCCCTATGTGACACAAAGTCGTTGAAAAGTGGTCAGTCACAAATCCGTGGTGATGTGGATGCAGCTTCTGGCGTGCTGCACCCACAAAAAACCTGTTTAACCTGACTTGAGAAAATAATGTCAAACTATTTCTACAAAACTAATACATTATTTAATATACTATATCAGATCAAATAACTCCAAATATTTGATTTAACCAAATTAGAATAATTGTGAGTCTTTTTTGTATTTCTAAACAATGAAGTTTGGCACATGACATGGGAGTGAGGGGACTCATCAACTGTTGGGAACTGAGCTGCAATAAAAGAGGCGTGGAAACGCATGTGCAGTCAGTCATCAAGCTGCAGGAAGAAAAATGTTCAATGCAGAATTAGCAGACCATTGCCACCATGCGTTCGGACCGTCTCCATAAGGACTTGAACTCAAATCAGAAAGGAAAACAAACATAGGATGTTGTCATAGAAAGATAAAATGCATCAGTTGATGTTAGCAACAAAACAAAAGGAAAGTCAGCCCAACACTGCTATACTCTCACAAAAGTATGAGCAGTGCGTTCCAAAATTAAAATGAATCAGCACGGTACAAGGGTGTCAGGATTTTCGTGCTATGGGCAAGGAAAGAAAATGCAGCATCAGTGCTTTTGTGGACAAAACATAAATGGGCAAGGTGAGTGGGTGGAGGTGAAATAAGGAAAGGGAGCAGGTACTGGATTTGTGTGTGCTGGCTGGTGGTGATGTCACTTTCCTGATTCATCTGTGTTAGTGAGGTTAGTTGGGTCAGGGTGATTGGGACTTCATGAGAAAGGCTTCAGTTTTAGAGGAAAACATGTTTTAGTCAGGCAAATATTTAGTGTAGGTGGAGCTGCACTGAAATCCTCTTCTTTCATTTAGAACCCCTGGGCCATTGGGTTGATTGAAAACTGTACTTCTTTAATCTCAACTGCTAAGCTGTAAAATTTGGATAAAATATACACTGCTGATCAAAATTTTCAGACCAGGTAAAAAAATTGGAAGAATTTACATTTTGCACAGTTGGATCTTAAGGGGGTTCTAAGTAGAGCTTCAAAATGCAAAAATAAGAAATGGGAGTAAGACAAAAAAAATTTTGACCGACCAATTTATTGCAAACAACCATTAAAGTAAAACAGGCTGTTCGTCAGCTCATCAAAAGCTTAAGACCACATCCTTTAAAAGACAAAATCTTGGCAAAAATGTGGATTCAGTGTAATTTTTTGGTCGGGTATTCACACTGTCATGATCTCTTGATGGCAAAGGTAAAAACGCTTTCTCTCTTTGAACGCCGTTGGACTGAATTTTGAGCTGTGCAAACAAGGCCTTTCGCAGCGTGCCATTGCTGCTGAGGATGGCCGCAGTAAGACGGTCATTTTAATAATCCAGAAAGATCCTGAGTGTTATGAAACAGAAAAGTCAAGTGGTAGACCCAAAAAAATGTCACCAGCACTGAACCGGAGGATTTGAATGCTCCTCTGCGTTGTTACTGGTGCTGAGTGCAGTCCAACCATCATGGCATCTGCGAGAGAAGGGTTTTTAGAACGAAATGGGGGTGTAAAGATCTTGCATCCCTCATGACTGAAGGACCTCATCTGTGTGGTAATGACTGGCTTTTTCAATAGGGGTACGTTCACAATACCCGTCTGACAAAGGATTTCTTCCAGAGGAATAACCTCGTTCTTTTGGACCATCCTGCATGTTCCCCTGATCTAAATGCAATTGAGAACATTTGGGGCTGGATGGCAAGGGATGTTTACAAAAGTGTATACCAGTTCCAGACAGTGGATGCCCTCCGTGAAGCCATCTTCACTACCTGGAGCAACATTCCCACGAGCCTCCCAAAGCATGCCCAAAACAATTTATAAGGTGATTAACAAGAATGGTGCAGCTACTCATTACTGAGTGCTTTTTGAAAAATGTTATTTCTATTTTTGGGAAGGAGATTTTTTTTTTTGAGCTATGGTCTTAAACTTTTAATCAGCTGATGAACAGCCTATTTCAGTTTAATGCTTGTTTGCTATAAAAAAACAAACAAACAATTGTGTCACTCCCATTTCTTTTTTGTGCATTTTGAAGCTCTTCTTAGAATCTCCTTAAGATTCAGCAGTGAAAAATGTAAATTCTTGAAATTTTTCACTTGGTCTTAACATTTTGGTCAGGAGTGTAGAGCTGTCTAAAAATTACATACTGTAAACGCCTGTTGATATATAAAGAGATGACTAGTGTACGTTCCAGTGAACACTTAAAAAAAAACGTCTGTGTCAGAACCTAATGTTTTAGTTCATTTCTCATTCCAGAGTGAACATTCCTCAGGGAAGTAACTGGCTAATAAAGGTAGGAGTCTGAAATTATGTTGAGTTGGTTGACGACTCCAATCTGGGTCACACCTCGTCAAGGCAGGTGAGGGAGGGGCCGACCTCCCAGATGGTAGAGATGGCATGGACCTCATCAGCGATGAGTCGTGGGGGCGTTCAGTAGAGCGTGAGCGGGATGCGGGGCGCTCTATTGTGGGCCGCTGGTCTGCAGACCGGGATCTGCTGTGATACTCGTGTCTATCCATGGCTCCATGGCTCCTACAGAGGTTATTGAGAGATAGGCAGGAACTCAGTGGGGCCCCATGGGGCAGGGACAGGAGGCTGGAAGGGAGGCCATTGTGGATGATAACAGGTAACCTCCTATAGGTGCATGTGTTTAAGGACCCCAGCAGTATTTGGGCTTGTGTTTAAGGACCACACCTGCGTTTTTGCCTGCTGTCACCCATTTAGTAGCAGCTTTTATGTTCAACTGTTCATATACATGCAAAGAATCGACATGAACATTAAGTGTGCTGCAGTTATGATCCAGATCTTTCAGACTTATATTCCCTCATGGTATTAAACACACTTCCATGTAGGGAACCACAAGATGAAAGTAAGAAATGTAACAGGCACATGTACTTTTAACATCAAATCTTACACTGCATTTTGAATGAATTTGTCTAAAGCGTATACAAAAATACAAGTGCGGTCCTTTAAAGGTTAAATGTATAAACTCAGATGACTCAGCAACTCAGAACAACAGTTGGCATTGTAATTACTGACCTCAGCTTTGAGTTGACAATACCAATTTTCAGCATCTACCTTAGTTGACATGATTTAAATGTTATTATATTTGATTAAAATTATGTGCAATTTTGCAGAATTAAGCCTTGTTAACAATTCTCTCTGAGTAGCTGAATTATTGAATGAGGAGGGTCAACTGAGGGTCAACTGAACTTGAAGCATCTATTGTAGTAAAAGGAACCCGTAGTGAGATAACTGTGGTGTGCTGGGTGTAAGACTGTGGGCTCATTCCGATCAGTGCTCACGTGCAGCTTGTTTGAGGTGCAGTGCACAGAAGTGTATGTTTATACCGCATTTGGCTGCTTTTTTAGTTAGTTAGTTAGTGTTATGGCACACAAGCTACATATACAACCCCGGGAGCTGTAAAAAGAATCAAAGCATTTGTCAATTATACAAAATGATGAACTAAATCAAATGTAAGAATCTAAAGAATCATTCAATCACGTTATGCATTTTTCACATATACTTTTGGGAATGTGTCCAAAAGCACTGGAGTTATGAGCATCCATACAGTAAAGCCATTTGTTGAAATATGCATCCATCCATCCATCCAGCCACCCATCCATTTTCTATGCCACTTAATTCTCATTTGTTGAAATAAAAATTAAAAAAATATATCAAATATATGTAGAAAAAAACATAATAGTGCATCTTCCAATTAGGCAAAGAGACACTTAGTTTGATACAGTACTGGGATTTAGGAAAAAGTGACCTGTTAAATTTTAAGCCTTGCACCCTGCAGACGAGAATTTAGTCTAAAATAAATGCTTACCAGTTAGTGACCTAAAATATATTACGATTTTACAAAGTAACACATAGTAATCATGAGCTGGTGCCCACCATGGAAGAAATCGGCTATTATCTGCAATAGCACACAATAATTTGTTTGTTGTGCTCATATACGGCAGCGTTGCCACGCTCATGTTGTCCTCTGTGGCGGTGAACTTAAGTACTTTAAGTACAAAAGTACCATTTCCTCGATATCACCTAAAGGCAAATGCTTACATTTACCCAGGTCTGTCGACATACAGCATCCACACGACTGTTTCGCCGCTTTGTGCCTTCATTTTTCTTCAAGCTTCTTTGCTGCTTTTAAACAGCCTGAATACAGGCAGAAACAAACTGTATCAAGATGAAGAGCGGATAGTATTACTGCATTGCTCAGTAAATAACACTTCTTTCTCTGCCGCTTTAAAAGGAAATGGGACAAAGAGCTCTTGTTAATGGCTATCTGTGCTATAGGCTGAGCCTGATTTGGAGTCCAGCTGAGCCTTGGGGAAATTTTTATGACACTTTAATAAAGACAGCCAGACTCTTTGGAAGAGTACTGAGAACTCATCACTTTCCCACCCCAGAGGAGAAGCAGAGAGGCACAAGTGTAATTTCTGACTGAAAGCCAGATGGCAAAAGATTGAGGGGTCATTTACAGTGTTTCTGGGAAAGGGAGCATCTGAGATATTTCATTTTATTGGAGCAGTGGGGCACTGGCACGGGTCCTAGAGGTGTATTGGTGTTATCAGCCCAACATCACATTCTGGCCAGACACCAGAACTTAAAGGGCAGCCATATTTAACAGAACCATTGTCAAAGCAGTGCATCTTAGATACCAACATGTTGGGGTTTCAAAAGCAACTGCCAATAGCATGTAAAAAAGGACAACACTAAGAATCACTCACACCACTGATCGGCATACAGTTGCTTACACAATGTAAATGGGGGAACATAAACAAGGACGTCAATGAAGCAACAGTCATGTGCTGTCAAGCCATGTACTGAACAACTGGTCTACAGTTATACGACTGACAGCAGCAACACAAACAGCTCTGAGCCTCAGCCCGCAAGCAGAGAGGCAGTTGTGTACCACACGTCTACACAATTTCAGAGCAGTGATGTCTCCTTGGCAGAAACCGATATCAAACAGGATATCATTTTCTGGCATCACAGTCACAGAGAAATAAAAAATGGAGACGTCAACATGGCGGATGATGCAGCAGCACTGCATGTCAATACCTCTCGAAGTCATAGTCAGAAGAGTAGGTGCCCTCAGAATAGGCACGGGACATCCTAGTGGAACGCAGTAACCTAACCGCTTCCTCACGGCAGATTGGGTACACACGGTGGTTGCGGCTGGCAAAAAATCACAGCTTGTCAGCATTGGTTGTTTACCCCCAACACAAGGGATGGCAACAACAAAATCTACCTGGCAAGGTGGAAACAAACTTTTAATGAACCTTTAATGTTCCCTATACACACTCTCAAGTGAATGCATAATGAATTGCAGAATGGCTAACCTGCAAATGTTAACGCTTTTGGGACCGCATGGTCAGTTTGTGAAGGGAAATGAGACGATTGTTCATGATGATGAAATCCAGACTATGAAATGCTGTTAATGGATGATTGATTGTATGGTTCATCTTTTTTTTGTTGCAATTCCATCATTTGAAGGCAAAGTGCACACTTTACATGTAATATTGAGAGCATACAATACATCGACAAAAGCTCATTTGGATACTGACTTAGATTATAGAAGCAATAGCAAGGTAAGAAATCAGAACAAGTCATGAGACACCGACTGTAATAAAACAAACATGCCATACTGTCAGTGATTTGTACTTTTTTTGAAAGCAGAAAAAAAAATACGGTTGAAGTTTTGAGGAGTATTGGGCTGGAATGTGTGGGGTGGGGCTTCATGCAAGCTCAGGTCAACATCTACCTGGGTTCCTTTTGAGGAGCATCACTAGGCTGATTATGTCTGGATCGAGGAAGGGTGAGAAAATGGCTGCGACCACATAGAGGGAGGACAGAAGACAGAGATGGATCTAAGATGGTGTGAAGGAAGGGGGAAAAGAGAGGGCTGGAGATGGACAAAATCACAGGCAGGCTGGTCGAACAATGACAAAATCAAAGGCAAGATTCTAAGGTATTTCCAAACGCTGCAAGGCACCTCCAAAATTCCTCAAAGAGGAAAAAGGAGAAGCTGAAATATGTTGCTGGCTGTTGCATTACTGTAGATAACAGAAAGTGGTTCACGGAACACCTCGCCAACGGTAATGTAACAAAAGTGCACGGCCCAAATCTGTGTTATGCACTGTGCAAGTACAACATAGACACACAGGTTTTCACCAAGGGATCCGTGAGCTACCTTGTCAAATTTTCTTGGAGAAATTAAACTTCTGCTTATTGAGTTATTCCACCATTTGTAACTTCTTAAATAATAGAATGCTGCCAATAAAAAACGCTGATTTAGCAGGGTTTCAGACAATTTAGATAATAGCGTTTTCTACGCCTGACACTGATTTAGAGCGTGCGTCGGAAAAATACTAGCTTTAATTGGACAAGGGAAAGTAGCTATGGTCAGACTGTGCCAGGAAATAGACACTTTGTGGGATGCGTTCACACTTGTAGTCCACACCAAAAATGAACAATATCTGTGTGTACTTTGTGTCGTTTGGTTAGCACTCACACTTGTATTTTTGTCAGCGTACCAAATAATGCTCATTTAAGCATATGCATAAATTGGACCGCATACTGTATGTGATGTGCACACTGTGCGGCTCACGCATCCAAAACAACAGGATGTGTTTTAGGTTACATACACTTTTTTCTATGGTGGAACTTTTACCAGCTGAGATGTGACAAAGAGGATGTAAATTAGAAAAATACATCAAGAACTTTCCCGGAGTTCTTCCGGACTGAGACCCATCTCTCAGGCAGGCGGTCTTGATCTACATGTTTGGTCTGGTCCAGGGTTCAGCGGAGTGTGTTCATACCTGATCAAACAAACCCTACTAGCAGAGCAAACGGACTAGAGGTCTTTTTAACTGGACCAAAAATGAGACACACCCTGAGAAACGTTTTTCAACCGTCACAGCAAGTAAGAGAGTATGGTATGCAGGGTCATTAGCACAATGTTGGTAATATATGCACACCTTACACATTCTCTGCCTCTATAAAAGATGAAGCTCAGTGGGTTTACCTTGAACGTCCTTGTTTTCAAACTTTAAAAAAAAAGGCTTATTTTTGTTTTCCATGTACTCCGGCCAAAGTGGAGAGAGATATAATTTCTGTCATGTTCTATTTGGGATTAGAGTACTTTTCTCTGACTAACTAAATAAAATAAGACACTAATAGAGTTCATGTAATTAGCATGCTAACATGCCATTAGCATTTTCTGTCCATAATGCATATCTACACTGTGGATGAGAAATTAATTTTGAACAGCGTTGCGGTCAGCTCTGATAAAGGTGCTGGAAAAAGATGATCTTGTGAAGTCAAAGACCCGTCATTTACACTCAACAAAATATAAACACTTATATTTTTGCTCCCATCTCTCATGAGTACAGACAAGGCCTGTCTCTCTCATATATTGTTGACAAATCTGTTTAAATCTGTGTTAGCAAGAACTTCTCCTTTGCCAAGATAACACATCCACCTCACAGCATAATTACAGCACACGTATGCCTTATGCTGGCCACAATAAAAGGCCACTTCAATTTTATAACACAGCACTCTTTTTTTTTTTTACCTTTCAAATGGTAATGGGATACAAAGAAATGAAATAATTGGCATGGTTATTACGAACAAAATGTTCACAAGCAATTAAACAAGCAAATGAAAACAAACAAAAACAAACACAGGTTATCCCAGCATTCTACTAATCAGTAGTTACCTTGAGGGCGGAGGAACACTGGGGGAGCGTGAACGTGCTCTATGTATGTCTGCAGACCGAGAGCAGTGGTTCGAAGACATCACCTGTTCTGGGACAGACAAAGTGGAGCTCTGGAAGTCTCTTCCATTTGGCCGGTAGTCTGTGAAGATATGAGAGAGTAAGCAGAGAGAAAAGCAAAGATGGCTTTAGGTGACTTTAGTAACGGCAGTAATCACATCAACTTTTCAATTCAATTTAATTATTTGTGAAGTGACTGTCCAACTAACTACGTTGGAGAACCAAACTACTCAACTGTAGTTGCATAAGATGTGTTCTATGTGAATTAAGCAGAATCTATAACAGTAAAGAATCTTTACAAACCATCTCCCCATACTGACCTTATGACAAAACAAGAACAAGTGCTTCATAGTCAAGACAGTGAAATTATTTTGCCCATCATCTTGGGGTGAAATACACAGGACATGACAACGCTTATAAGTGTAAACACTACAGTAGTCTATACATTATTTATTATATTTTTGTCGATTTAATGTGCAGCGGTTTAGCTCAATTTCTTCACTGTGGGTAATAAGATGATGTTTGTGGTGATAGAGAGGCTGTGAGGGTCTAGTTGACTTGGACTTCCTCTCTCCTTTGTTAAATTCAATACAAACAGGCTGCTCTTCTTTGTCTGGCAATGGTTGCTATGGTAAATGCACTTTTTGTGTATACATATTATCACACACTACTGCAAATATTAAGTCAATCCAGCTACCCGATGTAGAACTTTAAAAAAAAATAGCAAAATATATCGTTCGAGTAAGTAAAAACCTGACCAAACTGACCGTATGAACAGATTTGGCATCAGCAAAACCACAATTTACAAAAACGTTTCAGTGTGACATTCTGCATTTATTTTCTGCGACTCTTCTTCTTGTCTCATAACAGCTCAAGCTCAGCTTCTGATGTGCAGTGTGTGCATTCTGATGGAGCTTTGGTGACAACAGCAGAGCAAGTTGCAGCGCACAGGCAGACAAATGCTGCCTCTTTGCTGCTGTTACTGATCGTGATTGGCTGTCTTAAACCACCATATTATCCATACTTGTAAAATGCTCAAGGATAAAATCGGGATTGGCTGCACTTACCACTCATACTATCCATAGTTGTAAAATGCTCAAGGATAAAATCGCAAGTTCAAGCCCACACACGCAGCAGCACATACTACGTAATAACATGACCATAATCTATTACCTGTTATGACCCCGACCCCGTCTTCACAATCATAGTCTGAGATCTCTCCATCACTTATCCTCTGTGATCCTTTGAAATAAAGATAAAGAAAAGTTGACAAGAAAATAAAGGAAAAGGGAATGGCAAAATAAATAGTATTACTTTGCAGTAAAAAGCAGACATACATGTTTCATCGGTACAATGACACAAACACTGCTGCTTTTAGTATTCAGACAAACCTGAGTCAAATAAAGTAAATGTGCTTTTTTTTTATTGCTGCTCTGAAACTTTCATCTCATCTTGTTACAAACTTTTCACCCTTCTGATTAGCTACCATCAGGCACCCAGCAGAGGGCTTTTAGATAAACGGTAAACAGTACAGTATTTCTTTACGCAAATTGTGTTAAATTGCAGTCAACTACAACAAAGGAAACAGAAGAGGCTATTAAAAACTATCATAAAGTTCACCACGAGCAACTCGTCTGCTACATAGTATAGAGTCACATTAATGTAGTCACATTAAAAACACAAACATTAACAACAAACGCAGAGCACAATGAGGCAGAGTGCTATGCTTTTGATTTGAAAGGGAACTCTTTGTAAGGGGTAGTATCACAGAGGAAAAGGAAGTGGTTATATTTGTCAGGACTGACAGATTGGAATTTCATAGCATCATAGCACAACATTAGAATGAGGGCTTAGTGCAGTTTTGTGGGAAAAGTTGTGGCTTGCAGGTTGGGATTGTGGCAGCTTTACCAGGCAAATATACTACAAGTATTCACAAAGAATTAGGGATATAGTCTTCCTTCGCAACATTGCGCTTGAAATTTCATCACAAAAAACTCCCCCAGTGCAAACATGTGTGAGTGTATATCATGTCTTCTCTTTCTGTTATGTCAATTTATTGGATAATGCGGGTGTAAAGGTGACTATGGGGTGATATTTGATGTCTAGAGAGCTCTAATAAATAGGTTGTCTATGCTTTTGACTATGAAAATATTCAGTTTATAAAGAACTATATAGAACAAAAATGCCCTTATCACGGTCGGGTCTGGAACCAATTAAGAAAACAAGAGATTATGGTAATTGGATTGGGAAAATTCAGATTGAACCCAAAATGCACTACAACCGTTTACAGGTGAACTTAATTTGACCTTCTCTGAACCTTTTAATGCACAATGTTCAATGTTCCTGTACAAGCAAAATTACAAAGTGTGTAACCCATGAATCAATGGCCTGCTTCAATTAGAATTTGAGTTTAAACAGTCCTTTTCATACTGTACTGTATTGCCTTTCTGTGACTCTTCCAGTCTCTTTGTACCGCTGTTGCAACCTGGTGATGACACACTGTGACACTCGAAGCTCAGTGGCCACTTCCCTTTGAAGTGGCGAGGTATCATGCTGTCCACATTTTGACATCATGAGACCAACGCATCAACAGTACTTCAGAGTGGAGTGGCCACTGAGCTGAGAGTGTCATCAGCAGGTTGCACAGAGATACAGTGAGACTGGAAGAGACACAGAAAGCAGACCTGCCAACCTTGAAAACATTTTAAGCGTACCCCAATCGCCTCTATAAGAGTCGAGTGTGTGTGTGTGCCTTAAAACGCAATCACAGGCAATTAAAAAAAAAACATTCATGTTGGTTCCTGGGCTCCATGTTAGTGTGGACTGATTTTAAAGACAAAGTATGCATACTTTGTACTGTACATCTAATATCTGACTTGATATACAGAGGTGTAATCATGCCACCAAGTCAGCTGTGGTTGATTTTTCAGGCTTTCGATTGGCCAAAGCGTTTTTTAAAATATCTGTGTTTATGTGGACATGGCCTTAGCTTGTCAGCTTTCCCTAGCTAGCAAACAATGGTAATTAAAGAGAGAAGGGGAGTGTTACCGCAGCTGGAACTAATCGATACGTGACAGTCAGTAGATCAGAAATCGGAGGAGAACGCGTTTGCGGAGGTGGGCTGTCCGCCTTCTGAACACCTGTATACATACAGAAAATAATGTACTAGCCTTAAAGGGATAGTACTGATTTTTTGACAGGAAGTTGTATGACATCCCCAGCAGCAGTGTAGTCCAGCAACAGCAACTAACCCCCCCACTTGGTCTGCAACATCCAGTTCTGGTCGGATTTTGGTGCTGAAGAACGTAGTTCCGCTTAGATGCTGGGGACAATTAAGTAAAGTAAGTAAAGTGATGAACAAACCTGGGTTAATGCCAATTTATTCTGCGATGGAGCGCCGCGGCCATCTTGTTTACGTATGAGTTCCACAGCAAAAGAAGATGCAAGTGTCTTCATCACATACACATGAATGAGACAAATATAACGCAGAGCGTTTTGTGAGGTCAGATTTTTTTGAGAAGGCATTTTTATGATGCTAATGTATTACTCTTCTGAACACATACTGTATTGTTTTGAGAAGCCAGACTCTTTACTTAAATAAAAATCTTACTTAAATCCCCAGCAACTAAGGGGAACTACGTTCTTCCTCACCAAAATCCGACCAGAACTGGACTTAGGAGACCATGTGGGCGGTTAGTCACTGTTTCTGGACTACGCTGCTGATGGGGATGTCATACAACTTCATGTCAAAAAATCCAAACTATCCCTTTAACGGTCAGCATTGCCGCGGCTCGGGGATTTTTTGGGAGGTGCACATCACGCTACGCGCTGAAACTGAAGGCTTCGTTGTGCTCCAGTTCCACAGCGCTGGCGTAAGCAACGCCGACTGGCTGAACGAAGAAACCGAAAGTACCGAAATGCAACAAAATGCTTACCTGAGAGTATCGAAGCGTCAAAATGCGTGCCGCGCACGAAAAATGCGTCCATGTTGGCAGATCTGAGAAAGGCATACAGTATAGAAAACAATAGCAAGTCGTGCAAAAAGTACTGAAACCTTGAACAGTCGGACATGTGCGTTCAAAGGCTTAGAGAATGTTAAATTAAGTTCAGCTGTAAAAGGTTGTAGTGCATTTTAGGTTCATCTTGGGATTTCACCCGAAAGCCTAATATCCCTTACTTCTTGTGAGTAGTGTATGACCATATTATTCCAGTTGGGGACCTGCATCTGCTACCCTGAGTTGATTTCAAAAGCACTGAAACATGTGAGGGAGCAGATACGTGCCCCCTTAATGGACGAGAGGCAGAGAATCAAGCCACAAGAATGCATCATTCAAGAGGACAGCAGACACTCAAATGCACCACAGAAAGGCTCTGCCTGGGAGTGCAGGGCCTTTACCTGAATATGAATATGAGCCTTTGTCTGTAAAAGCAAAAGCAGTATGGTTGATGCAACACACAGGACATAGGTGCTGTATTTGAAATTACATTCACAGGGCTTACTCTACTTACTCTGCAGCCGCCGTGTTGGGCTTTCTCCATGGAGCTGCCTGCGCTGTGTGTTTGGAGAGGAACGAGGGAGCGGGATGGAAGACACGTCGTGTGTCTGTAGCTTGTACCAGTGAGGCTCGTCATCCAGAAGAGCTGTCTCCAGCTCAATCAGGATCTACCCATGTGAAAAGTCACTGTCAGGTCATGGATTGTGTCGTATCCTCATAAACCAATTGAGTGTTTAAATGCACAACAGATGGACAAAGATACACTCTGTAGACAAAAGTATTACGTAGTATACATTTATCCATTACACCAACATGAAGTGGAAATAGACAAAAATAGAGTTTGTAAAGCTAGAAAAGCATTCGCTCTTCTGGTAAGGTTTTTAAAGTCAAGTTCTTCCACACTAATTTGTGTACTGGAGAAAAGAGTCTCACTCAAACGGATTCTACAAAGTTGGAAGAATAGAATTATCCAGAATAACTTCAGACATCAGAGAATTAAGGGGTCTCACCCGACTGCTGATAATTAATGAAAAGATTACGAGGTGTGTCCCAAGAGTTTTGTCTGTACAGTATACACCCTGGTGAGTGCTTTCCTTGTCTTCCTTACCTCTCCCAAGAATTCGCTCTCCTCTTCCCTCACTCTGGCTTGGTCCCACAAAGTGATCTCCAACATGCGCTCCCGAAACTCCCGCCGGTGAACCGGTGAATACATAAAGGTCTGGTTCCATTTGGGCTCTAAGGATTTCTTTACTGTTTTTGTTCTCCTCTTGCTTTTGTCACTGGAGGAACAATGATTTTTATTTACAACCATTACATGAAAGAGCCACAAACACAACATGAAATGTTGAGTGAAGAGTAATCTGCCCTGTGCTTACCTTCTATCCGGGAGGAAATAGATTTTAACATAAGGATTCCTGGGCCGACCATCTTCCCTGGGTGGGAGGTCTTTGGCTCCCAGGATGGTGACTATTAGTTGATGGCCAACTTTGTCGTACCACAGTTTGACCTGCAAGTGCAGAACAGAAACACAGTTCAGCAAAAGCGACCTGCATGCAAGTGTAGTGAAGATGCACAAAGGGGATAATGCAGGAGAAGACAAAGTCGCCAGGCTCAATTATATTTTGGTATTTGGGTCTTTTGTTTCAACTATGTAGCACAGTTGTTGACTACGATATGGGGTCTTCTCCTGTATGCACCCATTATGAGAAAAATGATCAAGTTCAAGTCACATGCTTGATGTTTTTTTTTCAATATACTAAAAGAGCATAAAAATATGGTCGATTCTAGCATTAACGTAGTACTAATTTTATATTCTTTATAATTTAGGAGGGATGTGGCTAAAGAAATGTGAATGCCACTTACTAAAACTACTGTAAACCAAAAATAGATGTGTGTATGTGCATGTTCAGCTTGTGCGTTAAAGTGTTTAATATTGTCTATGTTTGTGTTTGGTCTGACAATTTATCCAGCAGTGTCTCTCTTGCACGGATGAATAAAGGATGCTGAAAGGAACAAAATGCAATTGTCTGGATTTCATTTAACCAAAGGTGAAGTGAAATGCTACAAGAAAGATGCTCTAACATTACCAGCATGTGCTCAAGGGAAATAATGCCATCTAGCAGTGAATAATGTAATAATGTCTCAGATATTGGACAAAGGGCACTGATATTGACAAATCAATCATGCTCTTTCAAGTGTAATCAAAGGTAGTGAGATGGAAGTATGGACTCCAAAAGCAGACACTTAGAAGAGGTACAACTCTTTAACAGTGGCCTTAAAGCAACTGAAATGAAATGACAAAATAAATCTTCTAAGCTTTTGTCCATACTTCATCAAGAGTATGATTATGGAGAGGGTCTGCACCACCAGCTAAACTACCAGCGAACCATGCAGCATCGCAAAAGAGAAGAGTCGAGACAAGTAGGTAGATGTGGTAATACAGCAGGAGGGGCATATTTCTACATACTGTATGAACTCTCAAATGACTAATTCTTCTATATTCAATTTGGGTGTCTATGCACACAACCTTACAGTATCATGTCCTACTGGGGAATGGCAGGCTTTGCATACGATATGGGATCACCTGACACGTTTGTAACTTTGGAAGAAATACATTTGAGTGCCTACATTTCTGGAGTAACATATTATGAATGAATAGAACCATAAATTCGCTGAAGAACTTAATGAACAATATATTCTGTCAACAGCCAATGATAACTAAGATCATGGAAAGGGAAAATGAGGGAAATGCTGGTCTTTCCACCGGCATCTGCCCGCCCCCCGTGGCGCAACCGTGTTATTTTACTGATGGGCTTTTATTTTGAAGGCACGACTTTACCGGCTACAGGATGTGTTACGTCGATGTTGCTCGAGTCTTTCAGAGTGTAGCAGTAACTGAGAATACATTTTAATTTTTTAAATAAAAGTTAAAATACTGTAGAACCTCGGTTTTCACCAAATATTATTGCCAAAAATAATTACCAAAAATATGTCTCGCCTTCCGTACATTTTCCAAACAAATCATTCACGCATTGGTGACTCAGCCTCTGTGAAGAATGGATAGTTGCTCTTTTCGAGTGAGACACTATAGACAGAATCTGGCCATGGAATCCTTTAATCATTTTTATTATGTGTGTGGGTGGTTTATTCGTTCATAAAATGCACACAAAAAAATCAACAACTGTGTATCTGGCTCCTTCATTCCTCCTTTCAAGCACTGCTGAGGCGTTCAAGCACACTGCTTATCTGAGTTTTTTTTTTGTTTTTATTTAGGACGGCTGCAAAATAATTGCAAGTGCAGAACTTTGGTAAAGAAGGTGAGAAACATGATTAAATTCAAGAAATAATTCAAAGTACAAAGGCAGCGTATGTTACAAGTGTGAGCAAGTATGTCGCTCTAACCACCCACTCTTTAAAGTTAAGTATGTAATGGACTAGAGTAAAAGAGACGTCCCCTCGTGTACTCCCTCCACTCATCTCTGTGTTTGCTAGTCTTTAATAAAGGTCAAATTCATGTTAAATGTTAATGGATCCATTTTGTCCGCCATTTATGTGCATTTTGCTTGTTTTCTGCATGTAAAACTCTAATTATTATCTATAAAATCTGTTTTGTGTTCAATTTTTGGGTGATTGGGATGGATTCATTGGATTTCCATTAGTTTTTATGGTAAAAATCGATGCGTTTTTTTGTCAGACCTTTTGGAACAGATCAATAATGAAAACTGAGGTTACACTGTACGGAAACAATATGGGAAACTATTAAAACGGGAGCGTGCCGGGAAAAAGGGGCAAAATATGAGCGTTTCCCTAGGAAAACGGGAGGTTTGACAGGTATGGCTAGGATGGGGACCAGTGCAATAAAGTAGAGGCTCCAAAAGCTTGCTGTAATTTTGAAGGTGCAATGTTCTTATGGAAGGAAGGGGACCTACGTGGTCTGTCAGTTAAAACCGCAGACCATTTAACCGAACTCACACATGGAAGTCCTTCACTGGATGTGCGTCTGTGTGTGGTTACTCAAGGTGCAATGAATCACAAAATAACTCAAATCCTTGTCCCCAAAACACCCTCTTGCCCTGCAGACTTCTACATCCAAAACAGCATGTATATCACAAGATACAGTATAATACAACTTGAACCAGGCAATGGAAACGTTTCTAGAATGTTGATTAGTTGTGCATGCACTGCCAAAGCAGATTGACATGAATGGGTTAAAATGAGCAATAATAACTCCAATCAAAATGGTGATAGCAAAAAAATCATACAGAAGAATGTAACACAAGGCACTGCACTGAGAGGGAAACTTGAAGCATCAATTTCCCTGGAAATGCATTTTCCAACAAAAAAAAAGGCCAGTCAACAGTCAAAGAGCAAAGACCAAAGAGAGAGTGCCCTTCAGACAGGGCCCATTACCTGGACCCTAGGGGGAATAGGCGTTGTTCTTCTACTAAGGCTTTGGCTCTGGATAAGCAAAATTAACAACAAAAAGGAAATGTAATAAAACCAAAATCCCACAAAACAATAAAATCCTAGAATTCACCCAAACACAAAAACAGAGGGGTTTTGCTTTCATTTGCATCTTTAAGAGTTTTTTTTGTCTTTTTGTTAACGACATGTTGTCTCTGCCCTGCTCATCAGATATTGCAGATGTAATGATCATCACAGTAATGCCACTAACTTGTGTTTACATTGTCCTAATGTAGAGCTACCATTTTTGTCCCACGACAAAACTAAAAAAAACAAAAAAACATTAGACATGTTATGCAAATGCTAAGTTTTTCTTGTGAATCCAACATTTAATAGTTGGTTTATGTCTTCTTTCAATGCAAATGTTTAACCCATTCATCCCAGGAGGGTTTTTAAATTAGAAAATGGACACATCCAAACACCGACAATCCAGAGTCGGGAGTCAGGTCAGCCAAATAGATGTGACGCTGTGCCTGTTTGTCTTAACAAACTAGCAGACCATTTTCTTGACACTCTGTGTCACTATGAATATTGACAACTATACAAAACAGGGAACTAGATCAGCTGGATGTGGCTCGAGTTCATAAATGCACATAACTCATCTGATTAACAGACAAGGTAATTGATCACAAAGGATTTTTCACAGTCCCATATGTCACTTACTGAGAGCTGTCCTGACAAGTACTGGGGGGCATCCCTCAGCATGTTGGGACTCATAGGGGATGTGACAGAAATGGACGGGCGATCCATCTTTTGGGACTCAAAAGAACTAGAACCTGAAATATGACATGGGGGGATTAATTCAGGAATATAACATAACAGAGAGGAATTGAATGAACAATGCAAACATGGGGGTGGAAGAAAGATTCCAATCCGGAAAGGTAGAGTGAAAGGAGAAATTCATTCAGATTTTGTTCTTGTCTGATTAGTTGGACACAGTGCGATTATGTAACAGACAAGACTCACTCGATTCCAGTTGTGCATGTGTGCTGTCTGGTATCCTTGGAATATCTCTGGAAGAGAAAGAAACAGAACGCGTGAGGATGAAAGAAAAGGATGAGGTCGAGTGAATCAATACGCTAATGATGAATGCGGCGTGCTTTAATGACCTTAAATACAACATTAGTCTTCATTCACACAGCAGAACCCTCAGCAGCACAAAACAGGTCAGATCTTGGAACTGACTGAACACTTCTGCTGTTCGTGTGTGTGTGCGGGTGTGTGGGTGTGTGTGTGTGTGTGTGCGCGAGATGTTCTCTGAGCTGAGACAGAGCCAGAGAAAGAACGAGACAAGTAAGAACATAGGCTGTATTCCCTCCTATACAGTATTTAAGCGTTCAACACAGGGGTGTCCAAACTTTTTCTATTGAGGGCCACATGCTGAAAAATGAAAGGATGCAAGGGCCACTTTGATATTTTCTCCATTTCTGCTTTTTCCTAAAATTTCCAACAATTGAAACTTTTCTTCTTGTAAACTTTCTTCTCGTAATTGTGACTTTAATCCCATATTATTCTGACCTTATTTCCAACTTTAAAACATATCTCAACTTTATGCTACTAAAATGTTATTTTTCCTCATAATGTGGACACCCCCCATGGTTAAACAAAATACACAGTAATTCTATTTCATGGTAGTTGTTGTTAGTAGTCAAGATACAAGAGGCACCATTATGACTTAGACTAATACAATATCTTGTGGAGAAGTGGTGAATCACAGGATTAAAAGGCATAAGACAAAAAAAAAAGTTTAAGGACCAGAGGTGCACTGGGGCAAACATTTGGCCCAGGACCTTTTGATTCCGCGCACACATTACGAGCCTCCTGTTGTTTGAAAAAAGAAAAGCATCCAGGGCTGGGATCATACCCAGTGGCGCATGTGTGGGTCACAGCAGTGATATGAATCCTTTGCGCATTTGCAAGAATGCGCCCCCATGCTCAAAATAGGTACCCCCATGAATGGTGGGGTCCTACACACAGTGCGAGTCCCGAGTGTGAGGAGGAGCGGCCCTGACTGTGGCCACTACCCCCTTTGTTGCGTTGTGTTGGTATGTTCCTGGGGCAGCTCGGGAGAGTTTGTTCCCGTAGTTACCAGGGCAAGGCAGAGGAAAAAATAAATAAATACATAAATAAAATGGCTGTCCCAGTCCGCTCCTGTCAAGGACTGATTAGAGAAAGGCATACAATATGACGTTAACTAGTTTAAGACCATTTTACAAGGCACATAATCCACAAGCTGCCATTTCAGCAAGTGTGCATTCCTCAGAGCGCAACACCGAAACAATTGTGTATAAACAGACCTGCAACATCAATTCAAATAATAGCATAATAATAATAATAATAGACATTATCTAAATTGAATGTGCCCCGTGACTGCAGTGATATATATAATGTAGAAATATATACAAATCGCAACCAACGAACACAACGAAACTCTATACACAAACTGGAAAAACCAAGAAAATGTCGTATTTGACTGTGACTGAAAAGCTTTAGTCTTTGCTTAGTAACGAGACTGCACAAGTGTGGGTACAATATCGATATTTTGATATATTGACGAGTCACAACACAGTTCAGATTCTGTATGAGGCTACTTTGTTTTACTAAACCATGTCAATCATGCATAATGAACACAATATTTTGAGGTTTGATTTATCTGAACCAAGCCTGATGCAGGCAGGTCAAAATTAAACAATGATTTATGTTCATGTTTTTGTTTATATTAAATAATTTGGATTCTTTTGAAAACAAACATCTTAAAGGCGGACACACTCAGAACGCCGAAGTGTCCCTTGAGGTCTACTTTCAATGTGGTTGTGAGCACTCACCCTATGGGCCGTGAAACCACGAGTTCCACTTGTGGCTCAGGCTTGGATTCTAGAATGATATTGTAAACTTCTTTAAATGTGGCTCCTTGTAAAAGCTTCCCATTCCACTCCAGCACCTGGTCACCTATAAAATCACCAGATTTCAGACAATAAATGCTTTTACATGTTACCTCTGCCACAATTGTGGTGATGGCTTTGGATTTCGTATTTGAATGCAACTGTAAATGGTTGGGTTGTCCTGAATACCTGGCCTGAGGTGCCCTACGGTATCTGCTAGACTTCCTTTCCTCACTTTAGTGATGAAAGCACAAAGTCTACCAGATTCTGTCATCTTGCCTCCGACCACCTGCAGTGAAGAGGAGAGGAGATCATATTAGTGTTGACATACTGATGGATATGAAATGACTGTTATTGTTTTGAGTTTCAACAAATGGTGCTGTTTATGTACAGTTTTAACTCCTTCCTACAAAGTATGGCTACTTCAATAAAGCCTTCCAAATGGAGAGACAGTGATAAAGTAGTGATTCTTAGGTTTGTTTGTTTGTCCAGGGTATGTTCTAGTCCTTTGGGGCACATACTAGTAGTTTTCTGTGACTCCGTAACATAATGCAAGCCTCTGGGCTAGAACTGTACTGTCGTCGTAAGACGCCGTACTCCACTCTCATCATACAAATAAAATCCTGCTTAATGGAGGCTGAATGCCAACATACAAAGGAGCTTAGGGAGGTCTGCTAAATGAAATGGCTTTATGTAACAGGCTGAGGCCAAAGCCGGGGGCTCGCAGAGGAGAAGAGAGGGATGGACTGCGAGGGTGAAGCTTGCAGACTGAATGATAGACAGACTGGCTGGACTGCGCAGTGCATTTACTGCTGCTGAGGAGACTGAAGGCACAAAGGCACTGAGCAGACACAAATGTGCATTTTTATGGTTCTCATTTAATCAGTAATTCTTTTTTTCCCCCCATCTTGCTGCTCTTTGTTCTCCTTTGGTCATCAAGCCTTTTGGATTTGGAGTATTATAGAAGTATCTGGAATAGTCGTAGTCAACAATATGTGGAGCTGCTAAATGTCAGTGATTTCAGTATCAAGCATGCTCATTAATATGAATCAAATAGTCAAGTCCCATTGAATAATAATATGGAGTACAGTTATGATGTAAGAAGCAAAAGAAGTTGGTGTCCATCACACAAACAAGGTAAACTCACCTTTAGACCAAGCAGAGCTCCTGAGTCTCGAGGCACACTTCCATCTTTCATTCTCTTATTGAGCAAAATGCGCCCTATTAGGCGATCCCCATCTTTGGACGGCTGCCATGTCACCGGATGCTACGAGGTCAGAGCAACAACACACCTTGTGTTTAACAACGTGATTGTGATCACTTGAGATATGTTCACAGTGAATGGGGGCATTTGAAGGCGTGTTAATTCACTTAGGGGAGAAAGTTCACACAAACTCAGTGCTGCAACTATAAAACATGAAATATTATGACCAATGTGTGTGTTTCTCAAAGTTTGAATAAACAGCACGAGGAAATAAAAGATTCAAATAAAACAAAACTGACAATAATGAATGTTGTTTCTAGAGCTTGTGTGAACCTGTCAGGAGTGAGGGGTGGAGTGAGCGTCATGCAGTGCCCCATGCAGATTAAAGCAAGCAGCCCTGGCACTACTAAACCAGTTCATCAAAACAGGGGCAGTAAGGATCAGAGTCTCACATGGAGGATTCACTACACACATACAACCAGTGTCAAGTGGGGGCGTCGGGGGAGAGGACACTATGAAAAGGGCTAAAAAGGTCACCTTTGATAGAATAACAAAATGACTGAGACAGAAAAGGATGAAACGCACATTGAACACAACAAAGCCATGAATACAAACAGTGGAAGGGAAAAAAGAAAAATATATCTTCTAATCGTTTGTGCAAAATACATCCAATTTTCCCTACTGTGAGTGCTAACAATCAGTTGGGTTTTTACAGAGAAGTGAGGAGAATATTGGCCAGGGCAGGTTCTATCTGGGTTGGTTGCTAAGGGGCAGGGCAGCAGAGTGAGAAGGACGGCCTGTGTAAAGGTTTGCCCAATGCTCTAACAGGAACTCTGCTGAGCAACAACACAAGATACGGAAACAAGCATGCAACTAAAGAGACCCACATTCCTTTGTGCCATGACAAACAGAGAGGTTCAGTGTCAGTGGTCATCTTTACAGCTACTGTATGGTGTGGAGTTTGTCTATTGGGGTGCAAAACAGCAAGTACAAGTAGCAAGCATAGGGGGGTGTCCCTGCAAGACTTTTTCAGCCACACCAAGCAAGGTGCAGCCAAAAGTAACCGAAAACAAAAGAAGAACAAAATTGTAAAATACAATGTCAAATAAAACCCAAAAAACAAACATCTCACCTATTTACAGTTGGTGACACAGAGCAAACAAAGACGGGGGGAGGTCATATATAGATTAAAAAAAAAATGCAGGCTAGATTGTCTCAGTACCTTCTCACTATGGCTATGCTCCTCGTTTAGGGTAGTGCTACTGCACGTATCAACTCCTGAGTCTTTAACTTGCGGCTCACACCACGCCAAGTCCTCTTCAAATGAGTGTCCCCCAAAGCGCACCATTTTCTTTTGCCTCTCAGATAAGGTGTGTGCCGGCTCAGACATAAATGCCTGCTCAATTGTTTTTCTTTTTCCCCTTTGACTGTCCCCTAAAGGTGTGGGATAAAACAGAAAGAAAACAGAAAAACAACATGCAAAGGTGTAAATAAAACAAAGGAAACGTGAGATGACAAAAGACTCTAGAATACAGGGGCATGAGGGGAAGAGAAGGAGAGAGAGACGGATAGAGGTTACGAGGCAGGAGGGAGGGGGCTCCACATGTCTCACCAAAGACATTGGGGAGGCCTCGCTGCTATGCCAAGACGCATGGTCCCACCAATGGCCATCCAAATCTCCTGTAAGGTGGGGGGAGGGTGCACGTACATGAGAGA
Source organism: Dunckerocampus dactyliophorus (assembly GCF_027744805.1). Taxonomy (NCBI): domain Eukaryota; kingdom Metazoa; phylum Chordata; class Actinopteri; order Syngnathiformes; family Syngnathidae; genus Dunckerocampus; species Dunckerocampus dactyliophorus. The sequence goes on from NC_072825.1 coordinate 11,914,140, forward strand.
GGACAGCAAGAGGGAGCAGTAAGGAGACCACAAACCACAACAAAGACACAAACCAACACACACATTGTCCACACACACAGTCATGTATACAAACACATCGTTTCACCTACTGCCCAGTTCGTCAATCATCCACCCTGCAGTATATGATCCCTAAGCTAAAATGACAACCAAGGTTATAATACACAAATTAAACACTAAACACTAATTTGACCTACTACATGCAAATAAAACACAAGTCTGCATTGCTTAGGTTGGAGACTTGCAGTTTACTAGTGGATTCTGGTTGATTCCCGGTAATCCCTCAAGGCCTGACGAAACAAGATACTGAACGCCCAGTCATTAGTCAGCGTGTGCATGCTGATCACCTTCCATGGCAGCACACATCATCATTACTGAATGAACGGGTGAGTAAGCAACATTGTAAGAAAGTTTTACTTTCAAGAAAAGCAAGAGCGTCAGTACAAGATATATATATTTATCCTATTTTACTTGGGGAACGTGTATAGTATTCTGCTTTTGTATTTGAATGGGTACTGTAGCTGGTGAGGAAAGCTGGCTCTTTGTTGGAGCAGAGACAGAATCCTTCACATTTGAGAAAAGGACAGGAAAAAAGCACCCAAGACATAGAAATCAGGCAGAAGACCTTGGTCAGCGGCAGGCTGATTTTTCTGTACTACTCGATGGGCAGACCAAAGCAATCATTCCTTTCACAGGCCATAAGACTCTACAGCAGGGGTCTCAAACTCCCGGCCCGCGGGCCATTTACGGACCGCCGAGTCACATTTTGCGGCCCGTGACTTGTCTTCAAATATTACTGTAATACGGCCTGCGACAAGCCAATGTTACTTGTTGGATGCACCCAAAATTCCACCCATTTTCTATCCCGCTTGTCTTCATTAGAGTCACAGGTAAGCTGGAGCCTATCCCAGCTGAATGCAGCAAAATATAAACTGTGAAATTATTTATTTATTTATTTATTTGCTTCACCCTACTACTGTATCAAGATATTATTGTTATTGTGAGCCATGTATCGCGTGTCGTATCGTGCGGTTCCCCGAGATTGCCAGCCCTACTCCAAATACTTGATGCGGCCCAGCCTCACTCGGACTCTTCCTCCAGCGGCCCCCAGGTAAATTGTGTTTGAGACCCCTGCTCTACAGCTACTCCATCTTTCCGAATATTTCCTGAAAACTTTATAGTTATATTATTACCTATGCACCCCAAGGTCACCCATCTGTATTGCACATACATATTGCACATAATACTTTTTTTTGCTTTTACAGTCAGTTCAGATCAATTTTATTCAGATTTTCATATTGTCCAGGCCCAGCAAGTCAGTGAGTAAGGGACCAGGAGCAAAGAGTGAAAGCAGCGTTGCGCATGTCACACTTTGAAAACACAAGTTTCACTCAGAAAAGGACAGGTTACAGGGTATCGTTCAGAGGGATACACGTTACTTGACCAGTGACGTGCAGTCGGGGAGGCAAGTGAGGCAGAGTCTCACCTGTCATGGTAGAAATTACAAAAAATATCCTAATAATTCACCCATTCCACAAGCCATCCAGCTCTATAAGACCTCACCTGTCTTATTATTCATAAATAATAGTTGGTTCTTCTTATATGGTTCTAATTATTCATCATTCATTCCCAACATTATTGTGCTGTACAGTCTGTCCTCCCTTGCATATATTGCAAATGTAGGTACTTGTATTTACTTATATATTTTACTCAATATTTGTAAATATGCAAATCTTGTTTATCTTAGAGTCTTTCTATTGTATTTGATTTAATTCAAATTGTATTGCATTTTATATCAGAGAGTTTTTCTTTTTCTTCTGCAACGGAGCTACTGCGACCAAGCAATTTCCCTTGTGGATCAATAGTCTAAGTCCAATGATAACATAAAATAACTACTAACATTTGTCCATTGAACTGTATTATAAATGTATTTTCTGTATGTTTCCCATTGTTTTTAACATACTCTTATCATACTCAATTTGTACATTTCCTAATACAGGGCAGAAATGTAAGATGAGGCTGCTGCAAACGTCTCTTCTTGGTTTAATGCGCAAACTCGGCCTCACCGAGCGCACTCAATGAGTGCAGTGCCAGTTTCTGTTTGTCAGCATGTCACCAATAATATAATGTTTTATGAACACAGGAGATAGTTTCCCAAAATAGCCCGCAATAAGTGAAATCCGCAAAGTAGCCAACTTCATTTTTTACAATTATTATATACAGTATGTAAAACCCCTCACCATACACTTTATACACTTTTCTCAGACAGGCAATAACATTTTCTCACATTTCTCTCTTGTTTAAACACTCTCAAAAGTTCAAACCTTTGTTTGAATTTTAAGGATCCACCTTTGTGATCAACACAAGAAATTATTAAGTCACTCACGCATATTTCACTCCTGTGACCATGCCTTTCGTCCTGGTGACGTTCCGCTGTACTATAGCGTTTTTGTATCTTTGTTAAAACATATTGCTGCAGACGAACCGAAGATTCATTTATAAGCTATCAAGCAAGCAAGCTAGCGATGACACAGGAGACAGGGCAGGACGGCACGAAGGAGATTGATTGACAATAGTCTACAGGGAGGTGCAAACAGACGAGAGAGGGAAGAGATAGATACTCAACTTCCCACAATGCAAATCTTCTTAAAGGGCCAGGCTTGGCCTGTAACTGCGTTCATACGCTATAATAAAGAAGCACAAAAAAAATCAGCGAAAGGTGAACCACGATAGAGCAAGAGGAACACTGTACACCATAACTTTCCACAGCCCGTGTAATGTCTTTAATGTAAGTGCGATATCATTATTCTAGCTAATTGGACAAGAAAAGATACAGAAAGTCATACGGGAGGCACTTGCAGTACTTGCGTCATCCTGAAGGGGTGTGGGAGTTTGTAATCTGGAAGGTGCTTGTCACGGCCGTCCTTCCATAGACGGCATATTTTTTTGACAGCACCAGCTGGAGAGCAAGTCAATTGTAAGATATTTTTATGCTCTGCTGAATGAATGAATTAACTTGACTGCCAAGATGGAGGATTATATATCCACACTCAACAACAGGTGATCAGACTTCTACAACAAAGTATTAGAACTTTTTCTGGAGAAGGATAGGACATGTTTTTCAGTTACTAAAAAGAAATAAAATAATTTTGAATCAATTTGAAAACAATTCGAAAACCTATTTTAACCAAAGTGAATTATTCCCTTTTTTTGGTGTTATTTTTTGGGTTGCTCTTCATAAGCAAACGGTGCTTCACCAGCTATAAACCTAAGCGCACGTCACAGCTACATACGGAGTCTTTTATTCTACACTAACAACAAATAAGGGGATTAGCCCTGAGGTCAAGACATTACAGACCTTAGCCTTGGAGCTGTAGAATGAGACCCCCTGTTCCCGACCAAAATCTGGAGCCCTAACAGGAACCGCTAACAATTGTTAATAAAATCAATCCACTTTGCTCTGATATCCTCTGTGTCTGGGATGTGACACGCTCTGCAAACAACACTGCAGCTCTGTTTAGCGTTTGGCTTTGATGTTCCATGTAGTCGCATGCAAGAAAAGAAAATAGCATATCTTCACCAAAGGAACTTTCAAGTCATAGGCAGAGAAAATTGGTGAAAGTTTTATGTAAATTAGCCCAACTGTAACACGTATACAAGCAAAAACGTTTTAGTAAAGTAAAGTAAAGCAAGCTAAAGAAAATTAATAGCTATATCGAAAAGGGCAAAACACGTCTTGTGGTCTCCAACATGCAGCATAAACATTCACAGTATATATATTAAACTACTAGTAACCTTAGTCACTCAAAAGTTTTGTCTAGCATGTTCAGTTGGATCTGTAGGACAGGAATGGGGAAATTCAGACTGCAGTTACACACAGCCTTAACTGACCTCAATCTAAAGTGCACTTGGGAGAGCTTTAAATGATGCGGCTCTGATTACAGCTGTTGTCATAGCAGGAGATGACACAGTAAATATAGACTGAGCATGGACATAGAACTATTACAGCATGTCAGTATCCGTTCATAAATTGTTATCCTTTCCACTTTCTCGATCCAGTTTAAGCGTGACAACAGTTCACCAGGCAAGAAGACGTTTTGCAATGACATTTAATGCACAGAGCTCCTCTTTGACACAATACTTCACTTTTCGCTTTTACTGCACGAGCTTACAGACCAGAAAAATGAAGAACAATTTCAGAACAATTCTTATGAAGAGGATTAGAAACTAATATAATCAATATTGAACGGAAAAAATGGAACAGAAAAAGGGAAAGCGGAAGTGCCGCCCGGACAGTTTATGGTGGTGCACCTAACACTACCAGAATGGCTGAGCGTAAACTCCGCACTGTGGCTTTCATGTAGCTGAAGGTAAAAATGAGCTGGACAAGAGCCAGACAATATGCAAGCTTTTTTAAAATATTTTGGGAACACGACAAATATGAGAAACCACATAGCACGTTTCCACCCGAACCAGGAGGAAAAACAGACAGCTGAAGTTGCTGCCAACCAGAGAGCCATCGAGCATGTGATAACTAATTTTCCACCCAACTCGTAAAAGTGATTCTACTTGAACCACTTTTATCGTGAAGGATTTGTGGCCGTATTCGGTCGAGAAGTTGGGCTTTCATGCTTTGTTGCACATCGAGATGCATCTACAATGGTTTTATCATCGCATCGCAGGCCTCTGAATCGTACTGACATCGAATTGTGAGGTGGCCAAAGATTCCCACCACTAATATCCATGATATCTATAACTTATCTACTGGTCTCTGTCAGTGACTCACAGAAAATTTCCCCCACTCCTCAAAGCACAATTCTTTCTTTCTTTGACTTGGCCACTCCAGAATTCTGCATTTTCCTTTTGAGCCATTCCTATTTTGGCTCATCGTCATGTTGCTTAATACAATACATTTTACACACAATGATTGTTTAGTTTGGTTGTGATATTTCTAAACAAGGCACACTTAAGTTAACATAAATATAAATAATTACAAAACACATTTATTTTTATTTTAGTTCACCACTGTCTGAAATGAAATGAGCCCTTTTTCATTGCATATTAATGCACAGAACATATCAATACTGACTGTGCAGTATTAAGCCATTAAAGGCATCTATTAAGCACATTAGGTTTTATTGAGTTACAGTATTTTATGTATCAGAGTTTTATAACTTTGATGTTAAACATAAAGCTGCCGTTGACATACAGTGCTATGATGGCAATAACTCAGCCGCTGAATGATATAATTGTGACACACGTCTCCATTAAATGATGACAGCGAGGGTAGGATGTCTCATTTCTCCAAACACTTCTCCCGCCTTGCTCCTCGGGTGAGCTCCTCGACTCCTCGATGGGACGTCTGGTGGGAGGAGCTAACGTGCAAACGGAGGATCGAGGAGCGAGAAATGAGGAGCTTGCAAATTACGACTTGAGACAGACCCTGAGTGGCTTTTCAGGGAGGAGGAAACTCATCACAGCCATGAATTGTGAGCATCAGCAGTCTGCGCCCAGCCCTGCATGTAAGCCCTGCCTCCCAGGCCCCACAAAGTGCTGATTCAGGGCGAAGGCAGAGAGCAAGCGATGGTGGAGTTCACCACCAGCATGCTCTCCATCACTTTGACAGCTCAATAAAAACCAGTGTAAACTATTAATTGGATCATTAATTATTGATGTTGTTTTACTATAACTCACGGGGAGCAGAAAAGAGGCAGGTCTGTGTGTATGATTAACCACACTGTTACCAAGGTGATGTTGACAGGTGACAAACATTTTAGCAGATCACATGTAATACGTTTTCCTTCTTTAAATGAAGTTACTATTTAAGCAACGCCCATTAAACAGCACAGGTATGTTTTCGCCTCCTTTTAAGAAAATATGTTCGGGTTGCCCAACAGCTGTATGGATGCAAAAAACAATCATCAATCATTATTGAAGTTCGACTGTCACTGCACAATGCCTACCTCTCTGCTGTAGTTAACCATCCAGCCCCCTTTTCTGTCTGTTCGGCACTATTATGAGACTGCATGTCGGGGGAATCAATAAAGAGTAAAACACAGGGAGAGGTTCATAGCGGTAAATCAGTTTCCAGCTCTCACAGGCTCAAGTCAAACCCATTACACATGGCATTCCCTCTCTCCTCCTGACTCCCCTTCTTCTCACTCCATCAAACCCTCCTCCCTCCACAGCAAGCACCCTTGGGGTTTGGGAGGTTTGAAAGCATGAAAAGCACCCTGCTTAGCCTGCTATTACACTCTCATCTCCTCACTCAGGCAGTCTGAGTGTACAAACCCTGAGATGTTGACAGACCACATGGTCAAAAGGTTCTTTACGTAAGTATTTTCATTTCTTCAGCGACCAGGTCTTAAGGTCGGTGTGGCAGTTTTCGTTTTGCTGCTTTGTCTTTTCGCTACGAATTTCCCATGGAATGTCCCATGGAATGTATGAATGATGGACCAATTGAACCTTGTTGGATTATTAAAATGAGATATCTGTATCGTTTTTTTCTGCCAAAAATGTATTGGTTCGCGAGTGATGATATGGTCCACAGAGCGAGAAGCTCAGTATGTCTGCAATGCGGGATTTTGCCCACGTTTCCCTTCAGATTGCGAATATGCAATGACTGTAAAGTGTTACGTTTTGAACTTTGCACGTAACGCAGCGCCACCTTAATAGTAGTGCTGACTACTAATGAGAAACAGGTACCACTGCAGGTGCTTTCCATCAACCGCAAAGCAGCTGGACATCACACAAAACAGGAAGCGACGTGAAAATATTAGGGAAAAACAAAACTAAAGTCCAACCTGTCATGTGGAATGTGAGAAAAAGCGCTGTTTATGCAAGGGGGGAGTAAGGAGTCTTCCTTTGATACTTGTAATCTAATATCACACCCAGAGAAGAATCACTCGGAGTCACACGCAGCGTTTTAGCACTTTTTCTATAACGTGTATTGCATATTGCAGTATTTGTCTTTATTTTGCACAAAAGAAGCACAACGGGTTCATTACATGACATTAGTTTGAGGGAAGAGCTGCTGCCTATATTAGTAATGAAGTGCTGGACAATATTGCATAACGGTTAGAAAGCCAATCTCGAGCTTCTCAAATTTCTTTCAGTTTTTGCACTATAGTAGCAGACATACAGTATACAGTATGTGTGGGTAATTAGTAATATAGATTAAAATGAATAGATACACTACAAGACACATATTAAGTTCAAATCCAAATCCTGTTTTTTGACGCTTTCCCAAACAGACCGGTATGTGGAGAAGACAGAGCGTTACCCACAGAACCAACACAAACCCTGACCCTAAAAACAGCCTGACTCCATCCTTTTGTCGAGTGGCTACCTGGAAAGCCCCACATCAATAATGTACAGTATCACCGGTGCCAGGCTGCTTTCCTCAGTGTGCAGAACAGTTACATAACAGAACAAAGCAAGATGAAGACAAAACGTATCAGACATGTGACAGGTGCTCACAAAGGCAAACTGCTACTGTACTCTCATCCTCGTCATCTATTCAGTGAGTTTACATCCTTCCTTTTCTTTTGTACAGGGAAAAGCCTTTCAAATTACAAGTTCTACAATAAAATCTATTAGAATAACCCTGGCAGAGCATTCATGAAGCTAACAAACTAAAAAACTAAGAAAAAAAAAATCAGCCACACCCATCTTCAACAAGCATGATATTTGTAATAGGCTGTCCTGTTTCTATTTACCTGTTGGAGTTAAGCAACCATTCAAAGAAGTACAGCTCTTGTTTGAATGAATATAATATTCAAGAGGTGGTTATGTCAAAATGGACTGACAGTGGTAATTAAACCGACAACCAGCACTAAATTGAGTCCCTAACACTAACATTCACCGAAAAAAAAACTGAGAAATAACCCAGAAATAAGTTCACATTGTGTGTCAACGTAGACGACAGCTCATTTGCATATACACTTTCTTGATTCACTTGTAGCAATATTGTGCGTGGAATGCGTCGTTTGCATTTAATGAGGTGTAACATTTTGTCAGAGCTTGGTCAAAGTACATGTTTTGGATGGAGCAAAATGCATTTGGTGCACAATGAGGTGTTGTATTTCCGGAATCACGGCAGCTGAAATGCATGTTGTACCATTCTGTATTATTTAGTTGTCTTTGTCACAAAACGACAACACGCAAACGTCCTGAAATTGAAATCAGATCGTTTTTTTTTTTTAATAAACAACAGGCAGAACAGTGTGCACTCAAGAGTGCTCCGCCTCTCCCCGCTGGGACAAAGAGAATAACTGACAGGAGGGTTGACTCTCTATGTTTATCCCGCTACAGAACCAATGCGCCCAGGTGTTGAGACAGATGCACAGAGTGACCCTCTTGTCATCCAGCCTGTTTGGCAGAGAGAGAGGATGAAAAGGAACACGCATACACATGTCAATATTGAGGCCGGCAAAATTATCCAGTTTGTTTTTATTTATTAAAATCGATTGATTTGTTGATTTTCGTGACAGGCCTAAGTGGACTTTAGTTAAGCTATAGCTGTAACTTCAAAAAATGCACTGTCCCATAATATGCACACAGGAGCTGGTGCTGACGCACTACAATTAGCCTACCAGCCTCATGTTGGTGTGGATGATGTTGCCATATATCTGCTGCATCGTGGTCACTCGCACGATGGCCCTACTTTGTATGCTTGGAGAGCACCCTGCGTGCTGTGTGGGGTCAGTAATGTCGGAGCACCACACGGAACTGTCTTGTCTCCTTTTCTGTTCACAATGTACACCTCAGACCAGGGGCTCTGTAAAGGGAGGAAAACTTAGGACAATTCCAAGCGCCCCTGTCTGACAGGGGCCCCAGTAAATGTGTAAAATATTTTTGCTATCTGTTTGTGATTATTTTAAAAACAAAGTCAGAAAACGATTAAAACAATCTCTTGTATTTGGTAGTAACAGTTAACGATTAAAACAATCTCTTGTATTTGGTATTAACAGTTAAATACCCACATTGACCAAAAGTAAACTTCCATATTGACTGACCACCCCCCCACATAGCTACATGAAATGGTTTGGTCAGCTTCGTAGCTGCAGCGCCTATCTGTTGGCAAGTTGTGGCAGAGCAGAGTGAAACAATGCTGCCAGTGCCTAGTTAAATAAAGTCTGGGAGTCAAAGAAGAGAGAGAGAGGTGAGAGAAGAGAGGCAAACGAAAAGGGTGTAAATATGTGACCCGTTTTTTTTGTTTTGTTTTGTTGCTTAGTCAGTCTGTGTGTCGTGGAAATGAACCTGTTAGCTTAATGACATACAATACAATACCAATACCAATACCAATACCAATACCACAATGAAATAAGCTAGCAGAGTGGTAGCATGTTCTGCACAGGTAAGTGTTTAGCATGTATTATGAAATCAGTTGTCGCTGCCCCATTTACCAGACTTAACAACAGATGAGTCAGCAGCACCCCGCCTCTTGCCCGAAGTCAGCTGGGATAGGCTCCAGCATACCATGCGACCTAATGAGGATAAGCGGCATAGAAAATAGATGGACAGATGACTCAGCAGCAGCCCTGTCTCCCCATAACTTTACCCCTCCGTGTCCCAGTGAAGAAGGTGAGCAACACTGTGTTCAATGGCATTAAAGTTAGTATCATTGCAGGGAGTCTGCGGGAATTTACAAAACATTTAAAAAAAAAAAGGGCACATTCATGTTCTTTTGCTTCACATAGTGAATTGCATACTAAATGCCAGTGGGGGGCGCAGTGAACTGTGAACAGTGAGTGGCAGGGAGGACTTTCAATATTAGAGCATACCTGCCGACATGTATGAATTTGTCGTACTCAGCATGCAATTGGACTCTTGAATACACGTGTATGCTTCACTGCTCTCCATCTTGTAATTTTTTTTTTTTTTAATGGGCCCCAGAATTTCTGGCGGTGCCTCTGCCTCAGACTTCCAATACAACTCTGGATTGTGCCACCTGCAGAAGTGCTCTGACGACTTTGCAGTGATGGTGTATTAAGAACGGAAAGCTTTGTGGACAGGTGAAGCAGGGATCATCTTGTCATCAACAACTGGCAAAACTAAGGAGCTAATGGTGGACTTTAGAAGGCCCAGGACCAACACTAAGCGCATCAGTGCAGGATTAATAAACCCATTAAGAAGACTGGTGACACCATAGGATTTAAGATGGTGTCGTTTGAGTCAATGAGGGACAAGAGATGACGGAGCAAACTGCTCTGCATCATGGGAAATCCTCCTCATCCTCTCCATGACACTAGGCAGCAGCAGATGAGGTCCTGCTACACCTCCACTGTCATACACAACTTTTTAGTTCATCCTTCACTTCATTCACCACGCATTTATAGAACGAGGCTCCACTAAGTGCAATGAAAGCATTGCATATGAATATACTGTGTGTGCCATACAATGTCCACTTGTATTATAGTATTAGCAATACAGTAGTTGAATACTTGAATGTACTACACCATTTGGACAGCACTACAATTGCATTTACATGTTGTATATGCTGAACAATTTACTTTATCACAAGAAGAAGAAATAAACTGTCAGATTTGTTACACAGAGGCTGACAACACCGCCATGTACCGCATTTTTCATGCTCTCCCTTTCTGCCTTCTTATGCTTTACGTCAAAGCTTATGGGGAAGAAAATTGGACTCTTATTTAGTCCCATCTCAAACAGGATTATCCAGGTGTGCAAGCTCCCCTCAGAAATTGCATTTGTTATGATTTCAGTAAGACTAATGCATTCACATGTATCTTAAAAGTCTGGTTACAATCAGAGTAGCCCATCGTTTTTTTATGTAAATTAACGCCACAAGCAAATTCATTCATTTAAAACCAGTCAAACAACACACAGACACACACGCAGATAAAGTGTGTATACTTTTTCTGTGACTTGAAATTCAAAGTATGCATGCGTATATTCGTGACTAAGTACATACAGTACTTACTGTACTTACATTCATACATACAGTACATTCATACGCAACACATGCACACACATTGACTCATTGTTTTCCATCTTTGCTCTTCACTTTGCAATACCGACTGAATCTGAAGCTAAAAAAGTAGGTGAAATGCAAACAAGCGATTAATACCCCCCAAAATGATTCTATAAGGAGAAAGAAATGTTTACCATATATCTTGAAATCACAAACTGTCATATTTTCATTATTTATCTTCATACTGGATGTCCGCAATACACTTTTGAAGCAATTACAGCTGCTTAATTCAAATAATCACACTGTATGTTTATATTTACTTTTCTTATTAAGGAAAACAATGAGCCGTCAACGTACAACACAATAGAATACAGGTATACAGGTAAACATATAGAGAAAGTATACATGTAGACTGAAGACAAGGTTATACCTGAGTAAACACAACAATAATTATAAACATGAGACAACAAAACAAATAAAATCTGCATCTTCTGAAAAAAACACGGAGTTAATGGATTTAGAATGGACTTAGAACAGTGACAGTAAACAGGTGCTGTTAAATAAAGAGAATGTCATAAAAACAGAGAGTGATGGTGAAGTGTGTGCCCGTACCTTTCTCACTGACTGACTCACTCTCTATCTCCACATCCTCACAGCTGGTGTACTCAGGTGTAGTTGCCAGCTCCTCCTCAGAGCTGCTCAGTGACACCTGCCGCATCTTCCCTCCCTTTTTGGTTTTGTGGGGCTTGGGGGGTGGTGGACGCACTGACTCTGACTGATCCGAGCTCAGTGAGTCATTCCTCAACATGCTTTCCATCTTTTCCCTCTTGGTCTTGCGGACAGCTGAGCTGGGGTCTAAGTGGTGTTGTTGTCTCCTCATAGGATCCCCGCTTCCACCCAGGTCACCCCTCCGAAGATCCCCAGATCGGTCACCCAGCACAGGGCTGCGGTGGGGAGTTGGGGGGCTGTGGTTTGATGTTCTGTGGCCTCCAAGGCCAGGACCCATAGGTCCTGGGGAGGAGCGGTCAACAGAGTAAGATCGCTGTCCCACCATAGGCGGACGACGTTCAGTGAGATGTTGACGTGACAACCGGATGGGAGCGGGTTCGTCTTGCTCCGTATAAGCAAGAGAAACATCGCTATGACGTCTCTCATGCCTCAGGCGGCCCACCTCCGCGTGCATTCTCATCTGCTCTTCATAGGGCTGCGGCTTAACAGGGTAGCGTGCCAGGTTGGGGTCGCTGCGATAGCGTGTCTGGAACTCCTCTTGTCGCTGTCTCTGGAGCTCATACTCGTTATGTGGCCCATCTAGCTCCTGGTCCAGAGGGTATTCCTGGGAGTGCCAGCGTCCAGGACCCTGCCGGTCTCTGTAGCCAGTCCATGCTGCATTCACGTCTGGGTACATGTGTGGACCCCGCAGAGCCCGCCGATGGTCCCCTTCTCCATAGTCAGACGGTGATCTGGGCATGTTGCCGTCTGTCGGCGCATACTGCGAATGGTCCCCCCCCTCCCTTTGGTCGTATATTTGGTTTGGATCCCTGGATGCAGATGGGCTTCGTTTCCTGTGCATCACATAAAGAACAACAATGAGATTAGCTGGATCGCCCGTGTCTCATTTCAACATATTGTTCAATTGTGATTAATGAGATTAAGCACATATTTGTTTATGTTCCGTTTATTTAAAAAAACATATTCCTTTTATTTATATTTATATTAATGCAATACCTAAAATGACACATACATACATTTAAGGGTTAAACTGGGCCCTCTCATAAAAGTCGAATGAAAATGTAATATTATTAAAATATTATGAACTATTTTCACTTTCACTGCATGAAATCTTTCAACTTCAACCGTAACTACACAAAGTTTTTTTATTATTTTTTTAAATTGTTTTTTCAATGCCCTTTTGTTATGAAACCCCCTGATTTTTACAATGGCAACATTTTTGAAAAAATAGGCGCAAAGTGAAATATTTGGGATGAGGTTATTGTCTTGGCTATAAGTAACAATGCTGATCTTGATTCTTTCATAATTAGCACTAAAAGTTTATTTAAAAAGAAATCACATTTTACCCACGGGCCCAAAAATAGTCCCGCTCATAAATGTCTAATAAACAATGTGATTTCTACTGTATGAGCCAAAGGACGCCGTTTGAGGTCTCTGTGTTGAGTTTCTGTATTGAAACCTGAAAATATGATAGTTCAGGCAGGGACAGTATGATGGATGAGCATTGTGCATGGTTCATGAACTACTGTTCAGCTAAGATACGGGCTGTTAGAGAGGAGAAGAAGTTGAGCGATAGTGCAGTGCAAATGTGAATGAGAGTCACACTACTATATGAATGCTAGAAAGAGCTGAGGCCTTAAATTATATAACAGTAACACAATACTTTGTCACAGTTCCAAAAGTACCACTTTCGCAGGGTTGCACCACATACAGTATACTCAGGAATACTCTTTAGAAACATACCAGTGTTTCCCCTACCATTATATTATGGGGACGCCCTGCCCCTAATCCCAGGAAAGTCAAATTCATTTAATTTGATTTTAGTGTTATTTTCTATATAGCACTGTGATGCACAAAAAAAAATCAAATCCATTATTTATTATTATTATATATTAAGCCATGTCATTTGAAAAAAATGTTTCAATGGCTATGACTGAAATGGAATAAAAACAACAAAACAGACACTGGAAGTCTTAACTACAGTGGTGTGAAAAAGTGTTTCCCCCCTTCCCGAGTTCTTATTTTTTTGCATGTTTGTCACACTTAAATGTTTCAGCTCATCAAACAAATGTAAATATTAGTCAATGACAACACAGCTGAACTCAGAAAATGCTGTTTTTAAATGAAACTTTTTATTATAAAAAAAAATCCAGACCTACAAGACCCCACAACAAGAAAAGAAAACCAACCAAAGAACTGCAGGCCACAGTTCAGGTCAGTGTTTATGACTCCACCATAAGAAAGACACGGGGCAAAAATGGACTGCATAGCAGAGCTCCAAAACGAAAACCACTGCCGAACAAAAAAGAACATTAAGGCTCGTCTCAACTTTGCCAGAAAACATCTTGATGATCCCCAAGACCTTTGGGAAAATACTCTGTGGTCTGATGAAACAAAAATTGAACTTTTTGGAAGGTATGTGTCCCATTACATCTGGTGTAAAAGTGACGTCACATTTGAGAAGAAGAACATCAAACCAACAGTAAATATAGTGGCGGTAGTGTGATGGTCTGGGGCTGTTTTGCTGCTTCAGGACCTGGAAGACTTGCTGTGATAAATTGAACCATGAATTCTGCTATCTACCAAAAAATCCTGAAGGAGAATGTCCGGCCATCTGTTTGTGACCTCAAGGTTTGGATTTTTTTCTCCCTTAATAAAAAAAAGTTTCATTTAAAAACTGCATTTTGTGTTCAGTTGTGTTGTCATTATAGTCACTAACATTTACAATTTGTCTGATGATCTGTGACAAACATGCAAAAAAATAAGAAATCAGGAAGATGGCTTTTTCACACCACTCTGCCTCGCAGTAGTAGAAATACAACAATTACTCCATGAATCGATGCTTAATCGATTATCCAATTAATCAACAACTATTTTAGTATTTGATAAATCATTTTTTAAATTTAAAAATGTAAATATCCCCTGATGTCAGCCTCTCAAATGTGAATATTTAGTCATCCATAAAAGCAGACCTATCATCGTTGTGTTTTAGGTAAAACAAGATATTGACACACATCAGCTTTGACTTTGAAAACATCAACGTCATGAACATTTTTGCCTCTTTCCTAATATGTTGCGGACCAAACCAACCACTAACTGTTTGTGTTTGGTTCCTGCTGATTTGGTCCAAGGGCCTTACCAATTCCTTGATTAATCGAAACAATAAGCGTTAGATTAATCTACTAAGAAAATAATGGTTAGTTGCAGCCCTAGTAGTAGTAGTTAATGTAGTACATAAGGGCAGCGGCACAGTACTGTAGAAACTGTTCTATTACACAATTTCAGTTTTGAAATTTCATCACGACACACAAGTGAGACCACACTGAGGACAATCATCGTCAGTGTCGATATATTTACAAGAAGACCTTTTTTAAATTGCCAGAAAGCCTAAACATTTTGCTGTGCTATTTGTTGTCAGAGATAGACATGAAACAGCGAGATGGAACACCATGTGATCGTGAGGCCTAAAAAGCAGCACTGAGGTCTGACTGCTGCAGCTACTGAGTCACCAAGCACACAGTGGTGTACTCCCTCCATCACATCCCCTTATATGGAAAGATTCAAACGTGATGTCTCCACATACTGAGACACAGTTCAGAGCAGGAGGTAGAGATGTGTGCAGCAGATCAACCAGCTGTGAATCATGTGAACAGACGAACAATTGAAAGGAATGTTTACAGTGGAAATAAACCTATGAAGACCGAATTACTGCTCTTATCCTAGCTAATTATATAAGTCCTTTGCTGTGAGACTGTATGGATTGTGAGACCTCATTCAGTGGAACACAAGGACAACGATAACAATAACAAGGACAGGGACAAAGAGAGTGGTACTCCTACATGACTGGCAGTAAGGTTTACCAAGGACAAATACAGTACTTTCTTTTTATTCTAAGGACATTGATGACATGGTAATGGTAATGATAATGGTTTAATTCGTTTTGAAGATGCATACAAGTTACACCTGAGTACATCACACAGTCCAGTCCACACTTCCACATGTCCAAAAAGGAGTAGGAAGAAGCAAAGCTTATTTAAACCTACCCCTAATCCATTTCACATCAGCTGCAATTCATTTGTTCACCTCCTGTTTTCCAAATGTAGTCTTTGCCAATTGTGAATACAAAGGAAAGTGATAACACTATACAACGAAAAAGACTTTAAAAAGGTTCTTCT